>NC_057343.1:199547500-200172500 GCF_016509475.1 Prionailurus bengalensis
ACGTCTCTTGTCTCCTCTCATCTGCGATAGTGTCTTGATAGTCTTTCCTTGCTTTCTAAGAGTACCGGCCAGCTATTTTGTAGAATGTCTCTCAGGTTGGACTTATCTGATTTTTTTTTTCATTTTTCTATAAGAGTTATGAATTTGAGGGGTGAGGAATACCACAGAAGTGAAGTGACTTTTCTCTTCAAGGGGTAAATATCAGGGAGTACATGACACCTACATGACAAATAACTGGTGATCAATGGTTAAACTTGATCAATGGTTATAGTGGCATCTGTCAGGTTTCTCCACTATGAAGTCACTATTTTCTCCCTTTTTGTCCTCTATTGGTTATAAGGGAGTCACCAAGTCCAAATCACACTTAAAAGGAGGGGAATTAACTTCCATTCACTAAAGGAGAAATATCTTCACATGTTATTTGAAATTCTTCTGTAAGGAAGATTTGTCCTTTCTCTTACATCTATTTTTTCATTTCTCAAGCAAAAGAATAGGGTGTTTGTTAGTAAATTTCAGGGCAATGTCTTAAGAGTCCAATGGCAGGAAAAAGAGACAGCATGATAGGGTTTGCAGAGATCTTAGAAGCCAAGACAAGAGACCATATGGAGAAAACAAGAAAGATGCTCTCTGTGGCCTGCTCTGTTCCATTGGCCATGAACTGGCTTCTGCCACAGGTGCTTAGTTTCACTTTCCTCATGGCTTCAACTAGCCAAAGCCTCTAGATGGTCTAAACCTCTCTCTTGTGCCCGTGCCACATGACTTTTGCTCAAGGGCATAAGGTCATTTCACTACAAAGGGGGTCGCCTGGCTCAAATTCTCAAGAGAAAGAAGCTTGTCTTTCTCAGCCTAGCCTATGGATGTATTCTTCCTGGGCCAGGTGTCCACTTGAATGACATCAGCTGTGGCCAGCGGTGGGGTGGGATTGCAATCACTGTGCCCCTCCTGCAGAAGCGCCCTAAGAATGAGTCAGTTCTAAAAGGAAGGAATGTGGTAGGCAGGTACTGCGACATGCTCCCACGGCACCTTCCCTCAGTTCTTCCTGGAATAAGCATTCTTCTACTAAAATAACACCAGAGGTCGCATTCATTTCCAGTGTACATAGTGGCTTTTCTCCGTAACACACAGTGCTCTCCAGCGATCATCTCCATTCTCTAATATTTTGGAATTTCTGCTGAAAATTTTGTTCAGCAGATAAAATAGAGCTACTGTAATTGAAGCATGGGTGGGGGCTTATCGCATCACACTCCACCCTCCTCAGCCTCCCTTCAGTGGCTGTCAGAATATGGGTTAAGGGAGGTAGACCAGATACATGATTTACTTCCTTGGACCTCAGTTTTCAAGTTGGAGAAAGAAAAGTCACTGATTTCATGTAACATTATTCTCCAGGGTTCTATAATGAGGGGTCCTGGGAGATGTAGAGTCCCTACTCCCTAAAACATCATAAAGATGGCTTGGGTACTATATCCTTCAGGGTCCCAGGAGGCACACCCAAACTGCATCACTGAGAAACATCTCGTAATGGACTCTACAGAGATGTGGGGAGGGTTCAGGAAAAATAACAAGTATGGCTCAGTACCCCTCAGGGATTGCAATTGTGGAACCATCACTGCCCCTCAGGCAGAAAGGACAGAAGAAAAGAGTAGTTCCAGGAGGTGGAACACGTGGCTGTCTGGCTGTGGCCTTCAGTGGATAGAAGCAGCCAACCTTAAAGTGTAGAGAGAGAAAGCTGGGGAACAAATGCCCCATCCACCTCCTCCCTCTGATCTCCTGCCAGGCGCTGCCATCCACTGACCCCAACCAGAAGCCAGAGACCACGTTGCTCTTGATTCAGTCCTTGGGAAGCAGCCTCTCAAGACAGACAGCAGGGTGGAGAGGGTGGAAAATGGATCTAAAGAAACAAAAGGAAGGTCTCCAGCACAAGACAGACAGATGGTTTGTGGCTGAGCCCGGTCTCGACCCCCTTTCCTGACTTATTCTCTTATTATTCTCCTTCTGCCTTCTTCTCGTTGTCTCCTATCAATCAGTACTCTAGCCAGGCAGTTCCAAGCTTCTTTCCTTGCTGCAGATGGAGAAGCTTAGTTTTGCAGACTGTGAGTCCTAATTTTGGCCTGCATTTCACACACTCTCCAGCAGTGAAAGACCTGGGCCTTCACTCTTGCTTTTCTTGGGTCTCCGCCCAGCCCTGGAGGCTGTAAGTCTCTGTGATGGCCCCTTCATCCTGACCTCTGAGGGACTTACTTCTAGATAGAGTGCTTTGCTGAGCAACCTCTCCTTTTGAACACAGGAAAAGCCCCCAGTGATTTTTGTTGTTGCTGTACAACGGAAAAAAGAAGCCTCAGATTGCTTTCTGAGTAAGTGAGGATTGCTTTCTTCCTGGAAAGAGTTTTCTTCTCTGAGGCTGCTATTGCCACGGTCAATTGAAAACTGGGAAGCTGCTTTCAGAAATGCTTGCCCATGCTTTGGAATGTAATTGAAAACAACTGTCCTACTGAAACATGTAAGGAGCTGGAACCATCCCTAGCGGCTAGTCAAGGAGGGGGTGGGGACAGAATGGTTCAGAGGAGGGGAGGAGAAGAGAGTGGTTGGGTCAGGGCAGAGAGAGAAAGCGCTTATTGGTCAGAGGAAAGGAAAATAATTAGAGGTTTCCATGTAGAATAAATTTCCATCGGAACTGCCCTGATTACAAAACAGGTTGTGGATGAGAAACGCTGGGTGGCTTTTTAGAGTGACATAGTCTCAGATCCAGGCAGTCAGAAGAAGGCTAGTCCAGAGCAAGATTGTAGCCCTAGTCTCTTTAGAGTAAGTCAACTAGAGACACCTTCAAGAAGAGACAGGGAAACTAGTTCACAAAGCTACAGGGGATAGTTCACAGAAGACAGAGATACCTCCCCTTCACTTTTTAGTTATTGTCTCATTTGGACAAAGATGACTAGAATACTCACCCCAACATATCCTCTGCCTTTTGTTTCCTGCAGGCTCCACATTCTCTAGCCTTAGGCTTTCTGCGTGAATCATAATTTTATTCCTAAGCAAATGGCCCATACCAAATGCAGATGCTGGCTGAGTCTCTGCCAGCTAGGTCCACACATGGAATAAATCCTTCCCTGAGCAATGTATCTTCCAGCCCTGCAGAAATAGGGACTGGGGCTTTCTCCAGGAGGTCTGACATACATTCTTCCAGTGCCTTGAATGTATTTAGGGGCTAAGTTCAGAAGACAGGGCTCTTACATGTCTTGCCTTCTAAAGACAGCACATTTTCCCCATTATATTGGAGAGAGATCAGAACTGATCACATTCAGAAGCATTGAAAAAGACATTTTAAGGTAATATTACAATAGTTTCTTCCTAGAGCTTTTTATGATTGTAACATTAGTAATGAATGTGAAGTGATTTGAAGTGCTTCATGCTAGGCGTTTTGGCTGGGAATCTGGGCCTCTGAGGAATCAACGATAGTCTAGTCCATAGATAGGTTTCTGAGGGAGCATCTCTCCCTTTTCTGGACTCCCATAAGACTTCCATTAATGTGTTCAAGGTGAGGAATCTTTGGCGAAATGTTGAAAGATCATCTATATACTTCCCACAGAATTATATCTTTTTGACCTAGAAAGAACATTGGTCATGCAACCCTAATCTTCTACAGATGAGGACACTGAAGTATGGAGGATCAGAGGGTTAACTAGTGGCAGAAATGGCTCTGGAACCTTGCACCTGGACTGGCATTCAAGAGCTCTTTCTATTGTTCTGCTCTTCCATTTTGAAAATCCATGAAACATTCCCAATATTATGAGTGTGTCACAGATGATTGGTGCAGTGATTATTACATGCGTTTCTCTAACAATTCCCAGCCTCCTTTGCATTTAGGTTGGAATCACATGACCATCTAGCATTGGATTATGAATAAAAGTGGAGTATGTGCCTGTTCTTGGCTGGTAGTGAGTTCAGATCAATATTCCTTCTCCACTCTTCACATGCTCTGCAGAGGAGAACTTAGAGATCAGATGAAGCATATGGCAAAGCTACAAGATGGAGGAAGGCTTCCCAACTCATATGTGATGTTACACAAGCAGGAAATATGCCCTTGCTCTCAGAAGAAACTAGGATTTCAGGAATTTGACCTTTGAGGCAGCTAGCATCTACTACCCCAAGTCAATGGGATTCTGTTTCAGCCATCTTGCCTGAAAAGGACATAATGCACAAGGTTCGACAATGGCAGCCCACCATTTGCAAAAAGTCAACAGGAATGTAGCACTCATCACCTGGACACTCATTGCTCAAATCAGAGGTGTAAGGTCTGGGAGAAGGCAGGAGTTCCAAGGCTGAGAAAAGAAAGTTAGTTGATAGTCCCACTCTTCAGGAAATCAGGTTTCCACAAATGTAGAGAAGACTGTGTTAGACAGCTCTGGTGTGTTCTATCTCCGTTCTCTCTCTCTGCATCCAAGGATGGACTGTGGCCACATTGCCTTTTCAGTCTGAGCCTAGCTGCATCCTCTCTCACAAGTGCCCCAGAAACTTAGGGGAGTCAATGTGACTACTCTGTGAAACCTCTGCTGCAGACCCCACTTCATGTCCCCAGCTGCCAGTGCACCTCTTAGGATGTGGCTCTGGACTGGGAGCTTGTACAGCTTCCCCTGGGAAGCTCGTACAATTTCCCCACAGTGTGACTTGCAACAAAACCCTTAAATAAGACAGAGGAAAGCAGGTCATTGTCTCTGCTGGGTTGTTGGCATTGCGGCTATCATTGGGTGACTTTTGGCTCTGGAACCTCAAGTTAAAACGTGGATTGCTGGCTCATGTTGAATTCTGGTCAACTGGCCTTGTTGTCTTTGCATTTCCCACCTCTGAGCCTGGCAGGCCCACAGTGGTGAGGTCCGTTGATGGAGGGCTGGGTTGCCTGTGTCATTCTCCCTCCACAGATGGAATCTTATTTCGGAGTGACTCCTCATGGGAGTGTCACGAACACACATCCTGGTGCCAGCAGGTCCAAGGCCAGGCTTTCATACTCTCACATCATGTAGCTTCAGATCAGGCAGTCATTGATCTGCTTCATTGATCTCTCTTTTTTTAAGCATCATTCAAATCCAGAGTATTTTAATTACTGTGGCTTTAAAGTATGTTTTCATATCCGGGAGGGCAGATCTCCATTCATTAATCTTCTCATACATTTATTCTTCCAAATGAAAGTTAGAATCAATGTAGTTGCCCTATACCAAAAAAAATGCTATGAAGAATTTATTAGAATTGTGTTAAATGTATAGATTAACTTGGAAAGAATTGAAATTTATATGAGATTGAATCTTCCTAGGCAGAAATGCAATATAAAAAGTCATTTATTTCAGTCCTTTATGTTTTTCATGGAATTCTTAGAAAAATATAACTCTAAAAAGACCCCATTTATAATTGCATAAGGCTATTTATTGTTGGAACTCTGTAAAATATTTAGGAATATCAACTATTTGTTATAAGCATAATTGTTTGATATTTAAATATTTACCTTTTACCTGAACATCTTAAACTCTCTTAGTTCTGTTTTTGAGGTATAATCATATTGCAAATAATGATCACCTGTCTCTTCCTTTCTATTTCAGCCTGTCTTATTGAATTGGTTAGGACCTTCACAAAAATGTTAGACAATAGTATAAAACTGGTCATATTTATATTACTTCTGATAGAATTTACGACCCTGCAAGTAACTCCATTAAGTGAACGTGTTGTCTGTTAGACAAAACCTCCTTGTCAAGCAAAGGAAATGCCCTTCCTTATTGGTTTTATAAATTGATATGTGTGCATGTGTGTGGGAGAGGACAGAATTTCAGGGTAAGGAGGAAGTGTCATGATATTTTACTTGAACTTGGCATTTAGTCCCATCTCCTGTCCTCTCTTCACTAAGAATATCACAGTATTTAAAAGAAGAAAAAACTGTAATGAGACAGTAAAAGTCAAGATAGTCCCTCTCCTTCACACTTTTCCCCTTATATCTGTCTTTTCTACATGCAAACCACCCCTGTAAGTCTGCGTCTCTATAGGTTCCTGCATTAGCTTATTTGCCTCAAGTGACTCAAACAATATTTTTTAAAACTAGGTCAACCGGTTTTTATTTATTAATTTTTAACGGTGCAGGGAAAGTTTACCTTCCTCTTCAAATTCTTTGATCGGTTACATTTATGATTTCTCCACCCTATCCAATTATTATTCTAACAATCCAGACCTTTCCCCTTTTTGTCTACATTCTAAAAAGAAAAAAAAAACTTCTCTGGATTATTCCTCCTATTGTGAAAAGTGCTGTATTTTATCTTCTTTTAAAATATTATCTGGCAGCTTCTTTGTCTTTCTTGTCTTTGTTCCCTACCTTCACAACATTGTTTCCACAACCAACTTTTTAACCTTTTGAACACTGTATTTGGACATGAATTAGGCATGGAAGGAAAGAAATTTTCCTTCCAGAGTCCAGATGCTCACATCCTGGGACTCTTCTTACCCCAAGCCCTGACTCTCTTACACTGTGACCTCTGGGTTTCAGAGGCGGTGTTCCCTACAACTCCCAGAAGTCTGCAGAATATAGTTAAGAAGCCATTGGACTGGAGAGGCTCTGAGCTCCCTCCCTGATCTGAAATCCTGTGCACCTGCCCTTACTTGTCCTCCCCACCTCCTCAAACCATCCCCATCTTTGAAGCCCGCCTTCTCCAACCCACACCCCTGACCTCGCATGAACATTTGTACCTTCCTTCTCTGTGCTCTTGCCATGCTGTTCCTTCCACTCCAACTTCCTTCCCTCCCCACCTTTCTTGGTCCCGAAAAACTGTAGAATTTTCAAGTAATAGACTGTATTCCATTTGACTTGAGCACGGGACTTCTGAAGGAAAATAATAAGAAAATTGTGTCCAGATCATAGAATGTAATACTTGTCTGTGGTAGCCACTTAGGTTTGGAGTGAGAGAATTAGCAACATACACAAGTATCAACCAGAGTGTGTATAAAATGATTCCCCAGTTCCTTCCCAGTCTAGCAGCCCTGACTAATGATCAGAGAAGTCAGTAGGTCTGATGGCAGGGGATGGAATGAACTGGATCTGGCAGGACTGGGGCCAGGGCCAGGGTGTTCTATTCCTTGGCTTGTGAGCCGCATGGAGTGAAAGTCATAAAAAGTCTCTTTGTGATGTGTCTAAGGGGTATTCTATCTCTCCACAAGACTGGGGAATCTGAAATCACCTCAAGTAAGCACTTAGGTGGTAGATGGTGTTTTTGGACTCTTGGCCTCTCTTGGAATTGTCTTCATAATCTCCATTTCTCTCTCTGTGCATATGTTTAGATGTTCACCTAGCATTTGCGACTTTTTGAAAGTACTTCCATATCCACAATGGTATTTTGTATGCATAGCAAATTAATAATGGGAGAAATTATCTTCGTTTTATAAACGAGGAAATTGTTTGCCTAGCAGGTGAAACGACTTGCTACGATCAGATACCATAATGAACATTAGTGGTAGAACTGCAACAGAAGAGCAATGAGCTGGGAGCCAAGGGACCAGGGAGGCATGTGCCCGTTCATATTGCTAAGAGAATTCTGTGGAAATGGCCCCACCCGGCCACTGTGCCCCCCGCCGCGTTGGAGCTACGTTATCCCCATGAAGTCATAGTCTACTCCATGTGAAGAAAATAATTTTGCTTTTCACGATGTGGAGTTGGGGAGGAAAACTGGACATTCTGGATGGCTTAGGAGCTGGCACAATCAGGATAAAGGAGGCTTTCAGAATTGGTTTGAGGCAAATGGGCCAAGAGAATATGGTTACCAGATTTTGCACATCTAAAATACATTCCTATTTAAGAAAGAGAGACTTTCTAAATTGGCTCAAAGCAGTACAAGATGGAAATAAAGGTCTTATGCCAGAACTCCAGGCACCACACAGCCCGTTTGGTCCCCTCAAAGTTGGCTGAGCCACGTGACAGGGTTTCTCTCATCCCTGCCCAAATGCTGCGTCCCACCCTCCCTACGAGCAATTTCTCTTTCACAGGAGGAGCTCTGGCACCTTTCAGAATCTCCACGTTCAGAAGGGAGAAGCCAGGGTGTGGTGGGGGGGCTCCGTGAGTACTGGGAAAGGGTGTGGTACCCAGTCTGTGCGCTGAGAGGCCCCACTGACGTCACCCCCTCACCTCCTTCCCGTTCACACTGGAGCAAGCACACAGAAAACTCCCTTTTGCAGCTGTGAAAACCGTTCTTGCTGATCTACATCATGCCCACGGCTCCCTACAGCTATTCCAAATCCCCAGTTTCATTGGCCATATTCAGAGGGAAATAAAAACACCTATTTCCCAGTTGGCCCTTTTTCAGTCAGACAAAATTAAAATAAAGCTTGAAGTTTAAATGAAATGCCCTTCCAGTTTGTGCTCTGGAGTTTCCATGCTCCCTCCACCTCAGCCTGTTAGGGCCGAGCCGGCCGGCTGAGGGCTTTTCTTCCAGTGTTTGCTAAGGAACATCCTGGAAAGTTGGCCGTAAGTCTGCATTTCTGTCTAATATGCATCTGCTTCGGCCTTTAGAAGGGCCTCCTTCCCTCCTAGTGGGATGTGGAACAGTAGGAATCTATTCTAAGGGCTGGCCCTGTAGAGGGGGAGGGGAGAGAGTTCATCAGATCTTCCCTAGGTGTCACCAGACCTCATTGCCCGCAATGGTCAGATACTACACAGACTGCCCGGGGCTCCATCCTCTTCCCCGGAGGACAGAGGAAGGAAAGAGGCCATTTTCCATGCTGGTAATGAGTGTTGGAATGTACCTTTCACTGGAAGCTCAGGTGAGAAGGGATGAAACACCTCTTCCAAGTTCCTCTAAACTGGGCTTCTAGAGTTTAACATCAACAGTGGTGTTAGAGGTTTGGAACCAGGGGAAATGTGGTGCCCCTGGGGTCCTTCTGATCTCAAGTACCCTGTAAACCCCAGTGGTTTGGAGGTATGTATTGGAGGGATCTATGGAGCTTTCTAGAAATAGAATTGCCATGCCTCAAGCCCAGATGTTTTCCCTCAGTAGGAAGGAGCCCTGCAGGGCCCTAGCATTTTTGTAGCTTGAAAAGGTCTGCAGTGATTCTCCTGCAGGTGGTTTCATATGTTTGCCAGTTTCCTCAGCTGGGATGTGTACCAAAACATTTTAGAATTCTTAGATTTAGACACAAGTAAAGGATAGCCAGTTTTAAAAGACTGGTGGGTAGAGGCACTTGGGTGTCTCAGTCAATTAAGCATTCAACTCTTGATTTCAGCTCAGGTCAGCATCTCCCAGTCGTGAGATTAAGCCCCATGTTGGGCTCCATGCTGACAGTGTGGAGCCAGCCTGAGATCCTCTCTGTTCCTCTTTCTCTGCCTCTGCCCTGCTTTGTGCTCTCTGTCTCTCTCAAAATAAATTTCAAAAAGTAAAATGAAACAAATTAAAAACTAAAAGGTTATAAAATCAGGAAGAGTTATAGAATATAGGTATAAATGTCTCATTTGTAGACAAATGGAATAAGGCTGTCTGCCCGCAGCAATACTCAATGTATAAAATTAATTGTACTCTAGCTGCAGAGATAGAACTCAGCGGCGGGATGGGACAAACAAGAAGTCTCATCTCTGGAGGTCGGGTAGACAGGTAATATTAGACCCGTGCCCGTTGAGGAGGGCACTTGTTGGGATGAGCACTGGGTGTTGTATGGAAATCAATTTGACAATAAATTACATTAAAAAAATATTAGGCCCATCCCTGTACTCAAGGAGAAGGGATATATATGGGCAAACACAACATGGCTCAGGTAAGGAACATGGATACATAAACACCAATATTTTGGCCTCTCACTTTTATTGATATCAGACACCTTGGATATGTTCCAGCTGCTAAGATTTTCATTTATTCCTTCATTAAATATTATCGCCCACCTGCTACTTTCCAGTCATAGGTGCTAGATTCTGGAGGGACAGCGATAATGCCACTAGAACTCTTTTTCTGATCGATTCTCTTTTTGCCTTATTTTTTACTTGGCCTTAGCTTTTCATTTAGAAAAAAATTCCACATGGTAGAGAACTTGCTCTCTGCAGCCACTGGTTTACACCCTTCAGCTTGGAGAAACTCCAAGAAAAAAAAAAGTAGCTTCTTTTTCTCAGCAGCTATGGTAGGGGCGAAGGGCAGACTGCCCCAGGATAGGCCACTCTGGCCTGAACGTTATTTTGAGTTAAAAGTAATCAACACCCAGCAGATGCAGAAAAAGCTCTCTTCTTGGTCCACAGCTGCCTAAATTTACATTGGAAAGGAGAGCCTGTACCAAGAAGAGTGCTATTAACAGAGACCCCCCTTTACTTAAGAGACTTATCTGAATAATAGGGCAAACTTTAAGTTGCAAAACATCTCCTTTCACCTTCCTGCTAATGGCCTTCCTTGACCCTACTCCTCTCCTTAGCTCATACAAGCTGCCTGTTGCCTCATGGTCTTTGGAACTCCATGTCTTCATGGATTGCCCATGAGCCTGCTATTAAATTTGATCTACTCCTGTTGATCTGTCTCGTGTCAATTTGATTCAAAGTCCAGCTAGACGGAACTTGAAGAGCAGAGGAAGGTCCTCCTACCTGACACCAGCAATCACTCTAATGAAGTATTCAGATCAGCTCTGCTTAGATCACTCCAACCATCTGCCCAACCATGGCAGACGATAATTCCCATGCATGAGACTTTCTCAAAGACCCCACCACAGACCGTCCTTCTTAAACTGGCTTTCAAGCTCAGCCTCCTGAGTTACATAGCCGAAATTCAACTTGCGCTCAAACGTGCCTCATGTAACACTTCCAAAATTCCGTTTCTTAGACCTTGCCGAATTGGAGATGGTTGCCTAAGCAGTAAATCTGAGAACCTAGGCATATATTACCTACATCATACTAGACTGCTCGTGATGTGGCAAATGGAATGAGAGAGTAAAATCAGGGTCTTTTTTTCATTTACTGTTGGTAATAATGACCCTGGCCTCAACTGTTCACTTACATATTCAGATATACAATAGAAAATAAAATATATATTCTGAATATTGCAATATTTTAGGTTGTAAATATAAAACGTCACATCTTCCCTTGGCGGCAGTCATGGGAAATCATCCTGGGATGATCGCTGTGGGTTGTGAGATCTCTCCGTCCTGTCTGCCAGCAGTCTTTCACATCTCTCTTCTTCTCCCCTGCTCACGATGTTCCATCTGCCAGGCAGCATTGGCTGGCCCAATGGACAACTATTTATCGGTTGTAGATCAAGGTGAATTTGCATAACTGCAGGTTGTAACTTAATTCCTCATTAGCAAGACAAAATATGCTCTCTGGATGTTTCTAACATGTTTTTTTTTTTTAAGTTTTGCTTTTTTTTTTAAAAGAGAGTCAACAAAAGATATTCTCAAAATGTATTGTGTATAATTATTCTCATGGACTTCTGATAAAAATTCCCATATACAGACCCATTTTGAAAGCTCAAAACACAGGAGGAGGAAACTATAAATTAAGTGTCCAAAATACGCTCTTTCTCACAGAAAAAAAAAATAAGTTTACTCTGCGGTCAGTTTAAATGACAGCCACCAGAGAGGCCAGAAGCTGGGCTTCTGGATTAGGGGCTGAGATATAAAATGACAACACCTGCTTCAAGGCTCATCTATAAAGAACAAACAAACAAACAAACAAACAAAAAACAGACATTCAAGTGTTGTGTCTCTGAGAAAGGCAAGCTTTGGGAAAGAAGGAAAAGGTGAAGTTCGCTGACCCCAGCTCTCTGGAGCGATGGTGGTCAGAGAATTGAATATATCCTCTGCTCATGTTCCTTTCAAACTCAGAGATTGCCAGGAAATGCAGGACAATCCTTTTTGCCTCTCTCCCTCTTATGTTAAATTTCTCATCTAAATCCACGTGGAAACAGAAAAGGTGCAGCCCATTTCAGAATTGAGCAGGATTGGATCCTCTTTCTGAATTTGGAGTGAAAGGGCTCAATTATGTGAATCTTGGTCAGTTTTTTAAGTACTAGATTTTTTTTTTCACAGTTGTAACATTTACATTGCAAAATATGTACCCTTTTAACCATTTTTAAGTGTGCATTTCAGTAGCTTAACCCTGAACACTCAACTGTTGTATAACCATCACCATCATCCATCTCTAGAAATTTTTCATCTTCCCAAACGGAAGCTATACTCAGTATACAATTGTCCAAGTTCTGTTCCCAGCCCCTGGCAATGACCATTTTACTTTCTGCCTCTTTGAAGTTGCCTATTCTAAGTACCTCATGTAAGTAGAATCACACATATTTGTCATTTTGTGACTCGCTTATTTCACTTAGCATTTCCATGTTAAAGCATAGGTCAGAATTTCTTCTTCTTGAAGGCTGAATAATATTCCATGGCATGTAGGTTCCACATTTAGTGAGCTTTAGGGTGGATTATCTTCTCCAGTGATAATCCTCAGGACAGCCTTAGTGGTTTCTATCATCTTCTCAATGTTAAACATTTGTTTATTTATTTATTTTCTTTTTTAAAATTTGTTCTTAAGTTAGCTTGTATACAGTGTAGTCTTGGCTTCAGGAGCAGATCCCCATGATTCATCACTTACATTCAACACCCAGTGCTCATCCCAACAAGTGCCCTCCTCAATGCCCATCACCCATTTTCCCCATCCTCCTAACCCCTCCATCCCCTTCAACCCCCAGTTTATTCTCTGCATTTGAGAGTCTCTTACAGGTTGCCTCCCTTTCTGTTTTTATCTTATTTTTCCTTCCCTTTCCCTGTGGTCATCTGTTAAGTTTCTCAAATTCCACACATGGGTGAAATCATATGATATATGTCTCCCTCTGGCTGACTTATTTTGCTTAGCATAATACCCTCCAGTTCCATCCATGTTGTTTCAAATGGCAAGATTTCATTTGTTTTCATTGTTGCATAGTATTCCATTGTATATATATATACCACATCTTCCTTATCCATTCATCAGTTCATGGACATTTGGGCTCTTTCCATACTTTGGCTATTGTTGATAGCACTGCTGTAAACACTGGGGTGCATGTGCTTCTTCAAATCAGCCCTACTGTATCCTTTGGATAAATTCCTAGTACTGCAATTGGTGGGCCATAGGGTAATTCTATCTTTAATTTTGGGGGAACCTCTAGAGTGACTGCATCTGTCTGCATTCCCACCAACACTGCAAGAAGGTTCCCCTTTCTCCATATCCTCACCATCTATTTTTTTTTCCTGAGTTGTTCATTTTACCCACTGTAGCCATTTTATTTTATTTTTATTTATTTTTTGTTAATAACCTGTTTATAGTTTTTTTAAATATGAAATTTATTGTCAGATTGGTTTCCTTACAACACCCAGTGCTCATCCCAACAGGTGCCCTCCTCAATGCCCATCACCCACTTTCCCCTCCCTCCCACCCCCCATCAACCCTCAGTTTATTCTCAGTTTTTAAAACCATAAACGTTTGTTTAAAGATAACTTGTTTCTTCTGTGTTTTATCATTAAACCCGCTTTCTTCTTCCTTCCTATCTCCCTTCTCTCCTTCATCCCTTTCTGTGTCTCTGTCTTCCTTCCGCCTCTCTCTCCCTCCTTTGTAATAGCAGGTGATAAGTACTGCTTGTATCATAACTATATAAATATTCATCTCTTCTACCAAATAGTTTCTTGAGAGCGGGGACCAATTCTTACCTCATCGGAGACCCTGAGCAAAGCTAAGTAAATGCTCAGTAGACAAAAGTTGAGTTTAACTTCACAAAAGTTGAGTGGAATGATACTCAAAGTAGGCAGCTAATTAATGATCCCATCCACAGATTTCTTGAAGTCAGCTAAGCAAAACACAGATCCATTTGTCTATCCATGTATTCATTTTCTATGGCTGCTATAACAAAATTCCACTAACCCAGTGGCTGAAAACAACGCAGATGTATCATTTTATGCAGTTCTGTAGGTCAGAGGTTCAGTACGGGTCTCACTGGATTAAAATCAAGGTGTCAGTAGGCCACATTCCTTTCTTAAGGCTGTAGGGAACTGTGTTTCCTTGTTCATTCAGCTTTTAGGAGAATTCAGTTCCATGTGGCTCTAGGATGGAAGGCTTTATGTCTTCACTGGCTGTCAGCAAGGGCTGACCTCAGCTGCAAAAAGGCTTTCCTCCACTCTTTGCACATTGCGCGCTATATCTAAGAACCAGCAGCAGGACATCAAATCCTTTTCAGGCTGCCATCTCTCCAATGCTTCCTGTATTGTTGTGTGTGGCTCTCTGCAGCCTAGAAAGATCCTGTACTTTTAAGGACTCATGTGATTAGATTTGACCCACCTAAAAAATCAGTCTCAAGGACCATAACCTTAATCACATCTGCAAAGTCCCTTTTGCCATGTGAGAGAACATATCCACAGATTTGGAGGCTTGGGGCCTGGACATCTTTGGGGGCTATTATTCTGCTTACCACAATCTATAAGCATATACTCCAGACCCCCTTGTTCCTGATGTCCTAATCTTTCTCTTTTTAGGGCCCTGCCTAGTTGGCCAAGTAATTCACCACTCTCCATGGGTCCATGGATATTCCAACCTCAGATTACTTCTTCAGTACAAAATGGATGAGTTGTGCTGTCCAAAGCACTGCCCATTGGGATGCTTTTCCCTCCCCACTGCCTTTCAAAGCTGCCCTGAGTGGGGCTGTAGTGCATCCACAATTCATTTCCAGGGTGTACACACATACTGACCTGACCCATTGCAAACCAAGCTCAGGCCTTTTCTTCTTCCATTAGCTGGTCTTAAAGGGTCCTATATATGGCCACAGGTGTGAGCTGAAGGACAGGTACGAGAGTAAGAGTAATGGATGACATGGCGATCTGGGCTACCTACCCATATATCTGGCTTATTTTCTACAATGCTACCTGAGGTCTGTCCTACAGGTAGTACTTCCATTGTATAATGGATTGCCAGTGCCCCTGTCTGACTTTATGACTTGGTAGGCTAAATTATGTGGTCCAAGCACTGTAGCCTGGACGGAGCACAAAACCCTTTCCTTCCGGTCCCAACTCGGAACTGGCAGCCTTTCGTGTCACCCGCTCTACCAGTTAGAGCAATATTCTCATGTGGGGGCACCTCTCCCTCCAAAATCTGAGGTGTCCTATCAGTTGTTGTACTTACTTTTTAATGGTTGGAGGTACAGGAAGTATTTATTAATTTATTAATTGTTTGTTTGTTTGTTTGTTTTGCTTTGGAGAGTACGTCCCAGCTTGCCTCAGGCTATTGGGCACCTAAAAATTTTACTGATATAGTAGTACACCCTAGAATCTTCAAAGAATTTATCTTACATTCTCTAGTGTGCATGAGTCTCACCAGGGCCTCCAGTGAACTGAGCACTTCCTGCTCATCTGCTCTGATTAATATGAGGCCATCAATAGACTAAACCAATGTGAGGTTCCATGGGGTGTCCGAATCTTTTCAGACTATAGTTGAAGAGAGAATGGGAGAGTCGACACGGAACTGGAGCAAGATAGTGAACACATACCATTGTACATTCCAAATCAAAATGAAACCTCAAATTCTCTTTTCTGATATTATTGTAAAAGAATACATGACCCATACCATCCATGAACATAAGACAGTGTTGATCCGCTCTAGCTGTCACAGCAGCTGTGATTGGGGCTACTCCTCCGTTGAGTTTGTGCCCATCCACTGTCATCCTTCAGGATCTGTCTGGTTCCTGCAGGAGGCAGACTGGTGAATTAAATGGAGATAAGATGACTGCCACATCTCTAAGGGGTGAAATAGAAAGGCGGGTGAGGGAGGGTTGATTGATTTGGGAGCTCTTTCCCAGAATATAGGACTAAATAACCTGGAGAAGACCCCAGGAGATGTTTTGAGCATAATACTAGGAAGGCTCAACCAAATGAGGTAAAAATGCCAGATATTGCCAAGGCATACTGTAGAAAGGTATTTAAAAGGCTCAGAGAAGAGGTCATGCTAGAGTCAACATACTATATAAAGCTGGAAAGCCCAATCATGTTATGATTTAACCCTATTTATTGAGTGGCCAAGAGGGGTGTAAGGGCAGATTGTGGAGTGAGTGAGTTGCATGTTGCCTTATGGGAGAAAGACCTCTGCATCTTCGTTAAGTAAGGCAGCCATATTATCCCTTAGCAGAGAGCAATGGCACGACTTTTGCAGGTTTAGAAGGTTAAGAGAAATCGGGGGAATCCATACTGGGTGGAGAGAGGGTATCAACCTAGATGTTCCTATCCCATGTGTCCAAGTCCCATTCTTTTGCAGCCAGTGCCCTGATCTTGGCACAATACACTGTCTTCGTTGGGAGTTTAACCTTCCACCTTCCTTGTAGCTCAACTACTATGTCAAATTCTGGGCTGTTTCTCAGCTTTCTCAGCCCTCCCACTGTAGGAGACAATACCTCTTTATATGCTACCAGGAAGGTCTCTCCAGCATTCACTGTTAGCTTATAATTGTCAGTTAGCCACACTTAGCTTTTCATTATCTTTTTCCATATCACCAAGCTTACCAACAGCCATTCAGTGCCATTGTCCTTAAAATTATTATTTCCCTCATATTTCTCAAATGTCTGATAGATAGCACCACCTGATGAATTCTTTTCCACCAGTAAATCATTCCAGTTCATTATTGGTCAGAAGTCTTAAAAAATGCATTGTTACCTAGTACTAGGGTACTGGGGATCACCTACCACCAGCAATGGGATCCCCTTTTCCAGGTGGGTGTTGGATAACTCACCTCAGTGCTTGACACTGAGGGCTTCTGACTACAGTACTTTTGGTGGCTGTGGAAGAAAAGTACTTCATTCCTATAGATGGCTGGTGGATCAGTTTCTATCAAGTAATCTTCAACCTTTCTTACAAACTGAAGCACTTTGATCCAACTTCAGAAGAGCCTGTTTCAGGTAAAATTCTTCCCCTGGAAAGCTCTTGAGTAATAAGAGAATAAGAAGGCTCTCGTGAAATAATAAAATAATCTTGTGGCTCCTTGACCTTCATTTCGTTGGAAAAGCAGAACCCTTTGGAAGATTGTAGCTCACAGGCAAGGAATCAGTTAATGGTGCTCGTTAGTTGGCTACTATGTTCTCAGTCCCTCTACTCACCACAAAAGGAGAAAAAAGAAAATTCTACAAGTTTCTAAGTGCATCTTCAAAGAAACAATGTGATTTTTCATCACTGTTGCCAATATTAAGTTGAATATTGAAGTAGTAATCCCACTGCTATTAAATGTTAAAGTTTTTTTGGTTTTTTTGGTTTTGTTTTGTTTTTTCTTTTGTTTGTTTGTTTGTTTTTGGTTCATAAAGGATGTTGTTTAACTTTGGCAAAATTTCCAAATGGTCTAGGGATCATGTTGGTGGATACTCTTGGGCGGGCCAAAGTGTGGGTCAAATGTACACTAGCCAGCAGTGGGTTCTGGAGAACATCTGGGACACCATCAGTCTTAATTCTTCCATCTTCTCAGAAAAGTAAGGAGTGTATGTGTGACAGAAATGCTTCCTAGGGACTTTTGAGGAGTCAGATGTCAGGCTTAGCGACACCCTCCTCCCTCGCCACTTGTTCTATTGTTCTCTGATGCATCATATTGCCACACTACACTGCATCCTAAGACACAGTGGCCTGCCTGATGACCCAAGACAGGAAAGTAGTTAATGTCCTCCAGGGGTGACTACAGATACCACGGGTACTCCAGTAGACAAGTACCACCCAGGCAAGGCTTGGGAGCTCCTCTCTTCTAAGGATGTTATGGTTTTCCACCAGGTAGATTTGCTACGAGGAAGGAGTTCTGGAGTCAGGACTATTCATTCTCTATCAAAATGCCATTTGACCATATGTTAAGTTAACCTGTCTGCTTTTGACCCAATTATTTTTGACCCATTGTTTTCTCTGGATAAGCTTATCCTAAATAACTTGGACTCATTTCTCCTTGGCTTCCCCACTGCTTAACTATATAAAAACATAGAAACAATAATAATTGTCAAGTCATCAATAAAAATACTGAATCAGACAAAGATCTCTCTATCCCAAATCCCACCCTTACTGGTTTCCCATCCTGTGATGTTACTCAGAATATTCTTGCTAAGAAACAAAGTACTTTCTGGAAATATTCCAATTCTTTCACAGATTTAAAAATTCCCAAGGGATGGGTATTGTGGCTAGGCATTCAAATACTTTCTAAGCACATGTGGCTCATCAGCAGTTTTCTAGATTTTTTAAATACAATATAGTGTCACTTTATTCAGGCAGCAACAAGTTGAAGCATCAAATCAGCATCCAAGTAAATAAAATCACTTATGTTATAATTAACTGAATTTTAAACAACCTGTTACTTGGTACATTTTAATAAACTTAGAGTGGAAATGATAGTATACCAGTAGCCATAGTTTCAATATGTAAAATAATAAGAACAGTTTTTAGTACATAAGAGGCGTTCAGTAAATTCCATTTAAGTGTGTTTGCATTATTAACTCATTTTAAGCAGAGGCTATCCCAAATAAAAAGAAGATATGGTCATCTTTTTTTCATTCTCTTTTTAAGCTCCGCCACTCTTCCTCAACCAATGCAACTCCGTGTTTGTATATTATATTATATTATATTATATTATTATATATAGAACTTCCTTATATATAGAATATATTATATTATATTATATTATATTATATTATATTATATATAGAACTTCTAAGAAGAGTTTTTGTTTTGTTTTTTTTCTAGTAAAGATTTGTAATGAAAAAGAAGTTTGGAAACTAGTGCTCTAATGTAACAGAATTGTCAATACTCCACCTCACCCCCCACCTCCCTTCACTGTTATCCTCTCCAGGGCTTCCTGGATGTTTTGAATCCCAACAACCCACATCTGAGTCTTTGGCTGAAGGCGCTCTCAAGCTGGAGCCAAAGCTCACTTTGCCTGTGCACAGAATTGTGGATCAGAGGCCGTCCATAATTTGTGACTGATCTACAGGAGTATAAACATTCCAGCTCCCTCACCTCAGACCAGGAAGGCTCTGAGGTGGGAACTACACTGTTATCCAGAGCTTCCTCGCCAGCCATGGCCTGGCGCCTCACCCTTGTCTTGTCTGTCCTTCAACCCTGCTCTCTCCTCCTTTTCCTTCTGCTGTACGGATTTTCCCTGGGAACACTTCCTCATCAGTACTTAAATGTAGGCTTTCGCAACCGAGGCGCTCACTACTGACATCTTGAACTGGACAATTCTTTGGTGTGGGGGCCGCTTTGTGCATTGTGGGATGTTTAGTAGCACCCCTGGGCTGCCAACAACACATCTCCTATCCTCTCCTCCTCTGTCCACAGTCATAACTATAAAAAATGTATCCAGACAATGCCAGATCTCTCCTGGGAGGCAAAATTGTCCCATTCAAAGACCATCGTTTGAATATTACCATTGTGGATCCTGAAGTTCTGAGTTGGCTAAAGTAGGAAAAGAAAGGATTAAAAGCTAAACTTCCTGATTCCCAGGCCACTGGTTATTTCTTTCCACTACACTTGTGCTTCCAAACTTGTCTGATTATAAGAATCACTGGTGTATATGTTGGCGATGGGGGGAGGGCAATTGGTTTTAAATGCAGATTCCCAGGTCCCTTCCCTGAAGAACCTGACTCAGGAGACCTGAAGGGGGACGGTGGAACTCAGTGATTCTTTTGATCAAGCCCAGTTTGGAAACCAAAATGCTGCTTCTCAGATTGTCATGTAGGGAGAAATCACCGTGTGCATGGTTGGGGGGGTGGGCACTATGTATAAAATATAAATATATACACAAAATATAAATTCCTGGGCCCTGTACTCTGCAAGTTTGCAGTTTTAATAAGTTTTCCATATTTTTCTGATATAGGTGACCTGAAGCACTTTCCATTCAATCATCTGTTAATACACACACAGAACAGTGTCTTTATACATACATTGAATGAACTCTTCCCTCGGTTGACATCAGGATTCCCAGAAAATGCACTCGTAATATACTTTAACTCTTTAGCATTTATTCATAATTTGTGTAATTATCTTCTTATTTGTGTAATTTGTGTAATTGTCTTCTTCTCTAAAGCACAGTCTCCATGAACTCAGGACCTACCTGCCTTCTATCTGATTGTAATCCTCAGGTCAGCACTCTGCCTCGTCCAGAGTGAGCGCTCAGTAAATGTCTGTTGAATGAATGACATTAGATGCTAGGGTATGCAGAAAATGTCCCCCCAAAGATGTTGCCATTCTAATCCCCAGGAATTTGTATATGCCAAGATGAATATGAATATGGATATTACCTGGCAAAGGAGAATTAAAGCTGCAGATAGAGTTTAGTTTACTAATCAGCTGACCTTAACATAAAGGGATTATCCTGGATTATCCTAGTGCCCTACTGTAATCACATAGGTCCTTTAAAGTGGAAGAGGAAGACTGCAGAGGTCAGGGTCAGAGAGAGATCTGAAATGCCACACTGCTGGCTTTGAAGATGGAGGAAAGGGCCATGAACCAAAGAATGCAGGCATCCCCCAGAAGGTAGAAAAAACAAAAAAATGGATTCTCCCTTAGAGCCTCCAGGATGAACAGAGCCCTACAGACACCTTGAGTTTAGCCCAGTGAAACTCATTTCAGACTTCTGACCTCTAGAACTGTAAGAGAATATATCTGTGTTAAGCCACGACATTCATGGTAATTTATTACAACAACCGTAGGAAACTAACACAGATGGTAATGGTAGTTTAGGTCTTGGTCGCTTTTATTGAACGCCAAACTTCCAGGCACTTTACCTCTGTCCTTCCTTGTCCTTATAAGAAGGTCTTATCCCACTTTGCAGATGAGACATCAGAGGCTCAGAATGGTTATTAATGCCCAAGGGTACACCTTTAGCACATGGTGGCGTTGGGCTGGGCTGCAAACCTCTCATCTCCACACTCTTTTATGTTCCAGTGCTGTTCCAAGTGTGGCACTCAGTTGTTAGTGCTGCATATCAAATAAGTTACAGACATTGTGATGTGTGTTCAGACTTTCTACACTAATTCTTTCCTTTTTAAAAATGATCTTGAGGGGCGCCTGGGTGGCTCAGTCAGTTGAGCGTCTGACTTCGGCTCAGGTCATGATCTCACGGTCCGTGAGTTCGAGCCCTGCGTCGGGCTCTGTGCTGACAGCTCAGAGCCTGGAGCCCGTTTCAGATTCTGTGTCTCCCTCTCTCTCTGCCCCTCCCCTGCTCATGCTCTGTCTCTGTCTCAAAAATAAATATACGTTAAAAAAAATTTTTTTTTAAATGATCTTGAAGTGTAATTTTATGTCTGTTGAATCTCGTAATACAACAATGGGGGCTCATTTTATATGTCTTTTTCATTTCATCTTTTAATCAAATCATTCTTATTGTAACCTGTAAAAATACCAATTCACCGTGGATTAGAGGGGAAAAAACTGGTTCCAAATCGTAGGAGCTTTGAGAAGCAGTGCACAGATCACGATGCTGAGATTTGGGGTTGTGAATGGTTCTTGCCTCCGGCCTTCCTAGGCCCCCCAAAGCAAAGCAGTGAGAGTGGAGAGCCTGGCCCAGGGCGCAGGGCCTTCCCAGGAGGGGAGTGGAGGGCAGAGGCAGCCTGGACCTCAGAAGTGGAGCTTTTTCCCCTGGTCACAAAGCTTTCCCAGTTCTGCTTCCCAGTCTCACCCCAAACCTTACCATTTCTACCTTCTTTTTCTTTCAATAAAGGCTTTTCAAAGTTTAACTTTTTCTTCTCTTTCTTTGGTCAATTTTTTTTTATAAGAGTGCATGCTCCCCACATATTTCACATGGCCTGCATTTTTATGAATCCAAGAATAAATGCATTTTTTGGCTAACAACTAGGAAGTATTTTTAGACTGATAGGGCTGTATTTTTGTCTTTTGCAGAGCATAACGTAATGCAAAGCAGATGCGGTTGCATGCAGGACCCTTTCATTCAGCACCCGGTTTCAGATGTGCTGCCGGCACACTGCATCCCTTGAGAAATACATTAACACTTTAATAAAAAACTCAT
Source organism: Prionailurus bengalensis (assembly GCF_016509475.1). Lineage (NCBI taxonomy): Eukaryota > Metazoa > Chordata > Mammalia > Carnivora > Felidae > Prionailurus > Prionailurus bengalensis. Next base: position 199,569,480 of record NC_057343.1, read on the forward strand.
CTGACCCAAAGTAGCTCAACCTAGGGGGGTGAGCCAGCCAAAGCATGAGGAGCTCAGATCTTGCCTCTTTCTTCGAACTTCTTTGGGTCAGCTGTGTTTTACGCTTGGCTTTGCAGGGGAAGGGGTTTTTGCAGTGGAGATGTTCAGCTAGCAAGTCAAGGAGAGCACAGAGGGTAGTGAGAGTAGGGGTGAGGTTCAAAGTCAGAAGAGATTACCGAGGGCAGATGAGAACCCTCCAGACTCCTCACTGTCGTTTTCCTCTACGATTCTCAGTTCCCTGACAGAGCAAGACCACACCCCAGAGGAGCCTACGTCACAAAGAGAGAGAACTCTGCCAACCTATCCCACTCACAGAATCTTCCACTTGCCAACAGATCTGGAAGCAACCTCTGTCATCACCTACTTCAACATCCTTGTACAGCTACACTCAGGCCAACACTCGGGGCTACCTTTGCTTAGTACCATTATCACCTGAGTAGGTATCATGAATGAAATCGAGACCCAGAGAAGGTAAATCTCATCCAAGGCAACAGGGCTCGGAGTATAGCATACTCATTTCCACACAGTCCAGCAGGCTTGTTGTCAGGACCGATACAAAACTCCTAGAATATTCCTGGTGTGACTGAGGACTGGTTTTCTCCCTGCCAGCTGAGGGTTAAACCTGAAAATATGCCAGCAGGGTTTCACTTGCTCTGCATACAGGAATTCTATGCATTTTAAATCAAGAGATCCTGGATCCCAGTAGATGAAAAGGGTTCATAGGGCCGGAAGGGCCAAGCCTGTGTGAGCATTGTGCATTATCTTATTTCACCCGAGAGAATAAAAGCGAGGCGGTGGAGGGTTGGTCGTGCTTAAAATCCTTCAAGGCAGAGGGTCATTTCAACTCTGCTATGATTGGAGCTAGGCGGGCATATTTATTCTATCCCAATAAAATAAACAGTAAAAGCGAAGACCAATAAGAAAAAAAAATTCTTGCAAATATCGCAGATTTAAACCCCTATGAGAATCAAAATTAAGGAAATATCTACAACCTTCTGCGGCTATACGCCCAAGTCTTCTTTTCTCCGAAAAATCTTTTGAGGTTTGAGAATAGCTCCAGGGAGAATAAATGGAAGGTAATTGGGATGTCGGCCTGTCAGTATCTGACTGGGAAAATGACCAGCCTGAAAGAGTGGCCATGAGGTTTGCCTTGCAGATGGGCAGCATGAACAATGAATGAAAGCTGTGATGTAGCTCGAAGAGCTGGCCGCTACAGGAAGATCTGATGGGGCAGGTGATAAGCCTTCTCAGAGCTTTGTTCTCTTCACTTGGAAGTAATGGTGATAATACTGCCCTCATACAATTGTTTTTACTAGGTTGATTGATGGCATAGGTGAATATTTAATAATAATTGTTAATATTGTTAATAATAACATATTGTTATTAATAATAACAATAATATTATTGTTAATAATAATTTTTCTAACCCTTACTACGTGCTAATGCCCTGTCCTGGATTTGTTTGTTGGTGTTTTAAGTCTTACTTGTGTCAGAAGAAACTTCAGGCAAATGATTTACTCTTTATCCCTTTAGACTTTCTTTATTCTCTGTGGAGAACAAAGCTCCGGAAATTAATCATTTTGCCTACCTCATAGAGTTGCAAAAATTCCAGAAGTTAGTCTGTGAACATGATCATCCAAGTGTATGACCTGATAAGTCCTTAATGAATATCAGCCATTAAGATCCATTATTTTACACTGCCTGAGCCAAACCACATGGAAAGTCCTTGTGTGGGTGCTCTGCCCTTTTATTAAACTAGGTGGATATGTCTCTCTTTTATTAAACTAGGTGGATATGTCTGTAATCTCCACCTAAGGTCTCATGCAAGATTCAAAGAGTAGATGACTTACACTGATCCGTCTTAGCATTGACCAGAGCCAGCTCAGATCTTGAAAGCAGTTTGTCTCCACAAGGCAGCCCTAGCCTGGGAGCCCGCACACCAAGCCCTAGCCCGATGGCCCACAAAATGCTCTATGGGGGTGGCACAGACCCACTGCTTGCCTTTCCCTGCTGATCTACTGCAGACGGTCACTGGGGGACCTGGGTCTGGGTCTCTGAGGCTGCCAGGGATCATCAGCCAAAGGAGGTTTATTGAAGGCAGCCTGGGGCCATTGCAGCACCCAGGTTCACTTGGGGTGGTCAGAAGGAAGGGAACTGAAGACAGCCAATAATTTTGTGAGGAAGGAAGTAAAGCTTCTATTAAAAAACATTCCTTAGTCATTCTTTTTAGTTCCTTAGCAGTTTATTTATTTAGTTTTTTCATTCCTTGCCAGTTTAAGGAAACGTGTGTGTGTGGATGAGTGTATGTGTGTGTAGATGTGTGTGCAGTGTGGAGCGTGTGTGTATGGATGTGCATGAATATATGAGCACACGTGCATGCATACAGCCCGTGTATTCTACCCCCAGGGGAAGTGAACTGACAACTTCCAGCAAACTAACATTTGCAGGGACCTTTTACCATGGATTCTCTGTAAGGATCTGTATTTTAAATATTTGGGGTCAAAACATATTTTCTGAACTGGTCAACAGGATATGCGGTCTCAGTGTTTCATGTCATGGGTTATTAAGATGTTTTATCCTTTACCCAGTTTTCCCTAAAATACTCAAAGTCCCCACACCCATCCTCCATAATCACTCATTTAAAGTTTATCAGGGGCGCCTGGGTGGCGCAGTCGTTAAGCGTCCGACTTCAGCCAGGTCACGATCTCGCGGTCCGTGAGTTCGAGCCCCGCGTCGGGCTCTGGGCTGATGACTCGGAGCCTGGAGCCTGTTTCTGGTTCTGTGTCTCCCTCTCTCTCTGCCCCTCCCCCGTTCATGCTCTGTCTCTCTCTGTCCCAAAAATAAATAAAAAAAAAAAACGTTGAAAAAAAAATAAAGTTTATCAAAAAACTATATTTTTCCCTTCCCCAAAACATATTTCTTAAGGTCTTTTTATGCATTCAGCTTTGGTTCTGGAAGCATTGTCATTTTTTTTTATTTTTGCCAGAGATTTACTCAATGATAAGGAAGCAAAGATGGCAGGATTGGGGTCGGGAGGGTGGGAGGCCAAGGAGGAGGGGAGAGGTGGATTAATCTTCAAAAATAAGACATCTCTCCTTCAAAATAACACATCTCTTCGATGTGAAGCTTAACTAGAAAGCTATCTCTGGTTTTTCAAGGCTGGTCCTCAGTGATTATTCTCCCTGGATAATTTATAACCATAAAATAACAGGCCTTAGAATTGTCTCCATTCCTTTGCTACTCAAAGTGTAGTCAGAGGGCCAGCAGCCTTAGCAACAACTGGGAGCTCCTTAGAAATGCAGAATCTCAGACTCTGACTCATCCCCACTGAAAAGAATCTACATTTCAACAGGATTCCCAGGTGACCACACACAGAACATCCAAGAAGCACTGGTCTAGAGAACACCCCACTTCACAGACGTGGAAACTAAGGCCCAGAATAGATGATGACCATGACCTAGACATCTTCCTTTGTGGTAGGTGTACAAAAATGACTTGATTTCCCTGTAATTGAACCTGGCTTTTGTGCCCAGACTTCTCTCTGTAGAAGAAATCTTATTCTTGCCCAGTCAGGGTAACGTGACAGTCGTGGATTTTCTCAGTCTTATTTGAGTAAACGATTAACTCAATATTGTCCCTCACTGTTTTCTCCTGTCCTTTTAGGCAGGGGTGGCTGAGCACCCAGGGGTCTCATTTTCAGTTTGGGAATCAGAGAGGCAAGGCAGGATTGCAATGGATAATTATTCCATCTGCCCATCATAAGGTGCCTGGATCCGGAGGCAAGTAAGGCTAACATTCTTCACCTCTCCAGGGTAGAGCCCAATAGTCATGGAGCGTCTACTATTAGACAGATATTACCAAGTGGTCAACAAAATAGAAGAGGTCCCTGCTCCAGGAAGCTTACTTTCCAGTGGGAAAGATAAATATTAATTAATTATTAAATGACTATAACAGTACTGAGGAGTGATACCTGGTGTTATGGGAGCATGTAATAGGGATTTGACCTTGTCCAGTGGTTAGGGAAAACAGACACTATGTTGGAAAGGAAAATGGCCCAAATGCAGGATGGAAATAAGGCCGTTGTGGCTGGAGCTCAGAAAGAACACTTCAGGAAAGGTTGGCAAGACTCAGACCATTGCAGGAACTTGCAGGCCATCCAAAGCAGCAGAGTAGGAAAGAGAGGTGGCAGTAATGTGATCAAGGTACACTACATACATTTGGAGTCACTTTTGTAGGATATGGTGAACGGATCGGAGAAGGGGAAATGGGATGGTCAAATCAGTTAAGAGGCTTTACTCAAGATAAGGGATGAGGGGTGCCTGCGTGGTTCAGTTGTTAAGCATCTGACTTTGGCTCAGGTCATGATCTCATGGTTTGTGGGTTGGATCCCCGCATGAGGCTATGCACTGACGGAGAGCCTGCTTCGGATCTTCTGTCACCCTCTCTCTCTGCAAGCACTCACTCTCTCTTTCTCTCCCTCAAAAATAAATTTAAAAAAACATTAAAAAATAATAAAGTGGTTCTCATCCCCCTTGTCCTTCACATCACTAACCACCATCTGTTAAAAAAAAAAAAAAGAGAGATGAAATAGTCACAATAAGAGATTGTATATCTTCCTCTGGGGTAGCAGTAGAGATGGAAAAAATGGACAGGTTAAAAAAATAGAAATCTAGGAAGCAAAATAAATAGGACTTGGTGAAGGATTGGCTCTGGTTGGTATAGGAAACGGAGCTGGTCAGGAATGACTTTTGCTTTTCTGCGCTCTTATCCGGGTGGATGGTGGTGCTATTTGATAAGATAGAAGCCTCTGGACCAGGTTTTGGGAGAAAGCTCATCAGCTCAGTCTAGAACTACACTGCCTCACATGGTAGCTCCTAGGCTACATGTGGCTATTTAAATTAAAATAAGTTTAATTTAAAGAAACTTAAAATTTCAACTCCTCCATTGCAATTGCCACATCTCCAGTGTTGGATAGTCACGTGTGGCTGGTGACTACCATAGTGGACCATGCAGAGATAGAATATTTCCATCATCATAGAAAGTTCTAGTGGACAGCATTGGTGTAGAGAGATTGAGTTTGAGATGCCTTTGGGACACCCAGAAGCGTTGTCAAGGCAACAGTTGATTATATATTGCTCTGGAGCCAGAGGAGAATTGTAGCTGGAAACCTAAATTCCATCCACACGTTTTATCAAATATTCGCTGAGACCTTAGTACGTTTTATTCACTGCTGTCTCTAGTGCCTAGAGTAACATCTACCACAAAGTCTCACAGAGCTTACTCGCTAGTAGGGGTGAATAGATAATAAACAAATACAGAATATCTTGGGTGGTCATAAGTGCTGAGAAGAAAATTAAAGCAGGACAAGTGGGCTAGGGGATGGGAAGGGGTATGGGGCTCTTTTAGTTCTGGGGGTCAGGGGAGTCTTCTCTGATAAGATCACATTTAAAAAGAGTGAGATACATTCAAGGCATAAAGAGGCAGGATGGTGTTTGTGGTTCATCTGCCTGTAGGTGGTATTTGAAGCCTTGGGCATGAGCAAGACTTCCTTGGAGAGAACACAGAGGAAGAGAAGGAAAGAGCCCAAGCTCCTACTGGTTGGGTCAGAAAGGCCAAATCTGCAGAGGAGACAGAGAAGAGGCAGGGAGGAAACAGGAGAAACTTGGGTCATAGAAGCCAAATAAGGAGAATATTCTGAGAGGGAAGGTCTGGCCAATACCACTGATGGTCTGCTGTAGACTAAGAAGGTCCTGGGTCTGCCTGCTTGATGCAGAGCCATTGGTGCTCTTGGCTACTGTTGCTTCATTGGAGAGTGTGAGTGTGTGTGAGTGTGTGTGTGTGTGTGTATGTGTGAGTGGCTCCAGATTGGGATGGATTGAGGAGTGTGTGGTAGGTGAGGAAAGCGAGACCTGAGTCCAGACAATTTGGGAAGAATCAGAGACATAAACATAGAGAAGGGAGTTTCTGGGGCTCAAGGCAGAGGCCCAACCAGATACCAGCTCTGCCCTTCACCTTCCATCACCACCCAGCATCTGTTTCAAGTCAGAACACTAGCCAGTAGGGCCAAGGCGGGGGGTGGTGGAGGGGTGCTGTGTGCTGCTAAGTTAGAAAACAACAGCAGTAAAGGTAAATGTTGACATGTTGCCCAGAGGGCAGAGGAAGCAAGGACTAGGGGTCAGCTGAGATGCTGGACGTTTATGGATTCATTCAGTCATTCCTGCAACAAATCACTGGCAGAGAGTATCTAACTGCATCTTAGAACACGCAATAGTAATAGCACTTTCAGAGTGTTACTATGTGCCGGGCTCTGTTCTCAGCCATGTGAGGGGAATATCATCCTTCATCCATGTTACAGACAAGAAGACTTAGGTGCGAAGAGGTTAAGCAACTCGTCCAAGGTCCCACACCATAGAATTTGTTACGCTGGGATTCAAACCCCATTAAGAACAGGGTGCTACGGGGATACATCGAGGGACAGCTACCATCCGTGCAGCTGCTCAGCAAGCACTTATTAAGCACCTACTGTGGTTAGGTGCTGGGAGGACAAGGATCAATTGAACACGGTCCCTGCCCTCCTATGGCTTATAGTTTGGTGGAGGAAAAGGACCTCAAGCAGGTGCCACACTACAGGGTGATAAATGCTATGGAGGGAAAGCATGTGTCACAGGAACTCCACATCCAGCTCTCAGAGATCAGGGGAAGGCTTTTCCAGGGAAGAGATGGGGATAAACTGAATTGAGAAGGCTGCCACAGTTGGCTTATAAGGGGGGCTGTGTAAAGGGAGAGTATTAAGAGTCACATCCAGGCCAACAGACCCGTGAGAGCTAGGGGTGGAGAGGAAGTAGTGAGGAAAAAGTGCAGAACCCACATGCCCTTTAAGGAGATTAGGTATTTGCAGTCCCAGCCCAGCTAGTGGCTGTCTGGCACTGAGGATGACAGGAGGTCCGATCACTAGGTGGGGAAGTAGCCGTGTCAGGGGAAGTGAATGAGACTGTAGCTGAAGACGGACATTGGCCCGCTTCGCAGAGACAAAGATTCCCTCCTTGGCCAAACTCTAGCCAGGCTTCTTAGAGCCTTCTTCTCACGCAGGCCTCAGTCTTGGCCTCTAAAGACTCGAACAGAAACTCACACGGTTTCTAACAGCTCAAGGCCACATCCCTAGGATGACCTTGATCCCCTTGAAGTCCCTGACTGAGAAAACTCAAGGCTGCCGAAAGAACTGACCATTTGTTCCAGCTGAAACCTGACCACCCTTTCTCAGGGCATTTACTAAAAAGGGCTTGCTGTTGGAAATCCTTCCACTGTCCCTTTGAGGTCGACGTGTACCTCCTGCAACTTAGGAGTATCTTCTCAAGGACCTAAAAGGCACTCTTTGAAGTGTGAGATCATCAGGACGGATACGGCCTCTGCCTCCCAGTCTCTGTGGGAGGACAGACTCCCAACCTTGATCACCGCCAGCTGACAGACCAGCTGACCTAACCCTATTTACACTGACCAACCCTTTGAAAGCTTTCAGGTCCCTGATTCCACTGAGCCCGGCTCACCCTTCCCTAGCCCCCATTCTCTCGTTAAAACGCCCAGACACCTCTGTATAAATCTAGTCAAGCTTAGTTCACACTAGGCTCTCTTCCCTACTGCAACAGTTAGCCCTGGTTAAAATCTGTCCTTATCACTTTAACTAGCGTCTGATTTTATCTTTGACAACAGTTAAGCTCGGAGTCAGATAAGAACCCATCAAACTTACTGAGCAGAATAATTTTAACTTGCATATAGCTACGAGCACACAAACCCTGACGTCTGATGCCCAGAGGCCCATGCACACTGGGCCATTCACAAAGCCCTTTCGACCTCCTTGGCCTGACACGGCCAGCTATACCTCTATACAGAACAAGAAACCGCTGACTCACTGAAAACAGAGCGCGTTTATAAACAGGAAGCTGAGTGTGTGACCACAGACATTCAGCATCTGATAGCAATTGCTGAACGTGGCAAAAAAAAAAAAAAAAAAAGTTCAAATTAAAAAAAAAAAAGAATTCTGTGCCACCATATTAGAACTCTCTAGCTCATGGAAAGACAATCCTACTATTGATCATTTATTAAATACTTAAATGAGGGTAGAAGGGTAGTTCTTATTTGGTCAGACCACGTTGGTGAGTCAGGCAGACTGCAAATATTGATTGAATCCCTTGGAGCGTGTGGTTTCTCCTTTTCCTTTCTCCTCCCTCCCCAAGCAGAGCAAAAAGGCTCCTTGGTGAGTTTCGTGGCCATACAGAAGGGATTTGTTTTCCCTCTGCGTTCCCGCAGTCCGCCTTCTCCACACAGCGGCTCTGTGCTGTGGCAAACACAGTCTGCACCGGGAGAGATGCACAAACATTGGCAGCTTAAAAGCCGCTATGCAGTGAAGCCTGCAGCACACTGCGTGGCTGGTGCTGGTTACAATGCAGAATTGCTGGGATCGAGCCTAGCAAAGGGTGTCAGGACCTGCACTTCCCCTGTTCTCAGCAGAAAGGGAGCCATTCATTTTCCTCGTGTTCCCCTGTGGCGGGTGGGGGTAGGGGGACTCAAACATATTAACCCAAGAAGGTAGACTTCTACAGCCAAGGAAAGAGCCAGGTGGTTATCCCTAAAAGGTCTTCTGGGATCCGGCCCCACTGCCACATATGTCATCAGGACAAAGGTGTCTGAGCAATGTTTGGAATCTCCCTGTTTTTCGTCCGTGAAGTCAGGTCGTGGATAATAATAGCACGGTGTCTGGTACATAATAAAGCTCTTAATAGCGAGTAGCTAAAGGCTTTATTTGCACAGTTTTGTTTAATGTGCACAATAACCTCAGGAGACAAGCACTGGCAACCCCACTGGGTAAGTTAATAACATCCCTAGTGAATCAGTGAGTGGCCAGTTCAGGATCATGGCCCCGGTGTGCCTGGTTCCAGAGCACAGCCATTTGCCTTACTTATTGCTAAAGTTTTAGAGCAGGATGTGTCCCTTCCTTTATATCGGTACTGTACTTAGAGGTTCTGATCTGCAAATATCACCTACAAAGAACCCCCATTTGGTAGTTCTTCTGTGTTCCGTAGAGCACTTCCCACTTGCTCTTCCATCATTTAGAAAGAAGATGCCATGTTGCAATTCACAAGTAGCAGTGGTTGTGTCTCAGTGCCTTGGACAACATAGTATTGACATTAATAATAACTAACTTTATAGACTATTTGTTGTGTGCTGAAGAATATGGGTCATTGGCTCCACTCTACAGATAAGGAATTCTGCCTGATGCTCAGAAAAGCTAAATCGGATTTCAGTGCAAGTAGGGAGACGCCAGAACCCCTGCTCTCAACCATTATGCTGCACTGGGAAAGAGTCGTGCCTAGAATACCAGGGTATAATTTATATAAGGAGTAGCCCGCTGCTTCTGCTGTTGTATTAAAGTCTGAAGAAAAAGGTCTTTGAGTCACGACAGTTACCACTGCAAAGTTTGGAGCTATCGGAAGCAGACCCCGACAAAGGTCCCTGTACAAGTGAGTATAAAGGAAGTGCTCCGATGGAAAGGCCAGTGAAATGTAGGGGAAATGGGACAGGAAGCAAAGGTGCGGGTCAGTGAGAGTCCTGAGGACAAGGGGTACAGGACAGCTCGGGGGCATGTGAGGGTCGCGTACCTTAGGGGCTGTGGCATCTACGTGTTACCGGGATTTAGCTCTGCTGAGTCACAGCAAACCCCATCTCCCAGAAACAACATAAAATTGCCCGTCTCCCGTAAACAAAGACCAAAGATAAGAAATCTGAGACCTCATGGTGCCAGAGCAGAGGTTGGCAAACCACGCCCTGCACCCAAACTGACCTGCTCCTGTTTCGTAAGCCTGTGAGCTAAGAATTGCTTTTATAGTTTTTCATGACTGAAAATAAATCGAAAGAGTATATGATTTGATGACATATGAAAATGATAAGAGAGTCCGTTTCACTGTAAATAAAGTTTTATTAGAATACACGTTGGAACATATTGGAACTCGTTTATGGCATATTCTTTATGGCTGTTTTCCCTCTAACATGGCATTGTTGACAAGTTGTGAAAGAGACCATATGGCCTGCAAAGCTGGGGATATTTATCATCTGCTCCTTTACAGAAACATTTTGCTGATCCCTTTTCTACAGTATCAGGGAGGGAACCAGAATTCTTCTAATTTGTTGCTCTGCCGTCCTCAACATTTGCTACTGCCTCGTGTTCTGAGATGGTTACTGAAACTCCAGCCACTGTGCCTGCGTTCCAGTCAGCGTAAAAGAGAACAAAGAGTTCACTTCCTCACTTAAAGAAAACTTCTGGTACAGTTTGTCTTCTACGTTAGTAGAAATTTGTCTCCTCGCCGTACTTAGCTCTACAACCTTAGTTCAAGAGGCTACGAGCTTGGCAAAAAAAAAAAAAAAAAAAAAAAAAAAAAGGGATTCCTGATGCAGGAAAAAAGAAAATGTATGTCAAGGACAATCAACAGTTCTGCCTCACCTTGAGAGGGTTTTAAAACAAGGAAATTTGAAAGACTGGTATATAATTCTACAAGGCACAGGGGAAACTGAATTGCTCTAACTCTTTACATTTAATTAATATTTCTTCTCTCCGTTCCAAATTTCACCTATCTTAGTCCTTAATTAGCACAGCAAATTAGTTACGTACCCGATTTTCTTTTTTTCTTGCCAGCTCTTTATGCCCAACAAAAAGAATGTGTCCTTCTCAGAAATGCTCTCTTATTTATTCTAAAAATAATATATTCTCGGGAAAGAAAATATGAGGGTTCTTTGGAGAAGTAACTGAATCCAAATCCATGACAGAAAATCTACAAGAAGAGCCTGTAACATGTTTTTATACCAGGAAGCAAGGAAGTTAATCACACACCTCTGGGGCCATGACAACAGGATCTGAGAACCACCTCGAAGTGATCTTCCTACTGTAAGAGAAGAATCATTTGAATTCAATACGAATATCTGAAATTGATTGAAACACCTCAGATACATTTAAATTTATAAGTTTATAATTAAAAAAACCCCACATTTGTCATCTTCACAGGTACTAGGTACAGAACTCATTGTTCTGAAAACTGTAAATAAAAGAATCAAGAATTTAACTTGCCTTTCCTAAATTGTTCCTCAGGGTAACTAAATAGTTGAAAAAGGAAAGCTTCTCTTTAGAGAACTAATAAATAAAGAGTGATAGAAAATCACCATTTTGCAAACCTGTAAATGATGACTTTAAGTAGGGCTCCTCTATAGCCACTAACACCATAAAACCTTAATGCCATAGAAAGAGAGAGAACCAGACATTGTGTGTCTTCCAGGGGAAGACTTATTTCCATGAATCATTGTTGCCAAAATTTGCACCTAAATCTGGTTAAGTCTCTGCCTTAGCCACTAACCGGCCTCAGGGAGGGGCGATAGTGTGATGAAATAAGATTCTAGATAGAACCCTGAGGAGCATTTCCATTGGTAAAAGAAGGGGAAATCTGGAGGGTACTAAGAAAAAAAATAGAAAATTAGGAGAATATTCAGGAGTGCAGTGCTGTGGAATCCAAGAGAAGATACGGTTTTAGGAGAAGGAAGAGATAGACCACGTAAAATGTTACAGGGGGAGACAAGGGCTGAAGAAATGACCACTGGGGGTCAGTGACAAGGAAGGCTACTGGTGACTTTGATGAGAAGACTTGATAGAAGCCCGTTACCGGGGAGCTGATAACTGAGAAGAAGTTGAGGTGGTTAGAGAAAAGGTGGAGGACTTCATCAAAGTTGAGTCATGAGGATACAGAAACTGCATTAGTGTCTCAGGACTGCCAGAAGAAAAATTCACAAGCTGAGTGGCTCAAACAACAGAAACTTTTTGTCCCATAGCACTGGAGGCTGGAAATCTGAGAGCAAGGTGTTGGCAGAGTTGGTTCCTTCTGAGGGCTGTGAGGGAGAGATCTGTTCCATGCTTCCCCCTCTAGCTTGTAGAGGCTTGTTGTCATTCTTTGGTGTTGTTTGGCTTCCACTGTATCTTGTTAATCTCCACTTTCATGTTCACATGGCATTCTCCCTGTGTATGTATCTGTGTCCAAGTGTCCCCTCTTCACAAAGGCAACAGTCATATTGGACTGGGGGTCACCCTAATGACTTCATTTTAACTTGATTACCCTGTAAAGACCTTATTTCCAAATGAGGTCACATTCTGAGGTACGAGGGCTGAGGACTCAAACATATCTTTTTAGGGGGAAACAATTCAACCTATAACAGAGACCATACTTTCTTTAGTTATAAATGTAATGTATGTTCACAAAAAAAATGAACAAAAATAAAATTTAAATCATACTGGTATGTCTAGAGATTTTAATACTAGTTAAAAGAAGGAACGAGAAGAGAAGATGGGACAGTAGCTGGAAGGGGGCAGGTGTATTGAAAGTCTTTGCTTAGTGCAGGGTGGAAAAGACTTGAACATGGGGCATACAATGGGAAGGAGCCATAGGTAGGGAGAACTTGAAGACCAACGACACAAGGTGTGGTGTCGTGTGGTGTGGTATGTTGTGGGGTAAATATTATATCAGAGGGTGGGAATCTTGGCTGAACAAAAAGAGAAATCTAGACCTATTGCTTGGCACTGGCTGCCCCAGAAGGATAATTACATGAACGTATTTGTGTGGAGAATGCAGTTGCCAGGAGGAGTTGCATGCAGGGATGCCTGGAGAGTGTGGAGAAGAGTAGGAGAGAGAACAGCAAAAAGCAGAGTGCAGGAGCCTCTGGCTCCTCCTCGGCCTGACCCCATGGAGAGAGGTGCTAGAATGATACACCATACAGGCTGGCGTTGAAAGACTCTGTCATACTTTGTAAATTTCAGGCATCACCAATGCAACATCCAGATGTAGGCGATGCACAGTTAGGAAGAGGAGAATGCCCCCCGTTTCTCTGTGGAAACCAACACAGTTTGGTCACTGTGAGGACTGAGAGATCAGGCCCTCTCCAGTGTTGCAAATCAGAGACATGTAGATCCAAGATACTCCATGGCTCCAGAAACCTGACTGCTCCTGAGCCAGGGTCCTCTGAGACAGGATGAGATTAATAGCTCACAGGCTTTGAGGGAAGCAGACTTAAGGATGAGCCACTGCAGACACCCAGAACTTGTGACCCATCCTGGGAACTCATGGCAATAACTATACAAGACCCAGTGGGGGGGGGGGAATGGAGACATCCCCCCGACACACACACCCACTTCAGTCACCAGTCATATGTCCAGATTGTTACCTGTGCTTCTGACCAATTGGCTATAGATCAGAGATTCCCATTGACCCCCACCCCCCCTTGGGCTGGATTAATTTGCTAGAGTGGCTCACAGAACTCAGGGAAACATTTTACTTTCTAGGTCACTAGTTTATTATAAAAGGATATAACTCAGGAAGAGCTAGATGGAAGAGAGGCATAGAGCCAGGTATGGGGAAGGGGGAAGGGGTGTGAAGTTTCCATGTCCTCACCAGGCACCACTCTCTCCACACCTACTTATGTTCACCAACCTGGAAACTCTCTGAACCCATCCTTTTGGGGTTTTATGGAGGCTTTGTTACATAGACATGGTTGATTAAATCTTTGCTCTTTGGGGGAGTTGATTCAACCTCTATCTCCTCTCTCCTCCCCAGAGGTCTAGGGGATGGGACTGTAAGTTCCAGCATCTAATCATGTGGTTAGCTCTCCTGACAACCAGCCCCCATCCTTAGGAGTATCCAGGAGTAGGTTCATTAACATAACAAAAGACAACTTTGAACTCTCAATACTTAGGAAACTCCCAAGTATTTGAGGAGTTCTGTGCCAGAAATAGGGACAAAGACCATATATATATAAATATAAATATATATATATATATCTTATTATATAAGACCAAATATATATATGTATCTTATTATAATAAGATATTAAGATATAATGAAAATAAGATATTATAAATCACAATGTTATTATAAGCCAATGAATAAATAAACTGATTCATTCATATAATGAAATACTATAGATTAAAATGAACAAACTAGATCTACATATATCAACACAAAAAAATGTCAAAGCATGTTGATAAGAGCAGAAAGTTACGAAAAGAAATGTACCATATGGTTTTTAATGTTTATATAAATAGTTAATGCATACAAAATAATGGTACATTTCATGGATATATCTCTATAATAAAAGTTTAAACGTGTACATGGGAAGAAACATCCTAACTTCAGAGTCATGGTTACCTCCAGGGAGAAAGGTAAGGATGGGATAAGGGTGCTCTATCTGTACTTAGTGTTTTCCTTCTTAAAAAGAGAAAATTGATTCTGAAGCAAATAAAGCAAAATATTCACATCTGTTAATATGGGGTTGGTACATGAGTATCTGTTAATGTTTTCTGCGTTAGGCTGTATATTCGAAATGTCATCATTTAACATTTAAAATTAAAAAAAAAAGAAGGCAATATCACTGTTCTTGAGCACAGGAAAAGATTTTCATTTAATAACATTGGTTTAAGTTTATTCTAACTTAATTTTATTAATTTTACATTACTAATTTTATGGTAACAGAGTATATCGTGTATCTCCTTTCATGTGTATCTCTAATTAAAACTCTTCTCAATACATTCCCCTAAAATTCTTTTTCATAAACCTTCTTTAACTAAAGACTTTGTGTTCTTATTAAGTGTGCTCACTGGGCTTCTACTTTTCTAAATTACAGCTTACCGTGGCTGACAAAGACAACTGACCCTGTTTCCTTGTTCCGGTAACGGCAGCCAGGCCAGCCCACAGTGAGCCCCCTAGGGAATCAGTCAAATGTCTGAGCTGTTGCAGGAAGCTTGCCTGCAGACAGCGCACAGGCCGCAGGCCATCAAGCAGGGCCCTGGTCTTTCTATCTTTTCTGAAGAAGGAAGTGAGGCTGGGAACAGCCCCAACAATGCTTCCAGCATTCCTGATTCTATCTCCAGTTTTGAAAGGACTTCTTGTTTGACTTAAAAGTGGAGGTAAAAGGTGATGGTTTATAGGAATGATCTGCAATTGACAGGCGATGAGCTCCCTTCTCCACTTGGCTAAGTCTGTTTCTAGCATCTCTATAGTAGTGTCAGGCTTAAAATTATGTGCTACCTTGCCATCGAAAGCTGGGAGGGCCTCAAATGGCCTAACTGCATCTTCCTACCCACTCTGCTCGCTCGGATAAGGTCCCCTAGCCAAACAACCCTCATTATCAGGGGGCCGAGGCCCAGTGCCTACTTATCCCTACCAGGCTCCAGTTCCCTGCCAGCTACAAAATTAGGCAAACAAAACAAGCACATCCGCCTGTAGAAACCAGGAATCCTTCCCACCTCTTGTTACCATAAAGCCTAACCCCGTAGCCCCTGATTGGTCACTCTGTGCCCAAGTAAACTCCTGCCCAGCTGTGGTTGCACAGCATCTTCTTTCCCTAGACAATAGGCTGCCATCAGTCTCTTCTGTCCAGCGGTGAGTGTCATGTTTGGCCATCCCCATAACCCTAGACTAGAATCTCTCCCTCACTAACAAGCTGAAAAGGAAGCAATCAAAATACTACAATTTTCCATTTTTTCTTCTTTAGAACAATCATTATGCAACTGCAACAGATAACTCTCATGTCTTTTATTTCCAGCTAGTTTTTCTGGTCAGGAGGTTGGAAGTGGGAAGAAAATGCGTACAAAATGTGTTTCATGATCTCTTTCTAGTTGAAAGTTGAGAGATTTCTGCTCTGATGGGAAAGGGAGGTGAGAGGGTGGCTTCACGAAGGATTGAAAACCTCCGCCCAAAGGGTGCCTGAAGATCATTCACCTAGAAAGTTCACAAACTGAATAATGATCACCAAAAAAAGTTTTATCTCATGATAAAGAATTACACTGCAGCAACCAATCCTTCTAACCAGCCTCATACAGAAATGATGAAGAATTGCCTCATCATGAACATTATCATGTCGTGACATCACAGCCATGATGCCAATGTGATTTTTCTGATTCTTTGGGACATATTTGGCCACAATGACCTCACTGAACATCCTACCAAGGCCAAACAGTATAGCAAATCATCCTTCAGCTATTACCTCTATGTGCTGTCGTTGTTGTTGTTGTTGTTGTTGTTTTTACATGGGCAATCAATTGGGTTGGAATGTTTATGTTGTTTGGATGTTTCTGGTGTCAATAATCCTTGATACATATTTCTTTTGAGTTCTTTTAGAAATTTCTTTTGTGGCCTTGGGATATTGCAATCTATGCTTCCAAAGCGCATTCATATTTATTTGATTTACTCTTACATCATAGTTGAGTCTGGACTGATCATTTATTCATCCCAAATGAATGAACTGATGAAACCTAGAGAAGTCAAGTCCCAAGGTTACCTCGTCAGATATATAGATTTTTTTACTCAAAAAGGCTTTCTGAGTCTTAAATCCAATGTTCTTTCTACTACTCAGATTCTTTTAAAGTTTACTTCTTTATATTTCAGTTCCTCATAAGTTAATTAAACTAGCAAATATCTGAGAAAAATAGAATGTCGGTGCTTAAAGTGACTTTAGAGATTATCTCAACACATCCAAACTAAGGAAGACATCAGGTTCTTGGGATAGTGACTGTGATTGAAGAATACTCATAAGAATACATTTGTTGCGGGGCGCCTGGGTGGCGCAGTCGGTTAAGCGTCCGACTTCAGCCAGGTCACGATCTCGTGGTCTGTGAGTTCGAGCCCCGCGTCAGGCTCTGGGCTGATGGCTCAGAGCTTGGAGCCTGTTTCCGATTCTGTGTTTCCCTCTCTCTCTGCCCCTCCCCCGTTCATGCTCTGTCTCTCTCTGTCCCAAAAATAAATAAACGTTGAAAAAAAAATTTTAATAATAAAAAAAAAAGAATACATTTGTCGATTTCAAATGTTCTACCTGGTTCACTCATATATGATTAATAATATTCTGAAACTATACTTGTATAAGTGTATGAAGTGTAAGTACTTTGGTATAAGTTGTACCAAATATGCTTAAAATACTTCCCAAACTGGAACTCTAATTTACAAGGTATTAATTAAACCGAAAAACCATCATGGTTAAGAAAGTTAGTAGACTCTGCATTAAAGATAGAAAACTTAAAATATGGTGCAGTTTTAGAAGCTTCTTAGTCTAATCCAGCTTCATCCCTGTCCATGTAATGCTGGAGACAATATCTCCAGAACATTTTCCAATCTGGGACTCTTTCCCACACATCCTTCTTGGGGTACAGAGACACCAGCTGTCCATAGGTATCCTCCCAAGACTCGGATGATGATACTTAACAACACTGCAGAGAACTTCCATTCACAGCTCTTAGAAAGTTATAATACCGGGTGCTCATTTAGACTTGTTGATGGCCCTCAGCTCCTCAGTAGGACAGGCTTAGAGGATGAGAAAGAAAGCTAACTTTTTTTTTTTCTTTTGGTGTTTTACATTCTCTGGTCAGTATACTAAAGTCGAGTGTTCTGCCTTGCAATTCCATACTAACGCTTGGCACCATGAGTTTTGTATTGAAGTGATTACAACGTATTCTACAAGGACCTGGATAGCTGATTAATACACAGTAACAGCAACTAGATTTATCCTCCTACCAGAAACAACTGAAAAAATCTGAACAAATGTGTGAACTAATAATGCTCAAGACATTGGTTGTCAGGCCATGAAGGATCACTGAGAGATGGGAAACAAATGAGATGAACTTGATGACTGCCCAGAAATTATTCTACCACGTGAGGAAACTGTCCATCAGCAAAGGGATAAAGAACCCAGGTAGAGTCCATCTGTTTGGCCAGGTGATGAGATAGAGCTCAGAATCCAGGGAAACAGAAACGGCTAGAGTTTACAAGGCAGAGTACCCACAAAAAGAGAGCTGTACAAAGTCATAATTCTAGAGAGCCGAAGAGGGTCCCCCTTGAGTATTCGGCTGAGTATCAACCAGTATGTGCATGTGAGGAAACTACCCAAGACCAGGGAAAGAGTTAGAGGGAATAGTCTTCAGACTTCACACAGGCCTGAGAAAAGTGCCTGTTCCCTAAAGCCCTAGTGGAAAAACTCATAATTCAGGTAGAATTAGAGAACCCTGATGAACGTTCCTCAGTAGTGCGGAACTTCAGGCTAATGGCAGCTTCAGTCCAGCCCAATACAACCTAAAAGCAGTACCTGAAGGATCAAATTGTTTCCAAGTAGTTTAACTGCATGTAGAATAAAGCTCAATAATATTTACAGGAATCAAAAATATCCATCGGCCAATGTGGTAAAATTCACAACATCTGACACTCATCAGAAGTTATCAGATATACAAAGGAACAGTAAAATATGACCCATAATGAGAAGAACAATCAATCAACCAAAACTCTCAGAAATCACACAGGTGATAGGATTAATCGGCAGGGACAGTCAGTCATTATGATGGTATTCCATATGTTTAAGAAACTGGAAGAAAGAGTAAACGTGTTGAGTAGAGTCACAGAAGATATAAAAAGAAAACCCAAATTGAAATTCTACAGATGAAAATCACCATGGCCTAGACAACAAGTCCACTGAATGGGGTTACTAGCAGAATTAACATTGCAGAACACATTGAGGTAGATTAACGGACTTGAAGATACAGGAGAGGGAGAGAGAGAGAGAAGAGAGGAAAGATGACTGAAGAAAATAAACAGAATTATTGAACTGTGGGACAAAGTCAAACAACTAAATACATGGGTAAATACCTCAAATGAGTGAGTGGTGGTGAGGCTAAAAACGATTTGAAGAAATAATAGTCAATAATTTTCCATATTTGATAAAAACTATAAACACATATATCCAGACCTCTCAACAGACCTCAAATAGCAGCAATCTATACCTAGGCACAACATAATCAGAGCACTTAGATCCACTAACAGAGAGAAAATCATAAAAGCAGCCCGAGAAAAAGAGGAACAAAAATAAGGTTACTATCAGATTTCTCTGTGGAAACACTGTAAGCTAGAAGATAGTGGGGCAACATCTTTAGAGTACTGGAGAAAAAAAATACTATCAACCTACAATTTTTTTTCATCTAGTGAAAATATCTTTTTTTTAAAGACAGAGAAAGAGAGAGAGCATGAGAGTGGGGAAGGGGCAAAGGGAGAGGGAGAGAGAGAATCTTAAGCAGGGTCTACACCCACTCCTGGGTGGCTCAGTCAGTTAAGCGTCTGACTCTTGATTTTGGCGCAGGTCATGATCTCATGGTCGTGAGATCAAGCCCCATATTGGACTCAGCAGTGGCATGGAGCCTGCTTGAGATTCTCTCTCTCCATTTCCCTCTGCCTTTTCCCCACTCTCTCTCCCTTTCTCTAAAAAAATTAAATTTAGGGGCGCCTGGGTGGCGCAGTCGGTTAAGCGTCCGACTTCAGCCAGGTCACGATCTCGCGGTCTGTGAGTTCGAGCCCCGCATCAGGCTCTGGGCTGATGGCTCAGAGCCTGGAGCCTGTTTCAGATTCTGTGTCTCCCTCTCTCTCTGCCCCTCCCCCATTCATGCTCTGTCTCTCTCTGTCCCAAAAATAAATAAACGTTGAAAAAAAAAACTAAAAAAAAAATTTAATTTAATTTAAAATTGAAGGCAAAGTAAAGACTTTTAGAAACATAAAAGCTGAGAGAATTTATCACCAGCAGATCTATAAGTAATTTGAAATGAAGTCCTTATAACACCAGATAAAAGAATAGATCTACATAAAGGAATAAAGAACACCAGGAATTATCATTACATAGGTAAATATAAAATTTTTTTTCTTATTGTTTACATTTCTTTAAAGAATAATCCACTTTTTAAAGCAAAAATAAATACATTGTTAACAATACATTGTTATTTTTGCTTTAAATAATAATGATGCATTCTGGGGTTTATAATATATATAGAAATGAAATACATGACAATCATAGCACAAAGTCCAAGAGAGGAGAAATAGAAGTATAATTTTGTTGTATTCTTATTATAGTGAATTGAGTATATTTTCTCCTGAAGGGAGACTGTATAATAAAAGCTCCAAAGTGACCATAACAGAGAATTATACCTAATAAGCCAACAAATAAGATAAAGTTAAATTATTAAAAGTATTCAGTCCAAAATAGGTATAAAAGAAGAAAAAGTGAACAAAGAATAGATGAGGCAAAAAGAAAACAAATAACATGATGGTAGATTTTAACTCAACCATATCAGTAGTTACATTAATTATAAATGATCTGAACACTTCACTTAAAAGACAGAGATTGCCACATTGAATTATAAAGCATGATCCAACTACATGCTGCCCACAAAAACCCACTTTTAATATAAAAATATAAATTGGTTAAAAGTGAAAGGATTAAAAAATGTATACCAAGCTAACACAAGTCCATAGAAAGCCATAAAGAGTGACAATATCTAAGTAGCAAAGAACGTTACAAGGGATAAAGAGGGCTGATGGATGATAAAGGAGTCGATTTACCAAGATGATGTAACTCTCCTAAATATTCATTGTGTCATATAGTATAGCTTCAAAATTCATGTAGCTAATCTAGGCTACACAGGAAGAATCTTGGCAAGATATTTAGGAGACAAGTGAAAGTTCTAAGCAAATGATTGGTCAGATTTTCATGCCAAATGACTAGTCTCTGAGCCCCATATTAAACTCTCAGTGTATGGTTATTCCATAGTATCCTGTACACAGCTTTCTTGTCTTATTTTTTACATTGTACCCCAATTAATTGTTTAGAGCAATTCATGGATTTGTTTCTGCCACCAGGTGGTGATCTCTTTAAGGTAGAGACTCATGTCTTACTTAATTTTTTATTTCCTGAATATGGCAGAGTGTCAGACACCTACAGCTAAATAAATACTTGCAATATCAGACCATAATAACATCCACTTATTCAGGTAAGTCTTTGCAACTATAACAATTTGCTTAAGACTCAAAGCAATTCTCCACCATAGATACGGTATATATTCTCATATTTCAGATGAGGATGATGAGCTAGAATCAGTAATTGTCCAAATTTTATTTAAATATTGAGCTGTTAAGTTAGTCATTCCGTTTTCTGCAATGAATTTTAATCATAATTGGGAGATGATTCAGTTTCAAAATATTAAGTTACCTGATGAAGCAGATGGTGCTTCTTATATATAAAACTCTGTTCTTCCATTTTTAGGTGTGTGAAGTCTGAATATGTCTCTAAGTACATTTCTGGAAGTGTAGATTTTAGAGTCACAAATAGGGAGGCACGCATGGTATAAATTTTGGGTTCTGATGCTTATAGGTATTTTAAATTTTTTCTCACTATTCCACGTGACCATGTTTTTGAGTTTCATGTTCCTCTATGATAGGAACTGAATGTTTGTGTCCCCCTAAAATTCATAAGTTGATGTGCTAGCTCTGATGTGATGGTATTTAGAGATAGCAGCACCTTTAGGATGTAATCAGTGTCAGAGGTCACGAAGGCAGTCTCTGGTCTGATGGAATCAGTGCCCTTAAAAGAGGATACACCAAAGAACTCGCTCTCTCCCTCTTCACTATGCGAGGACACAGTGAGAAGGTGATTGTGTGCAAGACAGGAAGGGAGTTCTTGCCAGAACAGACCATGCTGCTCTCTTGATAGCAGAATCTTAGCCTCTTTCACTGTGAGAAAATAAATTTCTATTGTTTATGCACCCAATTTATGCTATTTCATTATAGCTGCCCAAGCTAACCAATATGGTATAAATAATAGATGTGTAAGACCTATGAATTACGAATGATTATACACCTTTACTCCAGAATATAATGATTAGAGTCGTATAATAGCATCTAAAAAATGTAATCCACCATATTGGGCTTCAGCACTATAAACAACATATAAATTCTTTCCTCCCAAATGGCCACGTATATTGTTCTCAAAGATTCCGTTCTAACAAATAATAGCTTATTTCTCTGCACCTGCTTACTAAAACGGGGCTTAATCACTGAGGTTCTCTTATGGCCAGGCACTAGGTAAACTATGTCCTTAATCTTTGATCCTATATTCCACATTAAAGCAGGAATAATACCAATGAGCCTTGTAAATTCCAACTTGTGACTGCAAGTTCTCTAGGTTTACTTAGACTCTCAACTTGTTGTCGCCTGCCAGTCCCCACTGGAATTTGTGATGGTGATGAAAAAGACATGCCCTGGGAAGGCCGCTCTGGCCAAAAAGTCCTGGCACTGGTGACAGTGGGCAGTATCTGTTGTGCTCATCTGAACTGTCATTCCTGAAGCCTCTTCAAGTAAAAGAGTGTTAAGTTGCTGGAGAAGAATGTCTCTTCATTGTCTTCACTCAGTAAGAGTCCTGGGCTTTTTTTGGGAAGCACTTTCCAGAAGAAAAGCAGAGAATTTTTTTGTCAGTATGATAATAGTCTCATGTCAGGTATATATGTCAAGCACAGGGGTTGTGAATATTTTTTATTTTGGTTCTGAACAGAGAAAACTAGTAATGGGAACACAGACTGGAGACAGGAAATAGGCTGACCCTAGAAACAGCTCTCCTCTTCTGCCGTACCCCTAGCTTCTCCCCAGGCAACACCCCTGCTCACTTCCAGGACCCCCAGACCCATATGGTGACTGATCACCAATGACCCATAGTTCTTACCACCTTCCCTCTTCAAAACCAGTTAGTTTCGGGTCCCATCCCTTTAGAAAGTTGCTCTCTGTCTTCATGAGTACCCAACTGTCCTCAGAGTAAACCCAGAAACCAGTGATTACGGAATGGAAGTCAGAGACATATCTGAGACCACTGACACGTTTCATTTCACACTTGTATTGTGACCAACCCTATTTATGCTTTTAAAATACCCTTCCATTTAATATCCTCTTCTCAGTCTGCTCTGGGCATCCACTGCAGGCTTCTATAACAAATGGGAATTGTAATTGCTGAAGCTAATCTCTGCTAACAGGTAAAATAATAAATAAGCTTCACTGAAATGTTTAAACTCTTGCTAAAGGTTCCTAAGAAGCAATGCTAATTGGGAAGTGCCCACGGAGTAATGCTAAGAAATTTCAGTGAGAGGGAGACTCTCAGACCTGACGCAGGAGCATGGAAGAAATGGCTCTGGTCTGATAATGTTCCAGTTCATGCTCTTTCACAGACGGCCGGTTGTATATAGGTGGCTTTATTTGATCAGTTCTAGAATTCAATTAAGTGTCACAGAATCATGATATAAGCTAGTAGCTGTGTTTTAAACTAATAAAGCCATGAATTACTGCTTCGATTACACATACCAGGAGGGACTAACGGATGTTTTGTCTGGATAAAGCAGTATAAGAGGAAAAGTGAAAAGGTGGGGGTTGAATGAAGTCTGTCGTGGCTCAGTGCATAGTCTTTCATTCTACAAAAGGTTTTCAGAGTGTTTAAAGACAGAAATACATCTTTTATTTTTCTTTCCTCTTTCTCCTCCTCTTCTTCTTTTTAAAATTTGTCTGTGGTTTTGGACAACTTACATGCGTAAGAACTGTTACAAACTGTTACGTAGAAAAAGAAACCAAACCCAGACAGATTGGCTGATGCATAAATGAGTTTTCTGCTATATTTGCCTGCTCCCAGGTTGTTCCTGGCTGGGCAGACCTATGGAACTCAGCGGGAAGAAAATCTCTTCACATTCCTATTCTCATGTTCTCTTACAGAGAAAGATCTTGGAAAGACAAGCCTTGGCAGGTGTCTGCTCCGCACATAAATGAGGCAGGTGACCCAGTTTGAAGTTTGCGGCAAATGCCTCCCAGCAATGCCCCCAGTATTGAGCTATCATCAAAAACAAAACAGACAAAACAAAAACACCTCTAACTCAGTATTTTTTTAATTAGGTTGATACTCTGATCATCCCAAAGCAGATGGCTTAAAGCAATAGGGTAGGAGTGGGATTATTTTATAGCATGATTTAAATCACTAATAAGCCAAGTCCTACATCATGGAAGTCTGCAGGGCATCACCATCCATTTGTTTGGGCTCTGATCAATTAACATGCCACGATGGTCTTAAAAAGAAAAAAATCAAACCACAGCAGATGTTGGAAGTCAAAAGAAACAACATTTAGACATGAGGACTGACAGTGTGCATATGAAATGGAAATAGGTCCAAGAGGCTTTAGCTCAACTCTTGACTCCGTTTATGGATTGTTTCCTTCCTGTGGACCTTGACTAAGCCACTTAACTTCTCCAAGTGTCAGTTTCTTCATGTATGAAAGGAAGATAATATTGTGACCACATCACTGGTCATTGTGAAGATTTCACAACATTATATACTTTGATTTTTAAGAAATCACACCTCCTTTGTTGTCACAATGTCAGAATGAATAATAGATACTAATACCTTGTAAGGCTTTCGCCTCCCTGTCTTTCTTTAAAGATGTCTGCTTTAGATGGTCTGACCTGAAAAACCATGTTTAAATTAATTTTTCTGAAAGGAGAAGAGGTAAACAAGTCACATGGTTATCCATGTTGTCTTTAGTTTAATGAGCTCCTAGGTGATTTGGGGGGTGACTAGAACTAACTAGCTGCTTCTTGCCTGTGTTCTACATTCATCTCCAGAGAATCCACTGTCCAAACTTGGGAAGCACTCAGAGGCAATAGAATTTCTTTGTAAAGAGAATTGCACCCCTGATACTTTAAGTTAAGCAACAGACACCTATGCCAACGTCACAGCTGATAAAGACCTTGGGGGTAGATGAGATCATGGCCCTCTCACCGTCTACATATCTGGTTTTATAAGACAACATCTCAGGATGTCCTAAGCCCCAAACAGACTCAGAATAAAATATAATTTTATTAGAAGTTTCCTTTTTTCATTTCCTAGTGTGTGACTTTCTGGTCAGACCAAGTTACCTGGGACCCAGAGATCCATTTAATTATTGTGGAACACCTGTTCTGAAAGAAATGGAGGAACAGGAATAAGACTTGCAATCATCTTTTGCAAGACTTACTTCTTTGAGTTTCATCAATATTTTTGGATTTGTTAGCATCTGACATTAAAAGTAAGAGTTTCTTAAGACTTGAGAGTCAGATACATGTGACAGAGAAAGGCTTTCCCAAGCCCTTTATCTCCCATTTAAGGTAGCAAGAACCACACCTACAGCACAGTTAGGGGTCAGACAACTCCCAGCCCATGGGGCCTATTTGCTGGGTAGAAGGAGGATCTGTGGGAAGGAGGAAAATTTATCCCTTTTGGCTCCAGGCGAACGTAGGAAGAAGGAAAAGAAAGTTAAGAGAGAAAATCTGTCAGGCATATGGATCCTGAATTTCCTTCACTGGGCTTTTATTTTACTTCCTGTTATGAATCTGTAAGACATGTCTGTGCAGTAGACCCCATACCAACAAGGGACAGTGCAGCTGAGTTAAGAGAACAGCATTCAGATAAGGATCTAGACTGTACTTTTCTTCTCTCTTGACCCCTCTATGGCATGAACCCCAAAGACGGAGCCAGGGAGTGATCCTTGGGACCACCACAGTCAAAGTAAGGAAATATCGTGGTAAAGGCTGGGGGAAATTTGAGTGAGGGCCCTAGAATGGCATGACAGAAATCAAGAGAAGGCCACCCTGCAAAAATCTGAGGAGATTTGAATAAACAAGAAGCGGCCACGGGACCCAAACTAAGCTGAGAAAGAATTCGGCAGCACCCCTCAGATTTTCCACAGCCAAGGCCACCTAGGAGGTGGGAGAATATCAGGTAGCTCTGAGGCCATTTTACTCAAGTGTTTTTCCTAGACACCGTTTTGGAGAAAGTCAAGTGAGTACAAATATGAGCAGCTATCCCCAAAGACTAAACATTACCCAATGAGGCCATTTAAACATGGCAGTAGATAAAGGTTTAACTTGGACATTTGGTTATCCCTTCCACCTACCCTAACCACCAAGCTAAGAACACATCATGAGAAAGACCAGGTTCAGAAGTATATCTTTCTGCATATCTGAGTCGTTGCATGAGCAAATTTGCAAGCCCATCACATAATGTTTCCTAAGCAATACTACTCGTTGAACTATATCTGCTGAAAGAGTCCTATATGCCAAGCACTATGATAGGGACTGTAGGCCCAAGGAAAAGTCAGTGGTAGTGTAGTCCTTGTCTTTAAGAAGCCCATAGTTTAGGGGCTCTGGGTGGCTCAATCGGTTAAGCATCCAACTCTTAGTTTCCACTCAGGTCGTGATCTCACAGTTCCTTGGATGAAGCCCCACACTGGGTTCCACACTAACAGCATTGATTCTCTCTCTCCTTCCCTCTTTGACCCTCCCCTATTCACATTCTCACGCTCTCTCTCTTTCCTCTCTCTTAAAATAAATAAATAAACATTAAAAAAAAAAAAGAAGCCTTTAGTTTGTAGGATGAGCCTCCTCACGTTATCAAAATGGTCTGTTACTTGTTACATTTCAGAAGTTTACTAACTTAATGAAAAGATACTTGTTACTTTCTCGTGTAATAGTCATGGCAAGTGCTCTGGTAGGCAGAGCCATTATCCTCTATAATCATTCAGGAACTCAGGCTAATAGCTGTGCTGCCATCTTCTACATGTGGATTCCAAAGTCACCTTGAACATCAATTGCCCCAGCAGCCAACAGTGGGAGGGTTTTATGGACCCGGCCTGGAAATGGAACAAATCACTGTGACTCACATTCATTGGAGAGAACTCAGTCCTTGGGCCTCCTAGGGACTCACGTAACTACAAGGGAGGCTGGGGATTTAGTCTGGTCATCTGTCCAAGTAGAGGGGAAGACTGGATTTTGGAGGACGCCTGGAGGCCTTCTCCACAGGTGTAAGCTTCTTTGACAATGTAGCAGGTATAACAGAATGGCTTGGTAAACATTAAACTTCTGATCTGTTCTGAACTGTAAAAAGTGAGGCTCAGAGGATCTTTGGCAGCATTTAGGGGTGACCCAATGTATTATTTTCTTCCATTTTTAACCATAAAGACTGGGTTCTAAATAGACTTGTTGGCAAGAACCTCACTGAAGGTAATCACATCTTACTGTACAAGAAGAATGCAAGAATAACCTTCTACAGTTTAGGAATCCAAAAACAGAAGCTTTTAGGTTTGTATTGGGACCCATTATTCACCCAGCAACAGCATATAGACAGGTATTTTTGTATTTTGCCCCAGCAGAGAGGCAATCAAGATCCCTTGTCCTAGAAAGCATTTAGGATTAGACCTGCATGAGTTCCTTGTATCCAGACAGTGAGGTTTCAGAATGAAACTCTTTTCTGTTTAAATTCTTTGCTGTCTTTCTGTGCCCTCTGAAATAAACTAAAAGCCCTTAGTGTACCTCCTGAAACTTGGCCTCTTATGGTCTGGCCCAACCATTTCTCTCCAGCCTCATCACAGACCACATCCCTCCTTGATCTCAGCCTCGCTGCTCTCCCACGTAGTTACACTGACCTTCTTGCAAGTCCTGAAACCACTAACCCTGTGGCTTCCCACCTTGAGGTACATTGTGCCTGGGATGCTACTCTAACCATCCTCCCTGGCATCTGTGCTGGCATAGTCAGCTCCCACTAACACTCCAGCTCTCACATATAGCAGGGTGGCTGACTCCTCCCAAGGCTAGATTAGGTTCCTACCCCCTACTATATGGTATGAGAAACCTTTCCTTCATTGCATTGAGCCCAGTGGTAATTTTATACCCAGTCATGCAACTATTTGATTGACACCCTTACTCTGGTCTAGACCATAAGATGTGTGAATCATGAAGCCATGTTGTTTTCTTTCTTTTGTTTTTTGTTGTGGTTGTCGTTGTTCTCACCATTTGCATCCTGGACCATGCTATCTTGTTCACATTTTATCTCTACTAACACATAGTAGGTGCTCAATAAGTGCTTGTTTAATGAAGGCATGAGCAAATAAACAGTAATAACAATGACAAATACCACAGCTTTCAATGTCTTTCACACAGCTTACTTCACTTGACAAGCAAGCAGAAAGGGGAAAGAGGGTGTTAGGTTACATTCTCAGGACCCTGCTCCAAAGGCCCCAAACAGAATCTGCTATCAGAAGGGCAGTACTTAAACAAGCTTTTGGGGCCTGGTTACAGTGCGGGATTTGATGAATGGAAGCTGTGAGCTGCTTCCTGGAAGCGTACCCTTGGGAATAGGTTTTATATATACATAATCACATACATTTTTATGAACTCTGCACAAAATAGGAGTTAAGAAGGAAAATGGCTGGAAACGTGCCAAAGAGGACATATGTGGGAAGTTTGTAAGAAAGCAATAGTCGGGAAAGAATAAGTAGCTAAAATAAGCTAATGAGTGGATAGGGAGGAAATCATATTCAGCAGGGAAATAGATAACATAATGGTTCGAAGGAAAACAGGAAGGATAATATTGAAGAAAAGCTGCCAAGAAAAAGTGCTAACTGCAGGTCAGAGAGTCATTTTAAAGACAGAGGTTAAAAGATCAAGGACAATGACGATACCTTCCACATCACCATTCTTCTGAGTAGAGTTTGATTTGTGGGTGTACTTAGGTGCCCGGTTGAAAGACAAAAGACAGTACTCAGGTACATTCTCTTGCCTTATTTCATCTTGACATCTATTATTATCATTAAGGAGGCCCGAACATGGAAAACCACTTAGGCAAAGTAAAGATAGAGATTCTTGAGTAGAAAGGAATTAGGTCATAGGACCCTTCAACCTTCCTTTCTCAGGCAGGTCTGGGAGTAAAGCTGGTCTTTGGCAAGGTTAACCCTCTCCTCGCTTCCTACCCTGTGCACCAGATCCAACAACTTCCTGTGTCTCTGGAGTCCATTGAGAGAAAGAGAGAAAAAGATCAAATGTCTGAAGGGTAGATTTGGCCTCCATACTCCCCACTTGGAGACAAGGAATTCTTTCCTGGCCCCTGCCTTTCCTCTCATTCCTCCCTTCACCTTAGCCCTACATCCCTACATTCACTATCTCCTCATTTCACTTCTTATTCACTTCTTCCACTAAAACTGACTATATTTTGTCATTCCAAAATATTTTGCTTGCAGTCTTTTATTGCATCTTGTACTTTCTGCATACATATACATATACATATACATATACATATACATATACATATACACTTTAGTCTATTGTGTATATAATAGATTTAGGGTGTCCCAAGGCACAGATTGTTATCTCTGGGGATTTCTCACTCTCCAAGGCACTACTCCTTGCCTTGCATAAAGTAGGGTATCAATAAACATTTACCAATCTGAATTGCTAAACCACATTACCTTTAACTATTTAGGGGAATATGCCTCCTTTACTCCTTCCCTCTCAAATATGTCACAGAAGAGGAAAAAATCCTTTATTTGGTATACTTTTCTAAGGATTTTATAGAAATGCAAAACACATACAGTATCCATTTCATGAACTCATCAAGTAAGCACGCATCGAAGTATTTGGAGACGATTAAAGAAGCAAGCTGAAATAGAATATACATTTTTTTTCTATTTGACTTTTTAAATTTGATCTCTATGGGAATACTTCTAGATAAAAAGGGTATACCATATGTACATACACACATGTTGTATATACATTATATATAAATATATGTTATATATATAAATATGTTATATAATATATAACACGCATATGTGTGTGTGTGTATGTTACATAATACATATATAAAACCTTATGATAGGGACAGTGTTTGAAAGTCACAGTGTGACTCTTTAAGACCTAGTGCCTGCTGTCTATAATGGAAATGGGGAAGATAAATTCTTTCAGCTTTGGAATCATGATGTCACAACTTTGGGTCTGGCTGTCTGCCCTTGATAGATGTTCACCAGCTCCTGTGAGCTGCGTAGAGAGTTGGCAAAATACATACATGCACATATGTGCAATACAGAACTTCACCTGAACTTTTCATATCCTCATTACTGAAGCCCAGAAAGGCACGTTTGAGATCTGGCTCTGGCTTGCATCCATTAGGTGGGATCTGAGTTCTTGGCAACACATCTTGTTTGCAACTACATAGAGAAGGTTGTGGAAGCCACCAGGGGTCAACTTCTAGGGTGCTTTCACTCATCTGTCAGCCAATCAGCAAACCAACAAGTCTCTACTGAGCACCTGCTGTATGTTCTGTATATATGGTTCTGTTGTAGGCAGTGGAGATACACGGCGCTAAGGTCCACCCTGGCCTCTGGGCAGGGGTGTCCCTGTCTCCCAACCCTTCCCAGGTCACAGAGAGTTCCTAGCACTTTCATTTCCTCTTCCCTCCTGCTCACCCCCACCACGTGGTGTTGGATCAGCCTGGAGTACAGATTCATTTTAAAGCTAAAGTAATAACGACCCTAGGATTATCAAATTCACAACAAAACGCAATCTTGTGACCTAGGAACTTGACAAAATGTGGGTATATTTTAGACGTTGGAGTGAACAAAGGAGGACGAAGAGGCAGGGAAACAATTTATCATCTGTTGTGACAAAGAAAATTGGGCTGTACTCATTCGTTCCTTCAACACATTTTTATGTGTCTGTCCCCCTGCCAGGCCTTAGAAATGCAAGAGTCAACAAGACATTCTATTAGGGCACTGAAACCTTGAACTGCCCCTTGGCAAATGAGTCTCTCGTGGTCCTGGAAAGACATTTCACCTCTCCATGTCCCATCTCTAAAATGCGACTGACACCAGAGGGTGATGGGCATTTTCCAGCTTTCTTCTCGCTTTACCACCTCGGACGTCTAACAAGGGCAAACTCCCTTCATGGAAAAGGAGTTCCTGATGATCCCTACCCCTCCATGAAGGGCCAGGAAGCTGCCCCCTGGAGGCCAGTGTCCTCCTGAGCATCAAGGGGAGAGACAATGGTCTTCCAACAGGAGTCCCCTGTCGGCTCACTCCCTCTGGGCTGTCTCCAGCCAGGAGCTGGCCTCCTGCCTCTCAACGCATGGGTGCTTTGTGCTGACTTTCACAAGGTTGTCAGCACAGTGGCTGCATTCCGCTGTGCTCTGCGTGCCTCAGGGTTGGCAGCCAATGAAAAGAGCAGTTCTGAGACTGGATGCAAAGGAAGGGCAGTGTTTGATGCAAATCGTGGGCAGGAGGCACTCCCAGTGCCGGAGGAGTCCAGGCTTGCTCCAAAAGCTGCTCCAGCCTCCTTCCTACTAAGGGTCCCACAGGCTAGCCTGGCCAGTCATGCTCATCTCCTGTCCTCACGCAGACAGTTGGCCCAGAACCTGGAAGATCCTGCCGTCTTGGCTGTGCAGAACTTACTTGTGCCTGTAGGAAGTGTTCTCAGACTCCTTGCATATCAGCAGGGAGAAACCACGCTTCCAAATTCAGGATCCGTCACCTTTTTTGTGTGCTTTGGCAGTCGGGTGAAGCTTATGGACCCTTTCTCAGGAGAATGTTTTTAAATTCAAAAAACTAAGATGCGTGCATAAAATTATAAAAGACCCCAGTTATATTGAAATTCAATTATCACAATATTTTAAAATGTGATAAAATAATATACAAGCTTCTTTATATTCTCTGTATAGAGATATATACGAAAAACAAGTTCTGTACTTTCAGAATAATGATGGCATATTGACTCTGTCTATAATAATGATAATATAATATGAAAGTAACTGTGGGTGTGGCTCAGTCAGTTGAGGGTTCAAGTCTTGATTTCAACTCAGATCATGATCCCAGGGTCGTGGGATTGAGCCCTGCACTGAGCTCCATGCTGAGTGTGGGGTCTGCTTAAGAATCTCTCTCTCTCTCTCTCTCTCTCTCTCCCTCTGCCCCTGTCCTCTGGCTTGTGCTCTCTCTCTCTAAAAACAAACAAACAACAAACAACAACAACAAACACTGCAATTTCTATTGATGACAAAGTTCCAGGCACTATTAATGCTACTGTGTCATCTACCCACTCTATTAGTTATCTATTGCTGCATAAACAGTGTAGCAACTTAAAATCAACAAACACCATCACACTCAGTTTCTGAGGGTTGGGCATCCAGGAAACAGTTCTTAGGGCCTCTGGTCCGAGTCACCAGGCCATAGTCAAGCTATGAAATCTGGAGAATCCATTTCTAAGCTCACTCCTCAGGCTGTGGCCAGGTCTGAACTTCTGGCTGGCTCTTGGCTGAATGCCTCAGCTCCTTGTCAGATGTCCTCAAGACATGGCAGCTGGCTTCCCTCAGTCTGAGTGATGGAGAAAAAGAACAACAGCCCGAGACAGAAGCTTCAGACTTTTGTAATCTCATCTCAGAAGGGGCATACCATCACTTCCACATCCTACGGGTCACACAGACCATCCCTGGTACTATGGCAGGGGGCACACTGCATAAGGGTGTCAACTTCAAGCATAGGGCCATCGGGGTTATCAGGGAGGGGGCTACGACACAGGCATGCATAATGAAATATCATGCTAACTTTCAGTTGAAGTCAGTAAAACCAGAGATGTAAAATTTTCTCATCCAAGTTCCCGGACCCTGAGTTTGGGGCACAGACTCCAGGTTAACAACCCGTGAAAGATGGAGAGCAGCTGTTGCTAGATATTTTTGGAGTCCAAAGACAAGTACTGTGAGATCCTCAAAAACACACACTACCCTGTTAAAAACAGAGCTCTGGGGTCTACGTGCAGGTCTGATTGACTTTCTTTTCACTGGTTGAGCTCAGGGTTGCTGGCACTCTTGGCCTTGCACACAGCCTGACATACGGGAAATGGTATACGGTCACTGGATAAAAGGACCTTATTGATTAACACATTTTGATTCCAAATGCATTAAAGACAGGAAGAGCCTTGGAGACCATCGAGCTGATGATTTTTCCAGGGAGAATATACCAGTCTTGCTTCTTCCTGGAGACCTTTGCATGCTCTGTTCCTTCTGCCTGGCATGCTCTTCCTCCAGACATGGCTTCCCCTTTTATATTTCACATGTCTTTATTCATATGTCACTTTGTCAGTGGAGCCTCTCCTGGCTGCTCTACCTGTGCTAGGCAGCTTCCCAAGGGTCCCCAGTGGTATCCATTCTCTGGTCTTTGTACCCTTGTATAATCCCCTCCCCTTAAGTGTGGGCTGGACGTAATGACTCACTTTTATTTTCAATGTTGATTTATTGTTGAGAGAGCACAAACAGGGGAGGGGCAGAGAGAGGGGGACAGAGGATCCGAAGTGAGCTCCGCACCGACAGCAGTGAGCCCAGTGTGGGGCTTGAACTCACGAACCACAAGACCATGACCTGAGCCAAAGGTGGACGCTTAGCCGACTGAGCGGCCCCGGTGCCCCCCCAATGACTCACTTCCAACGAACAGAATTCAACAAGAAGGATGGGATGTCACTTCTGAGATTGGCTCACGAATGGTCTGTGGCTTCCTTGCTTGCCCTCCCTGATCTCTCACTTGCTAACCCTGATGGAAGCTGTCTGCCATGTTTTGAGTTGCCTATGGAGAGGTTGATGTGGCAAGGATTGGGGGAAAGCTTCTGGCCATGAGTCAAGAAGGGTCTAAGGGTCTTACTGAAACTGAATAAGAAACCAAACCATTCGACAAGAAATGAAATCTTAGGGGCACCTGGGTGGCTCAGTCGGTTGAGCGTCTGACTTCAGCCCAGTTTGTGATCCCACGCTTCATGGGTTCGAGCCCCACATCGGGCTCTGTGCTGACAGGCTTAGAGCCTGGAGCCTGCTTCAGATTCTGTGTCTCCCTCTCTCTCTGCCCCTCCCCCATTCTGTCTCTCTATCATCCCAAAATAAATAAACACTTAAAAACATTATTAAAAAAAAGAAACGAAATCTTTGCTAAAAAACCACAGGAGTGATCTTGGAAGTGGATCCTCCCTATTTAAGCCCTGAGACAGTTGCAACCTTACCAATACCTTGATTATAGCCTTGAGACCCTGAGCCAGAGGACATAGCTAAGCCATGGAAACTGTGTGACAATATGTGTTTACTGTTTTAAGCCACTAATGTTTGGGATAATTTGTTATTCAGCCATAGATAACCAATTCATTATCAGAAATTGTAACATGTCAGTCTGACCTTGACACTATCTTTCACCCCCACCACACATTTTTTTTCCTCCTCATCATTTTTCACTATAAAATATGTGTGTATGTTACATATACTTATATATATTGTTGCCTGTCTCCCCCATTAAAATGTGAGTTTTATGGGGGCTGGTATTTTTGGCTTGAACTTTGCCTAAAACAGTGCTTGGCACATAATTGGTGCCCTAAAATACTTGTTGAATGAATGAAGGGTAAAGAAAGAGGAAATGCAATGGAGCATACCTAGAGGGGGGAGAGTATCTGAAAAAGTAACCCCTGGATATGTTAACTACACAAGCTACATACGCTTCTCCACTACGGTGACACTTCTCTCCATATCCCACCTACATCTCCAGTGCTCCCCTTGACCTGGGCAAGCAGGGCCCCTGTTCAGCCTCCACATTTCAAGGGGCATCTTGTCTTGGAGTGTCTTCCTCAATTTGTCCCTTCTGGGACCTGGGACTGGCCTGGCCAACAGTGCCCCTGGCAGGTTGCCCCAATCCTAGACAGCGTCCCACGCAGCCCCGAGTCTCAATCCTCCCCTACCTCCAAAGACAGCCCCCTGTACAACCTAAGGGTGGCCCTGTCCTTCCCCACTTAGAAGCACTATTAGAGGTCAGAATGTGTATGCCAGGAAAATAATAATAACAATGATAATAATAATGATAATAATAATACAGCATGTTATAAATTAAAGGAGACTCACTAAGGTAAACTTTGGTTGAATCTTGGTTTGGGGGAAAAAAAGAGCTATAAGAACGTTTTAGAGACAATGGGGAAATTTTGAATATGCACTGGTTATTAATAATCCTAAGGGAATTGTTAATTTCCATAGGTATGGTAACAAAGTACGGTTACGTTGGATTATGTCCTCAATTTTAGGAGATGAACATTAAAGTATTTAGAGGTGAAATGTCAAGATATTCGTAACGTACTTTTAACTGGCTCAGCAAAAATGAGTTTTTATGTTAATTATACACACACACACATACACATATGTGTGTTACATATATATAAATAGAGAAAAATGCTAACAGCTATTAAATATAGGCAGTAGTATACATGTGCTTGTTGTATGATCCTTTCCATTGGTATATATGTTTCAAAGTGGTCATCATAAAAGTTTCTAAATGTTTGAGTATCTATTTATTTCCAAACAGAAAACCGGGTCTCAGAGAAATAAAGGGAGCTGCGATCCAGCCAGTCAGGAGTGGTGAGAACCTAGCTGTTCAGACCCAGGTTGAGTTTTGTTTCCATCACATCCAGAACATCCTTCCTTGCATTTTCTCAGCTCTGAAACAAAGGCTTCATCAAACAGATGAGTCAGAAAAGTTGCAAAGGACATATCCCTCTGTCCTCAGTTCAATAGGAGTCAGGAATTTTTATCAATTTCAAACAGACCCCCAGTTGATCGGTTTTCCTGGAGCCTATATACTTGTCATCGTGAATGGGCCCTATGTGATTTAAGCCACTTAACACAAACAACGAAAAGATGTTTCCTCTGTTGTCCTTATCTAGGCCGTTAGCCATAATGGAGATAAGCTTCAACAGGAATGCTGTTCATATACTTCAGGCCTCTGCCAAAAGGTGACTTCACCTCTGCCACTCTTTAACCTCCTATCTTTTCCTGTTTTGTTCTTACCTCCCCGTCATCCATGCCCTGATGTAGCATAGGCTGTGGTTCTAAGCAGTGTGGGTTCACAACTTGGCTCTAACACTCATTGGTTGTGCAACCATGAACAGGGAACTTAACCTGTATGTACCTCAGTTTCGTTATTGTACAGTGGGCACAGTGATAGTGTGGCAAGCTGAATAATGATCCCCAAGGATGTCCACACCTTAATACCCAGAACCTGAGAATACGCTCCCTTACCTGGACAATGGACTTTGTGATGGAGGTTACAGACCTTATCAATCATTTCAGTTCCTAAAACTCAAAGAACATTTCCCAGGGATGGTCAAAGAGAAAGTCACTATGATAGAAGGACTTGCTGGGCAGTTGTGGAAAAGAACCCAAAGACCTTTGAAAATTGGCTTCTTCTCATTAGAAGACAAATCTGACTAGATGTCACCAAAAGATGCTGAGAAAGAACTTCACAAACTTCAGAATTTTCTAGTAGCCACATTTTTAAAACATAAAGAGAAAAAGACATAACTTTAGTAATATATTTAACCCCATATATTCAAAATTTTATCATTTTTTAAAAATGGCTTTTAATATTTGTTTAGTTTTGAGAGAGAGAGAGAGAGCACGTAAACAGGGGAGGGGCAGAGAGAGGGAGACACAGAATCGGAAGCAGGCTCTAGGCTTTGAGCTGTCAGCACAGAGCCTGACGTGGGGCTCGAACCCACGAACTAGGAGATCATGACCTGAGCTGAAGTCAGTTGCTCAACCAACTGGGCCACCCCAGCACCCCCAAAATTGTATCATTTTAATACATGATCAGTATAAGAATTACTAATAAGGTATTTTACCTTTTTCTGTATTAAGTCTTTGAAACTCATGAGTATTTTACACTTAATGCTTACCTCAATTTGGACTACCCACATTTCATGTGCTCAATAGCCACATGTCACTGGTGGCTACTCTATTGAACAGCAAAGCCTACAAAACATATAAAACACAGGGCCTCTGGACCGAGGGACCCCAGGTATAGCTGAAAGTAAAGGAACTTTACTGAAAAATGGGGGGTAAATAGAAGCTCGAATCCTAAAATTTGAAACCCATTTCCCTATCACGCTATCCCTTCCAGCCTTCTTTCTTCCACTTGGCTTTCAAAACTCAGGCAAGTAAGCACATAGCTAGAAGGCAGTTCCTAAACATGAGCAGATACCCAAGAATCACCAAACATTTCAGGAAAGTGTTGAACGTGAAAGATAGAGAACAAACGATGTTGAGAGAGAATTCTGCATGAGTCTGTCACATTTCTGGATGTTTCTCAAGCACAGACCCTGTGGGTTTTGCTACAGGCTGTCTTTTCAAAGATGTGTGTGTGGCAAACAGCCTTGAAAGATAGAGATAATGTCTCCCTCCCAGGCAGAGGTCATGTTTTTTTGTCGTCGTTGTCCAGTGTCCCATCTTATTCCCTAGCAAAAGTCACAAAGACTTACTATTCGGAATAAAGGACAAGGGCTCCCTAAGCTTGCGGTTCCTCTCCCATAACACAACCTACCATGCATGCAGGCATCAGCCGGCCTTCTTTGTGTTGCCCTGTGGGAAATTACGCTCAGGGAATGGGTGTGAATGTTGATACTCAGTCATGGTTGTTTCAGTGTAAGTTAAAGGATAACAGAGCATTCCCTTTAAAATTCCAAGAGATCTCTATTCAGCCAAGCCCTCAATTTAGCGTGAGGGTAGAATAAAAATATTTTCAAACATGCGAAGTCTCAAAAAGAGAAGAGTAAATAAACCCCAGGACCATGGGGAAGAGAGATTCTCAAGATGACAGTTATGTACTTGGGGTAGAGAGAACATGTCAGCATGTTCCACGCAGAGAAAGTGTCTTCAAATGGTTGCAATTGATGGAATATCTGATATATTTGAAAATATTTAGAGAACATTTCAACTATTCGGGGGAGGTTTGGGGGCTAAATTAATGATTAGGATATAGAAAACTAAGCAAATGATAAAACTAGGCAATCACTAACTTCAAGGAAAGTTTAAAAAATAAATGTGCAGGAAAAGTAAGAGAATACAACCTGTTTCAGTGATAAAAACAGTGTTTACATAGTTGTAATCATGTAAATACTGATTACTGATAGATTCTACAGGAGGATATAACTATTTTTAGAGAATAAAAGGATAGGAATTGTGCTTGGGGCAGTGGGGTAATGCTATGAAGAAATGTTAAATCGTGATTCTTTTTTTAGTTTTAGCCATTGTGAAGAAGTAACGATACACTACTCAGAGATACGAAAGTAAATATCAAAAGAAAGAGTCAAAATTGTTGCACATCATTGCCCCTGGGGAGCTAGAATGGCCTGGGCATGGAGAAGACTTGTGGTTTTGATAATTAGCCTTGTGGACTATTTAACTAATACTATGTGCCTGTATGGCTTCCATAGAATAAATACTAAACAACGATAACAACAAAAAGAAGTTGCAATGTGATCTTAAATTGTGTGTTGCCCCTTTTCTGCTCCCAGGGCTGATACGCAGAGGGCATAAAAAGGGTGAGCATCTACAGGGAGCCTAATGGGTTTA
The DNA here is from genome assembly GCF_016509475.1 of Prionailurus bengalensis. Classification (NCBI taxonomy): domain Eukaryota; kingdom Metazoa; phylum Chordata; class Mammalia; order Carnivora; family Felidae; genus Prionailurus; species Prionailurus bengalensis. Next base: position 199,607,643 of record NC_057343.1, read on the forward strand.
TGGAAGCTTCCCCAACAACCTCAGGGCAGCAGCAGCAATAGCCCAGCAAAGGAGTCTTGTCAAAGTGGCACCGTGGCTATGAATAAAGCATTCAGGACATTCACCTTCCAGGAGGGTCCCACAAGGACGGCTGAGGGAGGAACACAAGGAAGGGCTTTGTCTGAGTAAAGGGAACAGTTCACTGGCAGGAATTGCCCTGAGATTGACTCCTCGTTGCCCTAGGTCTCAAGATCCTGGGAAAGAAAAGGTCAACCTACTTTCTCTTCTCAACTTTTAAATGCCAGGGTGCTATGATTGGAATTTTAGTGCCCCTCCCCCAAATTTATATGTTGAAACTTAAGCCCCCAGGGTGATGATGTTAGGAGATGGAACCATGGGAGGTGATGAGGTCATAAGAGCAGAGCCTTCATCAATAGGGTTAGTGCCCTTATCAAAGAAACCCATAAGGTTTCCCTTGCCCCTTCTGCCATGTGAGGTTACAGCAAAAAATACCTCCCAAAAAACAAAAACAATAACAGCCATCTAGGAAGCTCTCACCAGGCATCAAGTGCGCTGGCACCTAGATCTTGGACTTTGTGGCCTCCAGAACTGTGAGAAATAAATGAGTGTTGTTTGTAAGTCACTCAGCTTCAGGTATTTTTGTTACAGAAGCCTGAACAGACTAAGACACGGGTGTTTATAATCATGAATGGAAACGAAGTTGTGTGGGTATAAATAATTGGTGCTATGGGACCTTGGCTTTGTTCCCCAGCATGTGAGTGGTTATCTCAGGGAGAAGTCCCACCAGATGCTTAGCAAACAGAATGCTTTGTCCTAGATCCTGATGTAGCTTCTGTTACCATCAGTTTACAACGGATAGGGGAGAGAAGAGGGAGACAAATCATCACAAAGCCAGTTGGCTTAAGATCAGGGCCATGTAGGCGCTCCTAATAATGTGCTCCTAATAATGCACTCCTAATAACACTATCGGCACTGAGGAGCAAAACCTCATCCCTTGTTGCATGGCTGAGGTGGACTTAGAGGCAAATGCAAGGTTTCTACAGGCAAAAAATGGTGGGAAAATGCCATTCCAGCCAGAAGAAAAAGCTCGAAAAAGGTACTGGAATTTGGAAAGACAAAATTCAACTCGAGTGCCAATTATGTGCCCTTGTCTATATCAGCCTCCCATGGTACTAAGGACCACTTTCCCCTTCCGTAAGTATGCCCAGGGTCACAGGTCAGTCTATGGCAAAGCCAAGTTTCAAGCCCAAGTCTGTCTGATGCAAAACCTGTGCTTTCCCCACCATTCTGTGATACTTCCTAAGTAGATATAAGAAAGTACAAGCCTATTCAGGAAATAGTTCTGGGTTTCCCCCACGTCAGACCGGGCAAAACTAATTCCAGGAAATTTTGATAACGGAATGGGGACATGAGACAGGGAAGGAGAGAGAACTAGTGAAGTGTTCATTATTAAACAAGTTGCTATTGAAGGTAATAAAACTGAATCCTGCTGGGAAAGTCTGGGATCGAGTGCAGAAGCAGAGCTCCAACTCTTCTGTTCAGAAAATGTTTATCAATCTGAGTCAAGAAGTGCTCCATTTCTTGCGAGTATGCGGGGAAAAGCCAAAGACTGACATTGCTACAGAACATTTAAAACTACCTCATTGTTCATGAAGGACAGCTGCTGAATATCAGCAGGTTTCCACCTGCCCTTGACCCCTGGTCTGAGGGTGCATAGAGGTAGCGCTTGCCTGGAGACAGAGACTGGATCGCTGGCATGGGCCAGCCTCCCTGAACTGCCAAGACCAAGGAAGAGGCAGCAAGGGGCAGGCACCAGATCATGGCAGGGCTGTCTCCGTTTGCCCTGCAATCATACATTTCCCCCAAGTTGTGGACCTGGAAGAGGGGAACACAGAAGGTGATATTTACAAGGACACCTCTGTAAATATCAGGGATAGAATAATGAATGGACTTGGAGGGGGACAGGATCTCCATGGGGGTGTTTGACCTTATCACGTCACCTCCCAACAGACAATAAACTCAGGGACCTCTGATGAACTGCAGGTCCAAAACCCCCTTTCCACAATTCAGAAACCCTAAAATTCTAAAACCTGATTTGCTTTCATAAATTTGTGACAAACTCATTTAGCATCAAAATCTGACCTTGCTGTAAGTTCATTCATAGTCTTCCCCTTTTACCCCACTTTGGGTGAATATCTATTCATTTTCTCCAGAAAAAAAAAAATGTGCTATTCTCAATTCCAAAATACATGTGACTTCCAGGATATTGTATAAAAGATTGTGGATCTGGAGTTAAAAAATGGTCCCTTGCCTCTTTGGTTGAGCTCATCACCCCATCTCCATCAGAGAGAGTTAATTCTACCTGTGGGCACCTGTGCAGGGCCCAGAGAGTAAGTGACACAGAATGCTTGTAGGAACTGGAGCATGAGTACCTTTCCTGAGTCCCATGACTAGGAATGCTCAAGCCTCTGATGGTGTAGGTTGGCTCCAGAGAGGAGAGCGTGCTGCCATCAGGCGGGTAACCCCTGCCCTAGGTGCAAGCGCCAGCTTGAATTTGCAGAGCGTCAGAGCCCGATGAACTTCCCATTGGTTCTTTTTGTTTGAAAGGTACTTCCTCCCCAGAACGGCACAAGATGGATCCAGAAACTCCCCTATTACATTCATTTAACCAATATTGTTTTCCATCCCAAACCAACTCAAACAAATGAAAAGGTAGCAGAAGGGGGAAAGTGTTTGCAGCATGATTAATCTGGCAAATTAATGATCTTTGGGAACTAAATGACCTGAGATTAGATCCCAGATCTGCCATTCTCTAGCTCTGTGACCTTTGACAAGTCGCTCAACCTCTCTAAGCCTTAGTTTTTGCACCTGCAAACTAGGTCGAATAATACCTCCTAGGTTTGGTGTGAGGGTTAAAAGAGAAAATGTGTAAAGCTTCTAAAAGAGTGCCTAGCTCTTAAGTGCTTTCTTGGTGTTAGCCTTTACTGTTTTTTTAAGAATTCTTTAAAATCATAAGAAGCACATCAATATTCTGGTAGAGAAAATAAGCAAAGGATAGTGTAAGCAATTTAGGAAGGAGGAATAAACAACGGCCAAAACATCTGTGAAGGAAAGTTTGGCCTCACTGGTATTCAAAGAAATGCAAAATTGAAACAATTTTTTTTTTTTTTTACTTTTCCCCTATCACATTGGCACACATTAAAAATATCTTGCTGTAGTAAAACCCCATCATAATGCTGTCAGTGTGTCCCCCAAAATTTAACTGTGTAAAATACAAGGGTCATGTGATTATGAGGGTAATGGAAAGACTCCCAGGATTCTGCTGCAGAGGACCAATCCCAAATTGCCATATTGCAGGATTTTACCAAATCTGCTCTTGAGGAAGAGTCAGCTTCTTGCCTGCTGATGACTTGGAAATAGATGCAACTTTTCTGAAGGGCAGTTGGCATTGTGTGCCAATGGCCTTCAAAAGTTTCTTAACTCAGGACCGGTGACTCTACAACCAATAGTTCGTTCTTAAGGAGATCAAAAGCTCACACAAAGATTCAGGATTCAGGATATTAACCCTAGAATTATTTAAGAGCCAAAAGTTCACAATAACCTAAATGTCTAAAAGTAGGATCTCATTTAAATGAATAACAGCGCACTTATTAAAGTCTCAGACTCTCAAATACAGAGAACAAACAGAGAGAGTTAATGGTGGGTGGGGGAGAGGGGAAAATGGGTGATGGGCATTGAGGAGGGCATTTGTTGGGATGAGCACTGGGTGTTGTATGGAAGCCAATTTGATAATAAATTATATTTAAAAAATAGAAGAAATTAAAGTCTCAGAGAGTGTTCAAAATTTATGTTTTTAATGAGTATTTAGTGGCATGGGTAAATGTCATTAAGCAAAATCAGGATACTATATATACTTACATATGCATATCTCTGCATATATTAATATAAATATAAAGTTGCAATCTGTGTTCATGTGTGTGTGTGTTTGTATTTGTGTGTGAAAGTGATTAACTTTAAGTAGCGAGATTATTGGGGTTTTTATACCCTTCCTTATGCTTTTTTCTTAAGTTCTAAGTTTTCTTTAATAAATTATATTATTTTTACAATCTGCAACAAAATTGCTATGGATCAAACAACAAAAACAAAATATTTATTCAGTGCCTTCTGTGGAGCGTTGTGGCAGGTGCAGCTCAGCAAAGATGTTATCGTTTCATTAGTGAGAAACCAGGAACCCCATTTCTCAAGAGGCACTAATTTATTTTTTTCCAATAAATGTCAATAATGTGCCACCAGGACTTCTCTTTTCCACTCAGACTACCGCCTCTCCATCACTTAGGCCCATCACTTCTTGCCTATGAACAGGAAGTAGCTTTGGAGAAGCTACTGAATTTCTGAGCCACATTTCCTACCTGTGAGATGCCGAGGATAACACCTACTTCACATGGGTGGTGTTAGATTCATCCCGAGCAAGACAGAAAATACTTGGCAGACCATTGGGCTTCCAGTAGATGTTTCAGTGCCCACGTCTTCTCTAAGTGTGCTTCTCGCTGTGGCCTTTATATGATTAAACACATATAATAATGATCTGTCACCACTGAATGTTTTTGGAACTTCTTTCTTGAATGTCTTTAGGTTCGTTAACAGGCGGCCGTGCCTTGGAGGATGATGGCACCAACAGCCGTTTCACCTCCTTCTGGAGAAGAGCTTTTCCAACTTGTTGATTGCAAGGCTCACTAAGAATATGTCTGGCCTTGTGATCTGTTCACATCTATATCTACATAGCTAAAACAAAAGTTGTATGAAATACTATTTTACCTTTACTACAATGTGATGCATTCGGGTATCTTCTATTTTATTACACTCTATTTCTTGTTTTAAAAATACTAACCACAGCCCACTAAAGTGATCTCACCGTCCATAAATGGGTGATGAACTACACTTTGATTTTTTTTTTTTTTTTGAACTACACTTTGAACTACCCAGTGCCAAATGTAAAAACCACTTCAACCACGGTAAGTGCACTTGCAATGCCCATTCCTGGGCCTTAACCTCAGCGGGCTGGCATGGGAACAGGGAATCTGCATTTTCACAAATTCTCCAAGAGATCCCGCCGCCGGTTGTTGGAGGATCCCACCTGAGGAACTCTGTTCCAGAACCTTGGTGTACTATAGCCTCTGTAAATCTAGAAGTGACGGTTCTGTTCTCCCATTTCACCTATGATGTAGGCTCAGTCTTAGGTGCAGATAACACAAGATATGGCAGCAGGAGTTTGGGGGAGGCCTCTGCCCTTTCTGTTGGCAAGCTGGGTCCTGAAGGCATTTGGCTTTTATGCCACTGTGTAGGCAAGGCTGGTATCTTGGTGCGAAGGGCAAGGGAAAGGGTACCCATTTTGCTAGTGCTGATGAGAGCAGGTGTGACATAAGCTGAGCACCTGCAGCCCTTGGAGCAGCTTCGTGATCAGTGGTGATGTGGTTTGGGAGCCAGTATTCTCCCAGTCTTAAAAAAGTAGATGTGTGCTCCTTCAGAGGCCTTGTTCCAGGGTACAGTTTTAGGACTCATTCTTGAAAGCGTAACCTGAGGTTGTTCTCCAACATCCATTTCATACACCCTTACTGAATGACTTCTTGCTTGAACTAACTTTTAGCTAATTGGTGTGACTTTTAAAGCTGTTTCTTTATATCATTTTAACACTTGTCTCTTATTATGGTCAAATAGAGATTTCCAATATTCTATTTTCTCTAAATCCCAGGGAATGGGTCACATTCTGTTTCTACAGTAGAGTAGATCAGGAACTGAATGTCACAGACACCAGACTTCTCAGTTTGTTCACAAAACAATGCATTTAGCATTGGGGAGAGAGTGAGGGTACTTGAACTTTGCATCCTCTATCCCTGAGGCAAGTAAAAGGGGTTTGAGATTTAATGGTATTTGCTTCAAGTGATTAAGTCATAGTCCATCTATCATTTCATGGTCAACTGAAAGAAAAAAGAAGAAAGTATGATAACTTTTTCATTTTTATTTTTTTTTTAATTTTTTTTTCAACGTTTATTTATTTTTAGGACAGAGAGAGACAGAGCATGAACGGGGGAGGGGCAGAGAGAGAGGGAGACACAGAATCGGAAACAGGCTCCAGGCTCTGAGCCATCAGCCCAGAGCCTGACGCGGGGCTCGAACTCACAGACCGCGAGATCGTGACCTGGCTGAAGTCGGACGCTTAACCGACTGTGCCACCCAGGCGCCCCACTTTTGCATTTTTAAAAGGAAAGGAAAAACAATCTGATCACAAGATTCCCCATTCTCTGTGTGTATGTTTCTAACCAGGATTCCATCTACTGATTCATCCCTCCATTCATTTGTTCATTCATTCAATAAACTTTTCTTGATCACCTTTTGCCATCCAGCCAATGTGCTAGGAGCTGAGGAAACAACGAATAAGATCCATTGCTCACTCAAATCAAATAGGAATGATTGTTACCCACAACAAACATGTATCACGTCAGAGGTGCTGGAATGAGGTGGGCACTTCAGGGCCATATAATAAGGCATTAGCATGGCAGGGTCCTTGTCCTCCAAATGTTCAGTCTCCTCAAAGAGACAGCCATGCACATAAAAGGTGAAGTAACATTATGCAATGCTAAGTGTCAGTTGAGTTATCCCGGAGACAGGGACATCACTCTTGGTCTGGGCAGGTGGGGAAGCTGTAACAGTGGCATAATTGTGGCCAAAGCTAATAATAACTCTCTTATAAACCACAGCATTGCAAGGAAGACAGGGTAATTTCTTTGAGAGAACAAACTCTTTTTGGTTTAAATTGACCTCATGGAAATAAATCTGGCACTTAAAGAGTTTTGGGTTTCATTTATGTCATCAGGGTTCATGTGTGGGTGACTAGTTCCTGAAATAAGGAACTTATCTGTCCAGGTTGCAGTCATCTTGAATGGGAGAGATGAAAGTTCGTTTATTCTTTGGAAAATTACTCGACACTAATTGTGCTTGGCACTTCTTAAATAAGGAAAATTACCCTCAACTGGATGGGTTAGATTACGCTGTTATCTGTGAGAGGCTTTTCTCATATAATTATTAGGTGCTAGCTCTATAATTACCAGGAGGACCTGAACTTTCTCCCTATTGCTGAATAACTGCTGCTTCTGTATTGGAAAGAAAATACTTCTTTTTTTTTTTTTTAATTTCTCATCCCCAAATAAGTTATCAAAAGCTAACCCCCATTTCATAAATCAAAAGGAATGTAAAGATGAAAATGTCATTGATGATGTGGGCATGTCTATAGCTTTATTTCAAAAGGTTTGGGTATCATATCCTGTTAGTTTTAGAGAAATACAAAACCTTATATTTATGTGGTTACATTCTAGATGGAAAATCATATCCAGGCTTAGTGAGAGTTTTACATTTTATTTAAGTTCTTAGAACCATGCAGAGCTAATGCATGACTCTATTTGACTCAATTTCAACTAACAAAATGAATTTGCAAGTTTGAGATGCTGAATAACGTGCCTCCTTATCTCTCTTGAATCCTTATAAAGAATACCACAGGGTTTAACCATAGGTAAGAAACACCAGAGATTTTTTTTTCCCCTTCCAATAAGAATAACCTTTTAAAAACCCAACCAACAAGTGAACACCCCACAAAAACCTGAGTGAAATTAATTTTTTACCTCATTTTAATTAAAATATCTAGGAGTGAACAAGATATTGAGGACTAAATCTGTAAAACTCTAGAAGGCAAAATCTCAGGGAGGTAAACTTGAGCATACAAACCTAGTTTGACTAGAACAGCAATTATCAACCTGAAGAAACATGTAAAACTGAGGTTTTGTTTTGGTGAAAAGGAAGCAAAAGGAAAAAGTCAAAGTATGGAGCCCACCCATGGTAGGGAGGACCACTTCCTCTCCCAATATATTATAATGGGATCCAAAGGCCTATATCCTCAGGCAAATGGAAAGCCAAAAGTAAACCAGCTTTCGTGTAGATTTGCAGCCCAGGTTTGCATCACCTGGATGGCCAAAGGAACCACAGTGTTGAATTTGGACTAAGCAGGTCCCTAACGTCCCAGGAATAGATTGAAATAATGTTCCCTAGAGAAAAATTCCATCATCTCAGACATCACTCATTTCTAAATTACTTTTTCAAGTCAATGACCAGCACCCAACAAATATGACCGGTCGTATAAACAAGGCAACCTGAATGAGAACAAGCGGAAATAACAGACAATAGAACCAGGCCACAAAGACTTGAAATATTACAATTATAAAACGCATACTATAAAATATCTCTGTTTCTTATGTTTAGAAAAAATATACACAGATCTCTAGGGGATGAGAAACTACAAAAAGGCCAAGAGCACTGCCAGATTTTTTGTCAAAACATACAAACAACACACAAAATGCCTTCAAACAGCTCTGAACACATTCTGGCAGTGCTGTACCTTCAGAGTGAGAAGGGTGCACAAATTGTCCCACTTACGAGCCTGGAGAGCCCAGCTGAAAAGTGACAGGACACAGTCTGTGAAAGATGAGCACCTCCCCCCTCTGCCTTGGGTCTTAAGTTGTCCCCTAGGAATAGGTTACCTACCCCTCCCTTTAAAAAAAAATGTGGACTTGGATAAGAATATTAACATATTTTTTTAATGTTTATTTTTGAGACAGAGAGAGACAGAGCATGAAGGGGGGAGAGTCAGAGAGAGAGGGAGACACAGAATCTGAAACAGGCTCCAGGCTCCGAGCCGTCAGCACAGAGCCCGACGCGGGGCTCGAACTCACGGACCGCGAGATCACGACCTGAGCCGAAGTCGGATGCTTAACCGACTGAGCCACCCAGGCGCCCCAGAATATTAATATGTTTTTGATCACAATTCAGGTACTCCAAGAATATCCACTAGCAGCGCTAGATAAGCAGCAGATTGGTCTTTGTGAAGAAATATCTTTCCAAGTGTGAAGGGAAAAAAGAAACTTGTCTGAGTGCCTTCTTCTTCCTGTATGTGCTGCAAAAAATGAGAAACAAATCCTACTAGCTTTCATAGCAATAATCCTTTACCTTAACTCCTTCCGTTCCAAACACTCAAAAGGGTAGGCACTGTGATACACCTCTCAGATCTCTCTTCGAGAACAAAAGACTTATTCTTACAGGAAGTACTTCAGACAAACTGCCTTGGGCTGTCCGCCCCCGCAGGGATTGCCTCAACTAAAGAGAATCCCCCATGCCAAAGGCCTTGTCTTCTTCCTGGGAAGCCCATATCCAGTGACTCGTCAATGAGAGTATTGGGTGTGTTCTCTTCTCTCCTGCAGTGGGGCCCTTCTGAAGACGATCCCATCTTCAGAACTCACTACAGGGATGATTGTGTCATCCATTGAGATACCCAGCGTCGAAGTTCAACTGCTCCCTGCGCCCAATCCTGGTGTCTTCCCTTTTCTTCTACAGGTGTCAATTCTAAGATTATTTCTTCAGAAACCTCCTACACACTAATCTCTGTGTTCAAGTTTGGTACCCAGGGGACCCAGCCTGTGGCACCGAATGCTCATTGATTTGAACCTTGTACCTTATTTGGGGTTCAAACATTTCTTCTTCAGAGGAGCTGTCATTGTAAGAACTTTATTTAAGCGACAGGAAGTATCTTCTACTCTTTCTGCCAATCTGGACAATGTTCAGGAAATTTCTTGGAAATCACTTTGCAAGAAGCATCGTGGTTTAGTATGTGTCCTACCAAACTCATGTCTCAGTTCTTCTCATATTTGACAATGACTTCAGGGAGACCGCAAAGTCCTGATTCTTAGAAGCAGAAGCTAGTGCCTGTTCCTAAGCTAAGCAGCTAGTGCCCATTCCTAGCTAAGAACATGGAATTGATTCAAGATATTTGCATTTTTAGTTTTCTAAAGAAACCAGGCTTTCACTCTTAGTGAGTGAGCCTCTCTATTGCCAGTAGTATCTGCAGCTGGTTGGAAACTGTAGAAAGGGCTCTAAAATAGGCACATGGCAGGCAAGCTGTCAGTCATCTTGTGGAGACGCCTGGCTCTGGTGACCCCTGGGGGAACTACTGTCTGATCCGGTTGTTTTGATTAAAATCACTGACTATGGGAGTTGGTAGAAACAAAGTTTCATTTCATCTTACTCCACCCACTCTATCCTCCAAATAACCAAAAATAAAATGTCATTAAGTTATTCTGTATTTGAAGACAAGTACACACCCGTAGCATTTTTTCCCCAGCTTGATTGAGGTGTAATTGACAAATAAAAGTATAAGATCCTAAAGGTTATATCCCAACGATCTGATATATGTGTACATTGCGAAAGGATACCCCCATCAAGCTCATTAACTCATCCATCACTTCACCCATTTAGCTTTTGTATGTGCACGTGCGAACATTTAAGTTCTGTTCTCTCAGCAAATTTCAATTATACAATAGAGTTTATCAACTGCAGTCACCGTGTTAGGCATTAGATTCTCAGACCTTATTCGTCTTATGACTTTGTCAGGACTGTAGCACTTTGAGGTTAATATTGATGCAGCCTGGCTGGGTCTGAGAACCCAGAAAGGGGTTCTTGCCAAACCAGCCAAGAGGGTCCTTGGCTTCAAGAAGGATAGAAATCAAACTCGAGCTGAGAGGAAGTAAGAGCAAAGCCTATTGACGACATAGAATGTAGATGTGGACAGAATATCCAGGAGAACCTCAAAGGAAAAAAGAGTGAGTCTTGATCTCTGCTTGGGGCCTGGGGTTTTTCTTGAGGACAGTAGTCTGGTGCGTATGTTTTTCTCAGTAATCCAGGAACAAAGATGAGTGTTTAGATGTTCTCCATAAATCACTTATGCCCTGGAGTAAGGGTTCGTGATGAGTCAGGGGTCTTGGAAAACGTTTCTGATGACCCTGCCCAGTCACTCCTTCGATGTCCTGCGCTGTGCTGAAAGACTCCAAAGAAATCATTAAACCCTTGACATTCACAAGGAGGACATGCTTTGGTCTATAAGGCGTGTGTAATGCGGGTGTGTAGGTCCTAGCAAAAACAGAAGCAGGAAAAGGAGCTAAAGGCAGTTTTTCATGGGGTCCCTTTAGTTTCCCTGACTCCGTATCGTCAAGGGGATACCTCAGTGGTGGTTGCCATTTTAACTCTTAATCCGTTTGTGCTTGTGCCTCCGGATCAATCTAAATACAATTTCTTGGCATTGGGTTCTTTTTCAGTTTTGCAAATGAGTTTTATTTTTGTAACACATATGAGATCCAGGAACATCTATTTTGAGCAAGAAAAATAGGCACATTAAAAACAAACAAAGCTGGGATATTTGGGGGGTTTGTGTGTGGAGAGAGAACACTGGGAAAACGTAACTGCCTTTGACCTATTTTATTGGCTTTAGTGAAATGTAGGTGTTTAGGGTTATGACTACTTTGAAGGATTTATTTACCCTCAAATGCTTGTATGGGTCTGGGGAGGGATGAGGTTAAAGGAGAACCGGGAGATTAAAGGTTTTGGGTGAGGGCAACTAACAATGAAAAGCAGTTAGTCCTGCATTAAAATTGAACAGGATTCTGAAAATTCCCCTGCAAATTGGTTACTTGGAACCCAGAGTCCTGGGAAAAGAGGCTTGCCCCAGGCTGCCAATCACAGGAAGTAGAAACCCCCAGGAAGGCTTAGCACTTTCCTGCAAGGGATGTGAGGGACAAAAGTCAATTAGGGTTTTAAATTATCAAAGTGCTTAATGCACTCTCTTGACAGACCCCAAAATAGCAACACTATTTCCTCAAATTCAGGCTCAGAGGCTGTTTGCAAAGCAGTCTCAGTAGGTCCTTTATCATGGATGTCCCGAGTAGTTGTCTGCCCACAGGGCCGGGTCCCCAGGGAGGCCCTGTCCTGACTGCCACTCCAGGGCTGGGCAGGGAGGTAGCTGCAGAGTTTGAGGCATGCACCATTTAGCCCTTCACTATAGGGTTTCTCTTTCATGAGAAGGCAAAGAAAACAAGAGAAAGGGCCGGCAGAGGTGGAAAGAAACATCTCTGACCATGGGAACATGTGTCTGAGGGGATATTCTGACCCAGATGTCTGTAACCTGAGCAGGGCTTTGGCCAACACATTACATAGAAGAGAATCAGTCTGATAAGCTGAAACCTAGTTTCTATTTTGTCTTTGCCTCAGAATAACAAAACATTCGCTTTTTCTTGATGTAAGACAGGGTTGAGAAGACTTTCCATCAGGCAATGATTACAAATTACTTGATTTCCTTGTATTCGAAGATGAAAGAAATTTTATTATCTTGATAGTTATTATTTGGAAATGCTCTTGGGACCTGAAGGGCTTGGGTGCTTGTTGACCATAAAACTTCAAAGAAGAGAGTAAAACTGGCCTGCACTGAGATTCCCTTCTTGTTTTAGAGATGAAGCGGGGAGATAAGAAGACAAGGAAAGAAGTGGGAGGAGAAGGGAGCTGGAACAAAGAGCAAAATGGAGAGAGATGACAACAGGGTGAAAAAGCCCAGCCATGGGCCGCACAGGCCATGAAGAGGGCTGGGGCTGCTCTCAGCAGGAAGTTCTTGGCCTTGTAGTGTCATGGCTCCATTTCTGCTCCAAAATCATCAATAAAGACTTTTCAGCTCATATGTCTTTTTCAGTGGAACTCAAAAAAGGGACGGTTGCTTCATGGCAGGGTACAACATCGAGTGAACAGACAGAGGAGGAATTCTTAGGGGGACTCTAGGCTTCCACCAGCTATGGATTCAAAAGAGTAGGGTTGAGTTCCATTGAGCTAGATCTCTAGGAGGCGGGCACCTACCAGATAACTTCTGGGTCATATAGATGAAAGAAAATAAAATACCATTTGGTAAAATCGAAAGTAGAATCCACTCTCTCTTTCAATATATTTTGTTTTGCAGCCCCATCAGGGCTGGGCCTTGCATGCTACAAATGTGGAAGGGTTACTGACCCTCCGCTCAAGTAGGTCAGGCATGTACATAGATGGGTGCGATACAAGAAGATAAATACTTTAATAGTGCTGAGGCCAAGGCAGTGTTAGTGGGTGGGAAGGAGGAACTTTGAGGAATGCAGGTCATAGCTCTGTTAGGTGTAAAGAAATCACTGCATTGGGGCGCCTGGGTGGCTCAGTCGGTTGAGCCTCTGACTTTGGCTCAGGTCATGATCTCATGGTTCGTGAGTTCAAGCCCCGCGTCGGGCTCTGTGCTGACAGCTCAGAGCCTGGGGCCTGCTTCCGATTCTGTGTCTCCCTCTCTCTCTGACCCTCCCCCATTCATGGTCTGTCTGTCTCTGTCTCAAAGATTAATAAACATTAAAAAAAAATTAAAAAAAAAAAGAAATCACTGCACTGTCATCTGCCTAGAGACTTTCTCCTTGAGGGGTCAACTTTCCTTAGAATAGATTTTGCTAAGAGTTTGGGTTTGGAAGTCTCCTTTCTAGGGTACTGCAACCTTCTGAGCATTTCCTTCAAGGAATTTATGCCCTGTGAAAAATTTCCAATTATTTCTGTGGAAGTGATTTCTTAAGAAAAACCATAATAATAAAGAAAGATGTTGAGTGACCCTCTGGTTGCCACAGGAAGGGGAAAACAAAGAAAATATTGCATAGAAAGGAATTGTAAATGTCCCCTTGGCTCTGGGTTTGGGACTTCTAGAGGAATCAGGAAAGGATTTCTTCCTGGTCAGGTGGGTCCACAGTGATGGTCAGGCCATGTGACCCAAACATCTCACCATTAAGGGAAATTCTGAGTTAGGAAACACAGGCATTTGTAAGGTTTGTTCTTTCTTTTCTTTTTTCTTTTTTTAATGTTTATTTATTTTTGCGACAGAAAGACACAGAGTGCGAGCGGGGGACGGGCAGAGAGAGAGGGAGACACAGAACACCTGAGCCGAAGTCGGATGCTTAACCGAATGAGCCACCCAGGTCCCCCGTTTCTTTCTATTCTTCTAACATCTACGTGTGCATGCTTTTGCTTTAGAAGACGTCTGACATAATTTTTGTAATGGCTTATTGTGTGCTATAATGACAAGACAGGATTTGGAGTCAAAAGTCCCAGATTTGAATCTTGACTTTGTCACTAACTAGCTACACGAACTCAAGCAAACCACCACTTTGCGAATGTCAGTTTCTTCATCTATAAAGTGGGCCGCTGATAACATCTAACATTTTAAAAAGTCTTCCTCAGGCCCAGCCCAAAGTGCTGTGCAGTTGGCAGTCTTTAAATCAAGCCTCTCAGAAACTTGGGGCGGTTGTTCGTAGCTTATCACTTACACTTATGACACTTCTCATATCGCTCACACTTACTACAATTCTGACTTTTCGAACCCTTTCTCTACTGAGTGCACCGTATTCATCGCGCGAGTCTGTTGTCCCACTTACTCTCACCACTACCCTGTGAGCTGGGCAATATCATCACCCCATTTTACAACTGGAAACACTGAGGCTCGAGATTAAGATCACCGGCTAGGAGCCCCGGCAGCTTGACCCAGAGCCCATACCGTGGAGCTTCCTTTGAAAAATAGTCGCTCGGTCCTGTCGCCGGTCTCCCGCTGAAACTCTCCTCCCTGCCTCCTCCTGGCATAGACCTGGTGCCCTCCGGCCTGGAGAGACCGCTGGAAGTTGCTCAGCGCCATCCTCCCACTTACATTTGCTATGTCACCGGCATCTCTAGTTTCAGAAATATCTCTGAGTGCTGTCATCTCAGGCTCTCGGATGAATAGATCTGCCGCAGAGCCTGGGAGCTTCCTCCAGTGTTTGGAAAGTTTTGCGCGATGAAGGTATCATGGGTCTTTCTGGGCTTGGTGCTAGAGCCCCTTGTGTTTATGAGACAAGGGATGATGAGCTGCCTGGCTCCTCCCCAGCTGGCAGGCCCCAGGAACCACTTCTCACACCTAATTGGAGCCTGTAACAACACAGCCCGGGTTCTCCAAGACCAGGCATTGCCACTCACTGCCAAAGGATGGAAAAACCCTCTGACCTGCCTCCTGATTGTTTTCAAATTAAAAGGTACTTTGGGGACAACTGAAATTCCCCCAAGTGCTTGTCTGAATGATTCTGGCAGCTTTTCCTAAAGTGCTCTCTGGCTCCCAGCACCACCACCCAGCCTCAGACTTTCCATGGAGCCAGCACAAGCCCATGCCCGGCTCACTTTCTGAGCTCACGCTCTGAGCCCCGTGCCAGCTCGTGGCTTGCCGGCGGCCCCCTCCTGCCCAGTTGAGCTGGTACCTTTGAGCAGGTTGACTTATAGAAAGAGAGAGCCAGGTGAAGGGCCCCAGAATGTGCTCTGGGCTTTGGAGAGCCCTCCAGAGACCCCAGACGGGCAGCACACCTTTGTGTGCTAAGAATTATGTGCTTTGGGGGCCTTTTCTAGGCCTATCTACCAGAGCGCAGCCTCGCTGACTGAGAGATCCTGCTTGCGAGGATCATATCCGTAGACAGTCAGAGCTGAGAGGACCACTAGGGAGCACCTCATCCAACCCCAAATGAGGCCTATGAACATGAATGAATGGCCTGGTGTTGAGCAATGAGTTTGCGGCAGAACTGGGACTAGAGTTCAGACCTCACGTGGCCCAAGCTGTGCTCCGCCATCACTCTTACCTTCCACGCCTCGCTCCGTGCTCCACGTACTGTTCTCCTTACCTAGTTCTCAAGGGAGTCCCAACAGACCACATGACAGCTGCAGTGGAGACCCCCTCCTGCCCCGAGTGCGTGTTCACCCAACAGTCACTGCTTCCCCAGCTCGGTCAAGAGCTCCCAAAGAAGAAGCCAAACCCAATCCCAGTTGAGTGATTCCAGGCTCTGGGAAGTGGGAAGCTTGAGGGGAAGGAGGTCCTCACCAGCTGCTATATCCATCCCAGGACTCAAATTCTTGCCTTTCCCATGCAAAGAGGGAAGAGACGGCACAAAGAGGAAGAGAGAAAACACCTATACTTAGCTGGGGAAAACTTGATTTAGAAATAAATTACATACCTGCGTGTGTTTGTGTGTGTGTACGTGTGTGTGAATCTTTTTAACACCACTATAGTTGAATTCTGACTCATTTTATAATTCATTCATTCAATACTTTTCTAATGTTTATTTATTCGTTCAATACTTTTTTTAATGTTTATTTATTTATTTTTGAGAGAGAGAGAGAGAGTGCACGCACGCAGGGGAGTGGCAGAGAGCGAGGGAGGCACAGAAGCTGAAGCAGACTCCAGGCTCAAGCTGTCAGCACAGAGCCCGACACAGGGCTCGAACCCACAAACCATGAGATCATGACTGGAGCCAAAGTCGACACTCAACTGACCGAGCCACCCAGGCAGATCCTCATTCAATACTTTTAAAGTCTCATAACAAATGAGAGGGACTTCTGGTTCTGGTCTGGCATATAAGAAGCTTAGAAGTTGTCATTCCATCCTAACAACAAGTAGAAAGTTAAACAAACTGAAAAATCAACAGCTTTTCTTAGATTTGTTGAAAAAATGAGGTCATGGGGCAAACCGCTGCTCTCCAAAATGAAGAGGTGCAGAGAGGCAGCTACAAAGAATTACAAATACCAGAGCAGAGGTCCATGAGCAGAAACCTCTGTGGGGGAAAACCTGGGCTGTGGTTGACGATTGTGGAGCTAGCAGTTGGATCAGTCTGAGAGCTAAAAACTCCAGGGGGACCTAGCTATTGGGGATCCCCCACACTTTTGTGAGTTTTTTGTATTTTAGAGAGTGAGAGAATGAGCAGGGGAGAGGGGCAGAAGGAGAGAGAAAGAGAGAGGAGAGAGAGAGAGGGAGAAAGAGAGCATGTGCATGTGCATGAGCAGGGGAGGAGCAGAAGGAGAGAGAGAGAGAGAGAGAGAGAGAGAGAGAATCTTAAGCAGTCTTCACACTCATGCGGAGCCCAACACAGGGCTCGATCCCACAACCGTGTGATCATGACCTGAGCTGAAATCAAGAGTCAGATGTTCAGCTGACTGAGCCACCCAGGCTTCCGGTGAGTTTTACCTATAACGAGTTCTACCAGGTTCTCACAGTGATGATAGGGGGATAAATCCCCTCATGCTTCCAGCAGGAGTCAGGATGCCAGGAAAAGGGCCTCATTTTGAAATACTCTAGAGCATTTTGTTCTTCTAACAAGACATGCCCTTGCGAGAAACTATTTAACCAGAGCCTAGCCTGCCAGGGTTTTATCAGGACCTTACCTACCTGCAGCAAGGAAAACACCCAACTCCAGCCCACTCTAGCCCCCCTGTCCCACCCAAAGTGGGGTGAAAACCTTAGGAGCACCAGTGAAGTTCACGGTCTGGGGTGCAGGCACACGAAAGATCGAGACTTAGTCATACGACGACAGATGCTTTTCCTCCCCACTCTAGCCTCCCTGCCCCACCCAAAGTGGGGTGAAAACCTTAGGAGCACCGATGAAGTTCACAGTCTGGGGTGCAGGCACACTGAGACTTAGTCATAGGACCACAGAATGCTTTTCCTCCTCACACTTACCACTATGTTACGCAAAGCCTGCTTACCACAGTTCCTTTTATCTGGTACATCATGTTCACCTGCTAACAAAAAGTTACAAGGCAGACAAAAAGGCAGAAAACACAGTTTGAAGAGACTGAACAAACAATAGAGAGACAAACAAATAGAGAGACAAACAAACCAACCATTAGAGATGGCAACTATGTTGGAATTACTCAGACCAGGAATTTTTTTTTAACTATGATTAGTAGGCTAAGGGCTGTAATGGATAAAGTAGACAACAGGTAAGAACAGAAGGGTAATGTAAGAAGAGAGACGGAAATTCTAAGAGACAAAATCAAAAGAAATGCCTGAGATAAAAAACACTGAAACAGAGATGAAGCATACCTTTGAGGGGCTTGTCAGTAGCCTAGAGGTGGCTGAGGAAAGAAACTCTAAGTTGGAAGATCGGACAATAAAAACTTCCAAAACTGAAAAGCAAAGAGAAAAAAGGCTAAGGAAAGAAAGTTAGCACAAAAGAAATGCTAACTTGTGAAAGAATTTGTCCTTAGGCATGGAAATGAGAGTTCTTCAAGAAGAGGACTTGGCTAGCTCCTTCTTCTCCCTCTTCTCTCATCCAGAAACCTCTGAGAGCCAGCAATCACAGCAATTCCATGGCCCACTGGTTGATGGAACCCTCCGTAAAGACTTGGCTTGGGCTCTGTCCTAGAGCCAACTCTTTCTTTTTGCCAATGTGAGCTTTCATCTTGTCTATCATCAAAGCAAACTTGGGCTTAAAGTCACTCCAACTCTGACGCATCCTGATTATGGAGTGGTTTAAAGGAATTTCTTGATTGTTCAAAATTTGGAAGAAGCTATTCCATAATGGAGATTGTTTCTTTTAAATAAAAAGGAAGAACTGTGATTGTGCACCACCTGATTTCAGAAAATATTTAAACAAAAAGTTGGAGTGGCAGTGAAACCGGTATGTGTTTGGGTCCAGTGTGGGACAAGATGATTAATGCCAAATTATCATAGTCTTCAAAAATCCCAGGAATCAACATTGTGAGCCATTTAAGGGAGAAAAAAAAATTAAAACGAAGGGGTAAAAGTCAGTTGATCCAAAATAAAAAGTAATGAATTGGAAAATAAGCAACTAGAATGGCTCAGATTAATGTCTTCCCAAACTATTCTTCTCAACTAAATACAGATGATACCAAGAAAAAGAGGAGCTAAAAAAGAAAATTAAAACCATTTGGCAGGAAGTATTTCCCTAAGCAACAAAAGATGAGGCGTTCCTAAACTAAAAATGCTAGAGCTGTTCAAGAATGAGAAGCTTTGGGGGCAGAGAGATCAGAAGGGAGATCACTCTTCCAAAAAGGAATGTTCCCTCATTCTGACTTGTCCTATGGCCATACACCCTTTGCTCACTAGGATTATGTTCCTACCAACTCTGCAAATGTCCTCATCAGGCCAATTTCAGGACAAGCTAATCTATATCCAGATGACCAAGTTCATGTTGATTCTAGTACTGTTTTTTTCCTTGAAATCCAGGGACCCCAAATGCCAAGTTCAATTCTTCTCTGATTTCACTTAATGTGGCAACTCACTTTTGATACTAAAAACAAAATCCACAGAAAGGTGGTGCTTTTCACTAATATTTCCAATTCTTCTCCCCTGGGAATGATTAAGATTTCCCTTCTCTACTCTCCTGATGTTAGACATAGCCATATGGTCTGCTTCCACCAATGACATGTAAATGGAAATGATATGTATGTCTTTCAGATATGGGAGTCTTTAAGGGTTTACCAGTGATTATTCCCCATCTCAATGTTTTTGGCAGTGTTCCAATTAGTGGAGGCACCACCAGCCTTGCTCACTGAGTGCACATGTGGAACAGAGACCCCACTGAAAGGTGAGGGATATAGTGCTTGAGTGAGAAATGAACTTTGTTTTAAGCCACTGAGAATTTAGGGTTGTTTGCTTCTGTAGCATAGCCCAACCTCTGTTGTTTAGAATAGCTGATCATTCAGACTGCCATAACGAAGATCCAAAAATGTTTCATACTTCTGTGTTTTCAGGGAGGCTTCTTTTTAGAAGAAATGGACATTTTCCAGTTTACTGAGAGCCCTGAAAAGTCAACCATCCTTGAAATGTGACTCACGTACTACAAATGTCAGAGTAAATGTTTATGACACCAGCTAGTCTTGTGAGATCTCATACGCATGATTAAACATCACATGCCTAATTTATCCTGAATCTTAACCACAATTTTCAGTCATTTTCTTTTCAAAATGCTTTTCTGATCTTTTGTAATCGATACTATTGCTGCCTTAATACAAGAGTAACCTCTTGTACTTCAATCTATAAATATGAAAATATAAAAATGGCTGTATATTTTTATTTAAAATAGTTCAACCTAAAAGTAACCAAATCTCTTTAGAAAGATAATTACTGTAAATAGTGGAATACGAAGATAGTAAAAATATGAATGGAAATTTGGCTCTACAACTAGATTAATGACACCCGCATTAAATTCCAGATTTGTCTACTTAGGTTCAATTTCGAATTAATTTTCTATTTCTGAAAGACTATTTCCAATATTCATTTAAGAATTAGTTTGAATATTGAATTTGTTATGATATCAAAGTGCCCTTAATTATGGACAAATATTTGGCAAGCAACAGTCTGAGGCTGGTGAGCTGTTTTTAAGCAACGAATTCAGAGTCAATCTGTATTTTAAAACATGCATTTGAGACTAATGCCAACGTTGACAAACTCTGATTCAATTCCACCCTTCTGGGAGGTCATCCAACATGCCCTTGCAAGTTCAAGTTAAATTTCAGGTAGCAAATATCATCTACAGCATGCACCTTCTAGAAATCAATGCAATATAACATGAAATAAAGAATTCCTGACGATATGGAATTCATATTTTGCTCCTCGAAGATTTTTTTTTGTTAAAAGGGACATGATTTAGACAAGCATCCATGATTTTGCTTTGGGCCAGGCCTGATTATCTGTGAGTTTCTAAGCACTTTGCAGAAAGCAACAGAACCAGATGACAAAATCTGTTCCCCTGGGGCGAGGCTGACTCAGGACATCTCTAAATGGATGTCCCAAGGTAATTTGTCCTCCAGTGAACTCATCTCTTCCTTTTAAAACCATGGTTTTATAGTCCCCTTCAGCTCTTTTCTTGCCTCATCTCCGGCAACTCATGGGTCCCAGTGTTTAGGTCTTGCCTTGTCCTGTCCTTGCCCCCTCCTGCCTGGCTCTTGCCTCTCTAAAGGTCTCCCTGCCTCCGGTATATCCCCTCTCCAGCCCCTGTTTCCACTACCACCACACTAATCTCAAGTTGGATTGTGTTACTCTCACCTCAAAAATGTGATTCCCGTGCTATCTCTCTGCGTTGTGTCCCAAGGCCAACCTGTATGGACAGCATCAGTGAACTCCCCGCCCCTTTGGCTAATGGATCTGTTTTGAAAATGCGAAGTCCTGGAGGAGGAGCGTGAGGTCAGGGTATGTATTTCCTGGCTCCCTCCTTGTGCGTTGACATAAGGTGGCCGCATCCCTTAACTGGAGGCGTGACTCCTATCTCTCTAGAAGCCTTCCCCATATACTTGAGTTTGAGTGTGCCACATCCTCTATACTTTGGTCCCTGCTTTGGTTTTTTCCTTTCTTTCCCTGTTCGTCTGAACTTCTCTGCATTATCTCTTTTGCAATCGTTTTCACTGAATCCAGCATCATCCTTTGTATCAGGTATATCCGTCAGGAGGATCGCAGAACCCGGAGATGGCCGAAGCCAAGAGGCTGGCATTACTGCTTGGAGATAGAATCGCTCACCTGTCAGGAATGCCCCTGACAGACTTTGCATACACGAATGAGAAATACATGCTACTGGATTAGACCCCTGAGATGCGGGGAGTTACCTGCTTCAATGACTAGTCTTATTTTCATTACATATAATTCTTTTAGAAAATAAAAAAAAAATTCTATTCCTCAGTGAGATTCCCAAGTGAATCATTAAGGTAAGTCATAAACACTAAACCACAGAGCCGTGATCACTAGGAGTAGGAGCCTGAAGGAGTTTGGAGAACACATTTCCAGCTGGGATAGTTTCCTGGGTTGGTAAAGAAAGAAAACATGAGAGCCCTAATGTTTCTGGACTTGTCCAAGTCCTTTGACAAACTTCCACGTATTCTTTTGCTTAATAGGCAAAATTATTCACAAAATAAAAATGAAATTAAGTGGGTTATTTACAGGTTGGGTGAACTTACTCAAAAGATTCTGGTTAGTAATTAGAACCAACCTAAAGGAGGTTTTCTAGTGATAGCCAGGCTTAAATCTTTATTAAAACCATGCAAACATTTTTATTAGTTATTTAGATAAAGCTATAGAGGGTCTGGGCTTGTTTGGGAATGTATACACACATCACATTGTCACATTGTACACTTTAAATATATTCAGTTTTGCTAATTATACCTCAATAAAGCTAGGGAAAAAACAGCAGCTTGCATCTAACAGACACAATTTTATAAGATAAATTAAAATTCTGACACATGGACAAATGCACATGCACACACACACACACACACACACTCACACACACACACACACAATATGTGACTAAAGAATAAGGAAGCCATGGATCAGAACTGCTTATGCTGAATTTACTCTTGGATAAAACCTCTAAGCCAACAGTCGGATGCTATCACATCGTATGTGATGATGGTATAGAATGAAGAATGGTGTTAACTGAAGAAGGATGATGGAAAGGTGAATATCAACTATCAGATGCTCCTTTTATGTCAGACACTGTAGTTGGCACTTTACATGAAGCTGCATATTAAACCGTGGTCCCTGTAGTTTAAGAAACTTGCCAAAGCTGATAGTAAGCAGGAGGCTCTGGAATCAGACAGAATAGAATCCCTTCTCTTCTGCACTGGCTAGCCGGTATTTCTGTTCTGGGCAGCCTACTTTGAAGAATAGGAAAGTGAAGCTTCTTAGGGGAGATGGACCAGGATGATTTTGGATCTGAAAACCCCATTTCACAGAAAGCTTTGAAAGACTAGGAGATGGGGGTTCTGGAGGCAAGAAGACTCAGAGAACTTGGTCTCTGCCTTCCAGTATTCTGAAGATTGCCGAGAGGGAGAGGAGTTAGAACAATTCTGTGCAGCCTCCCATCCCCCACACTACAGGTGATTAATTTCAGCTCGGTATCAGGGAGGGCTTTCTACCAGAGCTGTCCAAAGAGAGAAATGCTGGGCCTGTGCAGACAGGTAAGGGTCTCCCTGGGCAATTGACTTCCGGTCATTCTTCAAGGTCCTTCCCAGGTCTGAGAGCCTTTAGTTCTTGCTCACTGTGCTGTATTTGGGGAACTTGGGAAACATGCAAGCCAGCGGACAGACACTGCATGTCCTTTATGTGGTGACTTTCTTGGCTTTGCCAAGAGATAACTTGGGAGGCAAATAAAATAGTCTCCTAGAGATTAGAGCTTGTGTTTGTAGAAGGAATGAAGGAATCTATGAACCTAATACTTGTTGAACAACTTCTCTGAACCAGGGACCATGCTGGAACATCCTCTACCTCCCTCCCATCTGTACCTTTCTTCCCTTCCCACAAAATGCAGAACTTCTGTTATTTCCTTTGGGAAATATTCATTCTTGTCAAGAAAAACATACTGTTTTTGTTTTCCATTTCTCTTCAAAAAGTTTGACTGAACTAAAACTCACCAGTCAGAGTTCATGCTTTATTATGATTGGTGTTGACAGCAATATAGATTAATTTTTTCCACCCTCCAGAGAAGAGCTGCAAGAGAATTAAAATGGGGAGGGTTGTTGAGGAAGGTTTTTCTTTGTTGAACTGGGTCTGGGATCAGGCAGGGAGGGCAGGGCAACAGAACACAGAACAACAGAAAAAAAGAGCAATCACGTCTTTAGGAGGGGCTTGGATGGGTTGCTGCTAGGAACCTTCTGAGAGAGAAAATGACAGTCTACACACACACACACACACACACACACACACATCCAAATCTTATAATTACCAAGGACACTGGGCTTTGGACAGAGCATGTGTATTGTGAAAAAAGCAGACTAGTGGTTTTCAAGTGTCCATTTGTCCAAAATAGATCAACAGAACCATATTCGTTGAATGGAGTCTCCAGAGCACCTCTGGGAAACCCTCGGGATCTTTGGACACAATTTGAAAACCATGACGATAAGTAAGTCCAGGTGAATATAAGGCAAATTCCACCCAGGGGATGACAGTCTCTTGGGTTCATTTACTACTTAGCAGAGTTCTCTTCTAGGCTCTCCTCGTATAGCATAGGCTAATCTGAAAGACAGTCAGTGGCTACCAGTTCTGTAGTTTCTGTTTCCAGGGACAGTACTCCTGTCCTGGTCTTCGCCTCTCCCCAGCTCTGGTCTCTGTCACCTCCGGTATGCACTGAATATAGGAAAAGGCTAATTGTTTTCCCAAAGCATTTTTGTCCATTATCTTGCTCGACAATCTACAGTGGTACCTAACTGCAACTACCTCATTCAGACTTCCACCCACCCACCCACACCCTCATCATCATGGAATCTCTGTGGCAACACAGTGTGTCTTCTCTCACCTTCCAGCCTTCGCACAGGCTGTTACTGCCTGGAACACTCTCTGTAGACCCTCCCTCATCCCTTCTTCTTTGGCTAACGCTTGGAGCTCATCCTTATGCATCATTTCCTTTGGAAAGTCTAGGGACATAGGGACCCTCAGATGTACTCCCACAGCACTCTATGACTTCTCTATCAAAAGCAATTTAATTATAATGCTTTAGGGCT
The DNA here is from genome assembly GCF_016509475.1 of Prionailurus bengalensis. Classification (NCBI taxonomy): domain Eukaryota; kingdom Metazoa; phylum Chordata; class Mammalia; order Carnivora; family Felidae; genus Prionailurus; species Prionailurus bengalensis. The sequence continues at coordinate 199,631,856 of NC_057343.1, forward strand.
ACTTATTAATCTGTATCTCTTACTAAACTAAACAACAAGAAAACAATGTCTACACCTTAGTTACTCTTGTGCCCCCCAATTCCTGGAAGTATAAGGTTTGCTGAGTGAGTGATTGAATTCAACATAAATATTTGTTGCATGAGTAACTTACAAAAATGAATAAATGGTTGTTGATAGAATAACCGATGGATAGTGCTTTTGTACAGATGCATGGTCCTTTGTGGCACCCCTTCAGGTGGTCTTTCAGTTGTGATCTCCACAATTTGGGGGTCTTTTGTAGTCTATTTGGGCTGCTGTAACAAAACACACAGATTGGGTCATTTATAAACAACAGAAATGTATTTCTCACAGTCTTGGAGCCTGGCAGCCTGAGATCAGGGTACCAGCATGGTCAGATGAGGGCCCTCTTCTGGATCACAGACTTCTCATTTATCTTCACTTGGTGGAAGGGGCCAGGGAACTCTCTGGAGCCTCTTTTATAAAGCACCAAGCCCACTCATAATCTCTCGTGACCTACGCACCTCCTGAAGTTCCCATCTCCTAATCCCATCATCTTCAGGGGTTGAGATTTCAGCAGATGAATATTGAGAGGATACAAATGTTCAAACCATAGTACCTATCAAGTGAATATTCCTTTTATCTATTCCTAAATAGGAATGCCTGGCAGGAAACATGAGCCTTTGGGAAATGAGACCCATTGAGTGAAGAAGGGTAGGCTAGGCTGTTGGCGGTCTGTGGGAACGAGAAAAGGAATCCAGGAGACAAGCTCCCAGACAGCTATTGATCTTGGTGAGACAAACTCTAGAGGAACTGGAAAAATAGCTTTTGTCTTCTTTCTTGTTGCCAGTGGGATGTACTCAAGTAGTAGCAGCTATTTTGCCTTATCTTATTACCCAGAGACTCCCTGTTTTTTGCTATTGAAGAAATCAAGGTTCAGGGGAGCATAAGAGCTTGCCATGGTTCTCAAAAATTGTGACAGAGGGGCGCCTGGGTGGCTCAGTTGGTTGGCCATCCGACTCTTGATTTTGGCTCAGGTCATGACCCCACAGTAGATCCAGCCCAGCATCAGACTCTGCACTGAGTATGAGGCCTGCTTAAGATTCTCTTAAGATTCTCTCTCTCTCTCTCTCTCTCCCTCTCTCCCACTGGTGCTCTCCCTCTCTCTAAAATATATATATATATATATATATATATATATATATATATATAGTGGCACAGCCAGGCCTAGAACCTGATTCTTGAAGCAACTTTCTGTCACCTGTTATTTCCTCCCAGCTGCTGTCTGAAAGCCTTTAGTTCCGATTTGCTAACTTGAAGTTGTGTATGCAATGCTTCCTCCACAGTGCTCCTGGCCCCTGACCTTTGATGCTGTAAAAGCAAGAGGCCAAGGCCAGGGCATTTCCTCCTGACCATTTGCCAAAGAGCAGAGCTGTCCTAGCAGGGGAGGGAGGATGGGGGGTGGGGGTGAGGGGAGGAAGGGGCAAAAGCCAGGGCGAGCCAAACCAGGGGAAACTGCAAGAAATCTATCCCCACACATGTTCTTTTTCTGCCAGGGCTTCAGTGACAACTTCACTTTTTTATTTTGAGACCCAGTGGAAAATGTGGCCTGGAATGGGGGTGGGGGGAGGTGTGAACATAAATGCACATAAAAATAAGAGCCATACAGTAAAGAATGAAAGGCCCACTGCTACTTAAACCTCCTTCACCACCTCACCCTATTCCTTCATTTGTGGAGCAGGAGGCCGTTGAGGCCTCCAAATATCAACCTCTCCCGGCTTGGAGCCAAGTGGTGACATTTCTGCATAGTGTTTTGCTGCCAAGACCCTGATTTAAAAAATGGATGAGTCAAAGTTTCTTCCGCTTACTGCCTGATAAGAGATGCAGGTGCATTTGTAAGGTTCTCTCTGAGTTAGTTTCTCATGTTGCAAGATTCCACGAGTACTGGTGGAGTTGTGCTTCTCGCCACCAAGAAGAGCTGGGTTTCTGGCCGTGGATATCATTCCTGAAGATTCCTCAAGGGACTCCGCTCTTGAACTGGTAAATGGCCATGAATCAGGAGGAGAAATGAGGAGCTAGTGAAGTGGTCGTAAACAAACCCTCGACACACAGGAACTACTGGGTTCTCTTCCCTCATTTCTGTCGCTCGTCCATTTATTCATTCAAACGGTATTCTCTCAGGGATCAAGAAGGTCACCCTCTACAGGAAAGATATCAAAAACGTGATTCATTATTGCACAATGTACATTTAGGACGCTCTTAACGCAAACAACAGAAAGTATGGCTCCATCAGGCCCAAACAGGGAAGGAAATCTATTGGCTCACATGATTGAAAACTCCCCAAGGGGTTTGCCTCAGCCAGCTCCCTCTCCGTGGCTCAGTCCCCGAGTTTCTTGTCCATCCCTGCCCCCATTCTCTGTCTTCTGGGGTATTGGCTGCATTCCTTCACAGTCTCAAGATGACCAGTGCTACAGGCTTCCTTGTTCAGATCCAGCCAGAAAGAGATAGTGCCTTTGCCCCAGCACTCCCAGAGAGTGTCCTGGCAGTCAGTCTGGTTCAAGAGTGGCACCCGGGGCCTTATGCTGAGTGAATCAATCACATGATCCGAAGATGGTCACGTGCTGCACTAAGGAGGCAAGGTATGGGCAGCACGGGAATCCCTAAATGGAACTGAGAGTGGGGAAAAGGAAGGAAGATATACCAAGAAATGTCCATTTCAGAGAAAGGCCTTAGGCAGGGTGCTAACAGGGCACATGGAAGCACAAGAGAGATCTTCCTCAGCCTGGGCAAGCCCTGGGGGATTTCTACAGGAGTGAAGCATGCAGAAGGAAGGAGTTTAAATTGATCGACCCCTAGAAGACATTACCCGGGTACTAAAGCTGGAAGCTTCCCTTAGTTAAAAAAGGATGAAGGCATGAAATTGATGTCCAAAGATAAAAAGTCCAGGAGCAGACTTCATGCCAGGACTTAAGACGCTGTGTGTTGGGAACTTACTTCTGTCTGTGTCTTAAATTCTCAGAAAAGAAGGTGAAAATATTTGAATGTGTCTGAAGAGAGCTGTTCATAAGAAGGTTCTGGTTCCAGGGACAGTGTATATACTCTACCGTTTTAACAAGACAAGGCCAGGCTCGAATCCCACAAATCTGGCCTTGAGTCTCAGCTCCACCAGTCACTCAGTGTGGCCATGGGAAGGTCACTTAACCTCACCACTTAACCCCTTCATCTTTAAAATTTGGATAGCATGGCGCCTGGGTGGCTCAGTCGGTTGAGCGTCCGACTTCTGCTCAGGTCATGATCTCACGGTCCGTGAGTTCGAGCCCCGCGTCGGGCTCTGTGCTGACAGCTCAGAGCCTGGAGGCTGCTTTGGATTCTGTGTCTCCCTCTCTCTGCCCCTACCCTGCTCATGCTCTGTTTCTCTCTGTCTCTCAAAGATGAATAAGCATTAAAAAAATTTTTTTTAATAAAATTTGGATAGCAGGACTTCCTTTCCTGAGTGATTATAAAAAGCAGAATTAGGGGCGCATGGGTGACTCAGTTGGTTAAGCATCTGACTTTTTTTTTATTTAAAAAAAATTTTTTTTTCAACGTTTATTTATTTTTGGGAGAGAGACAGAGCATGAACAGGGGAGGGGCAGAGAGAGAGGGAGACACAGAATCAGAAACAGGCTCCAGGTTCTGAGCCATCAGCCCAGAGCCTGACGCGGGGCTCGAACTCACGGACCGTGAGATCGTGACCTGGCTGAAGTCGGACGCTTAACCGACTGCACCACCCAGGCGCCCCATGCATCTGACTTTTGATTTCAGCTCAGGTCATGATCTCACGGTGCTGGAATCGAGTCCTTCTTCCGGCTCTGTGCTGAGTGCGCAGCCTGCTTAGGATTCTCTCCCTTTCCCTGTGCCCTAAACCTGTCTGCTGTCTCTCTCCCCTTCTCTCTCTCTCTCTCTTGCTCTCTCTCTCTCAAAATAAACAAACATTAAAACTATTTTTAAAGCAGAAATAATACCTCAAAGTGCCCAGCGTGAAACATCCTTTAAGTAATCATTTCTATTGTTACTCAAAAGGAGCTGCCTGTCTGGGATGACTTTGAAGGTCAGAAGACGAATGTGCACTTTCTGGAAGAGACTGGCTTTAGACAAGACCTAAGCACAGACCTAAGCACTTAAAGGGAATGGTGTAAGGGACATGCTGATGCCATTGGGGTCCCCACTCAGATTCCAGCAACGTTCCCCCTGGATTCACATCCCTGGGCATTCCTGGCAGAAGATCCCCCTCCTGGGAAAGGCTTTAGTCTAGGGAAATCAAGTCTGGCACACGAGCTCAGTTCCAGGTAATAGACTCACATTAGAGAGGAAAGGTGATAAAACCCACATGTTACCTGAAATCAGGACTTTTCTGGTCTTGCTCCCAGTGGCTGGGTCCTAAGGGACAAGAGACAGCAGGAAACAAGAACATAACCATGGTGGGAGCCCCAGTGGACAGCGTTGGGATGGCCCAAAGGAGGGCATAAGAGGGAGTGATGGTAACTTCCAGGTGGGGCTGGGATTAAAATGAGTGGGAGCCCAAATTGGATAAGAGTTTGTGGTAGGGCCACCTCAGCCCAATCCGGACAGAAGAATGGGAGGGAGGCATCCCAGTAAGTGGACAGGAGAGAAAGACAGAGATCTGTGCTTTAGCAGCAGGGGACACATGACATGGCTTTGAAGCACAGCTACAACAGCTCAGTGGCACTGGTGTCCTCAGTGGAAATGAATACGTCATGCCCCAACACAGACACCGCCACAGAGCATCAGCTGAATGCAAGCGTCACATGGCCGCTGAGAGTGCCACGCTGGAGAGCACACGTGGCCAGCCCTGGGGACGCCCATGAACAGCTAGGGGCAGGGATTCTGCAGTGCTGACCAAAGGCAGGGCCAGACAGACCGTGCCACGTTACTCTACTGCTGGCCAAGGAAAGCTGGGTGCCACGAATCCACCATTCCCTGAGCACTACACAATCACTTTCGTGCCAACTCAAACTGACAGGAGCATGTACATCATATTGTGCCTTCAAGAAACCGTGATTTCATGTTGTTACAGCTTCGCCTTTTGCCGGAGATAACTAAGAATGTTTTCATATATACAAAAAAACCTACCATAATGGCAACTTTTATTAAGCTTTCCAACCTTATGTAAACAATCCTGCTAATGACTTTCTCCTATTAGGCAAGGAATGTTTGTCCGTCGTGTTGGACTGGCACACGTCCTTCCTTCCTTTTCTGTTCTTTTCTCTTTTTTTCTTTGTTTTAAATGAGAGCTAGAGAATCTATTGAAGTTTTCTTTTTCCTTGGCCACTGGGACAGTAAGAGCGAAATGTGGCACACAATTGGAGGACCATTTGCGTGGATAGATTTTATGGCAAAACTCCTCCCAACCCTCTCATCTTCAACATGGCGCATGTTCTGGGTGTTTCAGTTATCACTGTTATTTTTATTATAATTCTATGTTGATATGCCTTTCTGGTCCGTCACCTAAAGTATTTGTTGGAAGTAATTGGAATTAACTTAACCAAAATGCATAAGTGTTGAGAAAGTATGTAAAAATTTAATCTTTCCCAGGGTAGAGAACTCTTTCTTTTGAACCTCCTATCATTTTCCCCTTAGGCTCTCAGAGCTGAGAATAATGCTGCCTTTTTTTTCAATATATTTTCATCTGAGGCAATTCTTTGTTCTGTCAAATAGATTTATTTTCTTTATCAGACAGAAACATGAGCAAAAGAAAATGACCTCATTGCATATGATTCCTGACACAATACCCAGGGCTCCAGACTGTAATAAAATTTGGTTTTACAAATGACTTAAGAAACATTTTTGGTTTTGAACACCTTTGCAAAGAAGCCCTGTTTGAAAGTGTCCACTGTTGTTAATTCCTTAGTGACAGTGCAGACATGCTCTTGCCTTGATCTTTATGTTAGTGTTGAGTAATGAAGGGCTGGTCCTTAGGTTCCTGACCCTGCTTTTATTTAAAAAAAAAAAAAGCTGTATTAAATGATAATACTTACTTATTGCAGTCAGTACATTTGTATTTACAGAGACACACAAATAGGTATACAAAGAGCTTTCGTTAAGTGAACACACCCAGAGAACCACAACCAACGGTAAGAAATAAAATTTACCCCAGTTGCTGACCTCTTGCCCCTCCCTCACCCCTGTACCCCACCTGTTACCCCCCCCCCCAGAAAATAAGCATTGTTACCACAGCCTTTTTACCACATACAGCAATTATTTATTTATTTTTAATTTTTTTTTAAACGTTTATTTATTTTTGAGACAGAGAGAGACAGAGCATGAATGGGGGAGAGTCAGAGAGAGAGGGAGACACAGAATCTGAAACAGGCTCCAGGCTCTGAGCTGTCAGCACAGAGCCCGATGCGGGGCTTGAACTCACGGACCGCGAGATCATGACCTGAGCTGAAGTCAGACGCTTAACCGACTGAGCCACCCAGGCGCCCCAGCAATTATTTATTTTTAATGGTCTGTGCCAGTATTTGCTTATGTAAAATACCACAAATCGTGTATCCATTCCACTAGAGATTCCCACTTGGGTTGTTTAAAGTTTCTGGCCCTTCTATAAAATACTACTATGAATATTCTTACGTGTCTTTTAGTGAACATATGTATGGATATACCTACTTGTTCTGGGTCATATATTTTGTGTGTGATCAACTTTAGTAGATACCAGGAAGTGATTCTACCAATTTACACCCTCATTAGCAGTATATGAGAGTTCCAGGTGCTCCACATCCTTGCCAACACTTGTTATCACCATTCTAGTGCTAAGTAATGAAGTTGAACTCTTGTCTTATGTTCATTGGTCATTTGGATATGCTTCTCTTATGAAGGTCTGTTAAAGTCTTTTGTCCATTCTTCTAGCCTACAACAACATCATGAAGATACTCTCCTATGGTTTCTTTAGAAGCCTTACTTACTTACTTACTTACTTATTTTTACACTTAGGTTGACAGTCCATATGGAACTGTGTATGAGGTGCGGGTTAAGATTTATTTTTTCCATGTCTACATACAGTTGAACCGGCACAATTTATTATAGACTCCTGTGCTACAGTGTTACTTGTGTCATAAAATCGTTTGTATGTGCGTGGATCCGTTTCTGTGATCCGTTTCGTGGCTTTGTAATTTGATTCATTGTTCTATGTGTATTCCATTCACCAACAAATATGATTTTAAATTGGAACATTGGTCTGTAACATCTGATATTCTGGAATGCCTGACTCTAGGTTGCCTGGTAGCCTTGGCATAAAGTTCTGAGATAGTGAAACCAGCTAATGAAGAAAATCCAGTCTGAATGTTACAACAGAAAGAATAGTGGATATTATTTAATCCAATTCCCTTGTTTTTAAAATGAGAAAAGAGGTCTACCCAAGTGTTCTTGGTATACCCAAGTACCTTCTCTTTACCCAGAAACACCCAGTCTCCATCCTTCTTCACCTGCTCAGCCCCTGGAGACCCCCACATCAGCAGGCTCTCTTATCTTCTGATTTCCACACGGTTCAGCTTATAGGAACATTGACTTGAGGATGGAAGAAAGTGAGATCAGATATTTACTCCCTTAGCAATCTCCCTGTGAGCTACCTGATTCTCTCCACAAAAAGTGATGGCTTCTGATGGGTGGCTTTCTCCACACAGCCCTCTTCTTCCAGATACCAATGACCCCTTAACTGCTTTTGTGCCAGGCATGGGGTGTCAACAGTATCCCACTGTTACTAGACTCAGGATAGCACATGGGGATTCTGACACTGCATGACTAGAGGCATCCACGTTCCAGACAGAAAAATGGGAGATAAAACCCAATGGAGGTTCAATGGAGGTTTCTAGAAACTACCACGTGACACTTCTGCTCATTGGCCAGAACTTGCTCGCTTGGCCACAGCAAGCTGTAAGGCTGAGAAATGTTCTAGATAACCAAATGCCAAGCTAAAACTCTGACAAGCTAAGAATATCACTAGAGGATAGCAAGCAGTTTCTACCACCCATGCCATTTAATTGAAGTCTAGTCATTAAACATGCATGCAGTGTCACTCTGGACCACTCACTGTTCTGAGATACAGAGATGAATAATGCATGGCCCTAATTGAGTCCAACGCAGGGGAGATACCTTCCTCCAAAAAATAACCCTGTTGGTCCCCATGCTAGGCATTAGGGATCCAAGAGTGCACAAGACCAATGTCCTTGCCTTCAGACAGATGACCGTGAAGATGTACCTCTGTTATGGCTCTTAGTCAATTCAGGTTACCCAGGGGAGATGTGGTGAGGAGTAGAAGAAAAGAACTGTTCTCTGAGGGAAGATACACGTTCACCAAGTGGACGAGGAAGAGACAAAGACCTTCTAGACTCAGAAGCAGCATGAGAAAGACACAGGGTATGAAAGTACAGTGTTTTAAGGGAGCAGCAGAGATTCTTGGGAGCCTAAGAGCATAACCTACATGGAAGAGAGTGGGTAAAGAGAGAGGCTGGATGAGTTCACAGTAGCCCAGCAAGTCAGGGCCCTGCGCGCCAGGCACAGGCGTTTGATGAATCCCTCCACTTACCCCACCCGCCAATCTCTTCCACTTTACATGCCATGGAGGGCTTCCAGTAAGTTACAAATGAATGCTAATATCCTATCAGAGAGTACATCAAGCTCAGGCCCAAGTTTCAACCCTCAGGAAATTTACCAGAGATCTGAATCTTGGAATTTCATCCTCCTTCTTGGCTTGAACAATCCGATGGAATTTGAGAAAAAAAAAACTTGCTTGGGCTGATTTATTCCCAAGATTGGTTGGAAAGGTAAGCAGGAGACAGGAGGGGATCAGAGGACTCTTTCTCCCACTCAGTGTTTAGAATGGCTCCAAAGGGTTTGTTTTGCAATAACAATAAGCATTTAAAATGGAAAATAGTATGTTCTCTCCATTCCGTCAGATATATCCTGAAAAAGAAGAGAAGGAGGAAGAATGACTGTAAAGGAAACATTGCACATTTATGTGAGGAGCTACTATGTGCCAGACACTGTTCTAGGTGTTAGAACTATAGTTCTAAAAAAAGCAACACAGAATCCCTGCTGCCCTTCAAGAGTTCATACACTAACAGAGGGAAAGGGCTCTTTAATATGCTTATTATCTAATGTAGTTTCAAGTACTGATAAATTTCACGAAGTGTACAAGTACTGATAAATTTCACGAAGCGTACAAAAGAAGATAATGTGGTAGAGTGATCGAAGACTAGTTAGGATATGAAGTACTTTATAAGGAGTGGACTTTTGAGTTAAGACCTTGTATTAGTTTCCTATTGCCGCTGTAACAAATTACCAGAAACTTAGTGATTTAAAACACAAATTTAGGGGCGCCTGGGTGGCGCAGTCGGTTAAGCGTCCGATTTCAGCCGGGTCACGATCTCGCGGTCTGTGAGTTCGAGCCCCGCGTCAGGCTCTGGGCTGATGGCTCAGAGCCTGGAGCCTGTTTCCGATTCTGTGTCTCCCTCTGTCTCTGCCCCTCCCCCGTTCATGCTCTATCTCTCTCTGTCCCAAAAATAAATAAATGTTGAAAAAAAAAAATTAAAACACAAATTTATTATCTCCCAGTTCTGGAGGTTAGAAGTCCAACACGGGTGTCATTGGGCTAAAACCGAGCTATCAGCAGGGCTCTAGGAAGAATCCATTTCCCGGTCTTTTCCAACTTTTAGAGGCTGCCTGCATTCTTTAGCTGTGGCCCTCTCTCTCTGACTCCAAGCCAGCACCTTCAAGTCTCTGATTCTGATACTCACTCTCCTGTTTCTTTCCTACACCTATAAAGACTCTTATGATTACATCAGACCCACCTAAATAATCCAGGATAATTTTCTCATCTCAAGATCCTTAACCTCATCTGCCAAGTCCCTCATGCCATGTAAGGTAACATATTCACAGGTTCCAAAGAGTAGGGTGTGGGCATCGCTGGAGGCCATTTTTCAGCCTATCATAGACCTAAGTGGTGATACAAGGGCAGGCTTAGGGGCAAAGTGCAGATCTTAGGAAAGATATTCCAAGCAGAAGGAAGTACAAGTGCAAAGGCCCTGGGATGGGAATAAATATAGCACTTTTAAGGGACAGACATATGGACACAAGGCCATATCTCTAAGGCCACATCTCCAGGGTCTAGTTTTCTCTGTTGTACTTTGGAAAGGAGGGTTGTCCTATGGACCTGTCACATTTGAGAAATCAGAGCAGAGCAAAGCATCTTGAGTCTGAAAATTCAGCCAGCAGATATTTACATGTAGATACACTCTTTGCAGCCCATTCCTGACACTTTGCCAAGTTTTTCAAAATCTTATGTTCTATTTAAAAGAAAAAACCCGGGGAACCTGGGTGGCTCAGTCAGTTAAGCGTCCGATTTCAACTTGGGTCATGATCTCACAGTTTGTGAGTTTGAGCCCAGCATCGGGCTCTGTGCTGACAGCTCAGAGCCTGGAGCCTGCTTCCAATTCTGTGTCTCCCTCTCCCTCTGCCCTTCCCCCATTTGCACTGTATCTCTCTCTCCTTCAAAAATTAATAAACATTTAAAAAATTGTTAAAAAGAAAAAAAAGAAAAGAAAAAACCCACAGATTAAGTGTATTTACCAGCAGATTTACCGGCAGATAAAATCTACAGCTGGAGGAAGGTGGAATATCAAGAATGAAATGGCACTTGTGAGAAGGTTTAGAATGTCCAGAAAACAGATGTTTCTTTTTCCACACGAATATGCAGTTTTTAAAACAGTAAAAGCATACAGTTTAAATAGTGAAGAAAAATAAATCACACTGCATTCTACAAATCTCACAGAATACATGCTTTTAATATTCCAGCCCAGCAGGACAGTTCAGGAGAAGGTCAAAACTTAACCTCTCCAAAATTCGCTTTTTGTTGCTCATCCTGACAACGAGGGCTGCAATATTCTTTCTCTCAAATGCAACATCTTTCTTAATCTGGGCATCTCTCCAGTTTTAGCGAACCTAAACATCTACTGAAATGCTATGGTGCACGTAGCCACAGCTGTCATCATGAGGTTGCTTTATCTGTGTTGTTATTACCACGTCCGAAAGGTAGAACAGATATTGTGGGGGCCCCAGAAGCCTCAGCCATAGCCTGCAATGTGCTGTCATCTCTTGGCGGCTCAGTGGATGACACCAAGGATCAATAGGGATCAATCAGCACCTGAGGACTTTCAGACATAGACCAAGCAATAAATTACTGGTAGGTCAGCAAGTGATGGGCTGCTGGGGTTCCATCATTCCCAATTTATTCTCTCCAAAGACAGCAACTCTTATCTGCTTCTTGATATGTTTCTAATAAAGTAGATCATATTATATCGTATCATATCTGTTTTCCCTGTTTACACTATCCGCATTGTCAGACATTTTGCATTTTTCCTGTTGCTCAGTACCCTGGGCAACCTTTCATGGCAGAGAGTTGGCATTTTTAAAGTGCCCCGTGTCGAATCGCAGACCTCATGGTTTCTCTGTGGTTCACTGCTTGTGTCTGAAGAAGAAAGTTACTGAAATGTGTCCAGATCGTGGTTTTCAAGAGAAAGGAATCCATTGTGTATGTCACTGACTTCATCCCAATGTATGACTTGGCTTTGGCAGTTAGTAGATTATTTTCCTTATCACATCATCTGAGATAATTAAAAGTCTTTCAAATGTCGCCTTCGTTCCTCCCATGGCTTGGGAACAGAACCCACAAGGCTTTCAAATGTGTCATCTCAACAAATATCCATATTGACAGCCTTGGTCAAGTAATTTCTCTAAGAGGATAGGTTATAAAATGAGATCCAACTTGGATCCATTACCATAAATTATGAAACAAAGGAGTCATCGTGTTTGTGAATTTACAAGAGACTTGGGAAAAAAATGGTATGAATATCTTTTCATAAATCTTATAAAGTTATGATTTGCTTTTAGGGCCACATGAAAACAGAATGAATTCTTAGTGTATTTGATGATTCCCTCTTCAAAGAGGTACAGTGCTTTCCCATAGGGATTAAATTAAGATATCATCAAAGTCACAAAAATGTGGTTTTGAAAAGTGATGGATCTAAGTTAATGTAAAAAAAAAAAAAAGATGGTGAATTTTCTCTTTTCTCTCATAAGCAAAGCAGCCTTCTGTCTGCCCTTAGTGATACAAGGGGACAACCTAACTCTCCATGAAGACACATCCCCAAGAATCCAGAATGACGGAGCTTACATCAGTTTGGTTTGTCTGACCCTGGTCTTGGAACTTTTTAAAAACAAAATAAATAATTCACCGTCTTGGGATATGTCATGCCCTTTTAAACAAGAAAAATGTAATCCCCAGCAACCTCTTTTTCTTGCTAGCCCCGCCCAAGCAAGCCATTTTCTAAGATATATGATATGTAGGCTTTATTATTCAGCAGGCTTGTTTTGTTATATTTCATTTTGTTAAGCTTTATTGAGATATAATTCATATATCATACAATTCACCCGTACTTGGGTTTTAGTTCCAGTTTCTCAGCTTTACTAGGCCCTTGTCTTTTTATCTGTAATATGGGAATAATAATAGTAAGACCCCACTGATATGTTCTGCAAATTAAATGCATTTCCACAGACAGTGGAAATCTTAATGTTGTTGATTTTTGGTAATCTTAAGTACCAGATTTAGCTCAGTTCAGTACCTTATCACTTCTCCTGATTAAAAACTGACACCGTGAAAGAATTGGCCTCTCCCCCACCAAAGGATAGAGCTGGGCTCCCTGGGGGCCCTTGTGACATCGTGACTAGTTTGCACCCACTGGTGCGGCCACTGTGGAGACATCTCCCTTCTCGTGGACTGAGCGTGCAAGGAGATGGGGTTTCATGAATCTTGGTGGACTCCTCTGCCATCTGGGGCCCCAGAAGCCACTTTCTGTTACCTCTGCTGGCCTCCACGTGTTTGATGGAGCAGGGGCAGGCGTAGGCCTTCAGCTCTCAAGAGGCCCAGGCCTGAGAAGGAAAAATGGAACAGTCTATGCAGGCAGGTGTGTCTAATGGGTCACTGGAGCCATGTGGTATTCCACATTAATCTATTTATTTCCCTGGGAATCTAATCTTACCTCATCACCCCCCCACACACCCACACACACACAGACACGCACGCGCGCACACACACACACACACACACACACACCCCGTTTGTTTCTTTCTCTGGGTGCAGATTCTTACTTACTTTTCTCTCTTGGATGATGAAATCTGAAGGGTTTCATAATTTTAGATTACAACTCTATGTCCTCCCTTCTTGCTTCCCTTCTTTGCTCCGTGATACCCTGTATCTAAAGTGTTCCCCTGCATGGGATGTTACGGGTTAAATAATACATCCCTTCCAAAATGTACAAGTTGGAGTCCTAGCCCCCAGTACCTCAGAGTGTAACCTTATTAGAGAATAGGGTCTTTGCAGACGTAATCAGTTGAGATGAGGTCATATCGTTAGGGTGGATCCCTAGTCCAGTATAACTAGCATCCTTTTAAAAGGGGAAATTTGGACACAAAACACACACAGGGAGATAAAGGCAAGATCAGGATGATGATGCTACAAGCCAAGGAACACCAAAGATTGTCAGAAAACTACCAAAAGCTAGGAAAGAGGCCTGGAACAGATTCTTCCTCAGAGGCCTCAGAAGGAATCAACTCTGCCAACACCATGATCTTGGACTTCTAGAAGTCCAGAACTGTCAGACAATAAATTTCTGATGTTTAAGCCCCCCAGTTTTTGGTACTTTGTTACAGCAGCCCAAAGAACTTAATACACAGGACATATTGTGTTGCCTTTCCAGCCCACCATTGTTCTGGAAAATCTGCCTCCCTCCCCACCTACCACAGGAGCAGCCATGTTGAACAACATGACTCTGACCTTGGCTCGAGTTCATTGGGAACTTGCACTGGAGGCCAGAAAGTTAAGTCTCCAGCAATGGAAGCTGAAGAAAATAAAACTAGACAGACGCCAACAACCTTGTTTTCCACAACAACAGCAAAAAGCCAGTCTACCACAAAACAAAGCTGGCACTCAGGGAAGCAGAGGTGAGGCTGGGAGAGGCTGGCAGATTTCCAGCCTTGGCTCCCAAACCCCAGCTCTATCAGGACCTGGCTGTGACTTGAGGTCCACGAGACTGGTGTGACCAGCCAGTAAATTCCTGTTTTGCTCAAGCTGTATACAAGGTCTGTGGCACGTGCATCTCAGCCTTCTAGTTAATACAATCTCCAAAACGTATGCACTCTTATTTTAATAGTAAGGGGAACATTGCTGCTCTAAGTAAGTGACTATGTTCTCATCAGCATGGATGCAGGATCCAGAAAAGAGCCTTAATGGAAATGAAACTTGGTGAAAAACATATTACAAGTTTAGTTGAAACATTCTTTCTTTGTTGAAACTTTAAGTCACCAGAAAGAGCAAGAAATGATTAATTTCTTTACCTTTTAAATGAAAACCAAAAATAATTCAGTAACAGGCAACTTTTATCTTTCATTAACATATTGGAATCTTTGTCAACTTATAGACACAGCCTAGTCCTCTCATTAATTAAAAGTCATTTTGCAGAGCTGATTGGGATGTCTGTGAAAAGTTGGAGTCGTTTCAACTATTTATTATGTTTTTGTTAGCTTTATTTTCAAAGAATTTACTAGCCCTGTGATAAGTTTCAAATGCCTGGCATTTTGCCTGAGAAAATGTTTGCTATTTAGTATATTAACAATGAGGACTTTTCCTGTCTGCCCATTACCACATTTTGTAAAATCTAAGAAAATAATTACTTAGTTTTCATTTTGATTTACCCACGTCTTAATGGCTTCTAATATATCTAGAGATGTAATCTAAAAATCTACTAACTGTATGTCAGAAAAGATGAAGCAAGTGAAATTTGATGCTGGGGATTAGGAAAAAAATTCAGCAGTTTTTATGCGATTTTTCATACTAATCGGGGAATGTATTAGTTTTCTGTTACTGTGTAAAAGTGAACTCCAGAACTTAATGGCTAAAAATGGCAGCAAATATTTATCTCACCCAGTTTCTGGAGTCAGGGCTTGGAGAGTGGCTTCCGTGGGTAGTTCTGGCTGCAAGGTTTGCCTGAGGTTGCTCTCAAGGTATTGGCCAGGGTTATGACCATTCGAAGATTTGACTGGGACTGGAACAGTCCCTCGCAACGGGGCTTACTCCTATGGCTGGTAAATTGACATTGGCTGTGGGCAGGGGGCCTCGATCCTCGAGGGTCCCTCTCACAGTGCTACTTAAGCATCTTGATGACAACACAGCCAGCTTCACCCAGAATCAGTAATCCAAGAGAGAGCAAAGTTAAGAAGCTATAATTTTTTGATGACCACACCTGAGGTGCCATGCTCTGTCATTTCGACAATATCCTAATGATTACATGAGTTGGCCCCATTCAAAATGGGAGGGTAAGAATATGGGGAGGCAAAAAATCATTTGGAGCCTTCAACCATCTAGGAGGCTTCCCGTTCAATTATATGGGAAAAGAGAATTCTATGTAAAAGAGTACAGAAAATATTTTACAAAATGAATATAGTTAAGAAAATATTGTAAAAAATTAATCAGAGAATTATACAATCAGAGAATTCTAGAATCAGAAAGAAACCTGGAGGGCTCCTGGATGGCTTAGTTGGTTAGGCATCCGACTTCGGCTCGGGTCATGATCTCACGGTTGGTGGGTTTAAGCCCACATGCTCAGAGCCTGGAGCCTGCTTCAGATTCTGTGTCTCCCCCTCTCTCTGCCCCTCCCCCACTCGTGCTCTGTCTCTCTCTCTCTCTCTCTCTCTCTCTCAAAACTGAATACACATTAAAAAAAATTGAAGAGAGAAAAAGAAAGAAACTTGGATATCATCCAGTCTAACTTGATAATGGAGACTGAGACCCAGAAAGATGATAATATTTTTCTGACCTAATGTAGCAAATCAGTGACTGAAATAGGATTAGATCCAGGCCTCTTTACTCCTAGCTGGGGCTTGCGGTGAAGACCCTGGCCTAGAAACCAACCTCCACTCCGGCCTCCTTCCATTGTGTGCTTTGCTCCCGCAGAGGCTGGAACACCTAAACATGCGATTCCCAAACCCACTTGCAGCGAGGGTTCTGGACGGGATTTAGGCTCAGGCAGTCCGAGTGCTGAGCTGAGATGTGGAAATCAGAAGTGATGGAGGGAATGGGCTGCTGCAACTTGGCTTCCTCCTGTTGGCAAAGGCGGCAGCTGAGGAGTTTCGGTGCTCTGTGGCAGAGGCGACAGACGTCCTTGTCACCAGCGCGGCGAGAGCCGAGAGGCCTGGCTCACTCACAGGTGTTGGCTTGCAGCAGGCAGATGTGACACGGCTTTACGGCTTGTGGCAATGGGTTCATGATCTCTAAAGAGCAAATAAGCTAACATATTCCTGGAGTGAGCAATGTCCGTGGTGATTGCCACGGTCAGGAAGGTGGGGAATGAAGTGGTTAGCAGCTCTCCCGGAAGACTGGTTCTCTGGGTGGTTCTTGGAGCTGTTCCTGGGTTCCAAGCCCGGGGCCATTATTTCAGTCCTTCCAATGATTTTGTAAATACCTAATTCCCTGTATTAAATCCAGTTTGCGTAAAGTAGAGCAGTGCCTCTTAACTGCACCTAAATTCTATTTCAGAGCATGTTCATGCATAAGAAGGAGAAAAGCAGCCTCACGTATGCATACTGTCCTGATGCCCTATAGGTGGGTCTCACGGTTGTTAGGAAATAGGCTGGTACTTAACAGATAGGCCATCACGTCCTCCCGTTGAAGGTGAACAATTTCTCAGAACATCGGCTTCAGACAAGATCACTCTGTTGACTGAGGCAGGTTCAGACATAAACAAGATTGCTCTGTATCATGTCTGAACACGAACAAAACTACGAGCATTGTCCAAATCACAAAAATGACAAAACACACCTCCCCCCGCCCCTGTCTTGCTTATCTGAGTGACGACTGCTTCTTTACTAATGATAACCTTTGCCTTCCCTCTTTCTAGATCAGATTTACTAAGATGCTCGTAGACTTGCCCCTCTTCCTGACAGCATCCAATGCAGACACAAGTCCTGCTTCCTTTACCCCTCCCCCCTGTCACCTAACGCAAGTCCAAATCCCTCAGGCTCTTTCTCACTCCCTCTTACTGGTGTGCAGTTTGCTTCCCTGTGACAAGTAATAAACCCAACAGATGCGTCCCTGCTTATCTTTAGCTGAAAGGCATTGGCATACATAATTTGCTTTGAAAGCCGCATGCCCTTCCAGTGGTGTGGACTATTTGATACTGGCTACTTTCGGTGAATAAATGAACTATTCAGTGTAGAATTGATATTAATATTCTCACCTGTGCTTCTTTCTGACAGCCAAAAAAATGCCATAGTAGCAGGTTTGTGTCACCAAAACACAGCAATCATGGGTATCCAATGATAAAAAGAAAATCATAAAAGAAACGATAACCAGTAAGCACAGAAGACAAGTGAAAATTAGGCAAAGCACTTATGTAGTGAATTGGATAATAAGACAATTCTGGAATACCCAGAACATGCCAAACACTTGTGATGGTCATTTACATATGTCATTGGCTCCATCACCACAATCCTACTGCCAAGTAGGAATTTTGATTCCCATTCTACGATGGGAAAAACTAACGCTCCGGAGCCCAATGACCTACTCGGCAAGTGGCGATGACGGTATCCAAACTCATCAGGTCCCTAAAGGTCATGTGTTTCCACCACAGAAATAGAGATAATATGGACATTTCTGAGTGGAGTCAACACACCGTATTTTCCTCGGTATTAGGTCTTTGGTTTGGCGTTCATCGTCAGAGTAAGGAAGCGGCCGTGCAACAAACCTTTAATGGGTACCTACTAGGAAGAAATGTTTCAGGGAAGTTACGCGTCGAAAATGTTCGTGGCAGACACGGCCATGGCAAAGATCCTCGCGGCGAAAGTACCTGGAAACATTGCCAGACCCAAAGCGTTTTTCTCAGCGCCCTCAACTCCTATTAGTGGCAGTGACGCCACCCTGGCCCTGAGCCAGCCACTCAATGCACTTAGGTTTGTCCCACAGGCCGGCTGGAGGCAGGCGTTGCATCGGACACGTGGCAGGGCACACAAGGCACTGATTTAAGCTAAGCACCTCCGAACAGCACGGACTTCCTGTGACGTCAGCAGAGAGCAGATGGCCTGTGTCCAGGTGGCCTCCTGGCGAGGAGGGGTGAACTGACCCGACACCAACCAGCATCACTGCCCAGGGCCCCCGCCCCAGCCTCCAAGTCACAGAACCAACCCCCCCCCCCCCCCCCCCCTCCGTGCTGGGAACAGCCAAAAGGAAAATTAACCCAAACAGTCTGGGAGGCTTTTGTTTTATTGCGCGTATTAATGTGGTGGGTTCACAAATATATTTTTAAAGATACATCACCTTTTTCTAAACTCGCTGCCTCATCGTTGTCCCAAATGACATTCAGTGGCAAATGACATTCAGAGTCCTAGCCTGAGCTCCACAGTGGCAGTTTCAAACAAAGGGCCCCTAAGGGTAGTGAAAGGATCGGTGCTTCCACACGGAGTGCACACACCTGCCGTGACCTCCCTTTCCCAAGTTAAAGCATGAGAGACGAAGTGGGGAAGGGAAGGGAGGATGGAGGGCGTGAAATAGACCCTTGATGTGACGCAGGCTTCTTAGACCTGGAAACCTTACGGATAATGGGGGAAATGACGCACTACATCCCTACAAGTCCATTGAAGATTTGTAAACGCAGAGTAAAACATACCTCGGATCCGCTCGTGGAACCAAAAAAGGGCATTAGGGAAAAACTAAGGAAATCTGAATAAAGTATGGACTTCAGGTAAGAATAATGCATTAGCGTTGGTTCATTAATTGTCACAAATGTAACTTACTCATGGAAAATGTTAGTAACAGAGGAATTTGTGTTAGGAATACAGAAACTCTCTGTACTGTCTTCCCGATCGTCTTTACATTTCATACTCTTCCAAAATAAAAAGCTTATTAAAATATATATATAATATTACATATGCTCTATACAATATATGCATTATAGCATTTTATGTGTTTGTGTGTGTATATATATATATATCCACTAGATTTGCTTGTATGTGTTTGTGTATATATATATATACATCCCCTAGATTTGCTTCAATATAATCTAAGGGACATGGGGGTTATTGGTGGGAATATAGAGGAAACAAGATTGGTTATGATTTAATAATTGTCAGAACTATGTTGGAGGTGGATACATGGTTGGATATATTACCTCTTAGACTTTCTTACATGTTTGCAATTCTCCATGGTAAAAGTTCAAAAATATATACCATCGTTAAGTTGAGAACTAAGAAGAGAATATCTATTTATCTATCTATAATTAAAATAGTGCTTGCAAGAGATTTATCTTTATCAGCAACCAGTAAAAAGATCTTGAGTCTAAGGCATACTTTGCAGCTGAAGAGTAGCAGGTTTTACTGGTGTTAAAAGTGTAGGCTTCCCATTGCACAGGGCAAGCCGGTGGTATTGACGTGTGTCAAAGCATGTGCTTCAGTGGCTTTCCTTCCAGCATTATGTTAGGCTAATCCACCACCCCCACCATCCCCTACGATTAATGGCAGACACTGGTCTCTCCTGATGGGTCAGAGCCTTTGGAAGCTTTGAAAGAACGTTTTTCTCTGAGTGATGTTAAAGCAGTCAGCTCAAGCTCTGGGTTCGAGCTGACTAAAGCCTTCTAAGTCATCTGTAACATGAAGTCTGATATGCTCCCCTGCACTTTGCCTACCACACCCCTCCCTCCTGCTGGCACAGGGCCGAAACAGATGGTGGCCATTAGTAAGAGAGCACCTAGCATACTTCTTCTGAGAGCAACCCATGAAGCTCCTCTTCCTCCAGCATTCCTCTTAAGTAAATGGTACCTGCATCCATCCAGGTTCCCAAGTGAGAGGCCTGGGAGCCATTCTTCCCTGACACCTCCAGCTCCTTAAACTTCTAGAGTCCAATCAGCCTCCGAGTTCTGCACAGTCTACCATCTTCCTTTCTCTCGAGGCTGTTCTCCATCCCTGCTGCCCACTGAAAGTTCAAACCCTTGTTCTCCACCATCTGGACAATTTCAATGTTCTCCCACATAGCCCACCCTGTTTGCAACCCCCGCCATCCACTTCAGAGCTGTCACAAAGAGAAGGAATGTGATTACCTCGCTCATTTCCTGGGAACCCTGTCAATATTGCCCCACAGGCTTCAGGATGAAAAGTTTGCTTATGAGTTGGGAACACAAGGTCGTCTATAGTCAGGCCTCTGCCTACCTCTCTTTCTTTCTAGGCCACATTCCTCCCAAGTTGAACTGTTGGTAGTTTCTGGAATGTGCCAGGTGGTGGTGGTCCCTTCCCCCCAGCATGTCTCTCAGCAAACACCTTCATGTTTTTCAAGACTGAGTTTAAACATCACCCTTTAAAGAAAACTGTCCTGGGTGCCTGGAAGGCTCAGTTGTTAAGCATCTGACTTTGGCTCAGGTCATGATCTTACAGTTCTCGTGAATTCGAGTCTCACATTGGGTGAGCTCAAGCCCTGCTTCGGGTGAGCCCCTCTTCTCTCTCTCTCTCTCTCTCTCTCCCACTCCCACTCCTGGGATTCTCTCTTTCTCTCTGCCCCTTGCTCATTTGTCTACCTCTTTTGTATCTCCACCGTACCCCATACACGTCGGCAGCCACTTATCAAACTTGTAGTTTGCTGACAGGAGATGAGACAGAGATTTGAACCCATAACACTCTCAGGGCAATGTCATCTTTTTTCTGCCTTGTAATGGTCGCACCTAGCACAGAACCTGGCACATATCAGGCACTTAATAAATTATTGAGTAGATGAAGTCGCAAAGCATAGACTAGTTCCCGGCACTGTATTGTTATATATTACGACTATATCTATTTAAGGCATGGTTTGCAAACAAGCCATGTGTTGGAACATCAGAATTTCACATCTGACAGAGCACGATCTGGTTCAGTGGAGCCACATTGGTAAATCTCCTGCCCATGACTAATGATCTTAAGATGCTCATTACAGGCATCCTCAGGAAGAGGCAGAGGCCACTGCTTGGAACCACCAGTCCCCTGTTCATAGCAGCATAACTGGGAGGGCTCACAACAGGAGGCCTGTTGAAAACAAGTTGTGGTTTCATCCTGTGTTTGGATTTCTGTGCAGGGAAGGGCACTTCCTCTTGTATTTGTGAGAGCCAAATAACACATTCTGATGGAGAGGATTGTGGCTGTAAAGCTCATGTTGGATCCATGAAGAGGTGTCAGCGTCCTAGAGCTGGCTGAACACATAGCTTGGAGCATGAACTTATGTGGCAGGCCACCAGGGATTGGGGTTTGCTTTGGCTGCCTCGTTTTTTGCTGGGCTTGCAATATGAGGGAGCCTTTGTTGATTTGTGTAGAGTCTATTATGCTTGGCAATACCCTCCGGTTAGCACTGTTTGGATACTTGCTAACTTGTGAATTCTTCAGAAGAGAGAATATAAAAAGATTCCAAGCCTCTCTTGACTTCCTCTCATTGCAGTTAACTTAGGGCAGTGGGAAACAGTGAGCCGTGGACCCGGGCACTGTCTAGAGAAGTAGACAGAACACGAGTTTGAGGCAAGCTGAGTTTTTGTGTGTTTCACTTCCATGATGGTTTTCACCAACAGGGCTATTTTGGTCTATTTTAAGGAAGAAGAAAATCAGACCCTAGAAGACCATGTCAGAAAAGCAGCTGGAGGGTGAGAGTTGGGGGTGGGGGGATGGAGATTAAAGCCATAGCTCTTGAGGAGAGAAATTAAAACTTGGGTTTTGTTAGAAACAATGTTCCTATTCCCAATACTTTCAAACCCATACAAATTAGAAGGAAACAAAATCTTTCTGGGGTTTTTGGATGCACAGGGCATTTATCCTCTACCCATTTCTTAATTTGGCATTTTCTTTCTTCAAGTACCAAAGCCGGTAAATGTTCTTTAAATGGAAGGAAGAAATTATTAATGAATGCCAGAAAACAGTTTCCCAGCCAGCCAGCCAAACCACAAATATCCAAAAATGTGATTTCATTTTTAATAATACAATGAACTGAAGAATATCAAATAGAATAGAAAGAGAAAAATGTACTTTTTTTTTTTTTTTGGTTTATTTTTGCAGAGAGAGAGAGATGGAGGGGGAGAGAAAGAGAGAGAGAGAGGGAGAGAGAGCATGAGGGGTGGGAGGGGCAGAGAGAGGGAGACACAGAATCTGAAGCAGGCTCCAGGCTCTGAGCTGTCAGCACAGAGCCCGATACGGGGCTCAAACTCACGGACAGCGAGATCATGGCCCGAGTCGAAGTCGGATGTTCAACCGACTGAGCCACCCAGGCGCCCCCAGAAAAACGCATTCTAAACATCTATCAAAATGATTTCCAACTTCAGATTAGAGAGGACAGATGAAGAGAAACAGCTAATAAATGATGGAATTCAAAATGCGGTGTTAACAAAATTGAGACGATATTAGTGATAATGAACTCTAGCCCCTCCGGGAGGCTTAGTCGGTCACCTACTCTGAGTCCCTTGAAATTCTCTCGCCATTGAGTACCTGCATTTTCCTCATTCTAAGGTGAGCCAAGGAACACACATTATAAACCAAGAGACTAACGATGGCATAGGGTGAAGACATTAGTGCTAGAACCTGTCTTTTCTAAGTACTGACTCTTCCTTCGGGGAGGCCCTTAGGCTGACTTAAGCTCAAAATGATCATCTTCTGCACCCCTGAAGCTGAAGAAAGATGCAAAATAATTTGAAACGACACAGGTGACATCTCCTCAAGAAGTTTTCTCTAACTTGCTCCATAGCCCAGGAGGGAAGGCTTAGATTCCTCATCTGTTTTCCCCCAAACACTTGGGCGTATCTCTTGCTGCTTGTAAACCGGTTATTGTAATACAGTGCCTTTATGGTCCCCCTCGTTAGACCATGAACTTGAAATCCTGGTATTTTTACACCTCTGGTACCAAGTATAGTGGATGAAATATGGATTAAGTAATTTACATGAAAGCTTTCTTTCTTTGTATCTGAAGAACTCAGATCCCTTTAGTGGTTCTACCCTCTGGCTGTATAATTTCTATCTTTTTAGCATCAACATATAGGATGCATTATTCTTTAGGACATTTCAATTAACAATTTTATAAACACAGAAACAGGTACCGATACTCGTTACATCTAGACCAGTGCCTCCCCAACTTTTTTGTACAGGAAAAGCGTGTGGGGGATCTTGTTAAAATGGAGATTCTGATTCAGTCGACCTGGAGAGGGCCCTGGAGTCTTTGTTTCTAACAAGCTCCGAGGTGATGCCAACCGTCTTGATCTTCCAAGGAACAGTGACTTGAGCCAGGTGGAGTTCAACGTCCTCTCCTGACAGGAAAGTTCAGAGGTGAGCAGTTTAGGGCTGCTTTGAAAGTTCTGCCACCTCATCGGGGGCCCAGGTTTCTTCTATCTTTCTGCTCTACTTTCCTAGGTATGTTTTACAACCTCAAGGTCTCCTTCTCGTCCCAAGATGGCAGCTGCCAATACTACAGTCAGGAGAGAAGAGGAAGCACCAAGGACAAATGGGTACAAGGCTGGGCCAGCCCCTTCTAAGAACGCTTTCAGGAAGAGCCCCACTTAATAACTTTCACTGTGTGGGAAAAATTCACTTCTCCTCCCTGTGTTTCTTTTTTTCTCTTACACAACTACCACAACACTTCTGACACAGGCTGTGTTAGGTTGTTTTCTGTTTTTGCGTTTGTTGTTGTGTTTTGTTTGTTCCCCCCACACCAAGCAATTCTATGAGACACCAGCTGGGTGTCCTACAGTTCAACTCAATTCTGACATTATACCTGGAGACAGCATCAGATCACACAGGCTGAGGGCTGAGTCCCGCAAGACTACCCCTCCCCCCAACTTGACACCAATCTCGAGTCTAGGTTGTCACCTGTGCTTCTGGCTGACTAGCTATAAACCAGGGTTTCTGACAGCCCCTTCCTTGGGTTTGAATAATTTGCTAGAGTGGCTCACAGAACTCAGAAAAAACAGTTTACTTATTAGATAACTGGTTTACTACAAAGGATATCACTCAGAAACAGTCAGATAGAAGACACGCACAGGCCAAGATATGGGGAATGGGGCTTGGAGCTTCCATACCTCTCTGAGCTTGCCACTCTGCTAGAAACTCCATGTGCTCACCAACCAGGAATTCTCCAAACTTCATCCTTTCAGGTTTTTATAGTGGCCTCGTTACATAGGCACGATTGATTAAATCATTGCCCGTTGTTGATCAATTCAACCTCCCTGCCCCTCTTCCTTCCCTAGAGGCCAAGGGGTGGGACTGAAAGTTCCAACCCTCCAATCACATGCTTGAGTCTCTGGAAACCAGCCTCCATCCTTAGGTGTGGTCCCAAAGTCACCTGCTAGCATAAACTCAGGTGTGGTTGAAAGGGGTTAGTTATGAATATCAAGACAGTTTAATCACTCTCATCACTTAGGAAATGTCAAGGGAGCCAGAAATGAGGATGAAAACCAAACACATATTTCCTATTATAAATCACAATATCATTCACTTCTACCTCATTGGGCAAAACTTAATCACCTATCTAAAGGAAGGCTTGAAAATGGAGTTTTCCAGTTGGGTACATTGCTGACAACATTGAATCGGGGTTCTCTCAGTCAGGAAGAAGGGGACAATGGATGCCAGGTAGACCCCAGCGGTCTCCACTATGAGACAAATGAGATTATCTTGGATCCCCTGTTAGTTACCCATGGACTTAACCTCCGGACTGTGTCCAGTTCCTGAAGTGACCATGCTGTTACCCTGTTCAAGCACACATAAAAAGTCAACTATCTTTGTTGTTTCTTGAGACTTACAATTTCCCTGACCTTCCTTCTTGACTGAAACCATCATCACATGTGGCTCCAAAACTTGAGGGGAACCAGCTCATCACACTCTTGCTACTTCCTCTTTGGATTAACATTGCTGATTAATGCTCAGTTTGATTCAGGCTTTACTTGCATCCGTGGGTTCTCAGATGTCAGGGAAACACTGTTATTGTGACATTAGCCCAGATCCTGCTTAAAGGATGCCGGCAGGTCCTCCAGCTTATTGTCCTTGACGATATGGCTTATAAATAAGAGAGAGAGTCCAAAGGGGATGTGCTGTTTTCCCTGCTTGGTACCAATTCTGTTTATCTCTTGAGTGCCGATGGAGTCACCCAAGGTGAAGAAACAACTGCAGCCCATTGATTTCTGCCCGAGCAATCACATTCTTTTCCTGGCTCTTTGCCCAAAACTTCCAGGGAGCGGGCAGAGACCAAGAAGCAATATACATTCCTGAAAGGGAGGCTTCTTGAGTAATTAAAGTGATGACACCTGTCAGTGGCTCATAAGGCAATAATAGAGGACACAGGTGGGGTGCCTGCCCTGTGCCCCGAGTCACAATGTGAAAAAGACAGTGAAAAGCTCAAATCAGAAACAGGCTAGAGAAAGGCCGCCACTTGTTTTCCTTCCCTTCCCCTACTGTCTCAAGGAGTTTACCTCTCCAAAATCAGAATTTGAAATAATAAAAACATTTCAGGATGGTAAAAAACTATAGGGTGTGCACCTACTACTCCTGGGACTTCATTTGTCAAAAACAATTTATATAAATGGACCAAAAATATATTTTTAAACATAAATATAATATGCTCTATCTGTTCAACCATCAGATTTTTGATATGTAATGAGACATTATTATATATAGTAATATATCAGAATACAATAGTAATTCTGAGCCACAGTAGATAGTATGCAATCCACACCTGTGGAAGGACCCACCTGCATGGCCCTGGCCTGATGTTGATGAGGAGCAAGGTGGTGTTGAACTCCGGGGTGAAATCCCACGACAAGAGGCAGAGCAGTGGGTGCACATTATACTCATGGAACTGCTTTTTATTCCTGCCTGATTTTTTTTATCAGCCTGATTTTAATGGACAGATTTCCACCCCACACCATCTTGGAAGATTGTGGGAGAACTCTCTTTTGGGTTGCCACCACAAGTTCCTTTCTGTCATTATGACAGTCAAGGAGAAGCCGGGAGACTCTATGAGTCCTTTTCCAAGTTCATCCAGACATCACTCTGCCGAGAGGCTTTTTGTTTTGTCTTCCCTTATCAGGGATGTTCAGGGAAATACTGGACCTCCTACAGGGCCAGTCCCAAGACAGGAGACCCTATATCTGCTGACAGTGGTGATCCTTCTTCTACCAAGGCCAAAGAGGTATTTGAGGTTAGGCTTCTCTGACTTTTGCTCATCCTGCCAGGGGACAACATACTGGATGCCATCTTGAACTTAGGTGCTAAAAATTATGAGGCCCATAATCACCCTAGTCCCAGTCCCATTCACTTCTTTTTTTCTTTATTCTGAGAGAGAGAGAGAGAGAGAGAGAGAGAGAGAGCATGAGTGGGGGAGGGGCAGAGAGAGAGAGAAGGGAGGCAAAATCCCAAGCAGACTCCACAACAGTGTAGAGCCCAACACGGGGCTCGAACTCACATACCGTGAGATCATGGCCTGACCCGAAGTTGGATGTTCAACCAACTGAGCATGTCAGTTCCATTCACTTTTGAGAGCATATTTCCAATTGGATCCCCTACAGGACTCTGCCAAAGGAGCAACATCTCCATTAGCCACAGGAAGTGATGACTCCCTCAACCCACCCTCACTGATTGCCCAACTCAGTTTTGCCCTCATATAACCTCTTTAGTCAGCCCCAGCACTCAACTCCAAGAGGCCCCTCCAGAAAGCCTGCAGACCACTTCTCCTCTGGGAGTTGACTAAGCAGAGCTTAATCAGATCCAAATGAACTTCATTTCTTGGAGAGAATGTTTGTCCCTACAGTTTCCAGGATAGACCTGGGACCATAGGGCCCAAGTTTAAATCTACTACTTTGGGTAGTAAAAATACTGCTGATCCTTATTATTCTCATCTTCAAAATAGTCTTTGCTTCCTAGGATTGTTTAAAGGTTAAAAGAGCTAGAATGTGCTATGTATTTAGAGCATACCTGACACATAATAAGCCATTAATAAATATTAGCTATTGTTATTTTGGTAAGTGCTAGAATTGACATTGGCTTTGCCAAACTCATTCATTAATCTGCTCATTTAAAATGTATTGACTGAGGGGCACCTGGGTGGTTCAGTCGGGTAAACTTCCAACTTCAACTCAGGACATGATCTCTCATGGTTCGTGAGTTCAAGCCCCATGTGGGCTCTGCACTGGCAGAGGGGAGCCTGCTTGGGATTCTGTCTCCCACTCTCTCTGCCCCTCCCCACTCGCACTGTCTCTGTCTCTCTCAAAATGAATGAAAACTTAAAAATAAATAAA
Organism: Prionailurus bengalensis; assembly: GCF_016509475.1. Taxonomy (NCBI): domain Eukaryota; kingdom Metazoa; phylum Chordata; class Mammalia; order Carnivora; family Felidae; genus Prionailurus; species Prionailurus bengalensis. Next base: position 199,659,230 of record NC_057343.1, read on the forward strand.
TAAGTTGATTCTAACATATTAGTTTTTCAGAAGGTATTTTCAGATGATAGCACCTAAAACCCTGGAATTTTAAAATGTTCATCATCTCATATTCTTAGTTTTAAACTTCCAGTTTCCTGCTTAAGAAAGTTTCCAGTTGTCAACCCACCATGACCTCTGAGGGCAAATTTCCACTGTCAGCCTCAGGGTAGAAATTCATGGCAGGTTTTTAAAATTTTCATCTCTAATTAGGTTTTCACAATGTAAACGTGAGTTTTCTCCACATTTATATTTCTCTCTATTGCAATAAATACTATCTACAGTGAGACACATAAAATAAAGAAAAGGTAAAAAGATATTTAAAGAAAGACATTATGCCTGCACAGAATTACTGCTCGGCTAGCCGGTCCCCACTTGAGGCCTCCAAGGAACCCTCACGGTTACAAAGTCAGGCCCTTAGAGGGATGTGGCCAGGGGTTCAAATCCTAGCTTCCGCATCTCTCCTGGGTGTCCTTAGGCCAGTTGTTAACTCTCTCTATGCTTCTGTTTTCCTTCTCTATAAAGGTGAGGAAAAACAACAACAACAACAACAACAAACACCTACGCTGTAAGATTGTTATGGGGCTAAATGAAGTGATACATACAATCAGTGAGTACATAATAAGTATTAGCTGTCGGTGTCAGTCACCGATCAATAACTTTTTTGCATGAGCCAGTCTTTTAGACACAGATACTTCGCTAAAAGGAAAATTCTTCACCAAACTTTCCAAATGTCATATAGTGGGGTGCCAGGGTGGTTTGGACAGTTAGGCGCGGGACTCTTAATCTCAACTCAGGTCAGGAACTCATGGTTCATGAGTTTGAGCTACGAGTTGGGTTCTAGCTAACAGCGGGGAGTCTGCTTAGGATTCTCTCTCCCTCTCTCTCTCTGCCCCTCCCCTGCTCTCTCTCTCTCTCTCAAATAAACTTTAAAGAAAAAGAAAAAGATAAAATTTCATATACTACTATTCAGTTGTCCCATGTCTCATTAAATATGAGGTAAAATTACACCCATTTGTAGAGGTAAAAATTGAGGATTCAAGAGTAGTTCTCTAAGTTTATAAAACTCAGGTGTCACAAAATAACACAAACTCAGATCATGTGACTCCATTTCTAAGACTCTTTTTTTTTTTTTAGGTTTTATTTATTTATTTATTTTGAGAGCAAAAGAGACAGAGTACAAGCAGGGCAGGGACAGAGAGAGAGGGAGACACAGAATCCAAAACAGGCTCCAGGCTCTGAGCTGTCAGCACAGAGCCTGACGCGGGGCTTGAACTCACAGACCACGAGATCATGACCTGAACTGAAGTTGGACGCTTAACTGACTGAGCCACCCAGGAGCCCCCCCTATCCCTTTTTTTTAATCTTCCTGTTACCAGTGGGCCAAGGGGTAAAACAAATGACCAAGTTATTGCAAAAACCATAAACTCTTCAGAAAGCACCATTGCCTCTACCTGCAAATGCACCCTAACAGGATATTTTTAAGCCATTAAAGTCAACATATTATCTCTCCAGCAGCCATTCTTCAAGAAAGCTGGAATACCAATAGGTACTGAATTCCAAAAATTATAAAGGGAGCCCCTGTCTTGCTGACAAATGAGCAATCACATTAGGTATGAGAATAATAAAGCCATTTTTACACACAGGTTTTGAAATAGGGGAAAATATGCTCTGCCTCTCCAATCTAGCAGTCCGAAAACTGTGAAATCTTGCAGAAACTGGAGAACAGTCCAGATTTCCAGACAGGTGAGGGCGAAAGCAGCAGACCAGTCAGAACGGGTCTCCCTGGTCTCTGCCTGGGCTGGCTCTGCTAGGGAGCTGTAGAAGCAAAGATATGAAAAAGGTTGTGTAGAATATGGAGACTGTCCCGAAAGCCAGGCCCCGTACTAGGCATTTTACATGGTACCCGCACAGAATTCTGTATATTAGTGGCCCATAGTCACGGGAGGGTGCTTCCAGGGGTGCCTAGGTGGCTCGGTTGGTGAAGCATCCAACTCTTGGTTTCGGCTCAGGTCATGATCTCACGGTTTCGTGAGTTCGAGCCCCACATCAGGCTCTGCACTGGCAGTGTGGAGCCCGCTTGGGATTCTCTCTCTCCCACTGTCCCTGTCCCTCACCCACTTGCACTGTCTCTGTCTCTCAAAATAAAACAAATAAACATTTAAAAATTTTTAAGAAAAAAAAGGAGGGTGCTTCCAAGAGGGTGTTTTGACACAGTGTTACTTTTTAAAAAAGATTACCAGGTAATGTTAACTGCCTTCTCCTGATCTCACTCCACCCCTATGTATCCCTTCATTTACCAGTTGTGTTGAAACCTCTTGCCTCCTCTGTGCTCTTTATATTGTATTTTCCATCTACCCTTTCTTCACTCCCCATCCCTGAACATAGCCCGCCTCACCCCACTTTGCTCCATTCCTCATTGTTGATAGGAACCAGCAAAATCTACATTTACTAGGAAATTTCTTTCAATAGAGTAGCTTTAAATCCATTCCTCTGACCCCAAGGGACATTGTATTAAAATGAATTCTGATATTAACCCTTATTTTATTTTATTTTTTTTAATTTTTTTTTTAACATTTATTTATTTTTGAGACAGAGAGAGACAGAGCATGAACGGGGGAGGGGCAGAGAGAGAGGGAGACACAGAATCGGAAGCAGGCTCCAGGCTCTGAGCCATCAGCCCAGAGCCTGACTCGGGGCTGGAACTCACGGACCGCGAGATCGTGACCTGAGCTGAAGTCGGACGCTCAACCGACTGAGCCACCCAGGCGCCCCTTAACCCTTATTTTAAACGGGTAAAAAATTAATACCTAATATTTAATCCATGATTCATTCATAAAGTAAAGAGGAGAGATTCTTCTCAAATACTTGAAGGGAGTTCTGCCTTTGTATTCTGGGTCCATGTTCTAAAGTCTCAAAACTCGTCTCTCACTTCTCTCACGTTCAGGAATTTCTATGGTGTTTCCTCTCTACACATGTTCTGCCCATACTCTTCATCTTCTTCAGATAGGACAGATGAAAATCATCTCTCAATTGCCACACGCTGCCTGTTTCATGATGAATTCCATTTGCATCTGCCAAAGGGTAGCTTGGATCCGGTTGTATATTCGAACACAATTTTCATTAATATATTTTATTTTTTATTTATTTTTTAAAGAATTCTTTTTCTTTTAATGTTTCTTTATGTTTTTGAGAGACAGAGCATGAGTGGGGGAGGGACAGGGAGAGAGGGAGACACAGAATCCGAGCTGAGGGCACAGAGCCCGACCCGGGGCTGAAACCCACAAAACTGCGAGATCATGACCTGAGCTGAAGTCGAATGCTTAACCGACTGAGCCACCCACGTACCCCTTCATTAATATAGTTTAAACTTAATATTTAAAGTACAAAATGATGTATTTGGGGACAGTCCCACCATCTGATTTGAGGACATGTATGCAGGTGGCATAGTGATTAAAAACACGGGCTCCCTGGTTTTGCACCCTAGCCCCCTGCATTGTAAACTAATATTGGTAAATTGTTTAACCTCTTTGTGCCTCGATATGTTGTGAGGATTAAGTGAATTAATACGTGTAAATATATTTGTATAATGTATTTGCATATATTACACATGCTTATTACATGTATCAGATATTCTCAGATATATATTTATATATATTATATACATATAATATATATAATTATTTTTACCATTGCCATTATTTTTAAATTTTTTCTGATGTTTTTATTTTTGAGAGACAGAGACACAGAGTGTAAGCAGGGAAGGGACAGAGAGAGAGGGAGACACAGAATCCAAAGCAGGCTCCAGGCTCGGAGCTGTCAGCACAGAGCCCCACATGGGGCTCGAACTTACGAACCACGAGACCATGACCTGAGCCGAAGCCAGATACTTAACCGACTGAGCCACCCAGGCGCCCCTCATTGCCATTATTTTTAATTTTAAGTTGGGTACATTGTCTGTTTAAATGGACATTTCACTTAATAATAATAAGCCACGTTTTCTTTTCTCTCTCTTTTTTGATGCACCCCTAGCAGTAGGGATTGTGGGGAGGCAGGGAAACAGGTTTGGGACAAGGAGCAGAGTAGGACTGGGGAGAGCTTGTGTACGGCTCAGGTATGAACACCACACACGTTCACATGATTTTATGAAAGTGCTACTAAAGGAGAAAAATGAGAGGTGAGCTGATGTTTCTGTCATGACTATTACTCTGAATTTTTTTTTCACATGAACGTGATTACTTGATTTGTTCCCCAGGCCACAATGTTCCAGGGTCAAAATGGCCGCACCAAGAAGACCTCTTTGGAACAGCACGTGCCCAGTTACTTAACGGGTAAGGCGTGTCATCCTGCAAAAGCGCAAAGGGGAAATGGGTAGACTGGGAAACCCCCCTCCCAGGGCAGGCCCAGGGGCAAGGGCACCAGTGCAGAGGGTGGGGGTGGAGGGGAGACCATGGCCCTGAGGCATCCCTGAGGCTATAAAACTCAGAAGGATTAAAACCAGGCATCCCTCATACCAGGAAAGGGAAATAAGGGAGATATCCAAGAGAATCGAAAGGCCCAGCTAAGCCCAGCGTCCGCTCAGTAAACCAGGGACAGGGGGCATTTCATGCTCAGCCTGCCCCTCCGCTCCCCCTCCCCTCAGACAGAGCACTTACCCTGCCAAGCCTAGGGGATGTCACAGATTCCCTCTCTACATCATGCTCCAGGTCAGTTTCCCCTTCAGTGCTGGTCACCGGGACAAGTTGCCTAACTCGTAGGGCCCAGTGCAAAATGAAAATATGGGGCCCAATGTTCAAAAATTAAGAATTTCAAGATGACCAAAGCAGAGAATTAAACCAAGTGCAAGACCCTTCTGAGCGCAAGGCTCTGGTCTTGTGCCCACAGACCCATCTGCCATAGGTCATTTCCCTGGGAAGCAGAAACCAAAAGCCTGAGATCTGCATGTAGGGGGACTTAGCCAGGAGTGCTCTTAAATGCACATCTATAAAGGGGTCAAGGAAGCAGGACAGGCAAAGGGAGACTCTGAACTGAGAAGCAGTTGAGACAGAGGCCTCAGGGGAGTTCCCAAGGAGCCCTGGAGCTGAAATTGCCCCTATAGAGGCAAGAGGTCTGGACCTTTTGGCCCCACACAAGGAATATCCAACACTCACTGGATGCAGGACGCCCCAGGGAAGGGGCATGGCCTTGGGCAATGTGGCTCTCTTTGGCAGAGACTAATTCCCAGAGAAAGTGCACCAACACTGGGTGGGAGGTGGGGGGTGCGGGGAGACAGGAGGGCCACGCTCTGAAAGGCGATCTGGGCTGAGCAGCAGGGCACATGCCAGCCCATCGATTGATGGCGGATATTTTCCATTCCCGAAATAGATGTTGCAGTTGATGACCTTCTAGGACCCGTGTGACAAGGTCACTTCAATAAAATAGAACTAGGCAAACAGCAAGAAAAAAGAATAGCAGGAAAAGATGTGTGCCACTCCTCTACCCCGGGGCAGAAGATGGGAAGCGGTGATTGTTCCGGAGCCTCGGGAGCTGAGGCAGGTGCTTTAGAAACTTGGCAGCTTTTCTGTTGTTCTTATTATCTGTATTTATTTTCTTATATTTTCCCTTTTCACAATGAAGAGACATTGGCATTTTAAAATGAACTCTGCTAAAGAACAAAAGGGAAAAACAAGGGGCCAGTTTTTGTCCTTATCTGGCTCAGAAGATGGGGGTGGCTTATCTTCCAGGCTGAGCGAGGAAGTGAAGACAGACTGGAAATGGGAGAGGCCTCAGGACCAAGCGAACACACAGAAAGGAGCCAGGATCCTTGGCCCTCAGGCCTGGAGGCTTCACCTAATCACACCGCAGAGGCTTCTGTACCTTCCTTGTTTTTCTTTATTTTTTTTCTTTTTTTTCTTTTTGAGAGAGCGCAGGTGGGGGAGAGGCAGGTAGAGGGGGACAGGGGATCCAAAGCAGGCTTTGTGTTGTGACAGGCTGACAGCAGGGAGCCCGATATGAGGCTCGAACTCAAGAAGCACAAGGTCATGACCTGAGCTGAAGTCAGACACTTAACCAACTGGGCGACCCAGGTGCCCCTGTGCCTTTTTTAAATAAAGGAGCCTCCGCAAACCTTTAAATTCCAGTGCCAAGACCCCTGAGATAATATATATAAAAGTTTTGTACACAATGAGGGTTATATTAATTATATTAACATGTTAAATGTTATATATCATATATAATGAATATATATCAAGAATTAAAGCTTCTGATTATTACGCCTTTAAGAATGTTCTCCACCAAATGTACCAGATCAACACAAGTTTTTTTTTTGAGACTCAAAAACACAAAATGTGTTTATGACTACCAATAAGGACACGAAGTTCAGAATTTAATCACTATGGAATTATTTTCTGGCTGCTTTAAAATTGAAAAAATTAAAACTCAATAGCTTCTGGTTCTGTTTGTAGCAAAAACTTAAAGTTTTAAAGTAAATTCAATTAATAAATTTCCAGCACACTGAAATAAATAGATTGATAAGCACGAATTAGTGTGAAAATATTTATTTTATGAATAAGAGGTCAATAATTTTTAATATTCCTAAATGGAGTATGTTTATAAAACAGGTTAAAATATATTCTATATCTTTCAGATTTGCAGTGCTGTGTGTGTGTGGTTTTTTTTAATTTATGTATTTTAAAGAGAGAGCAAGCAGGGGAGAGGGGCGGAGGGAGAGAGAGAGAGAGAGAGAGAGAGAGAATCTCTCAATCCCAGGATGCTGGGATCATGACCTCAGCTGAAATCAAGAGTCAGATGCTCCACTGACTGAGCCACCCAGATGCCCCACAGTGCTTTGTATTTTAATCTGGGGTTTGATTCCTTCCTTTCAATCACAGCGTTTGCAGGTTTTACAATGTATAACTTTGAGTGAAGGATGTGCTCAGAAACAGTTTCATCTTATGCAATGGTGGGCGAAATTGTTTCCAGGCTCCAGTCTATTAAGAAAACCCCAAAGGGAACAAATACCTCCATTAGAAGCTGCCCTGAGGGGCACCTGGGTGGCTCAGTCAAACTTCAGACTTTGGCTCAGGTCAGGATCTCATGGCTCGTGAGTTCAAGTCCCACATCAGGCTCTGTGCTGACAGCTCAGAGCCTGGAGCCTGCTTTGGATTCTGTGTCTTCCTCTCTTTCTGCCAATCTCTCTCTCTCTCTTTCTCTCAAAAATAAACATTTAATAATAATAAGAAGAAGAAGCTTCCCCTGAGAAACTGGCTCCCCTTCTTAGGTCTCAGTCCTACAGACCACCCCTCAGAAGCCCTAATTTGCAAGAATGAGCCAGATCTGGGAGGTCTTACCCTCCACCACCACTGTCTACATCCAGCATTTAATGACAGCCTCATGAAGAACTTCAATAAGTCAAATATGTGAAAATAGAGATATCGTGATTGGAGGAGGTGTGTGTGTACTTGGAGGTGGTCCATTTCACCTCCCACCCCCATTGTCTTCTAAGGGCCGTCAAAGAACCCATTGGGCCACTGAGAATTGAAAACCACTCTTTCCAATACTGTCTGCTTTGTACTGTGCTGTTGTCAGGATCAAAATGAAATTCTAGCCATGAGAGCAAAGAAAAAGGATTCCAAATACCTCCAGATGCCTCTCTTGTTCATGATACTTTTTACATTTCAGACAAGTAAATGAATAATAAAAGGAGTACCTCCCAATACGATGAGTAGCTGCACGAAGCCAAAGTGTATGCTTTTTCTCTCTGCACCTTTGCACAAGGTAGGGTCTCAGTGAATCTTTGTGAAAGATTCTCTGGAAGAACATAGCCTACTATCCCAAGCACACATAGTAAATTTCTGTTCAAGACCCAGAGAAGCTCTCGGCAATGAAGCTGGAAGGTCCTCCAACGGATTACTTGTAAAATGCAGAACACATGATGAGAGCCAACATTTACTGAGTCTCTACCAGGCAGGCATAGTGCTTCACATGCTTATAATATCCAGGAGAAATATACTATTATTGTACTTCTTTTCAGATGGGGAAACTGAGGCATAGAGATGTTAAGCAACTTGCCCAAAGTCATACAGCTACTGAGTGTTGGAGCTTGGTTTCAAACAGGACATCTTGCACCAGTCCAGTCTCTCAATCACTAAACCTTAAAAGAATCAAAGCAGATTCTGGTCACTGGAACCCATGTCCCTTGTGGGGGTCCTGTGCTCAACCCAGACAAAACCAGGTGAACTCTTGGTCCCAACGCTAGTCCACCAGCTAACTCTGCCCTTTTGAAAATGCAGAAACAAAGGCTTAGGTATATAAATTGTCTTGCCCACGGGTGTGGTACCATCACAGATATGGAACCATTCGGTATCTAAATTATCAGGCCTCAACTTCAGGATCTAAGTATGTTTTGGGGAATGAGTGAACATCTTGAATTCCATTAAGGATTTTGTGAAACGGCTACCTCTGCTTAGTATGCAAAATACAAGCTTCTCAGTCCTTCCCTTGCGATCAGAAGCAGGATTGTACTGGTCCAAGGTAAAGGACTCACTGGGGGCATGTGTTAAAACTTTGCAAATTCCCAGGTTCCATCTTCAGATTCGGGTTCTCTAAGCCTGAAGGTTTTTGCCCGTTTAGCTAGCAAAACAAATGACTCCAGTATCAGAAAGACCCTGTCCTGTACTTGGAAGGAATACTTCTTATCTGCCTGAGGCTTGGCTAAATATTAAGACTGTGGGTATTTTCTTTTTCTTTTTAATTTTTTTTAAACATTTATTTATTTTTGAGACAGAGAGAGACAGAGCATGAATGGGGGAGGGGCAGAGAGAGAGGGAGACACAGAATCAGAAGCACGCTCCGGGCTCTGAGCCATCAACCCAGAGCCCGACGCGGGGCTCGAACTCACGGACCGCGAGATCGTGACCCGAGCTGAAGTGGGACACTCAACCGACTGAGCCACCCAGGCACCCCAAGGGTATTTTCTTTTTAAAGAAACCGTGACAAATCCCCTCATCCTTCTCTGACTGGGTCTCGTCGGTGAGGGAAATGAAGAGCAGGCCCCTCTGGTAGTCAGAGCACACAGCTTCTCTGCATGGCTCAGCTTCCCCCTCCCTGGCTTGGCTGGGCTCCTAGAAAAGGCCACACAACTAAGAGGGAGCCTTACAGTATCCTGCACCCAGCTCTCATTCGACCTGCACGTGTGCCAGGAAGGGGGTGTGGTTTGACTGCATTCAGGCCACCAAGATGCACAGACAGGCTGGGACTCAGTTTGCGAGGCCCAGTTTCCACCCCCCGCTGGTGCCAATAGCTCACTCTGGTCACAGGCCTCCAGATTCCTTCCGAGGAAGCCAGTTATCTGCTAGACTTCCTTTGTTCTTCAGGGCTCTGTTTTGGCATCTCTGCCAAGGACATGTTTTGGCTGGATCTACTACCCTGGCCTCTGCACATCTCTGGGAAATTGAGCTAAGAGAAACGTGGCCCAGGAGGTAGGAGGGGAGCTGGAGTTTTTGCTTGAATGCAGGGCCTTACCAGGGAAATGTACACCAGGGACTATGTGCTCATTGGACCAGTGACCGGCATCGTCCTGAGACCACCATGAGCCCCTCAACCTTTTCAGAGGTTGGATTGCTGGCCAGAGCAAAAAAAAAAAAAAAAAAAAAAGGCCAACTTTCTTGGGATCCCTGATTAACTCCTCTCTGTGCAGTTGGGGGTGCTGTTGGAGTGAGGGGGAAGTTCTTATCTCTGTTAGCAAAGGTCAGTATACAGTGCGGTGTGCATTGACCCTGTGGGTTTTGCAGTGGGAACTGAGACTCACAGACCACAGCATCGAATGATGATCAGTGGCTATGATGAATGTGGCTATTCCCCCAAATGCCTATGCAACATAATCATGTGTTCTCTGCTGATATCACATTTACTCAGGAAAGCCCTGCACATCATTTTAAATCCAGTTCAAATTCGTCTTCACTCAGATTCCTCCTCTGACTCCTAGAGGGTCCTTCAGCTAATGGTGACTATCACATGGCTTATTCAGATGTTTGGTTTGTGATGACATCTCCCCCGTCTCTTCTAGAGAGAAGAAAGTGTGTCTTTTTCATCTTCACATTCATCATGGCACCCAGAATGGAGACTTACAAACAGTAAGCATGTAACAAAATAGAAGTTACATTAATAACAGCCTGTGTCCAGGAGAATAAACTCAGTCATGTTAACTATAATATTCAGCATTTATTTATTGGCAGACAGAGAAGTGACGAAGGAATTGGCCAGATTGTTTTATTTGGAGCCCTTCTAAGCACATACTGAGTGCAACATCCAGCGAAACAATAACCTGGTTTAATGGTATGAACTTTGACTCTGTGATAACTGATCATCCTTAAAACCATCCTGGATTTGTTTTCCTACAAAAGGGCAGGATACTGAGCACAGTTCTGTAAAGCATTCCTTTAGAGACATTTCTCAGCACTAAATAAAGAGTGACTTCTCAATGTTGCAAAAGAGGCCCGGCTGTTAGTTTTGGCTGGGGACAAGCACTGAGCTGGCTCCAATCAGAGATGGCAGGATGAGATAAACATGACTGTATGATGTCACTGAAATAGTCTTATTTTCATCAGAAGCTAAATTCAAATACCCTCAGGGAAATGGATTTATTTTGTTTTGCTTTGAATTACTATAGCTTTCTAAAATTCATTTTTGCCTCTGTAGGTGATGGAATTTTCCAATGGACTCCAAGTCCCATGGAGAGACACTTGGAAAACTGTGCTCCTCTGGGTGCCTGGAAAGAGCACTCAGCAGTGATGGTATAGCAATAGATTTACAACACGAGCCCTGTTTTCTGAACCAGAGGTAGACAGCCATGTCTTTAAAAAGGCCTTGAGGTCCTAGATTCAAGTGTGATGAACTTGGCTCGTGGTAGAGTCACTGGATCCAGACCAGAGCACTCAGTACTCCTACTGGCTAAATAAATGGTGGGTCAGCCTTTAAAACAAGAAGATGCTCCAAGAAGAGCAGTGAGTGCCTCCCTACCCACCCACTACTCTCCAACACACACACACACACACACACACACACACACACACACACAGTTCTACTCCATTTCTCTCCAAAACTCAAAGCCATCTTGTGGAAGCAATCTGGGAACTTCCAACTATCTAGACACCAGATCCATTCTCCCACCCATGTTCACAAAACAGGGGCTGTCAGTCTCCAAGCCTAGCAGAATTGGGAAAGATTTGTCAAATCATTCATCTGCAGAGGTGAAACCTAATGTCATCACCACACACTGCCTGGCTATCATACAGAATGGGTTAACTGAGTAGAAGCTGAAACCAACTCTCTGATTCAAATCCTGCTGCTGCCACTCCTTTGACTCTGCTTCCTTGTGTTTCAGCTCTTCCTCTATAAAATGTAATTACAAACATAACCCCATGACACTCTCTAAAGGATTAAATGAACTATTTCTTGCAAGGTGTTTACCATGGTAACAGCTTAATAAATTTCAGCTAATATTATTTGCTACTAGGTCTTAAAGGAAATTCTAATTTTCTTCCGTAATGTAAGGATGGATTGATCTCTCAGAGGAGGGTGATTTTGCCTTGCTATGCTCCTAGTTCCAAGTTTCCTGTCTTTTACGAATCTGAACTAGTATTTTAGTTCTAGTATATGAAGGGGATTAGATGTTCACGAGCTCTTCTGAGAGCCATGTCTTAATAACTCAGATCACAGCTTTGTACAAACCATTGTGTTAGTTGCTGTGGAAAATACACAATGAGCACTTAATCAATGTTTTAGTCAAATGGTTCCCAGGATTCATCAGCAAGGAGGTTCACCCAAAGGTAAATGCAGCACACTGGGTACAACGGTTATAATAATCACATCATAATTGGCCTGATGTATGTGAAAGATTCAAACACAGTGACAGGAATCCAATTGTCCTTCACATTTATTAAACTGTATGTGATAATTTCAAATCCATTTTAAACATCTTTACAGTGATTTATACTCTGCATAGGCAGTCTGAGCCAGTGGAAGAGTAGAAACTGAAATTTGAATTTAATTAATGTTGATGTAAAGTTTTCATTTTTGCCAGGCAGTATTTGCACTGGTTACATATGTAAATGGTCATTTTCCTCTGTCTCTGTTAGAGAAGCACCTGCAAGACAGGGAGAAAAGCCTGGATCTTAGTCCACAAATAGGTATGATTATACCCTGATATGTAGGGACAGTGAGGTTCACAGGTATTAAGGGACTTTACCAAGAGCCAGGATGCAAGTTTCAGAAAACAAACAAACAAACAAACAAACAAACACCTTTAAGTGAGCTCGTGCTTTTGAAAGCTCTTTGTCAGCAGCAAAGGAGGAAACAACATTCTTGTGAACTAGGCATTTAAACAGCTAGTCTGCCCCAGTGCCCATGTGGGACACTGTAGGTTGAAGACAGCCCAGCCTTGAAGGAGTTTCCAGTCTAGGGGAAACAAGTGTACTGAAGAAGTATGTACAGGACACGGCAGGGGACGAAGAAGGGTGAAAGGTGCAGAAAGGTGAAAGCAGAGGGTTTTCTCCAGGAAGAGACACATGAGCTGACTCACAAAGGTAGGTAGCTAGATGTTCATCAGAAGAACAGCAGTTGTGGGAGGAGAAGGTCAGGGCAAAGGCACAGCCCGGAGTTGGGGAACAGCATGATCAGACTTAGGTTTTCCCATTCTCTGGGGCTCCTGCTGGGAGAAGGGATTGGAAAGAGGGATACTCCACTCTAATAGGCAATAGATGGCTTCCACTGGACTGAGGCAGTGAAGTCCTAAAGGCAAAGAGGCAGAGATGATGGAAGAGCTGCTAGAGATATAGAGTTAATAGAATTTGATCACTCTTTCTTGGAGGAAAGAGAATGGTGGAGGTCAAGGCTGACATCCAGGTTTCCAGTATGAGTACTGGGGGAACAGAGGTGTCATTCACTGGGAAGGGAAACCCAGGAGAAGAAGATAATAATATAGTGAGCTTGATCACGTCCTCTCAGGTACTTTTCTTGGATGTGAGTCATTACAGATGACTTCATCTTTCCATTTAGGAAAGTTTTCTTTCATTCACCTTCCTGGTGTCTTAGTTAACAATTAACTGCAAGACAGGAAACATAACATCCCAGCTCTATTTTCCAAATGATTACCCTGCAGTAAAACACAAAGGCAACATGGACTTCAAGTGAAAGACACAGGTGCATGCTCGAAGCATAATGCCCATGCAATTTGTCTTCAGGTTTGTGTCAGGGCCTAATAAGCACCTGCCATATTTTTATAGCTGGGTACTAGGACTTAACAGGACCTTGCTGGAATATAATTACACTGCCTATGAAGCCAGACCATAGGTGTGGATAATGGAAGTCTGCGGTAAGGCCTGAGCTCCAGGAGCTCAAGGACATCTGCATGTAGGATGAAAAGTCTCTTCTAAACAGCCTGTGGGCATTTTAGGTACAGGTCCTCATGTTATCTCCACTAACCTCTTCTGAAGGCAGGGGCATCCCTTCTAGAGGGACATATCACCACAGAGAACATGGTGAGGCCAATAGTCAGTGTCTTTGGTGAACACGCCTCTTAGTCAAGCACAAAGTTTGAGAAGGGGAGCTTGGCCTGGATTCTAGGCCCCACTGGTCCCCTTCTGTGCTCCCTCCTGCTTGATACAACTGCAGCCACTATGTGAGGCAGCCCCAGGACCTTGGATAATAGCTTTTAACACACAGCCCCCAACCTTCAGAAGAGCACAGGCCTGAAGTTACCATCGGATTGGAGAATCTCTTACAACAAAGCACAGTGGAAAGAGGTTGAATACTCACTAGGTGCTAGGCACTTGGGGGAAGATGCAAGCACTTACTGAACAAAGAAACAAACAAATGAAAGAACAAGTCTCCATTAATAGCAATACTAGATTGGGCCCAAAACACACACTCAGGAAGAGACGGAAGCAGAGAAGCTAAATACCATGTGATCATGCAAAAACTAAATTTCTTAGTAATTGGAAAAGTACGATTATGCTTTCCTTTATTCCTGGTTTTTCACTCAGATCTTAATATCACAGATTAAAAGACTAGTTACCCTGTTTTCCGACTGCAGGAAAAAACCCTTAATGGTTTTTTTTTTTTGTTTTTTTTTTTAATTTTTTTTTTCAACGTTTATTTATTTTTGGGACAGAGAGAGACAGAGCATGAACGGGGGAGGGGCAGAGAGAGAGGGAGACACAGAATCGGAAACAGGCTCCAGGCTCTGAGCCATCAGCCCAGAGCCTGATGCGGGGCTCAAACTCACGGACCGCGAGATCGTGACCTGGCTGAAGTCTGACGCTTAACCAACTGCGCCACCCAGGCGCCCCAACCCTTAATGTTTAAAGTAAGAATGTGAATTTGTGTTGGTAAGCATGCTGTGGAACCAAATCCCATCAGGAGACACGAAATTTTTTTTTTTTTTTCCTTTGCTCAACACCCCAGGTCATCCTGAATTGGAAGTTCTTCTGTGAGAACTGAACAGGGGTTGCAAATATATGTCTGAGGAATCCATTTTGGAATAGATACTGAAAAACACTAAGAACCCATTTCCTGTTGTGTCACTTTACAAGCTGTAGGGTCCACCATAGGAGATAAGACGAAGAGAGACTCTCCTCCAAGACAACATGTTCTGACATGTTCAAGCTTGAACCTTCCTGTATTATTATTTATCCAGAAACAAGCAAATGCAGTCCCACACTGTAATTTGCTAAGTAACCACAGATGGTACAAAGCAGGATTGCTCAGCCTCAGCACTTCGGAATTTGGAGCTGGATAATTCATTGTGGGGGCCTGGGAGAGCAGACAGCCTACATCGTAGAAAGTTTAGCAGCATCCCTGACCCATTACATGGCAGTAGTACATCTCCCCCCTCTGATATCACAACCAGAAAATGTTCTCTAGATATTGCCAAATCACCCCTAGTTGAGAAACACTGATCTGGAGTAGCACTACCTCTCAAAGCCAAGTTCAGCCAGACACAAGGAGTCAGCTGAGCATCTGAAGGGCAACAGAGAGCTACTTTGTCTGCTGTTGTGATGAAAAGAACCTAGGACAAGTGAGTTGAATCTCTCTCATTGGATCAGGCCCAATAGGTTTAAGATACTGAGTAAACAGTTTACCACAAATGTGAGAAGTGATTTGGTCTATCATCACTGCTCAACCCTAAGATTTTGCTGATTTATTTTCACAGACACAAAAATTTTCAAATAATTATAGTACCTTTATTATACTATATCTGTATATCAGTGATCTTTTAGTAGCAAGTGACAGAAAATCAATTCAAGGTGGCCTCTGCAAAAAATGACAAGCTTTTTATGGGTCACAAAATAGAATATCCAGGGGTAGAATTGGCTCTAGTTCCACCTGGATGGAGATACTCAAACAGTGATACCAGAAATATTTCACTTACACTTTTGGGTCATATTTTCCTCCGTGTTAGCCTTGTTGTCAAGGTGCTTTCCTGAGATGATGACAGAGATGGCTGCTGAGGATCCAGGATGACATCCTAGAAACTCCAGTGGAAAGAGAAGGTCTCTTTCCCAAGCATTCCAGCCAAAGTCCCAAGGTTAAGTCTCATTGACCTGAGCATCTGATCATGCAAAAACTAAATTTTTGTAGCCAATCATTGTAGCCAAAGAAACAGAACACTCCAGATGATTTCCCAGGCTTGTCAGCACATACTGTGATAGAAATCCTCTAAGATAGTCTTCATTGGTTCCTATCTCCTGGTTTTCATGCCCTTGTGTATTCTGTTCTTCAGTGTAGGCTGGACTCATTTATGATGAACAGAATACAGCCAAAAGTGATGGGATGTTACTTCTGAGATTATGTTACAAAAAGACTGTGACTTCTGTCTTCCTCACCCTGTGATATTGCAAATTGCCCTGTGAAGAGGCCTATATGGCAAGAAAAGGATGGTTCTATCCAAGAGCTAGCAAGGTCTAAAGGCCTCCCAATAGTCATGTGAGTGAGTTCAGAAGCAGATCTCTGAGTCAAGCCTTGAGGTTGATTCCAGCCCTGGATGACACCTTGACTGTAGTCTTTTGAGAGATCTTGAGACAAAGGCACAGAGAACCTGCACCCAGATTCCTGATGCATAGAAGTCATGAGATAGTGTTTGTTGTTGGAAGCCAATACATTTTGGGGCTATTCGTTATACAGCAATAGATAACTAATACAATGCACCACCACCACCCCATACACACACACGCATACACACACCCAGGGATACAGCAGGGGACCATTTCACCAAACATCATGACCCGACTTTGGGGGAAGCATAGCCCCAAAGCATTCTGGTGTTCAAAAACACATATTCATTATAGCATCCAGTTCAGGTTGCTTTGACTGAACATCTAAGTTTCAAAAAAAAATAAGGAAAGCACTCTCCTGACACTCTCACCATAGGGAGAAAAAGTGTAGACTTTCATGTGGCTGCATCAGGAATAGATTTGTACTGACCTGGCTTACAAGAGACTTTTCAAAGTCACATACCCTGAGGGTGAGGGCTGGGAGCACAGTGTTGACAAGATATTTTTTTCTTCATTCACCCCGGGAGATGGAAACTGCTGAACACCAAGTTTGAATGAAACTTTTCTGTTCCTTTAGGCCTGCCTGCTCTGGGTTTTTGGATTCTACTATTACATAAGCCGTGAAGTCCCCCTTGTTGACAGAGACAGTTTATTTTCTCTTCCTATTAAACAGGAAATTGAACAGCCTAAGAAGAAGCTGAAATATCAACGAGTCTTTGCCATGGTATTATGAATTTGTAGTTCAATTTTGAAATAGTGGCATTGAGGTCTTGATTGAAATTTTTCTTCTAAAATGTCCCTGAAGCACTAAAATAAGGTAGTTGGAGGCTCTGAATTACTTCAGGTGCTCTAGAACATGTGATGTGTGGGACTGAATTCACCTTGTTTTCTCATTTCTATGTCCCTCAATTACCTTGTCCAGACCATGGTAAATACATTGTGATAAATAAAGCCTCCATCAAGCATTTGATCACTAGAAGGAGCAGAAGGTAAATTAACTGCTGAGGAGACTAAGACTTGCTGACCATAACCCACTGGAGCCCAAATCTGTCCACGTTACCCATGATAAAAAGTCACAAAGTGGGGAGAATTTAGGAAGTGACTTGTGTACCAAGAGAATTCACCAGTAGTACTCATGAGTACTATTACTTAGGACTATTCTTACTATATTATTTTATGCAACTTCTACATAGTGTGGTATTTGATAGTTGATTAATTTCTTTTCAGGGTAGTTTGATCTAGTAAAATGCTGCATGCGACATTGATAGATTTAATCGGTGTGTGTTTTCAGATTAATAGTGGCTGAATGGGCTGTTGGATATCTATGATCCTTCCATTAACATTGAGATCTGTTTACATTTCTTTACAATGGACTGAGCACACTTTTAGAGATCTACTTATTTAAAAAAAATTCTATTGTGTTTCTCCAACCTAAAGTTAGTGAAAGTTTCAGATGCTGAAGGAGTGGGGAAGAACGTGATATATCAAATAAGATCTTTAAAAAGCCAAAGGTTCCACCCAAGGTCTAGGTTGGAAAGACCTTTATCTGTCTTTTTTGAATAACTCTCAAAAAAGAAAGACAGGAAAGAAAGAAAGAAAGAAAGAAAGAAAGAAAGAAAGAAAGAAAGAGAAGAGAAAAAGGAGGAAGAGGGAACTTCAAAGGCTAAAAAAAAAAGTTTTGTTTTGTTTTTTCTTAATTTGAGTTGATCCACATTTCCTGAGACCATCAGAATCTCACTAATGGCAACAGGACAGTATTTCTATAGCTCCAATCCACTCACAAATTTTGGGGGAGTCTAGCTGCTTTAAACTTCTCCCAACCGGTTGAAGAGGCTCCCTGATATATTTATTCAATGAGTGCAGGAACGGAGATGACTGCACTGATGATGATGCGGGAACACTGTTCCCTCCTTCAAGTTCTTGGAGCTGCAGTGTGGAACGTGCTAGTTCCTTCTCTCCTGCTTTGGAGACTGCTGCCAGATCTAGGACACCCCCCACCTGCCCTGTTTCCGAGACATGCTGGCCTCCGAGTCATGTGCACTGGCGGCCCTCTGGCTGAAGTGACATAGTGCGGGGCTACACTGCATCCTGCTTTCAAGCTCCTACAGAGACCAGCGGAGAAGCTCCTGGATCTTTTAGTTTTATTACTTCATCTCCCTGGGACTGTGGCACACGTTCTGGGGGATCTGGAAAAAGACCAAATGCCCAACGTTCTAGCTGAACTCTCTCCTGATGCCGGCCTCTCATTCTTGAGCCAACTGTATGTAAAGGACTCTCTCTGCCCTCAAGGGTGGGTCTTGCCATCCAGGGTGTCTGAAAGCCCAGCATATAGTTTATCAAGCTTAGATACTCCCCAGTTCATACACCGGGAGATAATCACTGTAGACGTGAGTCAAGTGAGACTGAGCATACGTAGGAAACATAATTCAGTGTGTCTGGGGGGACCCAAAACAATTTTCCTGGCTTACAGGCACTATTGATCTTAATGAAAGAAAACTCAAGAAACAATTAGCATTGACTATGGCGTATAAACAAACTAATTAAAGAATTTAATACATATTTTTCTCTGCTTCAAACATGGCCTAATTTTAAAATACTTTAGCTGGCCATGAAGAACCAGACTGAAATCAAACCACCACTTAGAAGCTCTGTTAAATTCACCATGTCACTTAATCTCTCAGAACCTCAGTTCCCTCACTTGCAAAAGGGGACTGACAACACCATTATCCCATTGGATTGCTGTTAGCGTTAAAGAAGCTAGTTAATGAACATAAGCAGAGCACAGTACCTGGCACAGAGTAAGCACCCAGTCAAGTGTCCAGCCGATATATGTACGACTGTGTGTGTATGTCAACATCTCTTTATACTAAAATACAGGTGTTAAAAGCATTTTCAAACCCCCTCTAGACAATGGCCAAAGTATTTATGAAAAGGCCGGTTGCTATTTTAGAAAACCAGCCTCAAAACTTGATTAAGAGTGACATTTCTAAGTTTTTCCTGCTACTATGTAAATAGTACAAAAGTCTCACAAATAAATAGCATCATTCTGTATAAACAGATTCCTAGCTTTCTTTGCAGTGGAGGGCAGCTTCTCACAAATTCTTTTGAGAATGCTCTGGTTTGTCCCAGAATCAACTCGTGCTGAGTTTACTATTCAGACCAGATTAGTACCAGGCAGTTGGAGCAGTCAAATTCCCACAGCCAATTTTCTATAAAAATCCCAAGTAATTGAAATGGGAGGAAGGTACCTAGAAAAGTCAGGGTGAATAATTTAGCACAGTAGCTGTCTGCAGCTTCTGAAGCAACATATTCAAAGCATTTTATTAGAGGGTTGATGAGCCACTGCTGTCTCCAGAGCATCCTGGCTGCCACCCACCTATTTCATCAAGAACAAGGAGAAGAGCAAACTGAGCGACCGGGGGATCTAGGATTAACCCTTCTCGGATACCTGAGTGATCCTGTGAATGCCAAATGTAAACAGTGACATTGTACGTGACATCTTTCTAAAAGTCAGTGTTGAGAAACATGACTAGCCACAGGAGTCATTAAACAAGGGCACTCGGTCCCCTCCCAGCTCCGTAGATCCCTTTAAGAGGGAGACCCCTCTGCTGGGGCTAGGGATAAGCTGGTTGCTCTTTTCGAAAACTGGCCTCAAATCTCTATTGAGTGACTTTTCCAATTCTTTACTGCTCCTATGTAATTAGAAAAAAATTCATAAATCAATACCCTCTATCCCTAATCAGGACCAGTCAGGAGTTGGGGGCACAAATGGCAGAAACCCACCTCAACTTAGATTCAGTAAAAAGGGAGTTTGTTGACTAATGCTGCTGGTCAGAATGCAAAGCTACTCACAGGATTGAATGAAGCTCAAGATCAGAATGGAGTTCACCGGATCTAATGCCTAGAAATCAGTGACCCAGGTGAGAGTCTCAGTGTCTCAAGGGCCTTATGTGGTAGAAGTTGACATCGGTATATAGCAATTATTAAAAGAGTTTAATCGTATAAACCCTATGTCCAACTGTTACAGATTGAATTGTGTCTCCCACCCCCCACCACCAAATTCATATCTTGAAACTTTAACTCCCTCTACTCTTCTTTTTTTTTAAATATTTTTATTTATTTTTGAGAGAGAGAGAGAGAGAGACAATATGTGAATGGGGGAGGGGCAGAAAGAGAGGGAGACACAGAATCAGAAGCGGGCTCCAGGCTCTGAGCTGTTAACACAGAGCCCAACATGGGGCTCAAACCCATGAACCGTGAGATCATGACCTGAGCCGAAGTCAGATGCTCAACAACTGAGCCACCCAGGTGCCCCTAACTCTCTCTACTCTTAATTCATGGTTGAAACCCCTGTAATAAAAGAGATTAGCAAGAGAAAAAACAGGTTTATTAACATGTAAATATGTTATGTATACATGTAATATGTCATGTATACATGGGAGATACCCTGTGAAAAATTACTCTCTTAGGTGGCTTACAACTCCAGCTTAAATTGCATCTTCAGCTAAAGACAAAAGAAAGGTGTAGGAGGAGGCCAACACCTCCTGAGAAGTTACCAGGAAAAGTAAGATGAACAAGGATAAGTCTTGCTATACCAATTTGAGTAGGTACCTTCTCCGACAATAAAGTTCTCTCGTGATTTAGAGTCATCCTTTTCTTCCTGGTACAGAGAGGAAGACACCCTTACAATACAGCTTTCCTTTATATGTGCAAATGTCCCTTACAAACAATTAACTTCTACTCTGTTTTCAGAACTTCTACTATGTCTGCTGTTTCTCAACACAACCAGCTCAAAATAATCCTTATGCCAAAGAGGCATATTCTGGGTACTTTGGTACCCTTCAATCTTTATTCCTCTGGCTCTTTTCCTGCAAGGTCATCTCTGGCTGACTGTGTCCCTCAATCAAAGATTACATCTTCTCTCAAGGCATTGCCCTACATGACTCTCTCCTTCTCTCAAAGCCACAGACCTAGGGATAGTCACAGCTCTGCTGATACCAGCCCTGGGCCACTTTACTATCTCTTCTGCTTCTTCTATGCACACACTTCTGCAAATAATCACTCTGTAAATACACCCTTTCCAAATCATTCCACTTTGAGAGTGACATCTGCTTCCCCAACTGATAGAATTCTCTATAAAACAGAGGTGAAGGGGCGCCTGGGTGGCTCAGTCGGTTAAGCGGCCGACTTCGGTTCAGGTCATGATCTCTCGGTCCCTGAGTTCAAGACCCGTGTCGGGCTCTGTGCTGACAGCTCAGAGCCTGGAGCCTGTTTCAGATTCTGTGTCTCCCTCTCTCTGACCCTCCCCTGTTCATGCTCTGTCTCTCACTGTCTCAAAAATAAATAAAACATTAAAAAAATTTTAAAAATAAATAAAACAAAGGTGGAAAAACTGAAGCACAAATCCTCCTTCTCCCTTCCACCTGGAAAAAGGATCACAGATAATATCCAAAGTACGTTGGACTCTAACACACAAAGTCCCTGTCAGATGAGATATTTTTTAATGTGCCATCTGTTATCAGAAATCCCTTTCTTAAATGTTTATTTCCTTTGGGGACTTTCTTTCATCTTTGCTTTTGAATTATATTCATATCTTAGAATCTTTATGGCCATAGTACTGGGGTTAGTTTATTGATTGAAACCTTCTGTGTCTGATAATTTTGACCATTCAAGATTTCCACCTGTGCCATGGAGAGCAATGTGGCATGTTTTTGGTTTTGGTTTTGGTTTTTCAGAGTTCGATATCTGAAAAGTGAAAAAAAGCTTCTACACCACGGTGTGGATTTTATCTCCTGGAGAATCAATACAAGGTTTGAACATTTGGGGTTTCCTTTCATTTTGCCAGGGACCTCAACCTCTTCTCTCATTTCACCAGTTTTGCATTTAGTCATTGACTACTCCAAAGGCAAACTGCCCATCTATTTAATGTCTACTACTTACCAAGCATTGCACATTATTTTTATTCTCAAAGCAAGCTTCTGAGGCAGATCTAAGCATCCCATTTTTATAACCAAGAAGACAGACTCAGGAAGGTGATCTAACTGGACACAAATGGTAGGTGGTGAAGGACGGGAAGGCACCAGGTCGAAGTGACTCTAAAGAGTATGATCCACACCACCTGGGATTCTGCTGCTTCCTGCTCGCTTCTCCTACTAAGTACCTTCACCTGCATCTAGAACACTCAACCTGGGATGCTGCTCCCACCATGATCTTCCTGACTCAGACCTCATCTCCAGCATTTCCTCCATGGCTGACTGTACCCAGCTGTGGGATGTGGCTATTGACAGATAAATCAACAGAGATAGGAACAAACGCTTTCCAGAATTTCATGCAGAGATATAATAATCTCATTTACAAATGCCATTGACTAACCAGGAGAATTAAAAAACTGGAAAGTTGGAAAGCTTTTGCTTGCGAAGAGGAAGTGTCCCATTACTACCTTGCTTTTTAAAGAAATGTATTCTGGAGAATAATAAAAAGTATATTTTCCCTTTTTATTTCCTAAGGAACCAAATAGGAGATATAAGTACTAAAATAGATTTACTTGCATTCAGTGCTCCATTCTGTTCTGTCATGCCTTTATGAATTTCAAAGGGAAGGAATTCTTTGGGTCAGGCATTCATCTGTTGCAAGGCTCCAGGCGAGAGCCTCCAGGAAGAGAGGCTTGTGACCTCTAGGTGAAGTTAACAAAGTCAGAACACTGTTAGCATGTTTTGCCTTAGCGCTGACTTTCCTAGAAGGTGACTTAGGTGGGGTCGTTTGTTTGGAGTTGTTTCAATCTCAGAATGAAGAGAACTCCTTCATATCTAAGGACATGGGGGAACAAGGCAAGTGAGCTAAGTCTGTGACTCAAAGATAAAACCAGCTTAATGTGATTTAAGAGACCCAGGAGAGACTTCCTAGCCCCCAAACATCTCTCACTGGCTTGCTCCAGGACATAAAAAGCAACCTCACGTTTACCCCCATCTTTGTTTACAGTTTACGAATTATATTCATATCTTAGAATCTTTATGGCCATAGTACTGGCCATAAAGTACTATGTTAAAAATACTTGTTAAAAATCTATGTTTAAAGTACTTGTTAAAAATCTAGACACCTGGGCCCAGTAAGAATAGGTGCCAATTCAGGACGTCTGGAAGGTGACAAGGAATTTGCATTTGCAGCAAGCACCTGGGTGATTCTGAGCAGGTAGCCCTGCTTCAAGAGGCCCCAAATCAGTATTTTCCTGGGTTCTGGGAATATGGTAGTTAACGGATCTTAGTAGCTAGTAGAGTGAGTTTGTAAGGTATGTCATATGGGGGCTGCTCAGGTCCTCAGTCACTGGGTTAGCATTTCAGAACCAGATCCTGGGGAGAGAGGCAATCTTGGGTCCTGCATTTTCAGAATTCAATTATGCTGTGCCATTTTTCTCTGAAATGGTGGTATTTTGACATTTAAACTCCATCTTTCAAATGCCTTACACTTTCAACCATTTCCTAGATGCTTATGTAAATGAGGTACGGTTCAGCCCTCCAGAAACTCACACCCTAGTGAGTGGATCTTGCAAACTCACTGCTAAAATGGGAGCCACTGAGGAATTGTTAAATTGGGAATGTTAGCTACTCTTCTCTACAACCGTATTACCTGGTTATGGTAAAAGCAAGCCACCAACCAAATTCTGCTGCACCTACAGACACTCGTTCACTAAATATTTATTGGTAAACAGGAGGAAAAAAAGCAGTTCATACAGCCTTGCACACTAGTTTCTCTCAAGACAATTGCCAGGATTCTAGGGTCAAGGTTCTATCCCCAGTATTGCTAGCATGAGGCAACCAGAATTTTCCAGAGTTCGTGGATAGACCCAAGACCAGGTAAAGGCTTACCTAAGGCATCGTTCTAAGGGTGTAGGTTATAATTTTAGCTGAATATGTATATCCTACTCATGCAAGAGTGGAGGGTTTCTAAATTATTTAACTAGCCCACTTATCTTGAATATCTCTATATTTACCAAGAGATCCCGTTTCTAATTTTCATCATGTTAATCAAATTCCACTAATTTCACCAATTTTTATTGGTGACATAAACTATACTAATTGGCAAAGCACCCGATATTGATGGAGCTATAAATCACAGAAGTGCTTTGCCTTTGGATTGTGCATTCTTGGTTGAAGTCCAAAAACATTGGGTTAGAGCCCAAACTATGTGGCACACGTATAATGTGGCACTGTATATTGAGAAGCATTTAAAGATGAATAACAGATCTCTCTTAAGACTGCATGAGACCCACATACGCATTGTGATATCTTCAAAATCCTGCTCAAGGGGTTGCTTTTCATCTGGTGGTTATCCAGAAGTGACACAACAGTCCTCTACTTGCTCCGATTTTGGTTCAGGACATGGATCACCATACTGTGAGAACTACATAGCTCCAACAAGGATCGAGTTTCTTCTCAAACCTATCGAATGGAAGTCCCAGGGCCCTAAACATCCATTCTATCCATACAGTTTTCTCCATGAAAATCAAAGTAGAGGGGCGCCTGGGTGGCTCAGTCGGTTAAGCAGCCGACTTCGGCTCAGGTCATGATCTCGCGGTCCGTGAGTTCGAGCCCCGTGTCGGGCTCTGTGCTGACAGCTCAGAGCCTGGAGCCTGTTTCAGATTCTGTGTCTCCCTCTCTCTGACCCTCCCCCGTTCATGCTCTGTCTCTCTCTGTCTCAAAAATAAATAAACGTTAAAAAAAAATTAAAAAAAAAAAAAGAAAATCAAAGTAGAAAGACTATGGTCCCTAGAGTCATTTACCATTAGGTGACTTGGACAAGTTTCTTCATCTCTGGTCCTCAGTGTCTTCATCTATAAAAAGGAGGTAATTATACATCCTCCTTAGGATTGTTACAAAGATCAAGACAGTACCTGGTATAGAGGAGATGCTCAACTAATTTTATTTTTAGTAGCTGTATCTTTTAAATCTTTGTCATTTTTTCTTGTTTATGAATTCAAAGGAAGAATAAGATCCATATTATACAAGCAGTACTTTATCTCACTATCACTAGAGATTACTAGTCACCGACCTTGGCCTTAAATCTTACTCAAAACCTTTTAAAATCCAGAAGGTTAGCCCTGAGGCTTCTGACTCTCCTAAAATTCCACAGCCTCTCTTATCTGTCCACTGGTCATATTAGGGTGAGGCTCTCTTTTTGTTTCCAGAAAGCCATCTTTTTCTATTTCTAGTCCCAACAAGATAATCAGATTCCAGCTCTAACGCTCTTTCCTTTCTGTTTTGTGTCTATCTGTGTGTGTGTGTGTGTGTGTGTGTATTATGGCCCTAAGCTTTGAGAATCCTGATGGTCAGTGGACTGGCAAGGCTGCCTTCAACTATCTTAATCCAAACCAAGTTTAACTTCATGCTGTTAGCAACTTTTCTTATAGGAGAAGCGCCTCTTTTTTTCAAGTATACTTACCTCATCATGGGGCACCCGGGTGGCTCAGTCGGTTAAGCATCTGACTTCAGCTCAGGTCATGATCTCACAGTGTGTGAGTTCAAGCCCCACATCAGGCTCTGTGCTGACAGCCCAGAGCCCGGAACTTGCTTTGGATTCTGTGTCTCCCTTTCTCTCTGCCCCTCTCTTGCTCTCACTCTGTCTCTCAACAACAAATAAATGTAAAAAAAAAAAAAAAAAAAAAAGGATACTTAACTCATCAGCCCTACCAGGATTTTCAATGAAGACCCCTCCCAGAAAGTTTCCCCACCCATATTCTCATCTCAAGTTGCCAGTCCCCTCAAAAACCCAAACATGGGTTCTTACAAGAGAGCATTCCCTTCTCTCTTGCTGATCTGATTCTGTACATGGGTTTTAGACAACCACTTTCCTGGGGCACCTGGGTGGCTCAGTAGGTTGAGTGTCCTGCACTGGCAGTGTGGAACCTGCTTGGGATCCTCGCTCTCCCTCTCTTTCTGCCCCTCCCCTTCTCACTCTCTCTCAAAATACATAAATAAACTTTAAAAAGTAAATAAATAAGCAACCACCTTCCTGTTTTCCTTAAAGAGATTAACACTTCATGCCAAGGCAGCAAGCTGCAACCCCCACCAGCATTTTGAATCATTTGAATTTCTGCAGGTGGAACCTTTGCTACTCCCCAGTTTGCATTGGCCCAAGCCCTCGCCATTCTGGCACAGCCCCTGCATCACACAGTTAGTTACCGGCCTGCCCTAGAAGACGTCTGGGTAACCCCCAACCCAGGCTTCTGTCATTACCATCATTGCAGTTTATGGGCAGGCAGTTTATCCCATTAGCCAGTTACTTGATTGGCAAGGTCAGGGATGTTCAACCCATGATGGAAGTTTTGTTGCGGGGTGAGATAATAAGGGGGAATAGCGATTTTTTTCTGCTCGTAGGCCTGGATTAGAAGCCCTGGAGTTGGGAAACCAGGGGATGGGGAGCCTGAATGATGCCAGCAGAAAGGGTGTCATTCACTGAGCAAGATGACCGCAGATTGCTTTCCATTACCTTCCCCAGTCAGTGCTCATCTGGTGAAAACTGTAACAAAGACAGCCTTTGAACTTCAGGGAAAGTGGAGAAGGAAGAGAGACATGGTTGCAAGGCTCTGGGCAGAGACAGACTTCACCAATTCTTGCAACCATTGTTCTGTGTTCTGATATTTATGACAAGTGTAAACCCCACTGCATTTTGCCAATAAGGCTCAAATTTAAAACACTTACTTCAAAGAGAAACTGGAAAAGGATCCTCTCACCAATTACCTTTCCGCCAAGATCATAACCTGAATGGTCCTTATTAGAAATGGCTCATTATTGACAAAATGATAATAATCACGATAGTAAGTAATAACTAACATAAGTACAAGCAGACTTCTTGTTTACAACAGCTCCTTTATCTGTAAGAGCTAAAAACTGTAAAAAACAAAAAATACCCTCCAGCATGTAAGTGGTTAAAAAAAAAAACAAAAAAACCATGGTACGTCCATACTGGTCAGTCACAGAAAGGAACAAACTATTGATACATGCAACAACCTGGATGAATGCATAGGAAATTATGCTGTGGCAGCCATCCTGTAGAAAGAGGATAGACTCCCACCCAAAATATGGTTCAAATATTAATATTGATGACACTATATACACATCAAGAGGTTATGAAAAGGTTTATTACTCACATAATACAGTTTTCAGAGGCCAGGCAGGCAATCTTCCCAAGCAGACCCAAAAATGGCTTGAGGGGGTGTGGGAAGAGACTGGCTTGGGGTTTTTATTGAGGTTAGGGGTTGAGGCAAGGGTAAGGACTCCTGCACGTGGCATGGGCTCACATGGTTTGAATCTCCCCTCAGAGCCCAAGGAAGAATTCAGGCTTTCTTTTCAGCTTGTCCAGTTGTGGGACAGAGGCTGAAAAGCTGTCAATAGACATCAAAAAAATGGAGTCAGCCAATCTCAAAACGATGCATACTGTCTGATTCCATTTATATAACATTTTGAAATCACACAATTTTAGAAATGGAGGACACATTTGTTAGTGGTTGCCAAGGGGTAGGGTTGGAGATGGGGATGAAGGAGATAGAGTGACTACAAACGGGCAATATGAAGGATCCTGTGGTGTTGGAACATTCCTATCCTGACTTTGGTGGAGAATCCACAAACTTACACAGGTAATAAAACCCTGTAGAACTTAATACACACACACACACACACACACACACACGAGTACAAATAAAAATAAAACTGAGAAAATCTGAAAAATATACATGGATTGCATCCGGGTCCATATCCTGGTTGTGATGTTATATTACAGTTTTGCAAAACGTTACTACTAGGAGAAACTGGCTAATGGGTGTGTACGATCTTTCTGTATTAAATCTTCAAACTCATGTGAATCTGTAATTATCTCAATAAAAGTTTCAATTTAGAAAATGCTTAAATTAGGAATGAAGAGTCTATTTGGATTATAGGACATTCTGGGATGGGAGAAAGAGTAAGACTGAGTGAATGCCTCTGAATTGAGCCCACTAACCCATTGTTACCAGCAGGTCCTTATAAAGTCATTTTCAACAATGTAATAGCCAACCATGGGTCAGACATAATTATCATTAGGACGAAAAGCTGGGCAAAGACTAACTTGGACAGAGAAAGGCAGGATAAAATTGAAGGGAGGCCTTTTAATAATTTAAAGACTGATATTTGCAATATATAGATGAATAGAAAAAGATTCATATAGGAATTTCCTGATAACTATCTATGTAAAGATATCAGCTACAATTCAGTCATTCTCAAATTTTTTCAGTAAAATGTTCCCTAACCATAGAGGGAAAATGTGTGTGTATGTGTGTACACGTGGGTGGGTGTGTTTGCTCATGGGTGCGTACATGCATGCGTGAGAGTCTGGTATGCTCCCAGAGGCAGCCATTGAGAATCTGAAATACCTGTGAAATTCATATAAATGTTGCATTATGTTCCATAATACATATATTTTTATTGTGACATAACAATATTGTTTTCAATTTAAAATTTTTAGTTAAAATCATGTGAAAAAATTTAGTTTGAGCAAAATTGACCTGCAGGGCAGTGACTGCTCTATGGCCCAGGCATACATCCATCCATCTGTGGTACATAGCACCCTACTGTAAGAAGCATACCTCTACATTTTTCTAAGACTTTCACATTAAACCTTTCTTTAAAAAAATGGCTAAACTTCAACTTTGAGTCTTTGCTCACACTTCTCCTTCCATCTGGAACGCTTTCCCAAGGCTTTCTCCCCATGAATCTTTCTCTGCTTGTGGCTCAAGGAGCCAAAAAATGCTCCATCCATGAATTCCTCTCAAACTTTCTGTTAGAATGTATTTGTATTCCTTCTCTGTATTCCTAAACCTACCTCTATTTTAGCCATTTCCCCCCCCCCCTCCACCTTCAGTATGTAAGTAACTCTAAAATGAAATGTGTTTACATGCCTAATAGCTTAAAAACAGGGTGGTACGTTCCGTGGCTAGGTCCATCTACACTTCTTCCCATAGGAGATCTCGGTCACGCTCACCATTTTAAATAAATGCAGTCCAAATGCTGAGGACTTTCCAAGTTATATCTTCATCCCTTCCTCTCCTTGAACTTTAGACTTCCATATCCAACTGCTTTCTCAACACATCCACTTTCTTGACTAGTAGACATTTCAAACTAGATTCCTCCACATACATCAAACCTGCTCTTCCTCAAGACTTCGCATCTCACCAAAGGGGCCGGGCCATGAGGCACCAGTTGCCTCAGTCAGAAACATCAAGAAGCCTCCCTAGATTCTTTTTCCCTTCATGATACCCCCATATTCAATTCATCAGTAAGACCTGTCAATTCTGCCTCCTAACCCATCCCAAATTAACTCTGGACACCCACACTGTGGTAATAGCTTCCAGACTAGTTTCCAACTTCCATTTCACCTCTTATCAATCTGTTTTCCACAATAGCTGCATAGCAGCCAGTGATCTTGTGAATCAAATCACATTATTCCATGCTTAAAACCCTCCAACAAATGCCTATTACAGTAGAATAAAGCTCTTTACCCTGACTTCAAAAAGTCCCCACCTTGACCACTCCCCTTACACTTTTTCCACCCTTCTAACCTTTCTGTTCCTCAAATATTCCAAGCCTATTTCTACCTTCTGGTCTTTGCTCCAACCAGTTCCATCTTCTAGGTATGTTTTCCTTCTGATTGCCCATCGTATGCTTCTTATTCCTGATGTTAAGATCTTGACTTAGATGGCACCTCCTCAAAGCCCATCCCTGGCCATGCAATCTAATGTCAATACCTAGTCATGCTCTTTCCCTCCTTAATTTATTAGCACGACATTTTTTTGCATCTTTGATTTTTTGTTCATTGTGCTAAAATATAGGTAACATAAAATTGAACCATTTTTAAGTATCCAGTTCAGTGGCATTGAGTACATTCACTGTATGGCACAACCATTCCAATTCCAATTCCAGGGCTTTTTCAATTTCCCAAACTGAAAGTCTGTCCCCATTAAACAGTAACTCCCAGTTACTCACCCACCCACCACCAGCCCCTGATTGCTTCTATTATACATTCTGGTCCTAGAAATTTGCCCATTCTAGGTACCTCATGCAAGTGGAGTTATGAGATAATTTATCCTTTTGTGTCTGGCTTTTTTTCACTTAGCCTAATGCTTTCAAGGTTCATCCATGTTGTAGCAGGGGTCAGAACTTCATTCCTTTTTAAGACTGAATATTCTATTGTGTGGGGTATACCACATTTTGTGTATCCATTCATGCATTAAAAGACACCTGTGTCGTTTCCACTTTGGGCTGTTGTGAACAATGCTGCCTTAACATGGGGGCACTAATATCTGTTTGAATCTCTGCTTTCAATTATTGGAGGTATCTACCTAGACATGGAATAGCTGGGCCATATGATGATTCTATGTCTAACTCTTTGCAAAACCACCATACAATCAGCATGGCATTTTTTAAAAAGTGTTTGCTTACCTGTTTCGCTGGAGGGAAACCTTCATGCGGGCAGCATCTGCATCTGTCTTTCCCATCCCTGTATCCCCAGCACCTAGAACAATTTCTGCTGCATGATGGACACTCAAAAGTGTTTGTGAGATGAATGAATGAAATAGGTCCTCAGGAATTGTCAGTGTTCTTTCTCCTTTACACACTATTGTCCATAAACAGATCACAAGCTCCTTGAGGGCAGTGCTAGATCTCACTCATCTGTGTAACCTCAGCTCTTAGCACATTGAAGGCACTCAATAAGCCTTTGTTAAGTTGAAATAGATTCCCTTTCTTTGCTTCTAGTTTGGTTTTCTCAGTTTAGCTCTGTAGATCTCAACTGATGATAATGGAGTCGTAAAAAAGGAAGACTTTCCTCTGGTTTTTCAGTAAGAAAAAAAAAAAACCCAAAATGCCGAAAGAGGCCCACAAGGACAGTTGGCTCCTAGGCATCTCTGACTCTTTTTCTCTTATCCTTTCCCTTTGGTTTCTGGATTCTGGTATCTGCCAGAGCCAGGACTGAAGGAAGCACAAACAGCTGAAAAATCTGTTACATTACATCATCTGTCTCTGGGAATTAAGGCATGCTGACTAGGTTTCACTTAAAAAAAAAAAATCCTAAAATTTGAGTCTTGGGTTCAGATAAAACACAAGTCCTGATATCCCAAGACTTGTTAAAATTTTCAGTAATGTCCCTTGGATTAGAAATTTAAATGATTTTCAAAGAGCTCTGAGCCTGGTAATTCTGATTTTACATGCCATATACAGGTAAAGAATATATTTTACCACTCTATATTCTATATAATAAATTACACACACACATTACGTATTGCAATTGACGTATATTGCATGTAATAATGGGTTGCTAAATGGGGATAGCAAAACCCAAGCAAGAAACACTCAACAGGCTCCTGGAACCACTTCCATGAATTTTCTCCCCCAATTCTGCCAGCTTCTTTTGCTGCTAAGAACAGTCTTCGTTTCAGCCAACAGCATTTGAGGCAAAGTGGAACGAGAAAGAAACCTCGTAGAATCGCAACATCAGCAGGCTACAAAGGCCCACCAGACTCTGACCATTTTCCCAGTGTCCCCATCAACCCTCCCAGCTACCTCCTGCCCTTTGTACTGGAGCTACTGACCTTTACACAGGTCCTGCCTCTATAGTGTCTGCTGACTGCATGACTCCCAGACAGGAAACCTCAGGTCTTCATCCTTGGATTATGAGGCTTCCGTCATCCCTCTAATTCTACCTCTTCCCCAAACTGAAGATCTCATAAAGCGTTATTACCACCAGGGCTCTGCCCTGGGTGTTGCCATTCTTGGAGGGCCAATTAATTCTTGGAGGAAATATGCTCACTTGAACAGCCCTATCTGACTCTTGGGTGTGACAAGGGTATGTAAGATTACTGTCTATCAAAAGCAAACACTGCTTTCAGAAAACCGGCAAACAGTGCAACAGAGAGAATGGGGACTTGTGTAAAGCCCCAGACAGGCCTTAAAACCACACCCCAAATCTGTCTCCAAATCCCTGCTTTCCAGTGTGCTCTTTTTTCTTTAAAAAATAGTTTGCAACTTTTTTCCCAATCACGTGTCATTCTTGTGACCTCATGGACTTGGAGCAGATGAGAAATGAGGAAAGAGGAAAGTTGACCATGTTTCAAAGGACAGATCAGTCAGAAGGAAGGGAGAAGAGCAAGGAAAGGTCAAGACTAGCGGAAGGCAGAGTCGGAAGTTCTGGTGGGCGGACCCCAGGTGAGGCTTCACCTGCCACCTCTCCTTCCCCGTCAATCCTAAATACCCCTTCGCCTCTGGTGTTGCTGCCAGTTACTGAGTGTCCTGGCGCAAAGGCTGTCTAATGTGAATGGGACAGAACTGGCGGTCAGAGCTCTCCCATCAGGCCAGGCCGCTCCCTGCCCCCAGGCCACATGTAGGATCGTTCTGGGGCTGATGGTTAGGACAGACAGGCCTCCCGGGATGTCCCAAAGCAAGGGGTAAAACAAAGATTGTCCTCAGGCTTCCTGACGGTTAGAATCTAGCAGACACTCGGGCCCAGAGGAGAAACGCAAAGGGCGTCCAGTCATCTGGCACACCCTGGATACTCAATTCCTCTGTGTTGCGTAAATGGATAGACAGAGAGGCAGAGAGACGGAGATAGCAGGGGGTTTCCGTAGCTCATCCCTTTTTGACAGTACTCATCTGGGGCCCGTTCTGGTCACCGGTCCAAGGTGTTCACTCATACTCAAGCACACGTTGCCCAGGGAGCCACTAGGAGCCACTCCTTCTAGGAGTCAGAGGGAGAAAGAAGCTCAGCCATTCCCACTGCAAGTTGTGATGCTTGCAGTCCCACAAGACTCCGTACGGGCGGTAGAGTAGCTGTTATCTATCCCATTGACAGATAAGAAAGCTGAGACAGAGCAAGTAGATTGTGAC
Organism: Prionailurus bengalensis; assembly: GCF_016509475.1. Classification (NCBI taxonomy): domain Eukaryota; kingdom Metazoa; phylum Chordata; class Mammalia; order Carnivora; family Felidae; genus Prionailurus; species Prionailurus bengalensis. The sequence continues at coordinate 199,692,183 of NC_057343.1, forward strand.
TTGCTAAGGCCAAAGAAGTGGTAATTGGTGGCTCTGGAAGGCCTTAGAACCCAGGTCACCTGACCCCTGCACTGCAACATTCTCCTACAGCCAGGCTTCACTGCCATGGGACCGGCGCTAGCAGTGAATATGAACTTCACTTCCTCACTTATCAATCATCCAGGCTCCACTGTCTCTCTCTGATGAGTTGGAGGAGAGCTCCCTCCTGCTTATTGTCCCCAAGTAGGCAAACGACAACCAAATTAGCCAAGCAGACCAGCCCTGAACAAAGTCCCAACCTTGGAGGTCTTTGTTTTTGTGCTTTCAGCCTCTCCCAGAACCCTTTTCCTCCAGCGGGAATGCTCTCTTTATTCCTGAAGAATCTTTTTAGCAGATATAGTGGGGGCAGAGAGCTTGAGCACAGGCCCTCAGAAGGATGCCACTGATAACCTCACCCATGTTGCCATTGTGTTCCTTCTTAAAGTAGGATTACATCCTAAGAGAAGTCTTATGTGGTGTAAGCGATTTTATCCTCCTCTCCACGGGCCTTTGCATTTTAAAAGGGGAAGACCAAGATTCTGGAATGGTCTTTTTCAATAGCAGTGCTGTTGGCATTACCAGAGAGAGAGAAGAGATACAGAAGGCCAGGGAGCTTTCCAGCTGGTGGTTTTCACCTACTCTTTCTGTAAGGCCAGTCTAGCAGCCAAAAAGAGATTGGGGAAGGAGAACGTGAAAAAGGCCTCCACTTGCAGAAGTACCACACTGGGGACCGTCACCCCAACTTAGTTTCTCTGACATGGATCCTGGTTGGGGGAGGGGGGACAGGTAAAGCGGAGGAAAACCACTTCAAGAGAACTTGGAGGGTCTATCTTGCTTTCGGAAATCAAAAGCCAAGCTGTCAACGTCCAGTCAATTACGAGAGAAAAAAATGAAACATGGCCATGCCGTGCGTAACTGATTTCTTCAGGATCAGTGATGGGATTCTCTTACCCCTCCTCTCCTCCAGCTTTCTGGATGGAGACGGTTTGCTTATGTCATGTCTTCTCTCCACATCTAGAGATGTGGCAGCTTGTCACGACCCTTGGCTCCTGACCAAACTGGATGGAATGCACACTGCTGAGAAAGGTCCTCTCTTGGAGCTGAGGACAATGCCCTGCCGATGGATGCCTGCCCTGGGGGTGGGTTCTTCTCTCCCCCACCCACCCACCCCCAGCCTGAGATGGCAGTGCAAGCACTGTGTGCCAGAGGCTAGCCTGACGGTCCCTTGCGTCCGCTCTGGTTTTTTTGCTTTTTTCAACTTGCCTCACGAGATTTGTTACTCAATTTTCCATGATTTTAGTACCACCTGCTGCCAGCAAGCACGAGACAGGAATAAATATTTCACTGGCATAAAGTTGTCCAACAGCTCAGTCCGTGTCATTGACTTTCAACCAGGGGTTTTAGTAAGCAAGTTTAAGTGCCAAAGCCAGTCAGTTTGCCAAGCTGAAGTTGAACCTATGTTCAGAAGATAAGAAGCCGCAGTCCTCAGAGGCACCCTTGAGCGCCCAGTTACGCCCCCAGCCCTTCCTTCAAAAGGAAAACCCAGGAAGGTCTGGCCAATCTGGCTCACAATCTGTGAACCAACTTTGGGGTTTCTTTCCCAATAGCTCTGTATCCAAAACAGTGGCACAGAGCACTGTTTTGTTCATTTTCTTTTAAGTTCTTGGCAAATAAATCCTAGAGGAGTAATGCCTTTTAGGCATTATATGCAATTCCAAGCGCAAAATACAATGTTTGGAGGTGGTCTGTTGTCTACACAATAGTTGGTGGCAGTTGGTTGGTGCAGTAAGGGGTGGCGATTAGGAATTCTATAGTTCAGAACAAAGGGTGAAGAGTTTAGCCACAATTGCGTTAAATGCAAGCATTTTGTGGGGCCAGCACATGGTCTCCTTACCCCACGCATTCTTTTTTTTTCAATTTTCTTTTTTTTTAAATTTTTTTTTAATGTTTATTTATTTTTGAGACAGAGAGAGACAGACCATGAACGGGGGAGGGTCAGAGAGAGGGAGACAGAGAATCTGAAACAGGCTGCAGGCTCTGAGCTGTCAGCACAGAGCCCGACACGGGGCTTGAACTCACTGACCGTGAGATCATGTGACCTGAACCAAAGTCGGCCGCTTAACCGACTGAGCCACCCAGGCGCCCCATCAATTTTCTTAATATAAACTTTATATATAACAAAATTCCCCCATTTTAAGGTGGGGGGGGAGGGGCAAGATCATACACACCCCCGTGCAGAGATAAGCTAGAAGGACTCACAGGACTCAGCATATAGTTGGCACTCTAAGCTCACTACTTTAGGCTAAGTCTTAGTCCAGTGACGTAGTATAAAGGAATACATATGCAGCCTTTTCTTTTTTCTTTGTTTTTCTCCATACCATCTCCCCACCCCCGCCCCAAATACAAGGAAAGAAGATCCAGGACCCTTGACGCTAAGCAGACGTCTCTGGGTATCCAGCCTGACATCGGAAATGGGCCACAGGGAAGGAATAGGATTATGAACTTTCCTAATCTGGAAATGTAGGCCCTCAAGCGACATGTTCCGAGGATGTAGGTGGAATTATATCACGTGCATACCCAGTGGACAAAGTGGGACATATGGTTCTACATAACTTACTTTAGTCCTCAAAAAACTCCTAGTAGGTGGTACTATTTTTGTTCCCATTTTATACATAAGGAAACTACAGTTTAGTAAAGTAACTTGTCTAACAAGTGGGAAAATTTAGATCCGAGCCCGGATTTGCTGACTGTCCCTAACCAGTATGTCTGACTGCTACTTGTGGCTGGCAACAAGGGGTGATGCACCTCATCATGACATACCTTCTCCAGATGTCCAGCCCTGGACCACGCTGAGCCTGAACTCCTCCTGCAGCAAAAGGCAGACCCAGAGCCAGATCTGGCTCCTGAAATGAGCCCCCTGAGACGCTCAACGTTCCATTCAGCAAGTGCTGATCAGGTACCTATGATGTATGGTTGGTGTTTAGGAGCTAAGAAGAAGTCTAACAGGATCCATGCTTCCTAAAATACCTTGCCATCTGTTTCAGGAAAGACGATCAGCACATATTACAGCATGTATAATACAAGGCAGTTTACAGTGAACTAAATTGTATGGTACTGACTATAATTTTTATAGCAATTCAGAAAAAAAAGAGGTGAATATGGACTGTTCTGACTCAGGAAAGAAGGAACTTGAACCAAACACTCCAGGGTGGGTGGGATTTGGATAAGGAAACAGTCTCAGATGCCCTTACTAATCCTCTCCCCTACAACCAAATACCAGCGTTGGATTCTTTCTTTTCTTTTCTGGGTTTTTTAAAATTTTTTTGGCGGGGGGGATAATTTCTTTTAAAGCCAGTGTTAGTAAGTTGTATATTTTTCTTTTCTTTTTTTTTTCAAATTCCACTAGATTCTACATTTAGTACAAAATGATATAAACACAAAATTTCAAAAACATGTTGCTATTAAAAGTATCTTACTTCTGGTCAATGCTCATGGAATGTCTTGTGATTTCCTAAAACTGACTCTTCTGACCTGGGCACAAATAACGTCAATGTAGGACAAAGGCATCTGCCGCCATCTGAGAGATTTTTAGAACTATAATAAAACATATGGAATTAAGATGTCTACTTCCAAAGGCCTATTCTCTTAGTTGACCAGAGCCTTTAAAGGAAAGCAGAGTTTTACCCATGAGCTGAGTCTTACTCCAAAGCTCCCCATTTCACATTTGTAGGAAGGGCTGTCCCCACGCCCATCCCAGGGTAGAGACAAACTCATATGCAACCTGAACTTGTTGGCTTTCTTGGCTCTCACATCCTGAATGATGCTCTGCAAAGGGCTAGAGATGCCACCTCCTTGGCAGTGGTCCTGAGTTCAGTCTCATGACTCCTGGGGCAGGCTCAATGATCATGGCCATGCCTCTGGGTTTGTCCCCTAACACAGCGTGCTTTGCATCTTTGGATCTGAAGGAGTTGGATCTGACAGTTGGATCTCTTGCTACATTGCAATGGTAACTGAACAGAGACTGGGCTAAATAAAACCACCATCACCCATGTGGAGGACTTTGACAGGGAGGATGGTTTGGATGAGGTTCTATCTGTGCCAGAGATCCCAAACATGGTCAGCTGCCAACCAGCTTTGCTGACTGTTGATTGATGGTAAGCAAGAAGCTCCTCGTGCACCCCAATCTCCAGAACAAAGGAAGGAGAAGGGAGCCCTGGGAGCAGGGATGGGGGTAAACCCACAGGACAGAGGAGAGCCTAGAAAGAAGCTGGATGACACTGTCTTCATTCACTCCCGAATGAACCTGGGTGTGGTCATATTCCTTAACTCTCCGTTTCAGCATTGTGTTGTTCTGGAATTTATAACCCCAGATCGAAACAGCAATCCCAAGCTAAATTCCTAAAACACTCATTACTTTCCTAGACAATTGCTCCTAACTGGTCCCTGCCTCCTACCTCTGGTGTCTCCCTCAGTCTGACCTTTCCCACACAGTGGAACCAGATTAGTCTTCCCACGTATAACTTTGTCTGCAACTCTGTTTATTCAGGGTTTGTTCATGTTACCCTGTAGCCTAGGGAGGATATACAAGAGAACCGAAGTGGACCCTCGGCCGTGGGATTCACAGGTACACCACAACCTATCCGCACAGGCTGCTCTGATCTCATGTCTCATGATGTTCTTTAAGTGGCCCACAGCCCCCCTGGGGCTCAGGCTCAGCTCTTTTGATGGGCCTTTATCTCTTTCCTCCAGTTTTCTAGCTTCCTCGGTATCCTTTGGAGTCCCACCCCCTACATTAAGCCCCCTGGAGAACCCTTGGCCCCTGCTTCACACGACATAGAATAACAGAATGACAGTCTTTTGAGCAAAGTTTTCCCTAAAGCAAGGGGCAAACATCCTGAGTTATGCCCTATTGTGTGAATTTCCCCAAGAAGCACATCCTATTTCTAGCAAACAGAATGCCTCTGCTGTGAGCTCCTTGCATTCAGAGATCGGGCCTCATTCTTCTCAACACTGTTGAGACAGATGATACTTAGAATGAGCTCAATCAATATTGGTGGGGGGGGGGGGGGAAGTGGCCATTTTTTCTGAGCTTGTAATTTGTAGACAAATCTATACTTGCAAGGAGCCTTAAAGATAAAACATAAATTGGCTTGAAATCTTAATACATCTTTTTAAGTTTATTTATTTTGAGAGAGAGAGAGAGAGATCAGGCACGAGCAGGGGAGGGGCAGAGAGGGAGGGGGAGAGGGAGAGAATCCTAAGCCTGCTTTATGCCCAGCCTGGAGCCCGACTCGGGGCTTGATCTCACAAACCATGAGTCGGACACTTCACTGACTGAGCCACCCAGGTGCCCCATTAGCACACTTCAAAACATCTATTCCCAGTCTGGAGCCAAACAGAAGGTATGTGTTTGACCTAGCTATTGAATGAATTAAATAATTAAAGGCTAGAACTGCTTGGCTCTTAGGATCTTTAAAATTATGAACACGAATCATGAATTGTAAGAGTAAGCATCTAAAAAAATGAGAGAGAGAGAGAGAGAGAGAGAGAGAGAGAGACAGAGAGAGAAGGGGGAGAGAGAACAGTCCCCCTGAGATACCAATTAGTCCATCTCTTTCCGAATCCATACGTTCTAGACTCTTTTTTAAAGCACCATCAAAACAAACCTTTCAGGACCTGCTAAATGAGGCAACCCTTCAAAACTGTATGTAAAACACGGTTGTAAATCTAGGTTTTATGAGAGGAAATGACAGAAGGATAGTGTCTGTGAAGGCTAGACTTTGCAAAGCTGTTCTGTAAATGCTTTTTATTTTATGGACCAGTTTTATAATCCCCATCAGGCACATGCCTACCCTGGAATTACTCATGTGTGTGTGCATGTGTGTGTGTGTTCCAGCCAGTGGTTACCTGAGCCAGACTGTATGAACTCATTAAATGATTAAATGCCTACCCGAGGAAAACAAATGCATTACTGATAGATGACTATTGGGTCCATCTGGCAAATGCAAAAAACATCTTGCTCCTAAGGAAAATATATTTCTTTTATTCAACTTATATATTTAGAAACTACTGGGTTTTTTCTTTAAGTTTTATTTATTTATTTTTGAGAGAGAGAGAGAGAGAGAGAGAGAGAGCAAGTGCAGGAGGGGTAGAGACAGAATCCCCAAGCAGGCTTCACACTGTCAGTGCAGAGCCCAGTGTGGGTCTCAAACCCATGAACCTTGAGATCATGACCTAAGCCAAGGCAGGACGCTTAACTGACTGAGCCACCCAGGCACCCCACTACTCTTTGTTTGTTTTTTAATTCCTTGAAAGGGAGGAAAATGCACATTACAATATTTCTAGGGAGGAAAATGCACATTACAATATTTCTAAGGCCAGCCACACCTTCCCCAGGACCTTGCCAGGCAAGTCCTCCTGGGAACATACTAAGATTCTTCCCCATCTTTTTTTTTTTTTTAACTTTTTTTTTAAATTTTTTTTTTTTTTGAGACAGTGAGAGACAGAGCATGAACGGGGGAGGGGCAGAGAGAGAGGGAGACACAGAATCGGAAGCAGGCTCCAGGCTCTGAGCCATCAGCCCAGAGCCCGATGCGGGGCTCGAACTCACGGACCGCGAGATCGTGACCTGAGTTGAAGTCGGACGCTTAACCGACTGAGCCACCCAGGCACCCCAGTTCCCCATCTTTGATTAATTTTCTTTTCAATCGACAGAGGAAGTGCAGGAGGCTGCGCTCACGCAGACAACAGGCAAGCATCTGGAACCAGGTCACCTATTCTCTCCATCACTGTCCCTCTCCCTGGAGTACTGGGGCTTCTCACTGCTGCTATACATCTGATTTATTTTGGGTTCTCCTGGGATCAGGTCAAAAATGGCTCCTCCCAGCAGCAGCTTCGGCCTATAGCTAAAGGCCCAGCTAAGGCCCAATCCGTTAGCTAAAGCTTAGCCTTCAGCTAACTGACCGTGGCTTCCTATTTGCAAGTACGCGGCTGGAGAATAAGAAGGACAAGGCAAGGGCTGGCCAGCCGCTACATTTGGAGGCAAGGGAGCAGGCACTGGGGCCTCTGAGGCAAGCTCTGGGGACCAGGAAGGAAATGATTGGCATCTCCAGCACAGAAGCCAGTGGACACACACTCAGATCCTATCTCCTGTCTCTGGTTATACAAACGGAGAATGACTTTGTTGAGAGAAGGGCTTAATTTTCCTTTCTTCTCTGGCAGGTAACTCCCCTGGCATTTGGGGCATAGAGATGTTTGTGATGTATCACATTGCAATTGACATGTTTGTTTCAACAGTAAATTAAGTCATCAGACTTGATTAATGGGCTTGGGTTGAAGACTTGAGAGTCATGGAGCTCACCTGACATCCAGAAATAGCACAAGGACTTGCCCAGAAATTTCCACAGCTACAGACAGAGCGCCTTCCTAAAGAACTATGATTACAGATGGGTAGGAGGTGGGGCCCAACCCGCCTGGGAGAAAATAGCATTTTTGTGTAATAATAAGCAACCTAACTTGCAAATCTGTGGCATTCTTCTTGCTTTGTGTCAGGCTTGGATCTGACCTAGTTACTTTTTCACACTGTGGGCTTTAGAAGTTTGTGGGAGTGCCAGCAACCACACATGGGGACTTGCTCAGGTCCTGCACTTACAACCCAGAACTGGATGGAAGGAAACAACTGTAACTCCTCCCCTGGCTTTTCCACACCTTCAGCTACCCTTTCTCAGGTTTTCACAAGCCTTCAGGACAGCCACGCCCTCAGCTCTTACTGGATCCCACTCCATCCCTACATCTGCTTTCATCTCGTGAATTCTCCCCTTCCTCCTGAGTTACTTTGTTCAGCCTGATGTCGCTGAAAGAACAGAGACGTCAGTACCAATTCTAGCACTGTCATAAACCAGCTGTGTGACTGTAGATAAGTTGCTTAATCTCTCTGGGCTCCACTGTTGTCCTAGATAAAGATGAATCCTATCAAAAGCAAAAGTCCTAGTCCTAGGACTCTGCTCCGTCTCCCTTGAGTTGGCCTCAATTTGTACTTTCCAGAATCCTCACTTCTAATGCTTTCTCCTGCCAATTGCTGGAGCAGGTGGGCAGAGGGGCAGGGGTGTGTGCGTGTGATATTTTGATATGCATTCATGAAACATCCACGTCTTTCTCACCCTCATCCTAGTCTTAGTAAATGCTGTCTGAGAGGATAAATGATTCGCCAAGGTGTCATGGCTAGGAACTGATGGAGTTAGAGGGCTGGGGTTTGAACGAAGCCCAGAATCCAGTCCTCATTTAGAAACACACAGCTACTTGCTCCATACCAAGTAAAACTGCCATGGCCCTGTTAGGGGGAAGAAGAACGATCCATGTGTCTTTCAGCCATTATTTCAAGTTCACCTGCCACTCTAATGAACTGGATGGGGTTTGAAGGAGCCAAACATCATCACCATGAAGATTCAGAACCACACCATTGCCATTTGGGTAAAGGCTGTTGCTCCCAGAGGACTGAGGTCTATTGTGATCAAACCCAAGCATTTAGTTCAGATTGGAATCCAGAGGCTGAAAAATTCCCCAAGGGCTTCATTCCCACTGATCACCCTGCTGACGTGGGTCCAAACCACTGCATCTGAAGGACTCCAAGCCTCAGGGATGCCTGCCACCAACAGCTGTCTCACATTCCTTGAGGGTCTAGTCACTATGGTTTCATTACACGTCACACCAAAACTTAATGGCATAGAACAACCACTTGCTGCGTTCATGGATTCTCTGGGCTGGAATATACACAGGGGATGGGAAGGTGGCTTGTCTCTGATGCACCTTGTCTAAAGCTTCAACTGGCGAGACTCAAAGGCTGGGGACTGGAATCACCTGAAGGCTTGCCCACTGAGAACTCCAGCACCAGGACTAGGAAGACTCCAACAGCCAAGCTCTTTGAGCATCTCTCTCTTTCCCTCCAGCATGGTGGATTCAGTGTGGCTGGACTCCCCATAGGACACCTCAGGGCTCCAAAGGCATGTGTCCCAGCAGAGCCAGGCCGGGTAGAGGTTTTGGCACCATCTATGAAGCAGCTCCAGAAGTCACACGGCAGCATTTCTACCACATTCCATTCATCGAGCAGTCACAAGGTTGAAGGGGGCAGGCAAGGTGGCAGAGGAGCAGATAGGACCCATTTTTGAACACTATATTCTGTTAAACTTCAGGATTCTCTGAGCCTGGCCCTGATCTCTGGGAGAGTAAGCCCTGGTCATACGGGTTTTGACCAAAGTCACTTGGTACCAGTGGGGCCTTGGGAATGAAGTGAAAGCAACCGTTTTTGACTCTGCGTCTGGCTGGATGTCTCTAGGCAGACTCAGCGGTTCCAGCCCTTTGTGCAGGCACAGACACACACACCAGTCCAGATCATCTCAACTCCCACTGATTCTTGTTCCCTGACATCTCTCACACCACCTCTCCTTTCCTTTCCCATTCCTGCCACCCTAATCCCAGTCCTTTGATTTGTTGCCAGTGGCAAAGTCTGCTAATCGTCCCTAATATCCATTTTCTCTTTCTCCTTTTGAACACATCTCTCATTTTTAGCTGGACATAGGACCCCAAATAAAGATTACATTTCCCAGCCTCCCTTGCCAGTAGCAAGGTTTCTGAGGCTAGGCTCTACCTAATGACATCTTTGGTGGTTTTAAATCATGACCCCAGAATTCTTTGGTGGTCCTCTCTTTGGGAGGTGGGGTCTAGGTCCCATCCCCTGAATGTAGGCACTGTGATTACTTGACCAAATGTGATTCTATGCCCATCTCTGGATCTAAGTCTTAAGAAATGGGCAGTTTTGGGGGGACCTGGGTGGCTCAGTCGGTTAAGCATCCAACTTCGGCTCAGGTCATGATCTCGCAGTTTGTGGGTTCAAACCTCACATCGGGCTCTGTGCTGACAGCTCAGAGCCTGGAGCCTGCTTCAGATTCTGTGTCTCCTTCTCTCTGCACCTCCCCACATTCATTCTCTCTCTCTCTCTCTCTCTCTCTCTCTCTCAGAAATAAATAAAACATTTTTTTTTAATTAAGAACAAAGAAAGAAATGGGCAGATTCCACTTCTGCTCTTGAGACACTGCCCTCAGAACTCAGACACCAAGCTGGGAGGAAGCCAGGCAGCCTCACCGGACTTCCACACAGGCATTTCCAACCACAGCGTCATGAGGAATCAGGTGACAGCATTTGCCCTCAGGTGTGCAAGTGACCAAGCCTGCTGATGGTTCCAGATCTCACCTGTTGAGTACCCTGCAGCCTTCGGGCCACCCACGCTGCTGCTGTCACGGGCAGAGATGGGGTGTCCCACAGCATCCTGCCTACATTGCAGATTCATGAGGAAAATAAAGGATTGCTCTGTTTTAGGCCACGAAATTAGGGTGGTTTGTCACGTAGCCATTGATCACTAGAACAGCATTAAACAGATATGTGCCACCCTCCCTGCACGGGACTACTGATCTCTGAGCTACTTCTTGTGTCTTGAGGACGGAATGAAAATCTACTTTGTTTAGGCTGTTATGTTATCTGCCACTCACAGCGAAACTTCCTCCTACAGGATATACCACAGCAGTCTTTTACCTGCTATCCTTGTGTCCACACACTTCCAATCCGGCTACCACACTACTCTAACATTTGGCTAATGCTCTATCTTCTGTACTGTGTCCCATTTCCAAGGGAACTCAGTCCAAATTTCTTTGCCTAGCACTCCACGGCCATTGTTATTCTAGCTCTCCTGACCTCTGTATCTCCTGCTACTTCTTTTATTCGTACTTGGTATTTGTACCTCTGGGGATATGGGCAGGGTGCCAGGGGCTACTCAAAGCCCCAGGATAATGTACAGCATGGGGACTATAGTTAATAATACTGTACTGAATATATGAAAATTTCTAATAGATCTAAAAAGTTCTTGTCACAACAAAAACTACTTTCCAGAATCAATTTTACAATGTGGAGGAAAAATGACTTTTAGTTCTTTTCTTGATAACAATTTCAATATTTTTATAAATTAATATAACTGTCCATATATTAAGAATATTGTGTGTGTGTGCATGTGTGTGCGTGTGCGTGCGTGTGTGTGTGTGTGTGTGTGTGTGTGTGTGTGTGTTTCAGGTAAAATATGAAGCCATTTCTTGCTGATGGAAGGCTAATTTGAGCTATACTGCAATGCTCCAGGTCATTCCACCTCTACCAATAAGGGTACTTTGCTATAAAGTTTGAGAAGCATGCTTTTGTCACTTAGAAATGCATTCAACTGTGGGGCGATTAAGACTTAAAGTTAGCTTATGCAGTAGTAACTGAGGAGTTGGCAGTTGACTGTCCCTGATTCAGGCGCTCATTAACCTTGGAGCCGGGGACTGTGGGATTCCCTCACCCCTTCCTTCATACTTGTCCACAGGTCATTTCCTGGGCCTTTCCTTTCTGCTGTCACAAAATGGTCGCTGTAGCTCCGGACAGCAAATCCATGTTCAAGGCAGTTAAAAGACAAGAGGATAGAGGGTTGCTAGTCTCATATTCCATTCCTATTAGGCCAAGCAAAATCCTTCTGCAAGCCCCTATGAGATCTTTACTTAATTCTCACTGGTCAGAACAGTTACACAGTCACTTCTGGATGAAAAAGAGGCTAGCAACATGAGTCAACCAATCAGCTGGGGCTGGGCAGCTTGTGTCATTCCCGTCACTCCCATCAATTTCCCTCCCTTCAATTAGTGTTCTATCAGCAAAGAGGAAAGGGGACTAGATGTGGGGGAGGCACTTAGCGACTGTCACAGTACCCTTCTCTCCAGCCAAATTGGCTTTCTGGTTGATCCTAGAGCCTGACACATAATAGGGGCCAAAGAAACAAGCCACTATCATTTGGGGGAGCAGAAATGGCAAATGTACAGCACACATGGTCTCCCCTCTCCCAAACGCACCCTTAGTCTCAGGTGGAGGGCCCCTTGCCCGCTGGAACCCAGTATTATTGTGAGCCGAAGGGAAAGCCATGTCCCTCCAGACACAGAACCCAGCATCTGGGAGCGACCGAAAGAACTCTCTGTCCAGGTCGCAGATCCATTTCCACTCACCCCTAGAGAAAAGCGGAAGTGTCTGTGAGGGCATTTCTCGAGGACACCACCTCTCAAATATTCAGCAAAAGTAGAGATTTCGACCCAGCCCAATGAACACCCTACTCGTGCAGCACAGTTTTCTTTGCATTTGCAGACTGAAATCAGAACTAAGGACTCAGAGCAGTTTGAGCTGTACTTCAATTACCCAGTCTGTTGTGTTCAGAGCGGCTGAAGACTCCTTGGAAATGGCAGAGGTGCTGCCTTAGAAGTAAGACGGGCTTTATTTTTTCTATAGGTGCTTTTTGAGACGACTCCGCGGTCTGTGGAAGAAAGAAGTGAGACAGGAAGGGCTTGTAGTTTGTCACCTCCAGAGCTGGCCACTCGGCCTGTTGCTTTGACTTGGCACCACGAGAGAGAGGGAGCGGCCCCGTGGTTCTTTTCCAGGTTTTCCCCATGCCTTCCCTCTGCATACAGGAAGGCGCACATGGGGCCAAGACACAGATCATTGAACTTGAGAAGGAAAACGCAGGAGCCCTCATCCAACCCAGAAGTCATAAAGGAACAGCAGAAAAGGTCTCTAATGTACGGGGTGGGTTTCCGTAGTCATCTGCCAGGCGTACATTTCTGAATCATCTCTTAACACTTGGCAAAGAGGCTTAGATGTTGAAAACTCCCTTTTTGGCCAGAAAGCTGGAAGGATCATATCTGTAAACAACAATGGGTTTTAACTTTTTTGTATTATAGTAACTTTCACTTTAAATTAGTCGATGTTTTAACAGGAACACTCTCTTAGGTTGAAGTTTTTACCTATTCCTCAAGTCACCTGACCAAGCAGGTTTCCAGAAGTAACAGGACTTTCTTTAAATCCTTAATATTTGGACTCCCTTAATATGATGCTTGTAGGTGATCAGACTTTGTATTTTCTTTTTTTTTTAATGTTTTTTTTTGAGAGAGAGAAAGAGAGAGAGAGAGAGAGAGAGAGAGAGAGAGAGAGAGAGAAACAGAGCACAAGCAGGGTAGGGACAGAGAAAGAGGGCCTCTGAAGCAGGCTCCAGACTCTGAGCTGTCAGCACAGAGCCCGATGCAGGGTTCGAACTTATGAACTGTGAGATCATGACCTGAGCTGGAGTCAAACACTCAACCGACTGAGCCACCCAGGCACCCCCAGACTCTGTATTTTCTGATGCTCTCTTGGTGGTGGTAGCAAGTTCATTGGTATTTTTTGAATACTAACTTTGTGCTAACGGTGCTGGCCCTGTGGAGAAAAGAAAGGGAGTCTATGAGTCACCCACCTAATTGCATAGAATATAATTTCATGCTAATTATTAGGCTGAATTTCTTTTTTTTTTTTTTTTTTAGGCTGAATTTCTTAGACCTATTTAAGATTGATTAAATAAATGATGATTAAGCATTCAATGGGTACTTCGTGCAACTATGAAATGATATTGCAGATCTATAGAGATATGGGTAACTGTGTTTATATCCGGGGACTGCTGTAACAAAGTACTTGTCACAAATTTTGGTGGCTTAAAGCAACAGACGTTTATTCTCACAGTTATGGAGGACAGAAGTCCAAAATTGAAGTGTCAGAAAGAAAATGAAAACAGTAATTCAAAAAGATATACGCACCCCTACGTTTATTGCAGTATTGCTTACAATAGTCAAAATATGGAAGCAATCCAAGTGTCCATCGATAGATGAAAAGATAAAGAATATATAGTATATATATCATGGAATATTAGTCAGCCATAAAAAAGAATGACATCTTGCTGTTTGTGACAATATGGATAGACCTAGAGGGTATTATGCTGAGTGAACTAAGTCAGATACAGACAGACAAATACCATATGATTAAACTCATATGTGGAATCTAGAACACAAAAATAAAAATCAAAAGAAAGCAAAAAGAGACCCCAAAATACAGAGAATAAACTGATGGTTGCTAGAGGGAAGGGGGAAAAGGGGAGGGGCAAAATGGGTGAAGGGGAGTGGGAGATACAGGCTCCCAGTTACGGGATGAATACATTCTCTGACACTCCCCCCAAAACAGTGGGATCTTTGCCCCCTCCCCTTGAATCTCAGTGAGCTTGTGACTTCTTTGACCAATACAGTATGGCAGAAATGATGTTATATGACTTCCATGGCTAGATCACAAAAGGCCACACAACTTCTACCCTGTTTACTCATAGAACCTCAAGGCACCATATAAGAAGTCTGACTACCCTGAGGCCACCATGTTGTAAGGAAGTCCAAGTCATGTGGAAAAGCCACAGGTAGTCACCACCCCAACTGGGCTCAAAACTCCAATGAACTCAACCCAGGTGCTAGCTCTGTGAATGAAGAAAGAAGCCTGAAGTTGTTTCCAGACCCCAGACATTCCAATTATCCTCAGCCATTTGAGTTTTCCCAGCTGAGGTCCCAGCCTTCATAGAGCTGAGGCAAGCCATCCTGATATCTCCTGTCGAAACTCCTCACCCAGAGAATTCACGAGCCATAACGAGGTGGTTGCTATTTTGCACATTTTATGTCTTGTGTGGCAATAAATCATGAATAAACATTATGTACAGTATAGTCATATTTTTTAAAAAGTATGAATGTATGTGCATGGATGGACAGGAAATACCTAGGACGTTTGACTCCAAACTGTTAACAGAGATTATTTGGGGGGGAGGGGTATACTCTTATTTATACTTTTCTCTATTTTTAAAGATTTTATTTTTAAGTAATCTCTACCCCCAACGTGGAGCTCTAACTCACAACTCCCAAGACCAAGGGTCACATGCTCCACAGACTGAGCCAGCCAAGTGCCCCTATACTTTTGTATATTTTTTAAATTCTTTAAAATGAGGTCATATTACTTAATCAGGAAAAAAGAAAATGATTTTCATGTAGAAAAAAAGATACCACTGAAATATGGTGGTTGTGTTTTCAGCCACAAGCAATGAAAGACTCCTGGTGAAGGCTGGGGCATCTGTGCACTGTAACCGTAATCGACACACCAATTATTTTGCAATCAAAGCTTGTTTTAGCTAAGTAAACTACTAATCACAGGGCTGAGTCTAGTCTCTTCAGAGCTGTGCCTCACGGAAGTAGCAGTGACTGAAAAGGAGGTTCAGGCACTCCTCTGGCACTCTCCTTCTTCAGGTGGCCGGGCCCAGAGCTCAGACAACCACCTTGTTCTTTGGTAATGGGGGAAGGCAGTGGTTATGCAGCGGTTTAGGGAGGGGAGCAGGTGGAAAGCACAAGAGAAGTGGGTGTGAACAAAGGGCCTAGAAGATGGAGACGGGATGCTGTGGCTTCCGTCTCCTGTCAGGGAAAGGGACAGTGTACGCATTTCCAATGGCTTGGCATAGGGGGTGCCCCCACACGCCACAGAACCGGGGCTGTGTGCTGCTGACGTTATGTCTGCCACTGCTGACGACGTTTCTAACATAAAGTGTGTCACTGGAGCACATCCTTTTTCTTCAGAGACATAGTATTCAAAGGTTAACAACACGTCCTGCCAAGAGCACAAACCCCACTCTTGGCATGACAAATGAGGCCTTGGCCCTCTTGAATGGCCACACTTTAGAAACCGAGGGAAAGCAGAGAGAAGCAAAAGGCCACAATTGAAAAGAACAGTCCTTGTGACTTCCACAAAAAAATGTCAGAATGGAGCCAAGGGTGAGTTAAGTATTATATGCACAGTTTCTACGGAAACTTGAAAAGCAAACAGTGCATCAGGGAGGAAGGCACTCATTACACAGATAAGCTCCCAATCCCAGGGACCAGCCCTCCCTTCCAGCTTCTATAGAACACTCCATGGCAAGGTTCCCAGGCACAAAGACACCCAGGGGCCTCCATCGTGGTAGAGGGCATCTCAAGAGACCAGGAAAGAAGTGGGTGCCAAGGTGCTTTGCGCTCTGCTGGGCCAACATGAGACACTTTCTGTGTAGCCCCCAAGATGCCATCACTCTATTAACTCTATTAACAGCCAATAGCCACTTCTGCTAAATTTGTAACCTTACGCGTGCCCATTTGCCCATCAGCAGGTAGTCTGGTAAAGTTAACTACTTACGTGGCTCTGGTTTCTAGAGAGGAAGACACACAGTGGAAAGCAATGCAAGTACTCCCAGCTCCTTCCTTTTGTTCTTCCCATCACATTGTCTTGATGAAATGAAACCTCTTCAACTCACAGGCAAGGAAGTGGGTGTAGGGAAAGCCCCAAACCTACCAACTTTATAATTTATATGATATGATACTCTCTGCCTGTTCTGAGGCCCCTCTGATTGGCCTTCAGTTATTTATACATCTCTGACAGTTTCACACTCCACCCTCACTAACCTTTCTGGGGCCAGAAAAATCTCACTCTAACTCATTTCCCAGTGACCTTTGTTCTCACTCACAAGTCCTGAGGATCACAGCACACCCTTACCCCACCCCATTTTAGTGCATATGTGGGTGTATTCTCTTTCTTTAATATCCTTATGAAATTTCATAGCTTATTTTATATATATTTAATGTTTATTCCCATGTGTTCATTTTTTGCTATTAGTGTGATGGTTTTTTCCTCTATGTTTTATAACGGATTATTATTTGAATATAGGGAAGCTTGATTGAATTTCTTTGATAAATAAGATTTTTTTTCTATCTACAACTATTACCTTCCAGAACACAGTTGGGGAATGCTACAGGGGGTCAGAATGTTATATGTGGTGACAGTGTAATTCTTTATGAAAATATGAATTCATAGTAGTGAAATCTGCTTTATTCTGCATTTTGATATATTATACTACAAGTTTCTCTCCGATAGAAATAGCTCCTGTTTTCTCATTACAGGACACACTATCTATTTTCATAGTGCAAACACAACGTTCAGCTTTAGTAATGGAGTCACATATGTCTGTTCAAAGATTGAACTTGTTTCAATATGCCTTTGTCCACTGAAACTCTGCATCTATGAAACGTAAAATCCCTAATGCATTCATGTTTTTAAGCAGAAGAGAAGGCCTCTATGTGGTTCATCACTCACCAAAATAAAATAAATCATAATTAATTGTGGCTATTTTAGCACATATAGAATCTCTAGATCAAAGATAGTATAGTTATTTACCCATACCAACCCTCTTTCAAAAACCTATGAAGAGAACAATGGGCAAGAGAAGTATATCGCCATCTGTGTACAAAGGAGTAAGCAACACATCCATACGTATAGAATAGCTCTACAATGACATACAAAAAACTGTCATCAGTGGTAGCCTCTGGGGGGGAGACTGGAAGATATAGGCAAACAGGAGACTTACTTTCCATGGTGAACTCTCTTGCACTCTCTGAATTTTCTATCACACACAGGTATTGTACTACTAATAAGCTTCTGTGTCAAGAAGATACTGAGGAACAGTAATATTTTATGGGTAGCAATGGTATGGTGAGAATGAGATGGGAATTTCTTAAATTTGCAAATGGGACATAAGTTGGTATGATTGCATTTGACATGTCAGAAGCCTCAAAAAGTTCCTTTCTCTGCATTTCTGAATCTTTATGTAGGATAGACTCCTAGAAGCAGAATTACTGCCTGTGGTAGGCATAACAATGGTTTCCTCAAATGGTCCCACATGTCCAAATTCCTGGAACCCATGAATATGTTATGTTACACGGCAGGAGGGAATCAGGTTGCAGAGGGAACGGAGGCTGCTAATCAGATGGAGATGGAGAGGCTATCCTGGACTATCCAGGTAGTTCCAATGTAATCACCAGGATCTTTATTAAGTGAAGGAGGGGGACAGAAGAGTCAAAGTAATGCAGTATAAGAAGTCAATCAGCCATTGCTGGCTTTAAAGATGGAAGGGGCCATGAGTTAAAGAATGTGGGCAGTTTCAAGGAGCTGGAAAAAGGCAAGGAAATGAATCTTTCCCTGGAGCCTCCAGAATGCATGCAGCCCTGGAAATACCTTGATTTTAGCCCAGTGAGACTCATTTTGGACTTCTGCAGTCCAGAACTATGCTGTTTGTGGTTTAAGCCATCAAGTCTATGCTAATCGGTGACAGCAGCAATGGAAAACTAATACACTGTGTCAAAGAAATACTCATTTATAAGAATAAAAATCTGGAAAGAATCTAAATGTCCATTAACAAAGAAATAGAAAGTAAATGGTGCCATATTTATACGAAAGAGATTTTGAAATTTTTCAAATGTTTATGAGAGCATATTAAGTTGAAAAAGCAGTTTATAAACCTGTATCTGATTCCAGTTATAGAAATTATATACTCATATATACATCACTTCAGTCAGGGTTCAGCTGCAGAAAAGAGAAATTACTCAAGGCATTTTGAAGAGAAAGAGACATAAAAAAATCAGATCCATACAAAATCATGGGGGAAACCGTAGGAGAGGGGCTCATGAGGCCTCTTGAGAGGTCGGCCAAGCTACGGGGGTCCACCCAGATCACCAAGGGGAGTGCCAGATGGAGCCCTAGCCTGGGGTCACACATTCAAAGGCAGTGGAGAGATGGCCCCTTTTCTTCCCTTCCTTTTCTCATAACCACTGCATTTTACTCATATGGTACAAAGAATATTTAAGTGTAATCCCACATTTTTCTGCCTCCATATTTATAAACGAGAAACAAATACCAAAGAATCTATTGTTGTTAAGAATGCATGCTCTGACTGATGAATGGATAAAGATGATGCGGTTTATATATATGATGGAATACTACTCAGCAATGAGAAAGAATGAAATCTGGCCATTTGCAGCAATGTGGATGGAACTGGAGGGTATTATGGTAAGTGAAATAAGTCAGGCAGAGAAAGACAGATACCATCTGTTTTCACTCATATGTGGATCTGGAGAAACTTAACAGAAGACCATGGGGGGAGGGGAAGGGGGAAAAAAGTTACAAACAGAGAGGCAGGGAGGCAAACCATAAGAGACTCTTAAATACTGAGAACAAACTGAGGGTTGATGGGAAGGGGGGGGAGAGGGGAAAATGGGTGATGGGCATTGAAGAGGGCACTTGTTGGGATGAGCACTAGGTACTGTATGGACGCCAATTTGACAATAAATTATATTAAAAAATAAAAGAAAAAAAAAGAATGCATGCTCTGGAGTTAGATGACCCAGATTTAAGTCCAGCTTGATCTCTGCCTACATGACCCTCACTCTTGGTGCCTGAGCACCATTGTCAGTAAAGGGAAAGATTTCAGTGCCTTCCCCACAGGGTTTCCTGAGGGTCCAACCATTCTGGGGAGCCAAGCACTCAGCAGAGAGTAAGGTGAAACTGCTCAATAAATGGTAGCCATCATTTTTATAATACTTTCCTATACTTATCAGGTATTATTTATCATGTATTAATTTTATCATCATAGAAACAAAAACCCCATTTTGGGAAAACCCAAGCTGGATGTTAAACTTCCAAAAATAATCATGGTCTGAAGAAAAAAATAGAAATTTTATTTTATGTTATTTTTTTTTAAAAATAGAAATTTTAAAACTTGTTGCCTTGCATCAGTTTCTGTCCACTGTATATCTGCTTCCTGTTGATAAGGGAAATAATAAAGACACAGGTTCTATTTAAAAGTAGAGAGTCCATAGACTATTTTCATTCTCAAGGCTATTCATTCTGGATGGCAAATGTCACTCTCAATCTTTTGCATAAAAAGAACCCTATTTTGTCATTTGACAATGAGTGAATACGTTTTGGGGGACAAAGGGAAGAATTTGTGATAATAAAAAGGGATAAAGAAGATAAATGGTTTTCGGTTAAGATTGGTTTACTACTTTGACCATTGGTTATACAGCCATCTAAACATGGACATTTATAACTGATTAAATGTAAACTCAGAGGCCACCCAGTCTGGTCCCCAGATTCAGGCACCACTATCTCTCCTTATGGGACAGGGATCCTGAAGGAATATGTTTGACAGTTTACATTTTCACATACATCCTTTGTTACTTGGTGCCATGGTCTGTCTCCCTTGGGTTAATCAGCTCCACATTCTCCTGCCAAAATGAGAATATAAATCCGGTGCTCTTAGCATTGTCCTCTGCTGCAGAGGATATCATCAAAGAGCCACAGGAGATGATTTAGTCTATAACAGCCATGCCTTTTAATTAATGTTAAAACTTCCATGCTCGTATGAGTCAGGTTTTACTCCTTCCAAATCCTCAGCACGTTTTGAGTTGGAAATACATTCAGCAGAACATAGACAGTAGGTAAACCATGACTCTCACTGAATTTCAGCATGGCATATTTTATGGCTTGTCCTTTTCCTACCTCAAACAACCTCATGGTCTCCAGAGACGAAGAAGCATCCAAGTACATGAACTTTAAAGGACTTAAGTATAAACCCCAATAGGAAGTGATTTTACTTTTATTTCCAAATTCCATTACACACAAGTAAAGGAAGTAAAGCTATTAATTTGGTCAGCATTACAGATAAGGACCAAGCAGGAAATGACTTCTCATATGACATCATCCAGGGCCCGTGTCAGAGCAGTGATAGGCGGGGCCTATCCTTTGGCCCTTACAGATCTTTCCCAGCCTTTTCTGAATGAAATGGTACAGACAGGGCCAAATTTAATTAAGTTACCTCAACATGGATTGTACTGCTCTGTGGGACTGTAATGTAGACATTGATAATGAAAGAAACCAAGAATGAGAAAAGAGGAAAGGTGGGGGGAAGAAGTTAAAGCCCTAATTGTTTAGTAAGATAAACCTTAGCTGGAGAAGCCAGTGAACGTTCCTAGGAATTTTATATTCTAGTTAAGTAACTGTGTCCTTGTGTCATTTTTAATAAGAGCATTTCAACCTTAGAGAATACTTGAGATGGTGCTCGATGGAAATCACATTCGTCTCACACCTGCACCATTAATTATCAGGCATGAGGACGCAGGAGAAAGACAAGCGGACTCAAATCCCGGTTTACATGACTCTGGGCAAGTTACTTAGTTTCTCCACCTGCAACATAGGTCAATTAACACCTACCCCCCCGCCTCCCCGGGGTTGTTGGGAAAATTAAATGAGACGATGCTGGGAAATGCCCAGCACAGCTGGACCTCTATAACGTTTGCAGTTTCTCCCATGACTGCTTAGTAGATAACCAATTGGTTTTTGTGAGGGTTTTTTAGATTTTTTTCTTTAAATTGTGGTAAAAAAATATACATGACATAAAATCTGCCATCTCGCTCCTTTCTAAGTGTGCAGTTTAGTAGTATTAAGTACGTTCCCACTGTTGCGCAACCGACCTCCAGAACTCTTCTCATCTTGCAAAACCCAAACGCTACACCCATTAAACATCTCCCATTTCCCCCTCTCCCCAGCCCCTGGCAACCGCCATTCTATTTCCTTTGTGAATTTGACTACTCTAGGTACCACATATGAGTGGAATTTGCCTTTTTGTGACCAGCTTATTTCAGATAATCAGTTTTTTGGATCACTTGTTTTGACCTGACAAATACTGATGCTCAGACAAAAGTTTTGGCAGCTGCATGTTATATTGCAATATTGCACGATTATCCAACTATTTAGGCAACACGTGACTTTTCAAAAATAAAGGTGATCCATTATGAGTTAGACCGTGTAAGTTGCATGGATGGATTTTACACTAGTATGGTCAATTCCCAAATCACCTGCCACCACTTGTGCCTTATCCCTTTAACTGCTTTGTAAATTTCTGGAGGTCATGTGGTGCCTGGCATGTATTAAGAGTATGGTAGGGGCTCCGGGGAGGCTCAGTTGGTTGAGCGACTGGCTCTTGATTTCAGCTCAGGTCATGAACTCACGGTTCGTGAGTTTGAGCCCTGCATTAGGACTCTTTGCTGACAGTGTGGAGCCTGAGATTCTCTCTCTCTCTCCCTCTCTCTGCCCCTCCCCCAAGTGCATGAGCATGTACTCTGTCTCTCAAAATAAATAAATATTTTAAAAAAGAGTAATAATGGACTAATAAATTAATAAATCAATGGATTCAGGTCCAGTTTTATGAACTGTTAGCAAGAAAATGTCCATCATAGGGTATTTCCTTTACTACTGATTCTGTGCCACATCTTTACTCAACAACTGATGTTACTTACAGAATCCAAAAGAGATCAACTTTTGGATCATGGGCACTTCTGTGTCCCATCAGCTTCTTAATGTCAACACATGTCAGATTTGTTTAGTTTTCAAATTCTGTAGTACTAATTGATTTTTAACAGCAGGACTCGCAAAGATTTAAAACATTATTCAGAACTGGCCAGGGTGAAAAGAAATAGGGGCTCAAATACAGTGCTAGTAGAAATGTAAGCCTTTAAGAGGGCAATTCAAAACTTTTTGTAACTCTCTCCCCTCCCCTTAACTCTGCAAATTAATTTCTAGTTAGTTTATTCCACAGAGATGGTCGTACAAATGTTCACAGATATATGACTGCGGTAAACTGAATAATGGTCCCCGAGAAATGGCTACATCCTAATCCCCAGAACCTGAGAAATTGTGAATATGTCATGTTCATGACAGGGGGTAATAAACACTGCAGATAGAATTAAGGTTGCTAATCAGCCGACCTTAATATAAGGCCCTGCTGGACTATACCAGGCAGTCTTAGTACTTAAATGTGTATTTAAATGTGGATGAAGAAGGCAGAAGAGTCCACGTAGGAGTGATTCAATGTTCGTGTGAAAAGACTCAGCCAACATTTGCTGGTCTTTAAGACGGAAGGGAGCCAGAGGCCAGAGGGGATGTAGCAGCTTTTAGAAGCTAAAAAAGGCAAGAGAAAGGATTATCCCCAAGAGCCTCCAAAGACAAAGGCAGCCCAGCTAACACCTTGATCTTAGCTCAGTGAGACCAGTTTTGGATTTCTGACCTCCAGAACTGGAAGGCTATAAATTTGTGTCGCTTTAAGTCACCAGGTTTGCGATAATTTGTTACAGCAACAATGACCAACACAATGACTATAGATCTTCCGAGTAACATCATTGTGACAAAATTTGTAAGCAACCCAAAGCCCATCAATAAAATCCAAATAAAATATTGTGTCATTACTGTGGATGCCTTTTAGCAAAGAGACAACTACTTGAGGTAACCTCTCTCCCTGGTTTTGGCAAGTGCTTGCTAATCAGTTTAAAATAAAAGAGAGGGGAAATAGAGCAAAGAATTCAGTTAATAAATGGCCCTGCTTGTAAATGCACAGCAAATATAACACAACACTGAGATGATAGTACCTTTGGGTCAGCCAGTCTTATCTCATCCTTACAATAAATCTATAAATATGCCAAGCACTGTGCTAACCATGGGAAAGTACGGAGAAAAGAAGCTGACTGAGTAGAGAAGGGGGAGAAGCAGGCAAGAGAATTCTATTAAATGCAAGAAATGCCAAGGCAGAGGAAAGTATGGTCACCTCGGCAGCACAGGGAGGCGTACCTAACTAAGTCAGGGTGGTAGGTGGGACAGGGAGAGCTGCCAGGAGGAGGAAATGCCTGAACCCAGTCCCATTGGGGGAGCAGGAGTCAGCCAGACAAAGAAGACTTGGAAGGCCTGGCTGGCAGAGGAAACAGCTTACAAAAGGCTAGCTGGCATGATGTCCCGTGTGGTGTGTGGGTGGGGTGGCACAAGAGAAAACCAGTAAACTCGAAAACGCTACACAAAGACGTTTACAGAATTAGCTGTTTTGCATTCTCTGAGCCTCAGTTTCCACGACTTCATAATGGAATCATAAAACCTTCCTTGCAGGAAAGGATTCAGGGATCTGCCCAGAGTCTCGGGGCCAGAATAGGAAGAGCTGGCTCGTGGGGGTCCCTGCCCCACACTCTTTCCTCCAGGCCATGGCTGCTCCCAGGACAAGTCCCTCTGCCCAGGTAGGCTGGAACCATTTCCGGTTCTCTAAAGCCTCAATGGATAAAAAAATGAAAGACATTTTGTGGTATATTTTAATCATTTATATTTAACAGATCACTGCTCTTAACACACACAAAATACAATGAAATAAAATTGTGTTATTCAAATGGATGACAGACTAAAATAATACTAATTCATAGTTCATTGCAGGCCATGTGTTCTGGTAATGGAACATTTAAATTTATATAATGAATGTTTTCTTCTTTCAATCCCTTCACTGATTGTCTCTGACTCTCCATAAAACCTCATTTAGAGAGAATCTTTGAGCGCCTTGGAGAATGAGAAGCCTAAGCAGCCTGCCAGTGCTAGGCCCTGTTTATACTGCCTTTAAGAAAGAAAGCAAAATTGTGCATCAGAATTAACGGGGGGGGGGGGAGGGGGGGCAGAGTGGAGGGCTTTTAAAATATACTAAAGCCTGTGCCCCACTCTCTAGATTCTGATTCTGTTGGTTTAGAGTGTGGCCCAGACACCTTTAATAGTTTTGGAAGTTCCCCAGGTGATGCTCATGTGAAGCCAGGGCAGAAAAATACCATAGCTGAATGTAGGCAAGACTAACAAAGGAATCCTTTAAAGTTTTATCAACTCATTTGCAGGTATTTGTTAAGAGATAAACAATGGGAAAAAAATAGATGAGCAAAAGGAAGTTTCAATAAAAAGTCTCATGGAGGACAGACAATGGTACAGGCAGAGGAACCCTGGCCAGCAGGCAGAACACAAGGCACAATGGAGGCCCAACCACAAAGAGCAACAGACCAGATGTTTGCACATTAAGAGAGTGAGAAGGAATCCAGAAGAGCTGGGAAGTCTGTTAAAGTTTGCCCATTCAGTCTGCAGATGTCATGTGGCAGCATCGTGACCAGGCTGTGATGAGGACCCCGGGTGGATAGAGAGGCAACCACTGGGCCCTCAACCCCTGTGTTGGAGGTACCAGCGCTGGGCAGAAGGAGCCACTATGGCAACCAGGCAGACATAACTGCACTGAGAGAAGAAAAGATCCTCAGACCCTGACCAGGATGGCCAATCTACAGCTGAAATATGGGTAATGTAGCCCTAGAACCGTAGAAGTCAATTTTCTGTGTCAGACTTCTCTAGTCAGGCTACCATACCTCGGAGGCAGTGATGAGGTGGCCCCTAAGAACTTAAGAGTATTCTTAGAGCCGAGTTATAAAATTAATATTTAATAATCAGAAGAATCACTCTAAGGAGAACAAATGGCTCTTCAATCAGAACAAGATAGATCATTAAACTATCAAGTAGGAAGTTTTCCACCAAAAGGGCAGTCATCAGCCATGGAGGCACAGAAAACAAAAGAAGACACTGTTGTTAGGCTTGCTAAGCTCTACACTGGGCACATGGTTCCCTGGTCAAGGCACTCAATTCGACTGTCCTCAGTCTCCACTGCTTCCACTTTAGTGTGGGCCCCCATCATGTCTGGATTATCATGAAGTCTCCTAACTGGTCTTCCTGTTTCTGCCTTAGCTGCCTCCATAGATCATCCAAAGTGACCCCGTCACACATGAGGTAAATCATGTTTTTTTTTCTGCTAAAACCCCCCAGGAGCTCCCCATCTCAGAAAAGAAGCCAAAGTCCTCACAACAGCCTCCATATATAACCTTCTATGACCTGGATCCTCCCCACCTCTGGGATTCATCTCTTCCTGCTCAGCCCTGTACCCACCACCTCCTCTCCCCTCTACCCCCATTCCACAGTACCTCCCTGATGGGCTTCTAACATGCCAGGTATGCTCTCCTGCCTCAGGTCCTTTGCACTTGCTGGTGGTGTTCCAGAATATTCTTCCTCTAGGTATCCACATGGCTCAACTCTTGAGTCCTTCTGGTCTTTACCTCAGGTTAGAAGCCTATCCTGGCCACTTAAAATAATAAATTCTCCCACTGCTCACTACCCATACCTCCCCTCCCCACTTTATTTTTTCCCATGTCACTTATCACCACCTATATATTACATATTTCATTACTTTGATTATTGGATCTCCTTTCCTGAAATGTAAATACATGAAGGCAGGGATCTGGGTTGGTTTTGTTCACTGCTGTATTCCTAGTGTCTAGACCAATGCCTGGAAATTAGGAATTCAATCGATATTTGTTGACAAATGAACAAGTTAATCGAGCCAAGTGTCTGGGGTATCTCTGCTGTGCCGGTGGCTTCATCAAGCTTTTGAAGCAAAATGACCCAAACGTGAGTTGATGTTGGGTAACTACCTTTTCCACAGCAACCTCTCGATGATGATACTTTCCCATGAGGTAAAGCAGGAGAAAATGTGCTGGTCAGAAGACATGGGGTCTGGTCCCACTCAAAGGTTCTGCACTGAAGGAGTAAGAGAACCAGCATGACAATTTATTAGTTTTTCGTCTCACTCAGGGCTTCAGGCTCCACAAACAGCTTTGATGGTGGTGAATCCCCCGTCTCGACCTGTGAGACGCCCCAGCCATCTGCTCAGAGGCCAGCCTTCCTCATGATTCGTGGCGCTCAGCTTGCGCTTTTCTTTCAACTCGCCCAGTTGTGTTGAGGGAGAGCAATCAGCAGTAACCCGGCATACAGGGATTTGACACTCAAAACGACAGTCCTTCACAACTGGCTGGGCAGGGCGTGATGTGCGGTCATGTGCCACGTCACTGAGGCGCAGATTTGAGTCCGGCAGGCTGGGGCACCGAAGCAGGCCCACAGCTGAACAAAGCCGGCACTGTGGCCCGGCTGTTCTCTCCTCCTGTGGCCGACTCCTCTGGCCACTGGAAGTGTAACAAAGGTCTGTCTGTGGAAAACTGCCCTCATGAGCAGCCCACCGCCGGTGCTGATGGTGCAAGCGCGGAGGGCTAGCATTTTGGCATTTCGTTTCCTTCTTAAGATGTGGTTGGTGTCGTTCAAAAACCTGGTGAGTCACGAAGATCGTCTGTTCTCCAGACCACAGTTTTTTGGTCTTCACGGCCTGTGTCTAGCCCCTCCCAGGAAGGAGGAAGTCAGGAACAGGGCTTGTCCTCAAGGGGACTACCACACCGCCTCCTTGGTGCTCCAGCAGGTCACCCTGTATTCTCAAGTAGGTTGTAGAGTGGTTAATAACACACGTCGCGGAGTCAGGTGCCCCTGGAGTCAGGAGGCCTGGGTCCAAATCCCAGCTGTGCCCCTCTCTGGCTCTGTGACCATTCTGTAATGTCTATAAGCCTGTCTCCTTGTGGGTAAAGTGGTTTTGCAAGAGAGTTCCCTAGATCAAATAATGCAGGTAATGGCAGGTAACAGAACCAAACCTGGCACATGATGAACACTTAATGTCTAAGCGGTAGGAGGAAGAAGTAGATCTCAGCCCAGGACCTGTGGGTACTTAGCTGCTACGTGCCAGCACCAAAGTGACAGGGGTGTAGACAGGGGATCAGACACTGGGGTTGGAGCACGGTGGAAGGCTTCGCAGGACAGGGGGTGAGATGAGGGGCTCTGATCTAGAAAAGAACAGCCCGCACCACAGACAACAACAGACTATGGTTTCCCAGACTATCTCTCCCTGTACAGTCTACACGTTCTCCTGAACAGCACACATCCTAACACTGCGGCATTTCAACAGGGAATAACACAATGAAGACTGACTTGGCTGTAACTGTGGGTCCACTGCCCGTACAAGACTGATCCTTCTATGCTTGTACAATTTGCTTCCAGGTCTGGAGGCATTTACAACTTTTTTTTTTTTTTTTTTTTTTTTTTGCTAATGCCTCTGTCAATTTTAAAATTTATATTTAGTTATTTTTAATCCAATTTTTATTTTTTAAATGGAAAATACACTCATTCAAATTCAAAAGATACGAAGGTATACAAGAAAAATCTTCTGCCTACCCGTGTCCCCCAAGCCATGTAGTTCCCAGATCCCAAAGCAAACAACATTACCTTGTTACCAACTGTTTCCATCTACTGACAGAAACAATCTATGAGTACATAAACAAATATATTTATTTTCTCTTTAAGTTTATTTATTTGAGAGAGAAAGAGTGCATGCAGGGGAGGGGCAGGGAGAGAGGGAACGAGGGAATCCCAAGCAGGCTCCATACCATCAGCACAGAGCCGGGCTCAAACTCACAAACTGTGAGATCATGACCTGAGCCCAAATCAAGAGTCGGACACAACCAACTGAGCCATCCAGGAGCTCCTATTTTCTCTTTTACTTAAGGTATAGCCTATAAAATATTGTTCTGCTCTTTTTTTCTTGAAAAAATTCCATATTGGTATATAAAGAGCCTTCTTGTCTTTTTTTTTAAACAACTGACACCTACAGCTTTTAATCCTTCAGATAACTATGCAATTTATCATGAAATCACCTGTCAGCATGAGTACCTAAAAGGCCAAATTTTCTTTTTCGTGGATCTCAGAATAGGAGCCACTAAAAAGCAACATTTTTCAAGAAAGCCCTGTTTCTGGGATTACAGATTTCACTCTCCCTGTAAATACTTTGGTTCAGATGAAGAACATAAGCCCGTGGACTTGACAGCGTCCCCCGGGTGCAGCTGGGGGAAGATGTGGCTGGCCCCTGCTAACTCCAGTTGGCTCACAAAGCAGTTCACAAAGGGACCAGGTGGTAAAGAATGATCAAAACTAGACTCGGGATGCCAACACATTACACTGAAACACCATCGGTTTTAGGCTGAATCTAATTTGCTACATCCTAACCTGTTCTTTTTTTTTCAAGATTTTTCTCCCCAAGGGAATCATTCTGAATCAAAAACAAAAATTGTATTTTCTAAAACTGCTAGGTTGAACAAAAGCAGAACCAAGTGGCCTGATCAAACTTGGTCTAGGCCAGTATTTTATTTGATTCAGGGCATGGTTACTTCAACAGCCACCCAGAGGCATTAAATTCAACTTCCCAGACTGAATGCATTGACCATCAGTTAGAAATGTCTGTCAGGGGCACGAGGTCAGGGCTGAGATACTAAACACTGAGCATGCTGCCCTCAGAGTCCTAGGCGTATTTTTAAGGTGTGAAAGC
The DNA here is from genome assembly GCF_016509475.1 of Prionailurus bengalensis. Taxonomy (NCBI): domain Eukaryota; kingdom Metazoa; phylum Chordata; class Mammalia; order Carnivora; family Felidae; genus Prionailurus; species Prionailurus bengalensis. The sequence goes on from NC_057343.1 coordinate 199,721,080, forward strand.
AGCAGGCGTCAGTATAATCGCGATTCATCTGGTGAACAAAAACAGAATTCTGAGCTGTCCCCAGCAGATATTTCTGGTAAGAGCTCCAGGACAACTTTCTAAACCTACTGGTAGTTAGCTCTTTGGGACCAAGTGGAGAGCGGTATTGAAAAGAGGTTCCCTCTGGAGAGCTGAGCTCCTCACCACCCTAACAGGAGGAATTTGAGGAGTCTGGAAAGTGGTGAAGTAGGCTTCCAGGCGGAATATGCCAGGACGCTGTACGAGGGTTCTGGGAGCAGGAACCCGGAGAGGGGTCTGGACCTGGGGCCGGGCTGCATGGGGGCAGAGCGAGCCAAAGCAGGTAGAAAGTGGACGAGCTGTGCTGAAGGCAGGATCTCCTACCTGAGAGCCATGTGTGGATTCCTCAGTTCTCCACAGCAGAGCTGATATGGCTAATGGCTAAAATTCTAACGGCTAAAATCCATCTTACCCCTTCTCACATCCTCACGGAGGATCTTTATTGTTCTTACACTTGGCATGCCTTGGGCTCAGGGATTTTTGTCACTCAATTCTCACAAGATTTCTGTGAAGGGGATACTATATCCCACTGCAGATAGAAAATGGTCACAGAGAGATTGACTAGCTCAAGGTCACACAGTGTCTGGGAACGTGGCTATCATCATTAAGTACCTACTTGTAGAATTTTTGTCACTTCCCATGTTTGTTATTTAAAAAGGGAGTACTGAGAAGTGGTTGAGGACTTTACATACTTGTTAATCTAATACTCTCAATAATTTGATAAAGTCTAAGTAGGCCTATCCTACCCTTGAGGAAACTGAGGCTCAGAGGCGAGTTGGGTAAGCTGAGGTCTTTCGGAGTGGAGAAGCTAGGCTGTGACCCCTGGCATCGCCTCTCTTACTGTAATGCTGGGCCAACTTCCCCACTGTGCTTGCAGATAAGTCCACTGACTCAGCAGTTATGAAGCCCTAAGAGACATTTCCTGGAGCAACTGAAAAGTTAAACCTCTATTCAAATAAGGTCTGATGCATCTGGGCCCTCAAAGTTAGAGAGCATTTCCAGATAGGCTTATGGGGCTCACAGAAACAGAACACCATGTTTTCTAAGTCCTTTGGAAGGTAGCTTCACAATTGGAGCTCGGGACAATTGGCCGTGTCCTAGGCAGACTTCTGGTACAAATTCAACCGAGGAAGTTAAACTGTTCTTAACCCACGTAGGCCCCTATAGCAGTTTTGGAAGCTCTATCTCTGCCACAGGCATGATGGGATTGAGACATTCTGGGAATAGAGCCAAGCGGGGAACTTGTGATCCCTAGAAAGGCTGTAGACATGACCCAATCCCAGATTCACTGCCCCCCCCAAGCTCAGATGCCTGGGACAGAGGTAGACATTTGGCTGGTTTCTCCAGGTTTCCTGCTTCTAGGTCCCTAGCATAGCATCCTTCTGTACTCTGCCCAGAAGTCTATTCCATCACTTCCCAGGCCTTCCTGCATGCAGCATTCTGTTGCTGCTACTTGTGACCAAGCGGAACTTGCCACAGCTAACTGTGACCCTGGCCAACTGGAATTAAACATTTGACATTAGTTCCTATGGTTCTGCCAAGGCCATTTTTATGGCAACTGAAACCTGTTTATGTTTGCACAGAGGTGCAGTTAGAGAGAGGGGAAACCATTGGGTTTTGGTTCCTTTTCTTCTCTCCCTTAATATCACTAGGGAAACATTAATACCTTGCCTGCTTCCCCCATTGAGACAGAGCAGAGCGGCGCATCGACAGCCAGGGACGTGGTGACAGGACCACAGACTCTCATCTTTCCCAACAGAAATGACTCCAAAAAGGAGACTTTTTAAGCCTCCCTTTGCGCCTTCAAGCCCAGGGCACTAAGAGCAGAATCCCTGTCAGTCCAGCAGTGGGCGGGGACCTGGGAAAGTGTTGAGGTTCCTGAAAAGCAGGGAAATGGCATCCAATGTAATCCAGTTTAAATTAGCATTGGCTTAAGCCAGATCCCCATCTGACTCTCGACTCCATCACTCAGTTGATGTAATCTTGGGCAAAAGATACGAGGTATCTCTGATCCTTTTCATTAATCTATGAACAGGAGATGGAATCTCCAGGTTTATTGTGAGGACTACCAGATGAAGTCCATATTGAGAGGTCCCAACCATTTCCTTTCTTCCCTTACACACACTTGCAGAGAACCCATCCCACCACCAATCCCACAGGTGATTTGTCCAGCTTGGGTCAGGTGTCCCCCACTGGCCTAAGGAACCCAAATAGATGTCTGGGCCATTTTAGACATACTGGAAGATACTGAGAAAGCCAAGCCACGGGAAGGGAAAAAAAGAATAAAACAGACTCATAAAGAAAAGAAGTTGACAGATTACAAACCCCACATAGAATGCAAGCTTAGTTCCGGAGGGGACTTTGGCCTCGTGTGGGATTCACCAGGTCCCTGTACTCATCCATGATCCTTTATATCTTGAATTAGGATGGTTTGAGCTGGCCTCTTTCTGGAAACCAACACAACAGACTCCAAGAGAGACCGTGTGAATTACTTTACTCACGCACTTATTAGGTATGTGTCAGACTCATAGTTGCTATTATTTCAAAATGATTCACTCACCGTTTACTGCTATGTGCTTAATAGTTACATAAGATACTAACAGAAGCAGACCCAGTGAGACGACAGGGATGGCTTATGGTTTTAAACTAGTCAAACTAGCTAGTTTCACAAACATTTTCTATGACGGGCACAGATGGAAGCTTAAGACCATGAACACACTCTTCTATTTTTCTGTATAAGTCTTTCACATTAAGTAAATGCCTCCTTAACTACTGGAGAAAAGATAATTATAATATTCCACTGAAGCTGAGAAATAAAGCAAACTTTGTTTATTTCTTTAAAAGATAAGGACTGATCTGTACTAATCATAACATTTTGAAGGAAAAAAAATGTTCAACACTTTTAGTCTATAAATAACTAATACCCTAATTTTTACTTCTTCTGTTAGCCAAAGAGAAGGCTGCAAACGAGAAAACTGGATAACGCTTATTGATTTAAAAGTACCAGACATGGTTATTTGTTTCTGAGGAACTGAAAACCTAAGTGGAAAAAAAAATGCGTATAGCAACGAGCTTGGTAAAGAATGACATTTAAAGGTTGACACATAAATTTTACATGCTTGACCTGACAGACTACATTTTTCAAGTCCTTAATTATGAGAACAGCAGCAAAACTTAAGACAATTAAAAACCAGCACTGAAGAATCTGCTGTGTTGTTACAAATACACGTAGGACATCTGTGTCAGTGAAGCCCAAAAAACGAATCTATTCTCAATGACAGGAAAACCTCAGATTGCGAGTAACTCATTCTGCGAGTGCTTCACAAGACAAGCAAACATTCCTAATAAACTTTAACTTGATAAACGAGTGATGTCTTGCAATATGAGTAGTCCGTGATGCTGAACGACACATGCTCACCACTGAGTCAATGGTTCTTGAAATTTGCTTTGATATACAAGTGCTCTGGATTACAAGCATATTTCTGGAATGAATCCTGCTCGTAAACCAAGGTTTAACTGTACTGCTCTATTTAAGCCAAAGTGCACGGACTCTTGTTTCACTTTCAAATGTGTTCCCTCGTTCTGGGTTTACACTGTGCCTTTAGGTACAACAGACTGGGCGAATAATGGGGGCTGTATATAATGCACGGCTGCAAAACCAGTCTCACTGCATGACAATTACAGCACATCAACAAGTCCGTCTGTAATTAGAATAGCAAAACCAGCTCAGGCGGACACCCTCATGTCATAAATACATCACGTATCGAAATTATAAATTATAGAAATAAAGACAAATAATGGCATGAAGGGCATGATAGTTTATTTTTTAAAAAATTGTACCACACTGATCATAACGACCAGCATACACATTATGATGGCTTTTCTCTTGGGTATTAACATTGCAGTATTTTTGTATACTGAAATGTTTCAATAGGACCAAGAACGTTAGAGAAATAAAGATCTTAGATGAAAATGAACACTAATAATTCTGGTGTCCTACCCCACAGAATTCATTTAAACCCCTTATGAATCAGTGGCATTATAATGTTATGTAGTTATGAAGAACAAAAGTTCTCTTCTAAGTAGGCAGCATGAACTTATACCTCCTTGTACTTTAATTTTTAGTTTTTATAATTTAAGCTATGTCCACCCTGGCTAAAGCACAATCATAACAAGACACCTCAGATAATTTCCATGCTACCACTGCACATCTTTAGTGATTTTACTTAAAAAAAAAAAAAAAAAAAAAAAAAAAGATCAAACCACCATCAAAATAAAGAGGCAAATAAAACTGATTTTCAAATCATTTGAAAAGCATAGTGCTTATCTGTCCAATACAGACTCAGATTTAAATTAAATGCTATAATTATAATCTCCAAACTTCTGCAATAAAATTAACATAGATATATGGGTTTTTTTTTTATAGAACTATATTTTGCAATCAACAAGATAAAGTTACTTTTTAGAGAACAATATATTTGGTTACAATTCCACAATTCCACATATCTGTAATAGAAACAAAGCCACATGATGTTAAATCTGGCTCTAAGTTACCTAAGGTATAAAATTTTCATCAAAATTACAACACTCTGATCTTAAAAATTCAACCCATATGAGATTATTTTTTTAGAATAAATGTGCTGTTGAGTAATTATTTCAATAACCGTTTCTTTTTTGAGTGTCTGAAAACTGACCCTGTCTTTTTTAATCAGTGTGACTCACCAATATTTCAAATTGACCTCTTTACTTCTGTGTTACCATTTCAATATCCAGGGATTTGTGAGGCAGCATAAGTTTGACTTCATAAAAACAGTAGATACTTTGACCTTTCAGTGACACTTTTTCAATCTGTAAACTCAAGAATCACATTATTTATAGCTCAGCAACTATAAAAACATGGAGATTTTGGCATTTGAAGCCAGAATCTCTTTGTGCTTTTTAAATTAAGCTGCTTTTGAATCTTTTTGGTATTTATCAGCCATTCATATTTCCCTTATAATAATAGAAGAATATATTTAAAATAATTTTTAAGGTTAAATGTCCTGGGGGCTTACAATATGAAAAAAAAAAAACAATTTTTTTTTTCCTTCAGCATTTGGAATAGTAATTATTTCTGGTCCCTCCTTAGATCAACCAACGCTACTTTCAATCACGTATAACACTGAATTTTACAGACATCCCTGAAAAGTTTTTGATTAAGTAAACGAGTGAATCACAGTGGAGTCTCAATCAGTTAACAGTGTAGATCATTAAAAAAAAAATAATAACACACACACACACACACACACACACACACACACACACACACTGAATATTAAAATCTTCAAGATAAAAAAAAAAGAAAGAAAAAGAAAAGAAAACCCTCTTAAGAATTAAACCAGGTATGTGTCATCACTGATTCTGTGCTTGTGTCCCCAACTGATTAGACTCCTCCTTCTCTGTGTTATAAGACATGTTGGTTTCGATCTCCACGCCAAGTTTCTAGGACACTTGCGTGAAGAGGCTATGCTACTACAGCATCTAAGGAACAGAGTGGCACCATTTTATTCCCTAATAGACTTCATATTCCAAGATGAGCATCAGGTCTCCCTCGGTTGCCCTCACCAGCGTGTGTCGGGAGACAAAACTTGCCAGGCAAACTGATGACAGCTGACCGCCCACCCCGCCCCCAGCGCCAATATGAGGTTACCAACAGGTTTGTCATTGTATGCACTGGCCTTTCACTCTTTCAATCAAGAAAAGTTGTGGTTACTTACAAAAAAAAAAAAAAAAAAAAAAAAAGGGAGGGGGTGGAGAAATGAAAAACCAAGAGTTTAAAGGCACAAAGTCGCATAGCTGCTCTAGTTGGAGTTTGTAAACAGAGAATAGGTTGAATTTAGGTAATCCCAATCTATGAGAGTAAAAAGGCATCCGCAGCAGGCTTTTATCCAGCCAGCTTCTTTGAGACCCTTCATGGGTTTTGAGGTCTACAAAGTATGCACTAAAATACCCATACTTCAAAAAGCAATAAGGCAAATAGTATAATCATTATTCCAAAAGTTACAATGGTAGTGTAGGCATACATAGTATAATTTAGTTACAATGTGTGGTACTGTTTCTATTATATAACCATATTAACTGTTTCTTTCCTACGTAATTATATATTCAGCAGAGCTTCAGTTGAACACAAAACCATCCTTGTACCACCACTGATAGTTGGCAATAGCTCTTTGATAGCAGTTTTTATTCTGCTGTAGAAATATCCTTGAACTGAAAAAAGTCCACAACCCAATGTCCAGTCATTAAACACTATCATATTTGTGAAGAGCTTCTTCCAACTTCTGTGTCACTTTTTGGAAAAATATTATTTGCTGTTGTAAGAAATGCTGCATCTGTGATTTAAAGTCTCTTACTCGAATTTGATGGAAGTGGTGAATTTCAGCCAAAGTGGCAAAAGAAATAGTGTTACAGCGATCTTGAATGCCATCAGCCTTTTGGACCTCCATCTTCCCTTCTTCCACGTGTCGCCTACTCTCCTTTACTTTGGTAAGAGCTCCTGTAGTTAAAAAAAAAAAAAAAAAAAAAAAAAAAAATTAAATACACACACACACACATCCTAACAACATAGCTACATAGCAAACAGACTCCTGCATTATAAATACTTGCGTACACTATTTCAAGCCTTTTGGAACTTAAAGGGATGAGTGTTATTACTTATTAAAAACAAAGGAACCTGATAGGGTTACTGAAAACACCACCGCTGCTGCAATTTCACTTCTCAAAACTAGCACCTGCCATTGACCAAGTACCTATAACAGGTTTCATCTCTTCCAGGGAGAGATACTATACGGAACAGATAATAAACTGCAAGTAATGGTCTCTAAAAATACAAACCAAGAAACTGCGATTTTCATTTAAGAGAAAGGGTGTGACACCATTGCACACAAATATATTAAGAAAGCTATCTATAAACACAATGCCCCACAGAAGATGCAAATCTACTTCCTCAGAAAGTCTCACTGAAGAGATACCGTATAAGACCCTAGAACCACACTCTGAAACTTGTTAGTGCCAACTTGGGCTGTATTTTAGAAATTATTCATGTCATGAAGGGGACTTGGAAATGCGGACAGTGTACAACTGGAGGCCACCCTCACTGGGGCTGGCCAAACCTGTGTCTTATTGGCAATGAGGGGGCCATTCCGTGTTCTATCAGGAGACCCACACCTGGAGCATGAGGCCTGTGAAGTAAGAATTTGCCACCTTTTCTTCAGGGCTGTAAGGACCAATGAGTTTTGAGTCTGCCCTAATGATAATCTGGGAATGAAGCCAGAGGTGTCATAGCCTCTTGTCAAGAAATGTCACCAGAGGAGCACCTGGGTGGCTCAGTAAGTTGAGCATCCGACTTTGGCTCAGGTCATGATCTTACCGTTAGTGAGTTCAAGCCCCGTACTGGGCTCTGTGCTGACAGCTCAGAGCCTGGAGCCTGCTTCGGATTCTGTGTCTCCCTCTCTCTCTGTCCCTCTGCCACTTGTGCTCTCTCTCTCAAAAATAAACAAACATTAAAAAAAAATAAAATTTAAAAAAAAAAAAAAAAAAAGGAAATGTCACCAGAGTATGTACAAGGGAGAAGGAAGGGGACGATCACTCTGGCAGGTGCCACGTGAAGACACAAAAAAAGCCAAGGATATTTAGGGGTAGGAAACAAAGGACCTTCATGGGTTCTTGGAAAAGAATGATGATCAAGTTCAGATCATTTGCTCATGGCCACCTCAGGAATTCAGCCTTCCTGGCTCCATCTAGCACTTATTCTACTAAACCATGACGAAGGATGAGAGAGAAACCTCTATCACACCTGGCTGGGCAGTCTTCACCATGATGACACCAAGGGGGACAAAAGAAGGGAGCCTGTTTAGGAGGAGGTGGGAAAGCTGAGGAATTCTGTTTCAGAAATGTTCAGTTTTAGCTAATGATGAAATACACAAGGGGAAAAGCCCTGTTTCTAAACTTCTTCAAATCTCCTAAATAGTAGAGTTAAACCTAGCATTGCATAAAACCCTTGGAGGGTAAACAGTATGTTTGTTTTGGGGGGAATTTTTTGACACAGCTCAAAGACCTGAGAAATTAAAACCCACCGACAAGCGTCACACATACATATGCAGGTATGTGTATACATTTTCATTTATTTATTCTACACGAGGTCTTTAAGTGAAAAGCAGTAGAGACCCCACTTAACCCCATGGCAGAGACGAGGGGTCTCCTCTGTAGAGAGAAGTCATGGGCATTAACACGGCTTCAATTCCACCTGACCAATTCCACCAGGAAGCCGTCCCTTTAAAGTGTGGCACTTTTCACTCTTCTGCCGTTGCCCCCTGGCAGGGGAGCAAAGCCATAAAATCCGCCTGCTTGTCATTTATATCAAAGAGAAAGAACTCCTCCCCATAAAAGAGAAAGAAATCATTTTTCATAGCAAATTTATCTTTCTTGTGTGTGTCCATCTCTCACAAGTTACATACAAAAACTGAAGTGGAAAAGACCAGGAAAGCATAATGAGACAGAATTAAAGGAAACATTTTTTAACAAGATGACTGAGAATATGAAATTATGAAATGCATGTTTAAAATGGCAAAGAGAGGGGCGCCTGGGTGGCGCAGTCGGTTAAGCGTCCGACTTCAGCCAGGTCACGATCTCGCGGTCCGTGAGTTCGAGCCCCGCGTCGGGCTCTGGGCTGAAGGCTCAGAGCCTGGAGCCTGTTTCTGATTCTGTGTCTCCCTCTCTCTCTGCCCCTCCCCCGTTCATGCTCTGTCTCTCTCTGTCCCAAAAATAAATAAAAACGTTGAAAAAAAAAATTTTTTTAAATGGCAAAGAGAGAGAGAGAGAGAGAGAGAGAAAACAGGAAGTTAAGAGAAAAGTCTCAGGTAATTTGACTATTTTATGATGATTCCACTCGCAGGTGCCCAAGCCCACTGGGCACACACCAAGGACATGCAGCATCCTACCCTGTGCCTCCGTGACATGTCTGTGCACACGCTGCCACACTGGTAATATGCTCCAAGGATCACTCGTTCTAGTCATCAGAGCCTGCAGAGTAGAGCCCTGCATATGGGGGCTCCGAAGCCTGGCCCAGAGCTGGGTGAATGTCCAACTCTAAATGACAACCATATTCTTAGAAACTACCCCCATGATACGGCATTGCACATCGTGCATCTCTAAAAACCAACTTAAAAGAGAATGAGTCTCAGGTGTTTGCAATTTATCACATGGGCATACATTTTCAAAACTCCTGGACCCAACAGCAAGTATTAAATCCTCCTGGGGCCTAAGGACCTTTTGCCATTTAACACCTTTAAGCGTTTTAAGTGTACACCCTGAAAGAGCCAATGGGAATTTAAGACTCGTTTTTCTCCCAATTGTCAATTTAGTAAGTCACACAAATGTTCCTACCTTCAAGTCCCAAAAGGCTCAGCTCTGGGGCAAGGATTTGATTTGTTTAACAAATGTTTATGAAGGACCTGATGTCTACAGAGCACATTGCTAAAACAGAGAAATTCAAACATTTCAGCATCAAGTCCCTGCCCTCCCTCCCTTCCTTCTCAAGGAAGCCACCTGGCAAAGCCCACGGAGGACAGGCACACAACCAGGACATGAAGTGAAACAGGACCACAAAGTATGTAATTCTGCATGGGAATTAAATATGTCTTTCTCAAGATAACATGTGAAATCGTGTCACGAGGGAAAATGCTCAGAGGGCCTACTACATGCCAGGCACTGTGCTGAGGACAAGGTTGGGCGTGGGAAGTTGGCAGGAAAACAGGTATATAAAAACAATAAATAGTAGCTTCCCAAACCAGCAAATAATATATGCTAAGCATTATTCTAAAATTTGTATGGAACCACAAAAGACCCCAAATAGCCAAAGCAATCTTGAAAAAGAAGAACAAAGCTGGATATATCACAATCCCAGATTTCAAGACATACTAAAGCTATAGTAATCAAGAGAGTCTAGTACTGGCATAAAAATATTCACATAGGTCAAAAGAACAGAATAGAGTCCAGAAATAAACTCACATTTTTATGGTCAATTAATCTATCACAAAGGAGGCAAGAATTTACAATGGGAAAAAGACAATAGTGTTGGGAAAACTAGACACCAAAACAATGAGACTGGACCACTTTCTTATAGCATAAACAAAAATAAACTCAAAATGGACTAAAGACCTAAATGTGAGACATGAAACCATAAAATTCCTAGGGAAAAAAACAACACAGGCAGTAATTTCTTTGACATCTGTCAAAAAATTTTCTAGATATGTCTTCTCTAGCAAGGGAAACAAAAGCAAAATTAAACTGTGACTATACCAAAATAAAAAGTTTTTGCACAGCAAAGGAAACCATCAACACAAAAAAACAACCTCCTGAATGAGATAAAATACTTGCAAATGATATATCTGATAAGGGGTTAATATCCAAAATATATAAAGAACTTCTACAACTCAACACCAAAAAATTAAATAATCCAATTAAAAATGGGCAGAGGACCTAAACATTTTCCCAAAGAAGACATGTAGATGTCCAACAGACACATGAAAAGATGCTCAACATCACTAATCATCAGGGGAAATGCAAATTAAAATCACAATGAAATATCACTTCATCTGTCAGAATGGCTAAAACCAAAAACACAAGAAATAACAAGTATTGGTAAGGATGTGATGAAAAGGGAACCCTTTTCTTGGAAGGAATGCAAGGTAGGAACCTTGGTGGAATGCAAATTGGTGTAGCTACTGTTGAAAATAGTATGGAGGTCCCTCAAAAAATTAAAAATAGAATTACCATATGAGCCAGTAATTCTACTACTGGGTATTTGCCCAAAGCAAATGAATACACTAATTTGAAAAGATATATGCACCCTTATGTTTATTGCAGTATTATTTACAATGGCCAAGATATGGAAGCAACCCAAGTGCCCTCGAGAGAATGGATTAAAAAGATGTGTCACACACACACACACACAGAGAGGAATATTACTCAGCCATAAAAAAAATAATGAAATCCTGCCATCTGCAATAATATGGATGAAGAAGGTATAATGCTAAGTGAAATAAGTCAGAGAGACACAAATACCATATGCCTTCACTCATACATGGAATTTAAGAAACAAAACAAAGGGAAAAAAGAGACAAATAAAACAGCCTCTCAAATACAAAGAACAAACTGGTGGTTACCAGAGGGGAGGTGGGTGGTGAAGATGTTCAGGTGAAGGGGATCAAGAGTACACTTATCTTGATGAGCACTCAGTAATGTACGGAATTCTGAATCTCTACGTTGTACACCTGACACTGTATATTAATTATATTTGTATAAAAAATATATATAGGGCATCTGAGTGGCTCAACTGGTTGAGCAACTATTAATTTCGGCTCAGGTCATAATCTCAGGTCGTGGGATCGAGCTCCGTGTAGGGCTCTGCACTGAGCATGAAGCCTGCTTGGGATTCTCTCTCTCTCCCTCTGCCCCTCTTCCCCTAGGCACTTCTCATATACTATCACTAACCCTACTGCAATTTTACAACAGACATTAGTCTTATTTTCACAAGGAAACTGAAGAAGCTACTCCACCTCTTTGAGCATCAAATTTGCCAGGTAACCAGGTTAAGATATGGAGATGGGATGTGAATGCACGATTGGCTTCAAAGTAAACACTATTTAGAAATATTTAGAAAAGAAATTAAAGCCTGAATGGGCAAAAAAGCCAGGTGGACCTAGGTGAACAGGGTGCTGGGGGATAAAAGCTGGGCAGGTGAGGATCAGGTATTTCTCCTTCTTCTCTCCACCCACTCCCCATCCCCCCACCCGTGGCTGAGGTTCCTGCACCATAAGCCACCTCCCTTATGAAGCCCCTGGCTTCTGTTTTGATATACAATTCAGAAGGCTTTGTGAATATGTAAAAGAACTATATAGGTTTTGAAAATTTCCTTCTGGAATCTTATTTAACCACATTCAATTCACTAATTGTTCCTGTAAAGCAATTTAATATTTATAAGATGTCTGATCTTCTTGTCTTGGTAACAACACTTAGGTGCCACAAAACATTGAAAAAGCAGCACATATTTCATGATTTTGAAAAATCTAAGCCCAAATATACATGGGCAGGGGTGGGGGGGAAGGCATCTCTTTCTCTCTCTTGTTCTCACTATCTGCCTAGATCGTATAGAAAGATTACATAAATTAAGAACTACAACCAAAAATAGTAACATACAATCCCTTTAAGGATATATAGGCTTTGCTTCTTTGCTCTGATGTAGTTAGTCATCCCAGAAAAAAGTATTTATTTGGAAAACTAGGAAAGAAAGAACAAATCACTGAGGAGAGTAAGTACCCAAAGGCCAATTCCACTTGGAATTCTGGTTTAACCCACTTAATGCAATTCAAATCCATTAGCATAATGTATCAGGATTACAGCAGCAAGATGACAGGAGATAGAAGTGACTTTTTTTAAAAAAGAGACCTAGTTCCTGTTTTAGGGAGCTCAAATTATTTTTTAAGGTGACTTATGTGCCTAAAACAATGAAGGACCTATACAAAATGGCATATACTAACTTCACAGAAGTACAAACAGGAACTGGTTTGTACACTCACTATACATAGTGAGTGCCATGTATAAGCAAGGAAGATTAGTCTCCACAAAACTGTACCATAAATTTACAGCAAATTTATTTTAAAAAATATTTTTAACGTTTATTTATTTTTGAGAGAGAGCAAGCACAAGCTGGGGAGGGGCAGGGGGGGAGGGAGGGAGGGAGACACAGAATCCAAAGCAGCTCCAAGTTCTGAGCCTTCAGCACAGAGCCCAACAGACACGGGGCTTGAACTCACTGAGCAGCGAGATCATGACCTGAGCCCAAGTCGGCCACTTAACTCACTGACCAGGCGCCTCTAGAACAAATTTTAAAACAACCTCTTTTAATTGAAATGTAGCTGACTTACTCCCAGATCTGCCTTCAGAAGAAAGAAGATTAATAGTAAAACAGGTTGACAGCAATATACTTTTTAAAAAATCATTAAGAGTTCCTGAATATATCCTGAGTTGAAGTGACAGCAGCCTAGTTCCTCCTCTGAGTATATAGCAGCTGGCTGTTAAAGTTCAGGATGAAAATAACATCCTAAACCAATTTTAAAAATAATAATAAAGTTACCTTTTGCAAAATATTTTGCAAAGTTTAAAAAATATATTATTTCTTTTAAGAAGAAAACCATTTTGGTCTTAAATAGTCATCTCACAACCCTCCAGCTAGTTTTTCCATAGACATTTAACACACAGGAAGGGTTTAGTGTGATTTCTTTCTTACAAGAAAGATAAAGTCAAATTACTCGGTAAGCTAATTGTATAAGTTAACTGACGAGTTTACTGCCTGAGAATAAGCGGGAGAAAAAAAAAAAGTGACATCTTTTAAACAGCTCAAGCTGTCCATGTGAACAAATTGCAAGGGTGTTTAAATTCTTGGGGACTGACAAACAGAACTGCTTTCTGAAGACCCCAGAAGCTTCCCTCTACCCTATCTCTACCCACTGTGCTTGTAAACCCTGGGTCCTGTCAAGATGAACACAGGAACATATTTTTCCAATAGAACTGATATTACAAATACTGGTTGGAGGTGAATGAAATAGTATTATTAGAACTAGAATTTGGGTTTTGCCATAAGTAGCTATGTTTCCACAGTTGATTTGACAATTCTCAAACTGGGAATTATCTGTACGTATTTCTACACTTCACATATTTTCATATTGGGAATTTTAAATATCACAAGAAAGGCAGAGATAGGCAAATTTTGAATCAGGTGTAGCCCCTAAGGAGTGAAAGTTTGGAGAAAAAAAAATATCGGGACAGAGTTAGATCAGTACACACTTGCTACTTTGAGGATCACTTTAAAAATTGGTTTGTAGCTGCTTAAGAAGCAACAGCAGAGGTTCGCTGTAACCAGCTGCGAGCTGTAACGAGGCATTACTGCATCATGTAAGCATTCTCTCAGCTGTACTGGTTTTTACCAAACCCAAGAGGAGCGTAAATAAAAGCCAAAAGCGTTGCCCAGAATCTAAAGAACAAAGCGAACACACATTTTTATCATAGAATAAATATAAAAACAGGCAAAGGTTTTCAAAATCTCTACCTTTTAAGTGGCTGATTTAGGAGGAATCTGCCTCCTGCCAGCCCCCTCCCTCATAAACATCACACCGCCACACTGCTTTCAAAACAGAAAAAGGAAATGAAAGAATACAGCAGAGACATTACACAATAAAGTCTAAGGTACAAAGTGGTCACTGCTGGATTAAACAAGAGACCTGGTAATATTCACGGTCAGGACAACAGTTTTAAAACAAAAGAAAATTTAAATAGGAGTGATCAGAGGGAAAAACATTTTAAACTGGGGAATATAAGCACATCATTATGAAATTGTTTCTTGGGCTAACAGACATAGGTAGTTGCGTCTGGAATACGCTATGAACTGAGTAAGATTTTATTATGAAAAGAGAACATAGGCAAGTATTAAATTCTGAGATTAAATACGAAGGGGCTAACCATACCGAGCAATGTGAGTACATTCTTCCCAGAAAATAAATAGCCAGTAGAATGGTAACATAGAAGGAAATAAACTTGTGAGAAGGTAACACATGAAATAGTGTATGTTCTTCAAACGTATTTTTAGGATAGGAAAAAGTTATTATTGAAAGCAAGGCAACATATTTCAACCATTCCCCATTACTATGCTCCCAAACAGGCAAGGGTAAGCCAGCTGCGCTCCAGGACAGGGGCTGAGTCTAACAGTTGTTTCTCTCCCTCAGGGAGAGTGCTGTGGAAGGAGGCAGAAAGGAACACAGAGAAGCCTCCTCCCCAAAAGGCTTACAGGTTAAGAATGAACTTTCAACTGAGCACTCAATTATTAAATTAGCTGGGTGGAGTATTAGAATTTCTCCACAAAACGGAAAGTTCACTGAGGAACCAATAACCCTAAGACTTGATTGCAAAAGGGGGAGCAGGAACCCTGAGGACTTCCTTCTCCTCACTCCACCCCTGACAAGATACCCACTGGAGAAGTCAGTAGGGCTGAGTCTGAGGTGACAAGGGCAGAGCCGGTACCCAGAGTTTGTGAGGGGGGGGGGGGCTGGCTTTGTTTTTATTGTTGTTGTTGAAGAGCTGAAAGGACCTTAGAAGAGTCTTTGGTACAATTTCTCTCAATCTTACCAGTAAAGTGGCTAAGTGGTTTGTCCAAAGTACCACAGCTAGCTCATGACAAAGAATCCCCAACCCCTACCTGCCAGCCAGTCCTGCCACTTTGCATTTAACATTCCCTGCAGGGCCTCTGCTGCACTCCAGTGAAGAGGGGTCCCTCCCTTTCCACACTGGGAGTGATAAAAGGAAAACTAAACGAGTATTTTTTCACTTTGCTTCGGGACCTGTTATTAACAAAATCTCCTGGACTTCTTTGGCATTGTTATCTGCCTCTGCACATGCAAAATTCCCAACAGATTCATGCTTATACTTACTGCAATTGCCCAGGCTCAAAGAGAGGCACTCTGCCCCCTTCCCCATCACCAAAGTTCTGCAGAACTCAGGTCCTAAATTCAATCCCACCCCTCTCTGACCATTTTCTTTGAATCTTACCAGTGTGAGCCATCTTTCACAGTTTTAAAGCACGCTCAGGCTGGAAAGAGCGAAGCATGAAATAACTACATCCTGGTTCATAATCCATATGTACTCAATTTCCAAGGGATTACATTATGCATGTTTCTAAAGAATACAAAATAATTACAACTAAAGAACTTAATCATATGACAGGGCTTATTAATATTATAACTCTAAAGGACTCCAACTCAAACAAATTTCATTTTATAGATTAATTATGATCCAGGAAGTCAGCACTATTTTCAAAGGCATCATATTATTTACATAGCATTAAATTATTTCCATCAGCAAAAACTGCTTAAGGAGCATTTCTGTGTCATTTTGGTGTTTGTAAAAGAGCAGTGAAGGTCTGGTGTCCTCCAGCCAATGAGCAAGAACCAAGGGCCCACTGCAGGCTGAACTAAGCCACCAGCAAATGTAGTCAGTCATAGTACACTACACTGTATTATTTCCTTCTGGTTTCCAGAGAGACATCACTTTCCTGGCAACTTCTGACCCAGCAAAGTGAGATGGGCGTGTGGGGTGGGGAGCCTCTCACACACTTCCCTGCTTCAGGCATTTTAACCTGGGAGAGCCCTCAACTCAGTGGTAGAAGTTGTGTGGCCTCCTTTCAGCTTCCCTCTCTGTGTCCCTCTCTTCCACCTCCCGGGCCCTTCGGAGCTTGCTGGCTGCCCCAGCTGCCCCCCACCTCCAGCTGGGGCCAGTGTCAGCACCTGAACTTTGCCTTCCTTTCCTCAACCAAATCTCTTACACTCAGGATGTTTTGTCCCTCCTAAGACCAATTATACAAAAGGCCTAGTCACTAAGCAACAGGGATCCAAAGGCTACATTTTCTCCCTTTAAAAAAAACAAGAAGAGGAGGAAAAAAGAAGCCAGCACTTTATTTAATTTTGAAATCATGAATGTGGCAAAAACATTAACTGGATTTTCTGTCTTCCCAGGGCCTTGCCCCAGAAAACCAAAGCCACGGTATGGGGGACAGAACAGGAGGCGGGCTGAAAGGCAACACAGCAAAGTAGAAGTTGCCCAAGACTGGACTAGGCCTGTTTTTCTTCATTCCCTCCAACACATAAAACTTTGAAAGAAAATGCTAATTTGGTCAACGTGGCCAATTTGCTCTTATTCTCTCATCACTGGTCCCCACACCCTCTCATCCCTGCTAACTCCCCATTAGCTTCTGCCCCACCCCCTTCCTTCCTCCCTTTCGGTCTCCACCCACCCACTGGTTGATTACTCTCTCCCCTTTCTGCTCCAATATTTACTTTTTGGTATTTTTTTAAATAAAACATCTCAAAAAATAAAGGCCAATATGCACTTAACAGAGAGAGGCAGAATGGCTGTCCACCCAGGCAAAATAGTCTGTGAATCATACCACTGTGCAAATCTGTGCTCTGCACTTTGCATATCTCTTTTCCTTCTACTTAACCCCGAAAGAAAAGCAATTATCACTCCCATTTTCAGAGGTGGAAAGTGAAATTCAGGACAAGTAAATAACTTTACTGAAAGTATCGGGCTGCATGTGACCTGGGTCTGCCCAGCTTCTCAACTCAAGTAGTTAGTTCCCAACTGAGACTGTCCCACCCATGACCTCAAAGACCCTCAGAGGAGCCCCAACACAATGCACAAGGGTAGCTTAGTGACAGGCCCCTCAGAAGCCACATCTCAGGGATAAGCAACCCACGAACCATCTCTGGGTTCTCAAAACTCGATTCCTGAGTCAAATCATCCCCAGTGGGCTCCTGGTTTAGAGGACAACCTCCAGGGGGTGCCAATAGTAACACTGAACTTAAGTCAGTGAAAGCAATTTTTTGAAGGGACTAAAGGTCCCTACAGCTGAGAACTATCAAAATCCAAAGGTAAAATTAATATAAAATTCACTTTCAATTCATAAATATAATAAATGGCAAAGAGAACTTTTGAGTAATTTTAAAAATGAGGCTTCGAAGAGAGCCACAAGGGTAATGAACTGCAAAAAGAAAAAAAAAAAAACTGGCTGCCAGATGATGTAAAAATCAATCATTTAAAGAATCTAGGCCTCTGAGTTTGGTCTGTTCCTGAGATAGTTTGTTCTAGGGAAAAGCCTTGTGCCATGCCGACGAAGAGGCCCTTTCAGCTCAGCTCCATGCAGCAGTCAGCAAACGTGGGAGGGCAGGAATATGGCAGGAGCAATGGGAGCACTCACTTGAGTGTACCTTACATCCGAGGACTGCTACTAAGCACATACCCCTGCCGTGCACCCTGCTCCAAAACTGAAGGGGGAACCACACCATTATACCTCTTGTGGCTTACTTGGCAGGACAGATGGCTCTTTGCGAGAAAATTTTATATAAAGCTTCTTGTGTTTCAGCTTATATAGAATATCAAATATGTGACAAAGTTACCAGGGTTGTAGATTCAAGAGAACTCTGTAAACATGGTATGTTTTTACTTCAGAAGAGTCTGCATACAACAGTGAAAATGCTGACTTGCCTCTAGCCATGCAAATATAAATAAAGACTTTAAAATGTGAGAATAGGAAAAGAAAAGCATGTATCGTTTCTTTTTTTTAAAGATTTTATACCCATAGAATCCTCACAGATAGAAAGGGCAGGCTTGATAATTATGAGCATACAATAAAACTTTTTAAAACAACCAATTTTGTAAAACAAAATCCATATGATGGTTTAAATTCAGAGAACAAAATCGATGCCTACGGGCTGCAGCTCATAATCCCCAATTTCCTAATTCTTTTGTTACCTGATACACATACATGGATGTACAAATAGGGCAGCATTAGGTATGTTTGCAAACTGCCAGCACTTTGGGTTTAGATGGCCTTTGACCTATGATAAAACATACCTGAACCAGGGAGAGTGAACTCTGGAAACTACCTTTAATAGTTGTGTTTTTTTTTTTCTAGGAAGGTAAAGGGAGACATAAGCTAAAATATCTAAGAGAAGCTGCTAAACAGACAAGCTGCTCCGCACAGGGCAGAACGGCGGTGAAATGGCATCAGCTCTTTACAGACACTGAGGAAGCATGAGCCCCAAACCCGAAGCCAGGTCCTCGACCGGATGAGTGCCTCTGAGAGTGCCACAGTTAACACTGTACTTGGAAGAGTAATTTTAAAGAACTGATTTCTTGCTTTCAAGTATTCTTCCCAAATAACGTCTCGTTTTTAACTTTAGAATTCTAATTGTAAGCCACAGTGTTACAAACTGCCACCTAGCTATGGTGGCACTAACTGGTGAGCAAGCAGCACAGCATTCATCACCGTCCTTAGTGCCATCCACTGTGGCCACTATGACTGTGTGAAATGGGGTCACTTATGTCAAGGGGTTTTAAGGTGGAGCCAGGAAGCCATTAAGGAGAAGGGCCTTCTGCACGTCCTCCCGCCCTCACTGGGTGGAGCCATGAACTTGCGAACTGGGCCAAAGGGCCTGCGTTCCAAGGACTCAGCCCAAACACCTGTGGCATGCTGCAGTGAGGTACAGCCTTAGCAACCAATTATATTCAACCCAGATTTAGTTTTCTGCCACCAACACCAATAGAAATTCTTTGTAAGCCACTTTATAAGCATTCCTTTTTGATTTAAAAACCCTTGGTTTTGTTCTCTGGGAGGCACTGTTTGGGTTGCTGCCCAAATCTGTGTTCATGGAACTGTAATTCTGGGACCCCAAACAAATACTTTTGTTTTTATTTCAGCTCAGCCTCTTTCTTCAGCTGACATCTAGCAGTTCACATTGCTTTACGATCACTGAGCTTTGGGAACAATTCCTAAATCAGCTGTTTCAAACTTAAAAACACCTCTGACCCTGGAGTTTTCCTGCTTCCTCATGCTGGCAGGGATCAGGTTTCCAGGGGTGACAAGTCTTCACTTGGTCTGTATCTGGGCTCCCTTGAACTAGACCATAAATAACCATCTGAAGACAAAACAAAGCACTCAGATATACATCATTTTTAAAAAGACCTGAAACACAAGTCATAAAACATGAAAACTTACAGAGGACCCATGCTGACACCCATGTATTTAAAGATATCTCACTGCAGACAACAGGTAGCTTTTGTGATTTTCACAAATGTCAATATACCTAAATACAATAAAGGCCCAGAAAATAGGATTTAAGACTCCCTTCAGCCCTGTTCCTTCTCTTTCCTTGTAATCCTGCTCATCTTCTTCACCTGCCTATTTCTCTTCCTGGCATCACTCCTTTCTGTCACCAAACTTAAAACGTGGAAGGTAAGAGTACATTCCTCAGGAAAGCCACTCCTCACCATGTCTGGCCACTCTACTTGGCAGGTATCTCAAGCTCACCTGCTACTTTCCAAAACCACCCACATGCCTGGTCTGCCTCGACTACTCCAACAGCCCTCTCATCTCCGCACTCAGCCAACAGGAGGATCTTCCGGACGGCCTGCCCTGGGGCCAGGCTGCACAGCGGTGAGGGACACTTCTAAGAGCTCACAGTTAAATTTTGTGGCTCATCTCCTGTCTGCAAAATGGGGATAATGAGGGTATTTACCTCAAGATCTCCTATGAGGTTTATATGGATACAACAAACATAAACACGAAGCATAATGCCTGGCACATGGTAAGCCCTCAAAATATGTTTTCTTTTTTTTTTTTTTTTTTTTAATTTTTTATCATGATTCAGACTTCACTTTTCAGTTTCAAACCTTTAGTGGCCGTTGCCTGTCTACAGAATACAAAATGTTCTAGCAGGCATGCTAGTTACTGCAGCATAAAGAACACTACTTTCAATCAAGGCAAAAAATGAACTCAAATTCTGGCCCTGCTATTAGCTGTGCAATCCTGAAATTCACTTAACTTTCCGGAGCCTTAGTTTTCAAAGGTCTCACATGGGGATAACACCCCTTTGGGGAAGATAATAGCTGTACTGGGCTGAACAGTATCCCATCACCACCACCCAAATGCACATCCACCTACAGCCTGTGACCTTACCTGGAAATCGCCTTTGCACATATAATTAGTTTAGGTGAGGTCATCCTGGATTAGGGTAGGCCCTAAATCCAATGTGACGAGTGTCCTTAAAAGGAGAGGAGACAAAGAGGCACACAGGGAGAACATCAGGTAAAGATGGAGGCGGAAACTGGAGTGGTGGGTACAAAGGCCAAAGAACAACAACGATGGCGTAGGATTTCCCCCAGAGCCTTTACAGGGCACGTGGCCATGCCAACACCTTCGTTTGGAAGGCTGTCTTTTTAGCCATGTTACAGCAGCCCTAGGAATCTAATACAATAGCTAGGAATTCACGCATAGAAGTATTTGGCATGCAAAATGATGACTCCATGTTATACACGAGGAAACTGCAACCAGTTACACAGTGAAGCTGGTGGGAGCTCCACTCCACCTGTTTGCAGGATGCATGCAGTCAGACCCGCTCCTACATGGAATTAGACACAGTGTATGTGACTGCCCAGAATACTGCTACTCACACAGTAAGTACTCAAAAGATGGTAGCAACTACTATTACTACTCATACCCCAGCTCCCTACCCTACTTGACCTCCCAGTTAAGGGTAAACAAACATTTTCCTTAAGGGTCAGATAGTAAATATTTGAAGTTTTGTATGTCAAGGCAAAACCGAGGCTTTTATACCCATTAAAAATGGAATCATTTAGAAATGTAAACACCACCCTTAGCTGAAGTGCTGTAAACAGGGTACATGGGTAGGGGTGCCCACAGGCTGTAGTGCAGACCCCTGCTCCAAGTATCTCTGTTGGTAGCTCCAGTCCCTTGTCTGCAGGTCATTTTATACCCCTCCCTGTCCCCTACCCTCACTCCTGCAGGCACACAGCCCCCTCTCTCTCCTCCTCCCCAACCCCACACACAGGGCCCCAGTTGAGGATTTCATCATGTTTTGCCTAAATCACTAAGAGCCTCCCATCTCACCTCACCCACGTGCCACCCTTTACACCTGTCACTAGGACCTGTCCATCTAAAGTGCAGGCCTGAGCGTGTCAATACCCTATTTGATCTTTCCATGACTCTCCCCCCTATCCCCTCCAGCACGAGCTGTAAACCGAGTGGCACATTAAAATCCCACGGGGAGCTCTTTAAAGAATACCACCACTGTCTAGGCCACAGGTCCCTAACATTCTGATTCATTAGATCCAGGGTAGGGCAGCTGTAATCACTCAGGGCAGAATCTGAGAGGCAGCCAGGATCTAGTCCCTGATTTTTGTACATGATTGATTCCCTCTGCCCAGAATGCCTTCCTGCCTCTGACTGCTAGGCAAACTTCCAATTTATTTTCAAAAAACTTCTTACAGTGAGACTGGAAAAAGCCACCCGTGTACTCTATCCTCTCCCCACAGTTGATTACTCCATCCTCTGTCCTATTTCACACCATGGCACATGCCCACGACTGCACATGCGTCATACTGTATGGTGACAGCTACTCAACCTGTCAGCTGGCCTCACTGACCTGAGCACTGGGCATGCAGCATATCAGCTATTATATGCTTATCCTAAAGCATGTCCAAGATCAAGAATGCACTTTCTGACTATTTTCCTCTGAAAGTCAAAATATGACCATCTACTGAAGCGTACGGGTGGCTCAGTCAGTTAACTTTCTGACTCTTTTTGATTTCCACTTAGGTCATTATCTCATGGTCATGAGATCAAGCCTCAAGTTGGGCTCTGTGCTGACAGTGTGGAGCCTGCTTGGGATTCTTTCTCTCCACCCCTCCCCCACTCGCATGCGTTCTCTCTCAAAAATAAACAAACGTTAAAAAAATATATACCACCTTGATGGGCACTGAGGAGGGCCCTTGTTGGGATGAGCACTGGGTGTTGTATGTAAGCGATGAACCATAGTAATCTACCCCCAAAACCAAGAGCATACTTTACACACTGTATGTTAGCCAATTTGACAAATTATATTTTAAAAATACATGTATATATATTATATACATACATATATATATCCCACCATCTTTCAGAGGAAGAAACCAAATGCTACCCACCTAAGCTCCTAACACAGTTGACAATGATTCATCCTCGGGACTCCTGTGCACTCTTACGATAGGCACTAAGTTAAGTCGACCTCCTGTCTCCCAGTTCTCTGCACACACATCCTATTTCCATTATGGAACTGCACCTTCCATGAGGGCAGGCACCTACTGCTCAACATCTAAGCTCAGTGCTTTGTGAATCCAAGTCATTCAACAAGATGAATGTGTGCTCTAGATCTTGTGCTTGGACCTATGCAAAAAAGGGACCCTGACAAATGTATTAAAATGAAAGCTTACCAAAGAGGAAAAAGTGTATACATATAAGTTTAAACATCAAGAATCAATACAAAGTGAAATCATGAGGTACATAATATTAATTTTTCTGGCACATAAAATAAAGCATTTTAAAACTTCCTCTCTTCTCAATAAGTTTAGGAAAGTTACTTCATAGATACTAAAGTTGAAGACTTTTTGTCTTCTTCATTTATTTTTCAGAGAGATAGAGAGAGAAAAAGAGTGAGCATGTGGGAGGGGCTGAGAGAGAGGGAGAGAGAATCCCAAGCAGGCTCTGCGCTGACACAGAGCTCGATCTCAGGACTGTGAGTTCATGACCTGAGCCAAAATCGAGTTGGATGCCCAACCGACTGAGCACCTCAGGCACCCTGGGTGCCTACTTTTTTAACTAAACAAGCATTTAATAAGCACTTATTATTATGCATGTAAAAAATAGTGGAGCTACATACTAGAGGAACATAAAAACATGACCCCAACACACTACCCCACAACTAAGCAATGTATATAGTCTTTGGCATACCAGTTAGCATTCTCCCAGCCACGCCTACTCAGAAAGGACTGGGCTCCAAGTAGGAAACTCCAAGGAGGGAACTAGATTTAAGGCTTGCCTGTCCATGCATGTATTGGAGTGGGGAGATGTCAACAGAATGTAGGAGCCCATCAACCTAAAAGGGTTAAATTCTAGTCCTGATTCCCATCCTCACCCCTGTTCCACTCATAGCCTTCCTCATTTCAGTGGCTGGAAACTCCACTCTATTGTTGGTAAGACCAAAAACTGCAGTTACCCTTGATGATTCCTTTTGCTCTCACATGCCCCTTCGGATCCCTTAGGAAAACCTGTTGATTCTAATTTCAAATTATATCCAACGTGGGATATATCTCCTCGCCATCTCCCTTGTCTGCACCCTGGTCCCCACGTCCATTGTCTCTCACCTGGATTACTGGAGTGGTTTCCTACTGGCTCTCTGCTCCTACCTTTGACACCCTACCTTCTCTCCATTCTACTGTCAACCAGCAACTGGAATAAGTCTGTTAACAGGTCCAGGTGGATGTCATTCCTTGGCTCAGAGTCCTGCAATGGCTCCTATCTCACTAGGGCTTTTACTCCAAGCCCTGACAATGACGTACAAAGCCCTACCAATTGAACCTTGCAAGACTTCATTTCCTACCCAGATCCTCTTAGCTCCATCACCTGGCCTCCTACTGCCTGATGGCACTTACCCACCCCAACACCTCTGCTCTAGGTGTACCCTTTGCCTGAAAGGCTCTCCCCCCAGATACCTGTTTGGCTAACTCCCTCACCTCCTCCAGGCTTCCATTTAAACCTCACCTTCTCTTGGGATGAGCACTGGGTGTTGTAAGGAAACCAATCTGACAATAAATTTCATATTTTAAATAAATAAATAAATAAATAAATAAATAAATAAATAAAAGCAAAAAAATAAAAAATAAAAAAAATAAACCTCACCTTCTCAGTGAGGCCTACTTTGATCATCCTTCTTCATTCATTCATCCTTTTTCATTTATACTTCCTTCTGCCTCCCCATGCATACTTGCTCTGATCCACTTTTATGTTTTCCCCTACCACATACATTATAATGTACTTACTGTGCTGGTTTTTCACTGTGTCTCCACCCTGCCAGAATTAGAATGTAAGCTCCACAAGGGTGGTGATCTTTGTTTTGGCCAGTGATGCAATTCTAGCATCTTTAAGAGTGCCTGAACTATGATAGGCACTTGCACATTTGTTGAATAAAATCAGGTTTATCTCTGAGAGGATACTCTGAATAAATCTAAGATCTCGGCTCCCCTCCCTAACTGCTGTCTCGCTACCTGGCAAATAACACATAAAATTTCCTTGTCAGGAGAGGAAAGTCCAATCACAGTGACAGATAAAAACTTCTACGGAAAGGAGTAGAAACGACAAATGAACTAACACTCATTCACGCTAAAGTTTAATCACGCTACAAATACAAGACCAACAATACAAGATTGTTTCCACTTTTGGAGAGGAGATAGTATTTTGAACTCAAAGTGAAGTACACTTTACAGGAGGAAAAACCCACCACAATTTCTCTCTCTGGTGGCCCTACTAATTACATCCCTTGTTCTCCAGCTGTCCACCACACCTCAGCCTCCAAACACCTGGGAGCTCTCACCAGCAGGTAGGAGACCAGGTATTTATCACTTTCACATTCCCAGCACCTGGTAGGCTAAGCCCTCTCAATCTATGCTTGTTGATCTGAACTAGAAGTGCACAAATTTTCTTTCACATCAGCTGATAAAGAATTTTCATGCTCGCAGGTTACAAAGTAACATAAGCAGATAGAATGCTATTGAAACTCGTCTGAAACAATGCCTACATGTTCATCATATATTTTCCAAATATTTTCTTTTCAGTGTACGGATGTTACTTTTTTTTTAAGTCAATTAACAAGCAACACCTAGGAGATCATGAATCTCATATTGACAGATGAGGGAACAGAAGCTCAGAAACGTCAAAGTGATTTGTGCAAGGACACAAGTAATTTAGAAGAAGGGAGTGGCTACTGATAGGAAACGATTTACACAAACTCTTTAATGTGAACCACAAACCACTGACTCCAAGTAACACTGGCCTTTATTTCTGTTACCATTTCTTCTAGTGAGCAATGCAGGACAGCCATGTTAAAATGCAATACTTAACTGCTACACCAATGACTTTTTATAGTTTTTATACTTTTGCCTGCAATTCTGAGGGCAGGAGGCTACCAGAGGGAAGAGAAGATTACTGGAACTATCTTTTAAAGAAGAGTGTTTCCCATTTGAAAAGTCCTTTCTATTTTTCAAATTAAGCATTTAGTAATAAGTACTGAGAACCATAACATTTAATCCTTATGACCTTAGGAGGGAGCGTTCCCAGTTTACCAATGAGAAAACTGAGACATAGAGGTTAAAATCATTGTCCAAAACTCCCCTCACATCCACACACTAGCCCCCCAGATTCCATACTGGCCCACAGTGAGGAGACTCCGAACATGGGCTCTTGCCTTGACATGGGCACCCTTTGTTTGTGGGGCTAAGCTCCTGACAGACTCGGGCCAGCCCCGTCTCTTCTGCATTGCCTTGGAGGGCTCTCAGTAACCCGGCACATTACCTCTCTGCCACCAGTCAAAGAACGCAGTGAGGATCTAAGTCCCATCTGTCCTTCCTGCAGATGTGACTCTAGTCTGTGCTCTATAAATAGTGACAAATGGTACAGGTCCTTGGAGTACAGTCTCTCTAAACAAGAGCTAAGCATTACTGTGCCATTTTATTTGTGACAATCATTTAGTTGGTGGTATCACAAAGTTTCAGAAATAGATGGCAAATTAAATCTACCTTGGTATTAAACTTTGGTTTTAAAATGCTTTGGGACAATATGGCAGGAAATTTTTATTCAGCCTGAAGAAAAAGATCATCATTTAAAAGAAGTGTCATGTTCATAAGGGAATTGACACCTTCTCCCAGAACTTCTTCCTAGTTTGGGTTCTGATCTTCATGTTTGGAAATCCTAAGATGACCAGACAGGAAACTGTGCGGATGACATTTCCTAATTAAGAGGGAAGTCCAACGAACTCCAAGAGTTATCGGAGGAACATGAGTGGGAGTGCAGGTTCCTGCCTCCTTTTGATTCTGCCGTCATCAGCCTAACAGACTGGGATTCCCCAGTGTAATTTCAAGGATTCATGCCTCAAAAAGAAGTCTGAGAAACCAATGACAGGGTGATCTGAGCAGTATCCCTACCTAGCTTCATGACCAAGACCATCTGTGGCCAGTCACATTATCATTTTAACCAAAGAACTCAGGCATCTATTTCAAAAGCCCCAAAGGTAACCAACCTCATTTTTATTAAGAAAATACAGACAGGGACAAAGGTTATGGCTAGAACTGAAGTCTCCTTAAAAAATAGCTGGAGGTGTAAGTAGGGGAGAGAGGAGAAATGGGTTCAATTAAGACGGGGCTAAAACAAAACAAACAAAAAAAAATGAATGACCTCAATTTCCAGCCCAGAAGTTTCAAAACAAGGATGCATTTGTAAACAGCCCGCTTATTAGACCTTTTCTCTATATTCCTGGCACCACCCTCTCAGTTCTATTTTTAGCCACAGGAGAATGGGGAGCAGACAGGGAAGGGCTAACTGTGGCCCAGCCTTACCTTGGGTGCCCTGCCAGGACTCTAGCTATCTTTAATTAATGTCTGAGGGACATAAGACGGACCCTACGCGTGGTGAAAGGAAGCACAATGGTGAAACTCTACCCCACAAGACTGATAAGGCCCACTACTGGTGTACCATTCCTGAGGTCCTGGGGCTATTTTTTGTTGAAAAGAAGGCGCCATCTGGAACGTTTACAGAGAGCAGTGTGGACCCTGCATATTTAATTTGAGAGTACAGAAAACAGGACTGCCTGCCTGTTTGTTACCTAGCTCAGCCACCCTCCTTCGCAGACTCACACGACATTTTACCAACAAATCACTTTTACGTGACATATCTCTTCTCGGGAATCAAGAAATTTCTCTTCAAGTGCTTCCCTCCCAGTACCTAGTCCATATTCATAAATAAAGATGAAGCCCACACTTTTCACAGTATTCCCCAGGAGATAAGCCTAAAGCTTTTAAACCACAGCAACTCACTGCCATCCAGAGTAAGCTTTATTAAACATTAGGGATTAATCATATCTTTGGAAACAGAACAGAATAAGCTAAGAAACTGACAGTGAAGAGATTCTCTGTACCACCCAACTCACCAACATCAGCATTATAAAAGCATACTATGGCAGGGAGGATAAAGAGGAGATAAAATGCTACCATTTCAAAAAAAGAAAATCAGACCACAGGGTTACAAAGCTGGGCAGTGACAGACATGTGACTAGACAGGAATCAATGAGCGGCCTATGAACAAAGAATTTAAGGGACTCCTGTTAAGACAGAGCAAAATATGAGCAACATTCAAACATATTCTGAATTCCCATCTACTGTACTTCAGACTATAGCAAACTGCCTTCTTCCTATGCTTGACTCCATTAACCAAAATTGTCTGTTTACCTAAGACTCCGTTAGTTGATGAAAAAACATTAGAATTCTAGAATTCTCTTTTAGCTAAAGAAACCATATGGCTTTCTTCCCTTTTGCAGGAAGTGCTTACACTAAAACCATTATTAAGTTTAAGCAATGGTTTCAGTACTAAGTATAGTCAGAAAAATGCCCGTCCACCACATTTAAGAGTATCTGAGTTTTCCACCCTCGTTCTGGAGCTGGTTCCTCCCTAGTCCCAGACATCCACTCTGATACCAGTTATATTTTCTGAATGGGAGACGAAGGCAGGATGCAGAGCAGATGAACATCCTCACACCACAGAAATATTACTCACTGACTGAGTGCCTGGGAAGTTCTGTAGAGAGGGGTCTAGCAGGGCCTGCTTCCCCTCCCAGTTTTTATTACTTAACATGGAAAGTGCGGGATGCCAAGTAAAAAGAAAACTATCTGAAGAGTATGTGCAAAGATCATCAGCTTACTGGAGAAATTTGAAAGGACTCACAGTTAAACCACGGCCCACTGTTTAGCACAACACTGTCTAATAGAACCTTCAGCAGTGATGAAAATGGCCTGTTCTGTATCTGTTGTCTAATGTGCAGGCCACTAGCTACAAAGCACATGAACCAGAGCTAGTGTGATTAAGGAACTGAATTATACTATTTTATTTTATTTTAATTAAATTTAAATAGCCATATGTGGCTCACAGACCCAGCATCGAATACCACAGGTTTGGAACACTGGAAAAGCTGACCACAGCAGTCTCCTGGATAAGAAAAAAGCCCAGAGGAGACTAATGTTCCTGTCCTTTCCCCCCAGGAATTAAGGGGGAAAAAACTTAACTCCCCTTCTTAACTGTGTTAGTAATTAAAAAAGCACTTTCTAATCATTTCTGTCTCATCTGAATGTGGACCTAATATGATTAGAACGTGTAAAATGTAGAACTGAAACTGCTTTTCTCTTCCTGTAAACAATGAGGGCTTAAGTGTTGAAATAATTATTTTGAATTTTTAAGTTTCTCCCTAGGTTGAACTATGAACTTTGAACCACATACTTAAAATAAAAGACTGTTTAAACTGCTTAAAGATTTTTATCATTTTTTTTCTTCTTTTGGTTCTCCTCTCAAAAGTTACAGTAAAATCTTTGATGTGATTATACTGAGACCTTACGGGGGGAAAAAAGAAAACCAACCTGTAAACAAAGTCCCCAAGTGCTCAGACTAAAAAAGACTCATTCCAACAGCAACTGTGTAGTTAGGGGAGGGGGGGGAAGGGGAGGGTTGAGCTGCTTTTTACAGCCACAAGTTCTGAACATCCAGAACATGTTCAAAAAGCTTTAACATCACTTACGAAATTTGTCTCATCTGTATTCCTAAAAATTGCCAACACTAGCATCCTTGATACACAAGCATCCTTGATAAAAACTGGTCGTAAGCAAATGCTTTTTAGCCTCCTGCATCACACACTATAGCTTTAAATAGCAGTACATTCTAAAGACCTGCCACCTAGGGACACACATTCCCTGTACGTTACACACGAAGGCTACAGCAGAAACAAACTATACTTACTAATATTAACTGATTTTCTTTCTGAACTTCCTAAGGATTATGTTTAGTGCCCTTGAATCTGTTTAGACAACATAAAATGGTACTGGTTTTAATGAAAAAAGTTTCTCAAATCCCCAGAAATAGATTACAATTTTAATTCTAGGATTTGAAAAAAGTAAACTATAGTTTGATAAACTACAAAAACTACTGCTGTAAACTCATAACAGACCTCAGAACAAATACCATACCTTTTCTAATAGTTTCAACTGCAGGGCATTTGACAAGGCTGTGTGTGGTCTGAAGGACGGTAAAGCCAGTGAGTAAACCTATGCCACCCTGTAGCAGCCAGTCACCTGTGTCCGCCCGCAGATGACTGTACCTGCCTCCACCCTTTCAACTATTTACCAACAATTTGCATAAACTCACAAAATATGTAAAAAGGCAGCATGGGTCCAGGTTGATATAACACAATGGTATTTATTTTTTTTTATTTTTTTTTTTTAAATTTTTTTTTTTCAACGTTTATTTATTTTGGGGACAGAGAGAGACAGAGCATGAATGGGGGAGGGGCAGAGAGAGAGGGAGACACAGAATCGGAAGCAGGCTCCAGGCTCTGAGCCATCAGCCCAGAGCCCGACGCGGGGCTCGAACTCCCGGACCGCGAGATCGTGACCTGGCTGAAGTCGGACGCTCAACCGACTGCGCCACCCAGGCGCCCCCACAATGGTATTTAAATATAAGGTCTTGCACGAAAGGCTCAAAGAGTCTGTCCCACCAGCACCAGCCAGAAAGTCAAGGATTCACAGCAATTTACACACAAAGGCATAAGGAATATAGATGCAGGTTCAATATGGTTGTTCAAATAGCTACCTCAATCTTAGATTGCATTTACAAAATGTAAATTGCCAAGAAAGTTACTATTCCCTACCAAAATCAGTACTGCAGATGTTTCAGAATACTGCATTTTAGCAGGACCAAGGACAAATTCAAGGATTTGGAAGGATCCCCTCCTTGGTGGGTGAGAAGACTAGTCACACACTTGGAAGGCGGCAGGGGGAAGAATAGAACAGGGAAAGGAAGGAAGCAAGACTTCTGTCTCCAAAAGTGTAAAGGGCCAATATGTTGAGGAATAGAACAACTTTCTGTGGGTCTAGGGAACACAAAGACAAACAAGAGAGGCAAATTTTAGTTCAATGTAAGGAAGAATATGTCAAATATCAGGGCTGTTCATAATTGGACTGGTGCACCTGGAAAGGCAGTAAGCACCTCCTTACTGAAGGCCAGACCTCACGACCCAAGGAGGTTTCCAACATCACAGGAAGTCAGATTAGGTAACTCCCTCCCCGCCACAAATGCCACACTGAACAGAAGATATTTACCGGCAAGACCACCTCCCTAACTCCAACACCTCCCCATTCTCTCACTCCAAGCTTGACGGTTCTAATTTATTTTCTAAGAAAATAATCTGCAAAGGTTAGTGCTTTGACAAAAATTAGGGACACTAACAACTAACAATAATGAAACAAGCTCTGAGAGTTGGGCAGCTAACTCACTGGGAAACCAGGAACACCGCCCTCAGACGTGATACTCAGATGCTGTGCATTCTTTGTAGTTTCCCTACATTGTTTTCCTAGATAATACTTTTTTACCTTCAGTCGGTTAATAGACTCCGAATTCAAAATGACTGCGCTTAAAGAGATTTTCGTAAAACTTCCTGAAATTTGAGGCACCTGGGTGGCTCAGTAGGTTAAGTGTCCGACTTTGGCTCGGGTCATGATCTCATGGTTTTGTGGGTTCGAGCCCCACATCAGGCTCTGTGTTGACAGCTCAGAGCCTGGAGCCTGCTTCAGATTCTGTGTCTCTGGCTCTGGGCTCTCTCTGCCCCTCCCCCACTCACACTCTGGCTCTCAAAAATGACTAAATGTTAAAGAGAAAAAACTTCCTGAAATTAGAGTGAGCCTTTTTTTTAAACCTCATTCTACAAAGGTTGCAAGAAGCCTAGGCAAGAGATTCTTAAACTGCCCCAGCTAGAACCCTCAGAGAATTGATTATAATTCCTCTACCAAACTAGGGATTGAGAGGTGTGGAAGGAAGATACGGGGCTTACTTTATTTGCAGATATCCGTTCTTCCCCCATTATCTCCATGCTTCCTGAAACCCATCACTAAGTAAGTGACCCTGCAGTGTTCAAATGGATGCCTAACATGGTTTGGGTCCTCTTCTAATTCTACCCTAGGTACAAGATTACAGATCCCAGAAGCTCATTACCCAACCATTCAACTCGAAAATGATAGCACTGTCATAAAAAGTACTCTCAGAACTTTCTCTGAAGAGTACCCACTCCCTGTCTGGAATTTCTTTAAGGAGGCAGCTACCTGCCCACAATCCATCATACACTCAGAAAAACAGGCCAGCTGTCCACATCTCTTCTTGATTCCCAACCCACAGAACACCAGTCTGAAACAGAGACTGGTGTTTCTGTCCAAATCAGAGGCCCTTTCAGCCTCAACAACACATTGCAGACCATCTGCTCTAACGGCCAGGCTTTACCTTTCTGAACGTGGATGATGTCGGGGAAGTTGGCCAGGTGCCCCTGATACAGCGCTAACAGGTCCATGACGGGGTCCAGGTCCTGCCTGGGCTGCTCGGCAAAGAGCTCGCCGATGGCGTCGTAGGCATCTCCGGTGAAGGCGATGGCCTGGTTCAGGCCGGCGGAGAAGGCCTGCTGGTCCAGCTCAAAGGCCTGGCTGAGGCCGCGGAAGGACTGGCCCACCTTCTGATACTCCTTCTTGAAGCCCGTCACCTGCTTGCGGGCGAACTCGTTGGCCGTGTGGTTGAGCTGCAGCGCGCTGTCGTCCATCTTCTTGGTGAAGCACTTGAAGCCATCAATCTTGCTCTCCACCTCCTGCAGGTCGAGGGCGGCGGCGGGGGGCGTGCTCAGAGTCAGGAAGAAGTTGGCGCCCACCATCTCATCCTTCTCGGCCTTCCTCTTGCCCTGTTTCCAGGCCTTCTCATCCGTGCTGCTGGGGCACGTCAGGAAGTGCTGGAAGACGTCGCACTGCGCCAGCACCGGGTGGCTGGCCATGTGGTTCATCCACCAGATCAGGCCCTTCCTGCGCTTGGAGATGAAGTCCTCCTCGAATCGGCCCGTGGCCTGCTTCTCAGGCAGGTGGGGCACCGAGATGACAGGGAACTTCTCCGCCAGACGCGCGTACAGCCAGTCGAAGTGCTTGTAGCGCCGGTGCACCGGCACCTGCGTGTGCGTGGGCACCAGCTTGTAGGAGATGTAGCTCTTCATGCCCTTGAACTTGGTCTGTTTGGTGGGGTCGTCGATGGTGCACTGGAAGGGGTAAGGGTTCTCCTGCCACTCTGGGCCGTAGGGCCCCAGCACCACGCACAGCTTGTCCCCGTCCTTCACGAAGCCCGATGCTTCGCCCAGCACGAAGGCCTCACCGCCCGACTTGACGAAGGTGGAAAAGCGGTTGAGATTGCGGCTTACAGTAGCCGAGCTCTTGGCCCCCGACGGGTGGTGCTGCGGAGGTGCCGGGCCGCCACGGGAGCCCAGCGACAGGTCGGAGCGCGTAGACAGGCGGTAGCGGCCGGCCGCGCCGCCCGCGGACGACGAGCCGTCGAGGTCCGGGTACGCGCCGCTGCCCAGCGCGCCGGGCTCGTCGGCCACCGTGGAGCTGTCGTCCCACTCGTCGTCCCAGTCATCGTCGCTGCCCTGGCTGGCCTGGTAGCCGCCGCCGTAGAGCTGCTGAGGCGACGGCTGCAGGGCGCCCCCGCCGTACGGGAAGCCCGCAGCCGGCGGCTGGAAGGTGCTCGGCGGTGGCGCCTGCTGCGGTTGCAGCAGCGGCTGGAAGGCGTCGGGCGGCGGCTTGAAGGAGGCGGGCGGCGCGGCGGGCAGGGGCTCGAAGCCGCCGGGCGGCACGTTGGCGTAGCGAGCTGGAGCTCCCGGACCCCCGTCGCCCGCCGGGCCGGGCTCAGGGGCGCGGATCACCTGCACGTACGAGGCCGGGAAGAGGCCACGGTCGCCGCGGCTGTTGACCCCCTCGAGCCAGCCCTCGATGTCCTGTTCGCTGCACAGGCTCAGCACCTCGTGTTCCCGCAGCGAGATCTCGCCCGGGTTCTCCGACCTAAAGTCATACAGCGCCCGGGCGCGCAGCGCCATGGTCCCGGCGTCCCGGCGAGCGGCCGCCGACTCCCGGCGCCACGAGCCCGGGGCCGGCCGAAGGGACCCGCGGTGTCGCCCGCGCCCCGGCGCGCGAAGTGGAGGCCAAAAGATAGCGCGCAGCTCCGCGCCCCGGCCCGCCAGTCGCGCCCTACGCGTCGCTCGGCTCGCAGCGCCGACTGCCGCGCTGGGCCGCCGCCGCCGCCGCCGCCGCCGCCGCCGCCGCCGCCGCCGGCCGGGGGCGGGGCCCGCGGCCTCCCACGTCCCCAGCTGCGCTAATCCACGGCCGAGAGCCGCGCGCCAGGCGAGAGCAAGCGATGGCCGAGCCGCCGCGCCTGCCCGCGGAGCCCACTCGGCGGCCGCCACTGCCCCCTTCAGGCGGGCCCTGAGCCGTGAGGCGCAGGGCGAAGATTTCCACTCAGAAAGAAGTGAATTGTCTGAGATGTTTAGGCTCTTAGGTAAAAAAAAAAAAGTATCCTAGAAAGTAAATTAATATTTGCGTTCCTGACGAACGTTCCCACTCTGAGCGCTCAGTGAATGCTTCTAGAATAACTGAACCACACATCTAATAAAGGAGTTTCAGTGAATATTAGCGACGGCACTAAGAAGAAGACAAGATGCCTGTGCCGGGGGCTGTCCGCTCCCTTTCGTCTTCCACCCGCTGGAACCTTCTGGCAAGAAGGGGAGAAGAATGACAAGAGCAAAGTAAGGAAGGTGTTGTGCCTGACAAATGAAGAGGCTAAGGGTGGTGTGGGAAGAGAGGCATCAGGGCGGGAGAGTTTCCAGTAAAATACGTCTGCAGGGAGAGCTGGCATTTTGCATATGTCCCTTCTGCTCCCTGAGCCTCACGTAGTGCGGGGAATGAGAGTTTACACTTCCGAGTCAGGCTACTGGGTTCGAATTCGCTTTCTGACACTACCTAGCTTATGACCTTGAGCAAGTCACTCCCTGAACCTCCCTCCCTCCTAGGGTTGTTGCGGGTATTCGATAATCATGTAATCCCTACTTTACAGATGGGGAACATGAAACAGAGGGATTCATATATGGCGCGTACTATACATGGGGAGCACAGTCAGGTGTTTGTTGCTGCTGTTTGGGAAAGGAAAAACCCCGTTCTCCTTCATAAAGAGAATGGGGTCCTGAAACCACAATCCCAGGGCATAGCACCAGAAAGGACCCTCATGTTCACACCCCTACTCCTAATCTGAGATCAGTGACCATCTGTGTCCGTTCATCTCTGTCTCACTGTATTTATATTATCTTTAAGATACGTAGATTCAAAAAAGAAAACTCACTTCCCGAGATACTAATCAGCTCCCATCTCCGAAGTTGCCTTGTTTCACATCTTCTTTTCCTTCAGTGTATAATTTGCCCCAAGTTTTTCCTTCTCATAGTCCCCTTTTATTAAGTCTAGCCTAATGATTCCTTTAAAGACACCTCTAACTGGGATTCAGTGTTCATATGTCATTAATTTCAGCCTGTCCTCTGACCCTTTTCAAGCAAATCTGGGAAACGGGCCAGAAGAGTTTACAAGTATTGTGAGGAAGGGCTGTGGTATTCTAAGCATCTTGTGCAAAACCACCAACCCAGTATACCAGAAGTACTCCCACAGTGTTTATCCCTAATGCAAAAACCTTTATTCAATTCTGTAAGCAAATTCTGAATTACAACATTTTTAGTTGAAAACTCTGAGTTAGGATCCTTCTTACAGTAAGCAAGAGAGGTCATTGAATTTCATCGTCAACAATTTATGTGGTCAGAAACATGAAGTCGACATTCACGGAACATCTACAATACAATTGATTTTGTTTGTTAACTGTGAGAAGCTAACCTACCATATTTAGGATAAGTACGTTTAATTTCACCCTTACCATTCATCTGGTAGTTACTTTTTTAGGTTAAAGCGTTCACTAAAGTAACAGGAAACTTGCAATGCTTCAGGTTTTGAGACAGAGAGACTAAAAATCTATTTCAGGTGTGAAAATTCCAGGACTTTGAGGTGATGGCTTTTAAAGACTGGTTGGGCTGCTCCTTAGAAACAGTAGTTGAGGAACTACTGGATGTCAGAGGTTGTTTGCAGTTCCAGAACAAACAAGCATTCAGTTGGCAGGAGTCCGATGGGAGGCCAGGCATCAGGCTTGGTGAAGGAGAGAAACGGGCTATCCATGGTGCCTGGCTCTGTGGCTCCTGGGTGACAGGAAAAGTTCCTTAGGGTCTTGCATATTTAGAAAATGTGCTCAAGTATTAGAAAATCATAACTCTGCACTCAGGGACGTAGATACAGCAACACATTTTTAAAAGAGTTCTCTGGAAAATGGAGACTATTCATAACTTAGTTTACACAATCATTTTTATAACCATCAACTATTTCTATTTCCTTGTGCGTTTGTAAAAACACATCATTCCGGGACACTAAATAGCTCCACACGACCGTATCTTCACACTTCTTCCTTTGGCCTGTGAGGCCTTATGTGGTGGCCTGGCCCTTGCTTCTCTTTCCATTCTTCTCTTCAACTAGAGTGAAACCACAGCGGTTTCTTTGCTATTTCTGGAACAAGCCAAGCACATTTGTGCCTCAGATTTATTTCTTTAGAGCAGTTTTAGGTTCATAGCAAAATTGAGCAGAAGGCACAAGAGATCTTCCATATAGCCCCTCCTCACTGTCAACATCTCCAATCAGAGAGGTGCATTGGTTTCCATCGATAAACCCACACTACCACACCTTTATCCCTCAAAGCCCACAGTTTACGTTAGGATTCACTCTTGGTGTTGTATATTTTATGGGCTTGGACAAATGTATAATGACATGTATCTACATCTATGATTGTAGTAGCATACAGAGTAGTTTCACTGCCCTAAAAATCCTCTGTGCTCTGCCTGTTCATCTCTCCTTCCCTTCTAACCCCTGGCAAACACTGATCCTTTTAATGTCTCCATAGTTTTGCCTTTTCCAGGGTGTTATATAGTTGGAATCATACAGTGTGCAGCCTTTGTAGATGGGCTTCTTTCACTTGGTAATATGCATTTAAGCTTCCTCCATGTATTTTCATAGCTTGATAGCTCATTTATTCTTAGCCCTAATAATATTCCATTGTCTGTATGTATCACAGTTTATTTATTATTTGTCTAACTGAACAATATCTTGGTTGTTCCTAGAATGGGGCAATTATGAATAAGCTGCTCTAAACACTCCAGTGCAGGTTTTTGTGTGGATATAAGTTTTAAACTCCTTTGGGTAAATGTCAAGGAATACAATTACTGGATTGCATGGTAAGAGCATGTTTAGTTTTGTAAGAAACTGCCAACTTCCAAAGTGACTGTACCATTTTGCATTACCACCAGCAATGGATCAGAATGCCTTGTCAGCATTTGGTATTGTCAGTGTTCTGGATTTTGGCTATTCTGATAAGCGGGTAGTGGCACCTCATTTTAATTTGCATTTCCCTGATGACATATGATGTAGGACATCTTATTTGCCATCCGTATATCTTTTTTATGATTAATTTTTTTAATTTTAGAGAGAGAGTGTGTGTGTGTGAATGGGGGAGGGGAGCCGAGGGAAAGAGAGAGAGAGAGAGAGAGAGAGAGAGAGAGAGAGAATCTTAAACAGGTTCCACGTTCAGCACGGAACCAGATGCGGGGCTTGATCTCCCTACCATGAGATCACGACCTGAGCTGAAATCAAGAGTCAGTCATTAAACTGACTGAGCCACCCAGGTGTCCCTGTATGTCTTCCTCAGTGAGGTAGTCTGTTAAGATTTTTGGCCCATTTTTAAATTGAGTTGTTTGCTTCCTTATTATTGACTTTTAAGAATATTTTGTACATTTTGGAAAAAAAAGAAATTGTGTACATTTTGGAAAATAATCCTTTATCAGATGTCTTTTGTAAATATTGCTGTCAGTCTGTGACTTGTCTTCTCATTCTCTTGATGTTGTCTTTTACAAAGCAGAAGTTTTTAATTTTAATGTAGTCCAGCTTATCAATTATTTATTTCATGGATAGTGCTTTGGAATTATAACTAAAAAGTCATTGCCATACCCAACATCATTTAGGTTTTCTTGTTATCTTCTAGGAGTTTTATAGTTTTGCATTTCATATTGAAGTCTCTGATCCATTTTGAGTTAATTTTTGTGGAAGGTATAAGGTCTGTGTCTAGACTGATTGATTGATTTTTGCATGCAGATGCCCAGCTGCTCCAGCACCATTTGTCAAAAAGACTATCTGTGCCTCTTTGTGTTGCCTTTCCTCCTTTGTCAAAGATCAGTTGACTATATTTGTGTGAATCTATTTCTGGGCTCTATGTTCTGTCCCATTGATCCCTCTATTTTTCCACCGGTACCACACTGTCTTGATTACTTCAGCGTTAGAGTTAAGACTTACAGGTGCCTGGGTGGCTCAGTCGGTTAAGGGTCCGACTCTTGGTTTTGGCTCAGATCATGATCTCACATTTTGGAAGTTCAAGCCCCATATCAGGCTCCGAGCTGACAGTGTGGAGCCTGCTTGGGATTCTCTCTCTCCCTCTCTTTCTGTCCCTCCCCTGCTCACTCTCTCTGTCTCAGAATGAATAAATTTTTAAAAAATTATAGAGTAAGACTTAAAATTGAGTAGTGTCAGCCCTCTTTGTTCTTCTACTTCAGTATTGTCTTGGCCATTCTGGGTCTCTTGCCTCTCCAGGTAAACCTTATAATCAGTTTGTTGATAGCTACAAAATAATGCTGGGATTTTGATTGGGATCACATTGAAGCTACAGATCAAGTTGGAAGGAGCTGACATCTTGAATCTTCCTATCCAAGTACTTGGAATATCTCTCCTTTTACTTAGTGCTTTGATTTCTTTCGTCAGAGTTTTGGTTTCTCCTCATATAGATCTTTTACATATTTTGTCAGATTTATACCGAAGTGTTTCATTTTCAGAGGGTGCTAAGGTGAGTGGTATTGTGCTTTTTAATTCCACTTGTTCATTGCTAATATGTGTAGGAAAACAATTGGATTCTGTATATTAACTGTGCATCCTGCAACCTTGCTGTAATCACTTTTGAGCTCTAGGGGTGGGAGGAGGGTTTAGTTGATTCTCTTGGGGATTTCTACATAGCCAATCATGTCATCCGCACACAAAGAGAGTTTTATTTCTTCCCAATGTGTATGCCTTTTATTTCTTGGTTTTCTTTATTGCATTAGCTAGGACTTCCAATATAATGTCGAAAAGCATTGATTCCATTTTCTCTGCTTTCTTACATATCAGTTAAACTTTTTTAGTAGTTGGCCTAGAGTTTGCAATACGCATTACAAGTAATCCAAGTCTGCTTTCAGTTAACACTATACTGCTTCACAAGTAGTGTGAGTACCCTCTAATAACAAAATAATACAAATTCTTCTGGCCCCTTGTAGCATTGATATCATTTATTTTATGTATAAAATATGTATAAGCACACATAAGTGTGTGTGTGTGTGTGTATATACATATATACATATTTATTTATATCATTTTATGTATGTATAAGCACACATAAGTGTGTGTGTATATGTATATATGTATATATGTATACATATATATGTATGTATATATATGTATATATGTATATATATGTATATATACATATACACACACACATATATACACACTCATAAACATACATAGTTGAATAAAGCACTGCTTACTATTTTGAGCAGTTATTTGTTAGATCAATTAAGAAAAATAGGAGATTTTATTTTACCTTTACTTATTCCTTCTCCAGTGTTCTCCCTTTCTTTAAGTAGATCTGAGTTTCTAATCTATTAACCATTTTCCCTCTCCCTGAAGAACTTCTAACATTTCTTGCAAAGCAAATCTACTGGCAACAAATTCTTTCCA
This sequence comes from Prionailurus bengalensis, assembly GCF_016509475.1. NCBI lineage: Eukaryota > Metazoa > Chordata > Mammalia > Carnivora > Felidae > Prionailurus > Prionailurus bengalensis. The sequence goes on from NC_057343.1 coordinate 199,760,668, forward strand.
TTTTTATTTGTCTAAGAAAGTCTTAATTTCTCATGGCACAGAATTCTAAATTGGCAGCTCTTTTTCTCAACACTTTACATATTTGACTCCACTCTCCTCTTGCTTGCATCGTTTCTGAGAAGTGAGATATAGTTCTGATTTTTGCTCCTCTATAGGTAAGATATTTTTTCCTTTGATTTCTTTTATGATTTTTTTCTTACTCTTTCATTTTCTGTAGTTTAAAATTATGTGCCTAGGCGTAGGGTTTTTTTTTTTTTTTTTGTATTTGTCTTCTCTGGTGTTCTTTGAATTTCCTGGATCTATTGTTTGGTATCTGACATTAATTTGAAGAAATTCTCACTTGTTGTTTTAAATAATTCTTCTGTTTTCTTCTTTCTACTCTCCTGTTATTCCTATTACTTGTATGTTACATTTTTTGTAGTTGTCCCAAAGTTCTTGGATATTCTATGCTGGTTATCTTTTTTTAGCCTTTTTTTTTTTTCTGTATACTTTTCAGTTTTGGAGGTTTCTATTGATATATCCTCAAGCTCAGAGATTCTTTCCTCAGTCATGTCCATCTACTACAAGCCCATCGAAACATGCTTCATTTCTGTTACAGTGATCTCTAGCATTTCTTTTTGGGTCTTTCTTAGAATTTCCACCTCTCTGTTTACATTGCATTTATTCTTGCATGTTGTCTACTTTATTCATTAGAGCCCTTAGCATATTAATCACAGTTGCTTTAAATTCCTGATCTGGTAATTCCAACATCCCTGACATACATGAATCTGGTTGTGATACTTGCTCTCTCTTCCACCTGTGTCTTTGGGGTTTGTTTGTTTGTTTTGTTTGTTGTTGTTGTTGTTTGTTTGACTTTATTTTTTGGCCTTTTAGTATGCCTTGTAATATTTTCCTCATAGCCAGGCATATTTTGCTAGGTAAGAGGAACTTTTGTAAATAGGCCTTTTATTATGTGTGGTAAGGTACAGTGGGGAAGGGAAGCATTTTATGGTGATTGTTGGGCCTTTAGTGAGCCTCTGCCTCTGGACTGTGAACTTCACGTGTACTTCTTAGGGCTTATTTTTTTTTTTTTTTCCTCTTCCGTTAAGTGGGACAGGGTGGTTAGAGTGTGCTGGAGTTGGAGATTTCCTTTCCTCTAGATCAATTAGGCCCTAATAAAATCCCAGCAGGCTAGGCTCAGGTTAAATAGTTTCTCCTGAGGTCGCACCTTGTTAGAAGAACACAATGCTCTAGCATGTTTAAAAATGGTTTCTTTTCCCCTTCCCCTCCGAGAAGCAGTAGAGGATTTTTCTCCAGTATTCACTGTGAGGATCTGGTAGAGATCCAGGAGGTAAAACTCACAAAAATGTGGGGACTGTCTAATGTTTGGGTCTCCCCAGAGTTTTTAACTCTGAGTTGTCCGCACGGGTCCTCCAGCAATTCATCAATTACAGTTCAGATGTTCCACCCCAACACTGTTTCCTACAGAGGCTTCTGCTCTGCCAAGGTGTGATTCTCTATATTCATCTGTTGGTCTCTCCAATATGGATGTAGTGGTTTGTGCTGTAACTTCACTTCTCTTATGAATCTAAGAATATTTGATTTTTTTCAGTTTGTTCGTCTTTTTACTTCTCCTAAGAATGGAGTAACAACTCTAAGCTTCTTACATGTCAGACCAGACACCAGAACTTGCCTCAGGTTTTGTCCTTGATGTTTTTTGTTTGTTTGCTTGCTTTTTCTGTCTGGAATCCTCTTCCCCCTGAGATCCATCACGCTGCATTTTCACTTTATTCAGAACCATTGTAGCTCCTCTATCCCTCCTTTCTTCTTCTTCTGCCTTGGAGAACCCAGAAGTAAGGTGGAGACGGCCTAGGTCCCTGAGTGACCGACACCAATCAGACTTTCTGAGAAGAGAAACCTTTGTTGGTTCAGCCACTGAGATTGCATGATTTGTTTATTGATGCAGCTGGCTTTAATTATCCTAACTAATACTTGCTCTCTCCCTTCCACCCCCCAGCCATCATTCCGTGCTTCTTTTCTGTGTAGCACTTACTACCTACCGTAAACACATCTATATAGTAATTGTCTCCCTTGTTGGGATGCAAACCTTTTCAGAGCAGGAAGTTTGTCCCAGGCACTGACATACGGCAATGAATAAAACAGACATGGTAGGCAATTAACAAATACTTCTTCAGTGACTTTCCTCCCTGGAGGTCAGCTCTTCTCAGTAACTCTTCATGTATCTGGGTCTGTTTGCCTCTGCCCCTCTGTGTCCAGCTGTAAGGAAATGCTTCTAAAGCAATTAAATGACACTTCTCGTTACGTTAGCAATCTTAAAGCTAGCTCAACAATCCAGAACAATACTCCAGATTTTCTGAGATTTCTGGGAATTTCACCACTGGTTGATTTATATTTGCATTTGGCTATTTGTATAGTATTACAAATTACACTGTATTTATATTTACTTGAAAGTTTTTTGTATAATATACCAAACATTATACAAATATATACATAGGATTTCATAAGAACATTCACCTCTTAAAATCTTATTTCCTGCTGTATTTTCACTGCAACTCTTCCATGGACAGAGCAGGTATTATCATCTCTAGTGTCACAGGGCAGGACCACAGGGCAGGAAATCCAACTGCAGAGGGAGCTCAGCTGAGATCACGTGGCTGGGAAGCAGGCCAGTGACTACTTAGCTGTCCTGAGAACTTTCATTGTCTGAGTCATAGGTCTGCCCCCTGCTGGCTCTGTAAAACTGTTATTATTAAAGAGTATTGGCTGCTTGCTGGAAGCTTTGTAGCTGAGAATTAATAGAAGGCCTGGATTCAAAGAAAGCGCCATGTCTGAAAGGAAGGCTACTTACTGTACTTCTGTGTCTACTTGGTTTCACAAGGATTAAAACTCTTTGAGGACAGGGATTTTGTCTTCTTTGTGCAGTACTGTATGCCCAGCATAGTAAATCAAATAAATGTTAGGGGGCACCTGGGTGGCTCAGTTGGTTAAGGGTCTGACTCTTGATTTTCACTCAGGTCACCATCTAATGATCCATGAGATCGATCCCGGAGTTGGGTCCTGTGCTGGCAGCACAGAGCCTGGTTGGGATTCTCTCTCTCTCCCTTGCTCTCTACCCCTCCTCCACTCAGGCTCATGCCCTCTCTCTCTCTCCCTCTCTCTCCCAAAGTAAACATTAAAAAATGTTTTAAATCCAATAAATATTTGTCAACTGAATGAATAAATGAATGAACAAATGAACCTTTCTCAACCTTAGTTTCTTAGTCTGAAAAATGGGAGTAAAAAAAATCTCTTCATGTGATCTTAACTGGATTTAATGAAATAAGTCCATATTATGTTCATAAGTTCACACAATGCTCATGGTATAAAATTAATTTTAATATAATTTAAAGTATGGTCTAATGATTAAAATTAATTTATTAAATGGTGTGATTCATTGTTGAGGTGACTTGGACATATTTTCACATTTGGATTTTATGATGTTCATTTCTGTAGGGATATGTATAGCTGAGACTGTACCCCAAGTCTCTAAAAATGTATCTACTACTATTAAAGAAATCCCTCATTTTTCAATACTGGACCTCTTTCACAGAGCTCATTCCTACTCCAAAATCAGACTAAGGACCTGATCCAATATTCATTACTTGACAGCCCCTTTTATAAATTGTCCTCTTTCCTCAAATATGTTTCCTAGATTAACTCAGCTAGTGGCTAATGAGCATGTTCTTGTAGATCTTTTCTGTCCCCCCTTTTGAATTGTGGCCTGTTTTTCTTCCCATCATCAATATATATGCAATGTCATAGTTTGTAAGTCTGCTTTTCTTAATGTTTTATACCAGGAGTCACAAATTGCCAAGCCACTGCCTGAATATGGCTCAGTGTTTAGTTTCAAATGTGGGAGACTTCTCACTCATTAAAAAATAGGGATTTCTGGCTCCTTTTGGGAAAGAAGTCAGAAGATCTGGCTACACTGGGCCAGTACTTCTGCATAGCAGTTATAGCTGATCCCCTTTCGACACAGCTATTATTGCTAATTCACCACAGTCCCCACTCTCTTTGCTGTCTCATACCCAGGACTGTCTCCCATCTCAGCCCCTATACACCTAGAAGAGTTTGTCCCTCACACATTTTCCAGGGTGAGAATGATCACCCCAGTGGCATCACCATGGATAATTCAGATCTCTGTCTGCCATAGCCCTCTTGTAAGCTCCATACTCATTTCCAAATATGTTCTGGACATTTCCTACAGAATATCTGCCAGTCTGTTCTTCCTTCTTTGCTAGCTTCCTTCCATCAAGCAAATAGGCACCAGGGTATAAAGAAGATCCTGCTTTATCCCTCATGGAGCTGGTTGGTGAAATTGGCGCTCATGGAAACTACATGCTGTGTGCTATGGTTAGGGTGTATACAGGAAATTATGGAACTTAGCAGACCAGGGAGGTGGGGTAGTAGTCAGGGAAGGCTTTCTGAAGCAAATGGAAACTAATTTGATTAACTGAAGCTAAAGTGGGATGGGAGAAAGGTAGAGGATGACATTTTTTCCCAGGAGGGTTGACAGAAACCAGACACGTAAGAGCCCATTCTGCCTCATTCATTTACTGTACCAATATTTGAGTGCTATGTGTGAGCCACTCACTGTGTTAGTGGTAACCAAGACTGAAATGGTCGCATGGAACTTAGACTTGAGAGGAGTCAGAAACCAAGTAGATGGAGGGCCATTGGCTGAGATGAGACATCCATGAGAGCCAGGGAAGATGAGAGCAGTTTTGGATGTTGAGTTTGAAGTGCCTGTGCCCTGATGGAAATGTCCTAGGCAGTTGCACAAAAGTCTGGAACCCAGAGAAAGATTGAGGCAGACATAGAGTTAGAAGTTAGTCCATAGGTGGTAACTGAGGGGCTGTGAAATAGAAAATAGAGTGAAAGAGCATAGACATGAGATAGGAACAGTGAACCGACAACAGATAGCCTCCCTCAGTCATTCCTTTTCCTCTGCAAGCCTGAGAAGGAAGGATCACATAGGTAAAAAGGAATGTAGGAAGGCGATGTATTAGAAAATAAGAGAAAAGCATTTCAAGGAAGAGAGGGAAAAAGTCATATCAGAAAAAAAAAATGAAGACCATCCATTTGGATTTCACCAAAGAGATCGTTCATCAGACTCCCAGTGTCCCATCCCTGCTGGCTGACCCCAGATGTGCTGCCTCTTGTGTTTTTCCCTCTGACATTGTTAGCGTGCAGAGATGCTCCCACAGAGGAAACTTCAGTTGCCCCTGACTGCTACCGTTCCTTCATCTTCCACCTGTACCCTGAATTTAGCCCCCCTTCATCCATTCTACTACCACCCAAGTTTCGGCTGCATTTCTTACTGTAATGGATTGTTGCAAACGTCCTCTGAAATGCTCTGGTATTACTATTCACTTTAGCCATACTAGCTTTCCCATCATTTCCTCAACAGGTTACATGGGCATCGAGATTTGGGCCTTTCACATAGGCTCTTTCCTCTGCCTGGAGTACCCACTTTTCTTCCTGTGTGGGCAAAACTAGTCATCCTTCAAACTCCTGTTCCTCTTCTCCCAAGAAGCTTCCCCTGGCAGAATAACTTATCCCTTCCCTTGAGTTCACAGAGCATTCTGTTCATACCTGTTTTGTGGCATCTGTACCAGTGTGTTACTTATTCATTACCAATCTGTCCATCTGCCCCATTTACATGAGTTTCAGGGTGAACACTCCAAGAGTTTGAGGTGGTGGTTTTCACAGACTGGCATTATCCTGGGTTCATAACTATTTCCCTGTGGCTGTCCTAATGGCAGGAATACAGGAGGTACTCAAATATTTCATGTTGGAAGTAATAAGATGTGTAGTAGCTGTAGGAAATATAAACATGAACAGTAGCCAACTTTAGGAGAAGAATTGAAGGATGTGTTTCCAGATAAACATGGTAATTTTTAGTTCCTAGATGTGGCAGTGGAAAGAATCTGCTGGGTTTTTTTCCTTTAGTTAAAAAAAAAAAAGTCATTTGTAAAGTTAAAATGCAGGAGATTAGGAAGAGGGGCGGGAAGGGAAGCATTCTGTTACTCCAGGGAAAGAAGCTAGTGCTCTGAGAGAACCCCTACTTCCCTTATTGCTGATAATGCTGGCTCTCTCTGCAGCAGCTGTGCCTGTCTTTCTCTGATTAATTCTAATGAGACCTTTATCTCATTAACATATCAGAACTCCATTCATTCACCTTGCCTGGAGGTCAGAGATTACAGCAGAATCTAAAATTCAAAGAAGTGGGGGCACCTGGGTGGCTCAGTCAGTTAAGCCTCCAACGTAGGCTCCGGTCATGATCTCAAGGTTCTCAAGCCCCACGTTGGGCTCTGTGCCAAAAGCTCTCGGAGCCTGGAGCCTGTTTCTGATTCTGTGTTTCCCTCACTCTCTGCCCCTCCCCTTCCCTCTCTCTCAAAAATGAATAAAAATATTTTAAAAATAAGTCATTAAAAATAAAATAAAATTCAAAGAAGTAAATCAACAAGCAAACCTAAAAGAATTACAAAAAAAAAAAAAACCTAAGTGAAATTTTACTAAATATTGATTTTCACAGTATAGTGACAACTCCTCAAAGACACCTATCAAAACATACTAGTGTCTAAGACAGGGAGTGACTTGGAAGAGAAATAATATGTACATAATAGAACATTTATCACACTAAGAACTTAATCAACATAGCAATTTAGGAGAGTATTGCTAATTACAAATTAGATTTCTGTAAGGATAATCTAGCAATCTAATCTACATGGGCTGGGTAGAAAGTAGACCTATTATTTAAACATGAGAGAGGGGTACCTAGGTGACTCAGTGGGTTAGGTGTCCAATTCTTTTTATTTATTTTAATTTTTTAATGTTTATTTATTTTTGAGAGAGAGAGAATATGGGAGAGGAGCAGAGAGAGAGGGTAGCACAGAATCTGAAGCAGGCTCCAGGCTCTGAGCTGTCAGAACAGAGCCCAACGCGGGGCTCAAACCCATGAACCGGGAGACCATGACCCAAGCTGAAGTTGGATGCCTAACCAACTAAGCCACCCAGGCACCCCAGACGTCCAACTCTTAATTTCCTATCAGGTCATGTTCTAACTGTTCGGTTCGTGAGCTCAAGACCTGTGTGGGGCTCTGAGCTGACAGCATGGAGCCTGCTTGGGATTCTCTCTCTCTCTCTGTCTCTCTCTCTCTCTCTCTCTCTCTGCCCTCTACCCCCACCCCACTTGCACACACTCTCTCAAAAATAAATAAACATTAAAAAAGTAAACATAAGAGATCGATGCTTCAATGAGCTATAGATAACATTTTAATTAAGAAGTCATCAATTCAAATGCCTGCATGGGACAGGCAAGTCATGTAAACAGGCCTAGTGGAGGGGTCCAGAGGGGTGGGGAGTCGGGGGCCTGTAGTGACCTGAGGGGAGTGCACCTCATCTAAAGAGGACAAAGATTCGGCCCCTGCCCCTTGGTGACATGCCAGAATACAGGCCCTATATTGCCATATGGCTTGATTTTTCTAAGAAGCAACTAATCTTCATTTGCATGTAAAAATGTCCTGATTTTTAAAATATTGTGTGAGTCAAATGACATGTGTCTGAAGGCAACATTTGCACTATTGGCTTCCAGTTTGCAACACTGATTTTGAAAGTCCAAGTTACTTCTTACCTGCCTTAATCCTTGCTGGAGAAAACAACTGAGCCCTGAGAAGTGATGCTGCGTTGCATGAACTGTATTTCTCCTGGAAATGCTTTAAGATCTTCAAGGAGGCCAGACCACAGCACAACAGACATCTGGAGGAGAAATGTCCATTTCCGTTCAAGGTAGTATAATTGATTTTCCCCAGAGCAGCTTTGGACCAGCTCCTCCTTTGGAGAAAATTTCTGCTCCCTTAAAATGACAAATGTCATTTAAATGTCCCCTGTCATAATAAGAGAAGACAGGCTGCTTAGCACTAAACATCTTCCCCATCCCATTCTATGCATATTGACCCAGCTGAGAGAACATGTTTATAAAAATCAGAGGGGGGAGGGGTGTAGCAGAATGGATCAGATGCCTTTTCAGTGGCAGAGACAATACTGACATCAACAAATTTGCTTAAAGATCTACAGAGCCACTAAATGCCATTATGTCTAACCTGACTCAGAACTATACCTAGAGAAGAATTTTAAAAGGAAAAAGCATATATTAGATTCATTTAGTCTAGGGTACTACACACATACACTTACATCGAAGATACTGGTTTTATAGCGGATAAATAAAAAAAAAATAAGATTCAGGTAAATAAAATATTTTAAGTGAACAAGGACAGTTTTCTTTTTAGGAAATCTTGTGAATGAATTCTATAGGAAAGAGTCCTTTTAATATATGAAATAGGATATGTAGAGGGTCTTTATAAATTTATATTCATATATAAATTTATACAAATAAATTTATATTCATATATAAATTTATACAAATTCTATAAATTCATGTTTCTATATTAAATATCTGGAGATGAGTCTGGTGGCTAAATCAGGCATGCAGAAAAATTACCAACCTGAAATATTTTTTTAAACAGCATTGTTATCCTGGGAAGCACATAAGAGGCTTAAGCTTCATGCCTTGATGCAACGAGGCAGGACGGGTTGGGAGCCGGCAGAAGACATAACACCGTGTCATTTCTGTGTCTAGAAGGAAAGGATATTTGCACTGCCAGGTGGACTGTTAAAGCTGAACTCTCAGGAGCAAGAGACTAGCCCCAGTGAGCTAGTCAGGCTTTCCTGGACCCCAGCGGACTCTCAGGGGACCCAGCTTCAATGGTAAGCCAAACTCCTACTGGGAGGAAAAGGGGGGCACAGACCTGCCTAACTAAACTGCAGTTTTTCTTTTTAGAGGAATCCAAAGAATTCCTGTTTGTGCATTGCCTGTTTGTGCTGTTTATTGGAATCTGGGCCTCTATAAATTTTAAGCCAAGGGGATCAGCAAATTGAAGTGTGGTCTGGATCTGAAGTTTTTTAAGTGCAAGTACTTGGAGGAGCTGCTTGCTGGGGGGAGCACTGAGAAGGGCAACTCAGGCACAGCATTTGTCCTTCATTCAACCCTCAACTGGTTCTAATGAGAACCTATGATAGAAAAGAATCTCCATCTCTGGCTCCGACTGGTCTATAAATACTTTTCTGGTCTTCATGGAGGGGCAAGGTATAGGGAGAGAAGAAAGTTGCAATAATACCAACCTTAGCGGTTAGTATGACTTGACTAAAAATTTTCAGGATATTTCTGTTGATTTTTTTCTCTGTGTTCAGAGAGTCTTAAGAACTGGCCACGCTTAGTTCACCAACAATTTAACAAATATTTCTTGATCACTTAAATGTGCCTGTACCAGAGATAAAAATATTAAGAAATCATAGAAGCCTATGGGGATGGGGACAAGGAGAGTTGATGTGGAGAGAAATAGACACAAACAGATCATCTGATCATTTCAGTACAGTGTGTTAGTCAAATGCACATATGTGTAGATATATATGCAAGTGCATATGTTAATATAGACAAATATATATGTGTATACTTATATGTGGGTATGTGTGTGTGTGTACATATAAAATACCAAGTGCTAATTTTATGTAAGTCACTGTGTTAATTATATTACAAACATTATCATACTTAATATTCACCCAGAAAGGTTGTTTTGAGAATTGTCATTCCCAAATTATAAAGGAGGAGAATGATTTTCCCAAGGTCAAAAAGCTGGTAAGTGCAGGTCAGCCTGGTGCCAAGTCTCGGTTTCTGGCCACCACTCTGAGCTTCCTCTCATCTGAAGGAGACAGAAGAGTAGAGGTGATGGCTGAGGTTTTGTTTTTTCTTTTGTTTTTGGTGTATGTCTTTTGCATAGGTATCAAATTCACAGGACTCAAAACTGAACAACATAGAGTGTAAAGTCTTGCTCCCATACCGACTCTCCCATACTCTCTACTCCCAACCCTCTTCACTATCCCTATCCAAAAACAAAAACTTTTGTAGTACCTTGCTGTTATTCAAGAGTTCCCTTACACAAACATGTTTATCCCTCCTCCTTCATTACACAGATAGGCACACTATACACATCGCTCTGCCCCTTGTTTTTTAAATTTAATGATGTATCTTAGAACTACTTCCGCGTCGGAGTTTAGTATCCTCATTCTTTCTTACAGCACCATAACATCACATTATATGGATGTGCCGTAATTTATTGAAATGTCCCATTCCCCATTTGATAGACGTTCCTGGGTACAATCTTGACCATGCTACCTTATGGAACTGTCTTACTGCTGGTAGAAACTTTTCTGTTGTTTCTTTTGGGTTTTCCTGGATGACAGTATCCTTTCCAATATTATACTTCTGATTTCCTTTTCCTGTATCATGTCCTTGTCTATTACAAGACCTGAGTTTTTAAAGGAAAAGGGCTTAGTCAAAGAGAGGATTAGTATTTGAGGCAGAGAAAGCATCAGAAGCACAAAGATACAAAACACCATGGTGGGTGCTGAGAAATACAGGAAATCAGGAATGTTGTAGTGTAAAATAATACAAGGTGAGGTGTAGAAGGAGTGAAGGGGAACGCATGCTATAAGGAAACCGTGCTGTATGAGGATGGGAGGCGTTTGCAATGAGGGACATGAAAGGATCAGTCAATGTAAGACAGATCCATTGAAGGTGGCAAGCCTGAGGGAACTATTGAATGATTCCACGTGAAACATGATTAAGGTAAACAATGTCTGCAGGGAGAGAAAAGGATGAAGAGAATAATACTTAGTAGATAAAACTGGCAAGCCTTGGTGACACCGAGGCATGAAGATGGAGAATCTGGATGGATAGACAGTGTCTATAAGTGAGATAAAGAGAGCAGAGAGATAAGGAGAAATTTGACTTTCAAAATGGCAATCTTGAAGTGTAACTCACTAAACAAATGGGAGGTACTATGGTATCCCAACTTTACTACCTGAGTGGCCTGATGGGTGTGTTGGTCTCTTGACAAGTGGTAAACTTTGGACCTAAACACAGATTTGTTAATGCTAAAATCAGCAATCATTCCACTGTGTGTGCTGCTTTCTAAATAAGCAGAGCGTATGAAAGAACATGATTGAAAACAAGCACAACTGATTAAAATGAGGAGAAAAGCTTCAGGAGAGAATAGTAGAGTAAGTGAGCTAGATAGACAGACTGGGACCACATAGCAGAATCCAAACAGTTGGGGCTTTGATCCAGTCCGGTGACCCAAATTTAGAGAATACAACAGAAAATAATAGTTTTTTTTAGATTATGCACATTTTAGGTAATCCGTCTCCACCAGCTCTGTTGGAAAGGTAATCTACCATGAGCCCTGGACATCCCTGCACATACTTGCTTGGTATGTCAAGAAACCAAGGCCCTAAGGCCCTGGCCACACTTTATCTAGGCCATTTGTCAGGATGTGTTTGCAGAGAGCAACCTTGAGGCATGAGGTAAGGTCTCCCTCTGGGACAAAGAGGAGGCTGTTTACTGCTGGCTATAAAACAATGGGTTACCCAAGCTCAGTGTCCTCTGCTGTAATGCAGTTCGCTGCATGTGCAGGTGGCCATCTGGGCCCTGCTGGATTGCCCCTGTGGGATTTGGTGGAGGTGGGGAACAAGAGGAACCAATGCAAATGTGCTGGTGGTGATGCTGTTTGCTGTGCCCTGAGTATTAAAGTCTTTTCTCTCTGAAGTATAAGTAGATGTCTTCTGCCAGCATTCATGAAACAGTAACAGGCTAATTTATTAGCTTAGAAATAAGATGAAGTCATATCCTAGATCCTGAACATCTCTGCCCCTGACACTGTTGAGTCACGGTATTCAGTTTGCCCTTCTCAGCTTCTGGGAGCCCCGTTAGCAGCCAAGAGATAGATATATCAAGAAAAATAAGGCCAGGGAGCCCACTGGCCCAGGCCCTTTTGTGCCTGAGTGGGGTCCCCCTGAAGCCTTCTCTCTTCATCTTCATTGTTTCTTCATGATATGAGAGGACATCATAGCTTATGGCACTGTCATTATGAATCTTGTTTTTGTAAGCTGAGAGAGTGAGGCTAGACTGTTCAGGGCCTTTCTAAAAGCTCACCACTGAATTTCCACTCAACCATTTTTTTTTAACATTTATTCATTTTTGAGAGACAGAGACAGAGCATGAGTGGGGGAGGTGCAGAGAGTGAGGGAGACACAGAATTTGAAGCAGGCTCCAGGCTCTGAGCTGTCAGCACAGAGCCCGATGTGGGACTCGAACCCATGTACTGCAAGATCATGACCTGAGCTGAAGTCGGACACTTAACCAACTGAGCCACACAGGCATCCCTTTTTTTAATGTTTGTATATTTTTGACAGAGACAGAGACAGAGTGCAAACAGAGGAGGGGCAGAAAGTGGAGGGGGGGGGGGAACACAGAATCTGAAGCAGGCTCCAGACTCTGAGCTGTCAGCACAGAGCCCAACGCAGGGCTTGAACTCACACACCGAACCATGAGATCATGACTTGAGGCAAAGTCAGACGCTTAACCGACTGAGCCACCCAGGTGCCCCTCCATTCAACCATTTCTATACTCCAGTCTCTCCAGTTTACTGACTGTGCTCCCCACCCTGACCGTTTGCCATGCCACCGGCATCAATCAGTAGCCCAGAATCACCATTACTGATAGGAGCAGAGAGAGATCTGAGAGAGGAAATACAGAATCAACTCAGGAATTCATAGCAATCCGTTAATTGCTCTCTCATTATTTTTATAACACTTTCTCCATGGTAAGTAATCCTTTGCTTTAGCCTGAGACCCAAAAGGCCTCCCACAGCCATAGGAGAAAGTGTAAATCAGAAATAAACCAGCTCATACAAAGCTTGGCTTATCATCATCTGGTGGTTCACAAAACCTCAAGGCTTGAACTTAAGTTACGCTGATCCCAGATAGCCAGCACCACTCAGAAGCAAACATTTCTGAGGATGATTCATAGAAGTCTCAGCTTCAAAATATTTCTATGAACTATTTTCAAGTACAACCCCAACATTCAATGATAGCCAGAAATATGAGGAGACAAGACCATGAATAAGAACCAACAGAAGCACTAAACAACAGTAGACAAGGAATCTATGGGTTGGAATCATTAGACACAGCCTGTATGATGATGGTTTCCATATCCTCGCACAGATTTCCATGCTTGGCTGATGTAATCTGGAATGGCACATAAACTTTCCCCTAATCAGTCACTTGTTCTCTCCCCTCCAGTCATTCCCATCTTCTCCTAAAACTTCCCCCTTTCGTTCTACCCTTTCCAGAAGCTTCTCTGTCTCTTTTCCCTCAAACATCTTCTCTTCTGCTTTCTAAGGTACTCAGATTCCCCTGTATTGGTTAATTATGCAGGCTCTGGAGAAACCCTGTCTGAATTCAAATCCTGGCTCTATAGTTTCTCTAGGGTAAGTTGCTGAACCTTTAAGCCTCCTTTCCACATCGGTCATGTGCACCTACCTCAGAGGGTTGTTATCAGGATTAAAGTAATTAATACAGGCAAAGTGTTTATAATGGTACATGACATGGGACAGTGCTCAGTAACTACTAGCTTTGAAACCCACAAACCACTAAGCTTTAGTGTTAGGGTTATATAGTCAGGGCACATAACCAGCTACTTCCAGAGGGAGCTTCTGTTCTGGATGTTATTTTATTCTTGGGCTTCTGTCATGTCAGTCTTCCCACCAACACTGGCCCCAAGCACCTACTGCCTCTCTAGAGCTATGGCACAAGTTTGGACGGAAATCCACCACCCACCCCACTCATCATGAATTTCCTTAACACCAGCGCCACATGAGGGGGTCCAAGTGTCTTTTTACTTTACCACAATACTGAAATAAAACACAAGAGAAGGCAAATGAAACAAACCCTTCAGCTTGCGAGGTGCAGGTCCCTGTTCCTACCATAACTCTTAAGCCTCCAGCACCCCAGGTTGGGTGCCATTCTCCTGCCTGTCTCAGAGCAGAGCAACTCCCTCACAGCTTCTGAAGGCAGGGGATGGGAGGTTCTCATGGGCTTTTTTCTCCATCACCCTTCACTCTAGTTCTAGAGGCCTCTTAACATGCAGAAGAAACTATGTGCCTACCATGAGAACCACCATTGCACAACTTGACTGTTCTGTAACTGAGGCTGAAGAATGAGTCTAATTGGATTCTGGCAGGGGAAGACGGGTGACAGGACTCTGGTGACTGTCCAGAGGAACAGTGACTTCACCCAGGTGGGCGTTAGCTCCTCTGTATGAGGAGATCATCCCCACGTCAGACCAAACATTACAAGAGCACCATGCAGGTCCGGGACATGTTTGTCCTCATGTGCCCTCTTGTCAGGCTCCCTGCTTTGCTCTCTATCCTGGGGCCTGACCTCTGATGGCTGCATTTTCCTGGCTCCCCAGTCAGCTAATGTCCAACGGGGCTTGGCCACTGGATGTGGCGGAGGGAGACTGTTAAGTGGGAAGAAGAGAAAAACCAGAGTATCTCCCCATCTCTGTTCACCTGCTGCTCCCCCCTACAAGCCCACCATTACCAAGGTCTGTGGGTAAAACTGGCCTCTGACTTCTAGCAACACTGCCTCTTCCTCTTGACCCTCTAGACTTGGAATAGAAATGGCTTCCTAATCTCTGGGTTACAGCCTTGGTGGTTCAGTGGTAGAATTCTCGCCTGCCTAATCTCTGGGTTGCCTCACTGGCCCCTGTTTGTCCTCCTCTCCTCCATCATCTGCATTAAATATTGCACGCATTAAATCACCTATTTCAAGTGGTCATCATGGTTTCTGCTTTCCTGGGGAGGACTGGACTGATCAAATATCTTCTCAATAATATAACCATGCCCTTCATATAGGAAAGAGTATACACATATGATAACATGGACTAACATTAACCAGACATCCTTCTCTTTACCTGATGCAACAGTGTTGTAAGGGAAGAAGCCAAGCTTCATTTCCTCTCTTCATTGTTTTCAAGCTCACTGTTAAATATCCTGGCTTTGTACCACCTCTTTGAACCAGCTGACCAGAACTTCTTTAATTGTGTTACCATTCACAGCACTATGTTGCCCACATTCCCTCTTCCATCAATATTTCTTTTACGTACTTGTCATCTTTTTGTCAGGAAGCTTCACATCTCATGGTTTCAGCTCTTAGGTATATGTATAAAATCTCAGATTCATACCTCCAGCCTTGAATGTTTTCTAGGCAGGCCCTTGGAAAGAAAGGATGAGAACATGTGTTGCCGTGACCTGCCCACCCGTGGCCCAGCCAAGGCATAAAGGATCAAGCTGTTTTTTCATTCTCCCATCTCCTCATATTCACACAGTGTCCATTCCCCAAACTGAAACCCTTGAAATCTTTGGACTTCATACAATGAGCAATATAGAATTGTCCTCGAGCAGGAGCATGATAGGATTAATCTTTTCTTTTAGTCTCCACCTCCAAACCTCTGTGCCTGGCTTTTCAAAACCCCCATTTACCAGCCCCACCTACCTCTAAACTCAACTTACAGCCTCCAAAATCCCAACCTTCACTCTGATCAGGCTGGTCTCTTCTCTGAGCCCCTTCACAAGGAAGGACCACCACAACCCTGTCTCTTGGACTGAGAAATCACAAAGCAGAATGATGTGACAGCATGAAGTCCAGGATCAGACTGCCTAGTTTCAAACCCCTGTTCTAGCTCTTACAGACCTTGGACAAATTGCCCCTCTCTATGCTTTGGTATCCTCAGCTGGGAGAAATAATACTATCTCTATCATAGGGTTGTTGTAAGGAGTAAGCGTCCTAACACGTGTACTTAGAACATTCCTGACAGGTCACATGTGATTGGAAAACTAGGTGGCAAGGAACTTCTTTGCCACCTATTCTTTACCATAGCTTGGCTGTGTCACCATGTAGTTATCAAGCAGAAATACGACTTTCCGATTTTACCCAATATTTTATGTCTTATTCCAATTGCACAGAAGTACAGACTCCTGTTAAGTCTGAGAAAAGAACTGCTCTGTTTACAGGATTCCTTTTCCTCCCTCCCCTCATCCAAATTCAGTCCCATCCTCTGAGAACCAGCCTGAGTCCCACTTCTGTGAAAGTCTCTCCCATTGCTCCAGCCTACTCCAAACTCTCCTTTCTGAAAAACATTTGTATGGTAGGTCCACACCATACAAATTAGCAGTGAATTGTTTTTGTGAGTCAGTGTGTTCTGTTGGGGTTTCCAGGGGTCCCCTCAATAAATAGCTCTCTGCTTTTCAAACTGAGTTCTCAATAAATGAAGAACTCTATCAAGAGGTTTGCAGGTAGAGCCCACATTATCACCTTTATTTTTGGCTGAGCTGAATTGTAGGATATACTATTGAGTGATGGTCCAGTGGGCCTCTGACTGCATGGGGAAATGTATCTTTTCCTCATGTAGTTGCCCCCAAAGCTACTCCACTCCAGGGAAATCAGCCCACCTCTACCACAGACGACAAGCATGTGAGTGCCAGGGGTATATTTAAGGAAAAGTCCTCCTCCTACAAACCAAGAAGTGGGATAAAACACCCCCTACCACCAATCCCACAAGGACTTTTGATGCAAACTGTTAAACTCTTTGAGGGCAGGACCTATATCTTAAGCCTCTCATGCAGTCTCTGTACTACTGAGAAAGATGTGCACATAACAGCTATTCACTGATAATAAGTTCAGGCTGTGTTCTAATCACTTTCCATATATGAGCTTAATCAGTCCTTACAACAACCCTACAAAGTAGCTGGTATTAACACTCATGTTTCATAGATGAAGAAACTGAGGCAGAGTTCACAGTGTCAATAAGTGGTAAATCTGGAATTTAGACAAGTTGGGCTTCAGAATTCATGCTTTTAATCACTGATACTGCTGTGATTGAATTTCAAGGGCAATAGTGTTGGTAGAAATGGGGATTGTGAGAGATCAGAGCTGGTTGGGAACAGCTCTGATAATAGCAAGTTAAGGGAATGATAATAGCAAGTAAGGGATGGTGACTGACATCTAATACTTAGAATCACTGAAGAAGGTTCTATGGCACATTTACTTTTTTCTAAACTATCAGAAATCCTGTGAAATAACCAAATTATGTACTACTACATGAACTTGGAAGGAACTCTGTGAATTCATTCCACTGAACTACTGACATAATTTCTTTATGTAATACTTAATCAGGAGCGCAAAAATGAATCAAAGAGGCTCACACTTGATTGAAAAAGAAATAGTTTCTGGCTCTATGACTTAATTGCTCATGATTAAACTATAATTTGTATTTTAATAGACAAGGAGGTTTTTCTTTATTGTGGTACAGGATGATGTGAAAGTTAAAATCCTTTCCAAATATTAATTATATTTCACCTTATAGCTTTACATTGTATTTCCATGATCAATTGCAGTCTGAATCCTAAGAAAGAGAGAAAGAGAGAAAGAAAGAAAGAAAGAAAGAAAGAAAGAAAGAAAGAAAGAAAGAAAGAAAGAAAGAAAGAAAGAAAGAAAGAAAGAATAGAAAATAGCCTTCATGTATTTTGCCTGTGTACCACTAGAGGACACTATCTAGTCTTGTATCCCTAAGTGTTTTGCTTTGTTTCCTGTGTGTTTAAGGAGGCGAGGCGTGAAAGGAACTAACATTCTGTTGCAGGTTTATTATCGTGAAGTCATCTAAAGTAGAAATAAATTTCAAATCAAACCTGCTGATATGCTTTATTTGATGGTGACCACTGTTCCTTCAGTGCCTACTACAGGCACCATTCTGTGCCAGGTGCTTTAGGTATATTACCTGTGAATTACACAGCACTAGCCTTATTTCACAGGTGAGGTAACTGGAGATCAGGAAAGTCATATACCTTCCCCATGGTCACACAGTTGCACAACAAGGACTTAATTTAAGCTGTGAACCCAGACTAGGATTGAATAAAAAAAAGAAAATTTCCATAATGCCAGTAAGTAAGTGATTTCCTGACCAGAGGCCCAAAGAAGTTATTCCATCTAATAGAGCATTTGGCAGTTCAGTTTGATGATGGGACATTATAAGGAGTGTAGGATAAATACCAGCAACAACTCTGAATGTCATTTACAGCTAAATAGAGTCCAACAAAACAGCTAGCTAGATTGCTTTTTTTAAATTCCACTTAATCTGATTAGTCCCCACCCTGTTTGCTTAAATGTGGTGTAATAATTTAAGGGCCAGATATAACAAGATCGTTTAGTTCATAAAGGAACTATATTTATACCTTAGGCCTGTGGGTGACTGTCATCAACTAATTTTTTTGGGTGATCCTGACATAAGTGTTTATGCCTAGGAAAGGGGCCATTTTTACATGTAACATCGATGGATCTTGATAGTATTATTTCTGGTATGAAATTGTGCTATAATTCATTTTACCACAAACATGGCTATATTTAGCAGTGATTTGCATTAAATTTATCCCATATACTACATAATGACTCCATAGAAATCGATCAGGCCTGCACTTTATGCTATCAGGGTTAATATCAGTTCCAGTATTGTCCTGAATCTTCACCTGTTAATTAAGAGCATAATGAGCTTAGAATTATTCATTATAATACCCTTACATTTCCTGGTCTAGGATCTGTTTAATAAGCAGCTTCTATTATTTTCATATGAGGAAATGGAAAATTTCAGTCCTGATGGTACCAATTATATATAGAAAAAGGCATCCAGATTCATCCTGTATGAAACACATCCCCAAGATGAAACTACTTAAACCTTAATCTTCACGGATATGAATAAAGAGCACATACTATCTATCTGTGAGATACAGGACTAAGACTTATGTTTGTTCTGTAACCTTAGCCTACCAAGCCATTTCTATATTAAGTTTGTTCAATGGAAAGTCATAGAGCTAAAAAAAAATCTAGAAAAAAAAATACAAGGAAACTTGGAAACTTTATATTAATTTCACATATATTCCAAACACTCATTTCAATTGAGTTAGACATCGGGCAACTTTCAGCAAAGAAATATCTTAGACTTGCATCAGATTTTTAATTCCCCTTCTCCTCTGGAATCTTGGAGCAGCTGTCCTCCCCAAATGAGCCAAATGAGTTAATGTAGGTTTGTTTTTTAAATTACCCCCTATTCCAGTGATAAATAAGCCAGTTAATTCCATTAACTAAAAGCCTCTGAAAGAGAGTGACAGCATCTAAGGATTTTTAAATCTGTCTGTAGAAGCACAGCCTGCCATGCAGACCAGGTCTATCACAGTATTGGTGGAAGAAGTAGACTCAGGCACGCACAGGAGACAGAGCCAACTATAGTCTGTTTTGTTTCCCAACTTTCCAAGGCCTTGGGCCTCTCTCTTGGGCCTGAGATTTATCCTTTCTTATTCAAGGCAACAGTTGTCATGTTTGACAGAAGCAAGATCCAGGTCATAGCAGATCAGGTGACTGGAAGTTCCAGGATCTGTGTCAGGATTTCCCATGAGGTCGTAGGCAAGCTATCCACTAGGGCCATGGTCCTCTGAGGTGCCTGGAGCATCCACTTCGCTGTTGGTAGAAGGCTTCAGTTTCTCACTACCTAAGCTGTTCCATAAGGTTGTTCATGCCATGGCAATAACTGCTGTGTCAAAATCCCCTCTTCCATAGAATGTGGACTTCCTTAATGATTTTAGCCCAATGCTATAACTTTTCAGTCACTCTCAGTTTTTAGAAGAGTTACTGATGGCTGTTAAAACAATGACTTGCTATCTTCAAGATCCAGTGATTTGTTTCAAACCTCTACTTTCATATGCAGTTAATGGCTGTCTTCTGTCCCACCTCCTGTCCTAATCCCTACAGCAAAATGGGGGTGTGGATGTGGTCCAGCTCACACACACCTACCAGTGTTATTCCATCACATACCTTACAGATAATGGCTAGGGAGGAGGGATAAGAAAGGGAGTAGTGCCCTGTGGGACCCAGCTCATTGTCCTTGTGCTCAGTGTGGACAGACGGAGACTGACAATGTCATCTGACAAGTGATTTGCTCCCAAGAAGCAGCTCAAGGTACTAGGGGCCCCTTATGAAAGGGATTCATTCTCAATTTCAGGCCCAGCTCCCGAGCTGGCAGCCCGGTGCCCTATTCCTCTGATATGTACCCCTTTTCACCCAATACTGTGCTTTCCCAGATAAAACCAGAGCTCTAAATATGATCTACTCACCCCAGCCACCTCCTAGGTCTTCAGGATTATGTATGATCCATCTTCCAAATCTCTTGGGCTTTGAGTGGGGACAGTCTTGCCCCTGCAGTCCCCCCTCTATGCCATCTCTTCCAATATCCTTATCCTCTTATCCTCTACCCTGGTAGCACAGGAACTGGACAGTGAGCCTAGCACCCCATAACCATCCAGACAGGGACTGAAACCCCCGAACCTATGAGCAGTCCTGTTGATAGCTCCCTCCCTTGACTTCGAGGAGGAGAAGCAACCCAGACCCACCCCTGCCCTTGTTTGGGGAATAAACAGTTCTACATGAGTAGTGTACTTCTACAAAAGGCAACAGCCTTCTCCCTTTCGACCTCATAGTAGGGTATGAGATGGTGGTGCTGGTTCTGCTTCCTGGTTCCTCTTAGGCCCTGTTGAGGGATAAAAGGCTCAACAGCTGTCTTCTTAGCAATTTAGAATGTGGGGTCTTTAGTCCACTTGATCCTCAGCTGTGAGCTTTAGGTCTGTGTTAGTCACCAATACTCAGCAGCTGTTACCCGTGTTTAACATTAATCATCTTTCCCCCTAGCCGCACTCTGATCCTTCACTGCCTATCTTGGATGGTGATGTTTCCCTGTAGGGTGATCACTTCCCCAGGGATAAGGGACCTGTTTCAGTATAAAACCATGATACTCCTTGGCAAATGGGAAAGTTTGATCACTCTATCTCCTAATTTCCATGACTCCAACCACAACCTTTGAGTAATTCAATTCCTTCTCTATCTTCATTGCTTCTGCTCTGTTAATTAATTATGCTTCCTCTACATCTAACAGCTGTGTATCTATGCGCCCCCTTTTTTCATTCTGCAACTATCTAAACTTCCGCTAGTGATTCTGAACCTTGGTTTCTCATTGGAATCACCAGGACAATTTAGAAACCTCTGACATCTGGATCCCATCTCCAGAGATTCTGATTCAAATGGTTTAGGGTTGGCCCTGAAAATTTACCAGATGATTATCATGTCTATTACCCCACGTGAACTACTACCACTGATGATGATCTTCCCAGCTTAAGTCATCCTTTTCTCATCCGTCCTTCACACTGCAGCCAGAGTTCTCTTTCTAAAACACCAGGCTAATTATGTCACAGCCCTGCTTAAGACTCCCCTGTGGGCCCCCACTGCCTTGAGGCTAAAGCTCAAACTCCTCAGCAAGACAGAAGGGGAGCAGCGCATGGGAGACACAGCAGGAGAGGGAGGCAGGAGCCCAATCATGTAGGACCTCGAACCCTTGGGCTAAACTACTTACACTGCTTCACACCCCCCCATGCTCTATGGCAACACCATCTGTTGTTCATTTAAAAACTACTTACTGAGCACCTACTATGTGCAAGGCATTAGAGATACACAGGTCATAAAACAATCCTCATCCTTATCCTCCAGAGCTAGTAGACTAGATCATAAAGTGACCACAGCCACAGCCCTCAGCCCATGTAGAACTGACCATGCCCTTCTTTGTACCTACCTTGTAACCTGAATATGCTTCTACACTAATATCTTTAACCCTTATTAAAGCTCTTTGTTCATATGTATGTAACTTTTAAAAAGCCTTTGTGTAAGTGCCTTGAGGTCAATAATTATAGTGCTTCCATTGTTGTATCTGCAACACCGAATATAGTGCCCAGTACGTAGCAAATGTTCAATCAGCAGTTTCCCAAATGAAAGCCAGGAAGGATGGTGTAGTCTGACTTCCCACATAAATGTGTTAGAGTCCTGAATTCCACTTCCTTCATCCGTTAATAATCCCACAGTTCTATGCTTTCCACAAGAATGAATGAATTCTAAAAGAATTAATCATGTATTCAGAATGGTCTAAGTTAATTTGTCAAACAGGCATTGTGTGTGCCTGGAAGCAGGAATCCTCTCTCACAGGGGAAGTGAAGGGATGACCAACTTATTCTTCATATGGCTCCTAAAAATAAAATAATACCTCAAGTCATCAGTTAAAATCTTAGCAGAGATTAGCTGCATTTTAGTATGGCCTTCTACCAGGATACTGGCACAATCGAACACAATCTGAAGATAAAAAAGGAACAGTACTTTTAATAGTAGAAAGATGTGGTGAAGCTTGTTTTGGTCAGGAGTTGTAGCCCCTTACTTGTGTAATTAGGAGGACTAGAAGGAGCCACAGAAAATCTTATGGCTCTGCTAAGCCCCTGATGGAACTTGCACTGGGAATTCCCAGACCCTGCAATCCAGACTGGTGGGACTCAGCCTTGACAATGCTTCCCAGGAGCAGGGAGAGCCATGTTGTTGCCCTCTTAGCCTCTCCTCCTGAGTTGTCAGTTACTCTGGAATACACTTCATTATCAGTACCATAGTTTTTATTCAATTCAAACTCCTCAGTGCAAAGAGTGTCCTATTTTCTCCAGGAGTAGGGCATAGATTACTCTGGGCTGTATACAAACCTCACAGCCTGTAGCTCTAAAGACCCAACTGAGTCTCTCACACGATCTCCAAAGTCTCCTTGACTCACATACTTGTCTCTGGTCCTTCGGGTCATCTGAATCTCGCCAATAATTGGTTAACACCTTTATATGTTTTATTCGCATTTGCATTTTCTCCCAACACTTGATAATTTAAAAACTGCAGCCACACAGTTGGGTACTACCTAGTGTAGTTACTCCTCCCCTTAACTTAGTACCAATATATTCTTTCCCCAGGTTACTGGTTAAGTAGAGAGATCAACTATCCTGGTCGTCCTGGGCCTGAGTGGGTTTTGTACAGAGAACTGAGATGGTTGGTCATCTTGTACCAGGCGTCTGGCCTGTAAGAGCCAAGGAGTAATTCAGCGACTCTAGGTGAAAAACTGGGAGGGAGTAAATGCTACAGAGAAAATGAAAGAAAGGGAAGCAGATGGGCAGAAAGTAAACACAGGGGGGAAATTAAGGCATTTATGGAAGAGGAGAATACAAGAAGAAAAACAAAGTTTCTTGTTTGTTCTTCTTTCAAAGAAGAAGAACCCAAGGCAAATGAAACCTCACCGATATAGGAACTAGTTAAAAACATCTGGGAACCACCATAGAGAGAGTAGAGATAGAAACTAAGGACAAGCACTGTGCATGCCATGTTGATGAGCAGTGAAGAGAAAGGAAATGAAGAATAAGACTTGTTAAAACATATCTTTCCATACATAGTTATTTCTTTTCTTTTAGCATGTCCATTCTGGAAAGAACAGTGTACGTCTTTCCCTAGTGTTATATTTAAAACATAGTATTGTGTAACGTTTGAAGAAAATAATAGCAGGACTAAATCACTTAAAATAATTACCTGCATGGAAGCAGTTCTCCCTTATCCCCTCAAAGAGGGTGTTATCTGCTGGAAAATGACCAGATCAGCCTATATTCAGTCTAGCTCCTTAGGATATCTATATTGTTAAGTTAACAAACATTAATCAAGTGTCTAGTGATCTGTAGCGTTCCATTTAAAATTCTAAGCAATGTTATCCTGTTTTCTGTGTTTTACTTCTGTGTGTTGTGTGTGTTGGCTCGAGCACTGTGTGATATTTAGTGTCCTTGGCTCCAGGGCACTAAATGCTGAGAGGCACCCAGGCATAGGTGGAGAGCCATTTCCAATTTGCCCCATCATAAACACCTCTGGGGACAGCAACCAATTACAGATTCAAGGGCACCTCACCCTCCACCTGACTCAGAATCTCTATTGGAGAGACCTGGAAATCCATATAAGAGTGTCGGGTGATTTCTTAGAGCCAGACAAATTTAGAAAACAGTGACTAGGCCCTGCATCCCTTTTCCTTAATTTGTCAATGTGACCCCAACTGCTTTTGGTCAGCCAGAATTTGGTTACAGTCTGGGGACACCTGATAAGTGCCCCCCACTCCCACCTCACCCCACCCCCCAGTCTCTGCAATGCCAGTGAATAAGAACAAAAGAAATTTGTCACTGAATAAGGTTGACAGGTAAGAGAGACAAAGAACTAAGCTCAGTCTCCCATCTTAACTAGAAATGTTCCAGATGGGAATATTGTCTCCAAAAACTTATATGCCTTAAATGACTTTTTATTCATTGTACTCAAAAGATTATTCTACAATTCATTTCTTATAATGACAAAGCTTTTTATCTTGCCATAGGTGTGCCTTTGGAAAAATACACTTTTGCATACTAATTCATAGTGCAATGTGAAGTTTTTTAAGATTTGGCTTCATAAGCAAAAAAATAGACTTGTAGAATTTTAGGAATAACCAAGCAGACCTTAGAAATGGGCAGTGATACTGAGCCACTGATGAAGCTTTTTATTGTTTTAATAGTATGTTTTAGTTTCTTTATAAAAGATAAAGTCAGGATGTGTCCAATTAACCTGTGTAGAAAACATGTCCATGGGAATGTTCTCAAAGATACTTACAATACATGAAATAATGGCTCTCATTTACTGATGTCAGGCATTGTGAAAGTACCTGACATTTTATAGGGTGACCAACCATCTCAAGCTGCTCAGAATGTCCCAAACTTAGCACTCAAAATCTTGCATCCCAAGAAACTCCTCAGGCCTGGGCAAACCAGGCCTACTGGTCACCCTTACATCTTCATCTCACTTAATCTTCAAAACAACCCTATGTGGTAGGTACTAGAATTATCCCCATTTCACAGATGAGGAAACTGAGGCATTAGGGTGTTTTGCAAACTAACCCAAATTACCAGCCTAGAAAGCTGCAGAACTGGTACTCAAACCCCTGTTTTTTGCTACATTTATTTGCTTTCAGAGTCTACTTTGCTAATTACTCTGGGTTTGTTTTTTTTGTTTGTTTTTTGTTTTTTGCCAGGAAGCTACAATCCTTAGAGGTTCAGTTATTTCTTCCTTGTCCCGGGGATAAAGTTTATTTATGGACTTAGCACCAAAAGAGCTTATTTAGAATTTCGTGGCAAATTAAAAATCAGTTTTATTCCACAAGAAATTAATTGTATCCCATTCAACAGCAACAGAGAATTAAGGCCACACTGAGTTCTCTAAGACGTTGAATGGTGCTTGGAGATCTGGGCTTGAGGAGACAAAACAAGGGCACAGGGAAATTCCACCCTCTTGAAGGGCAGTGTTTCAGGAGAATGGTATGTGCCTGACAGCTGCTTTGAGGAGCATAGCAACGCCAGTGTAGCATTTCACAGAGGGAAGTGATGGTGGCTGTCTCATCCAGTGGAGTCCACCAGGGTAGGGGAAGAAAGGTGATATGCTTTCCTGGCCTGCTGTTCAGCCAAGACAGCACATTTGATTTTCCTCACTAAGAAACTCTGAGCTTAATTGAAATTCTGGCTGCATCTACAGTTCAAATTGGAAAAATAATTTGCAGTGCACTGAAATTGCAATTTTTCAGAAAATCTTTTGGGCTTATTGCATTTTATAGAATCATAACTTCTTAAGATTGTTGGTCCTGTAAGTTCTGATTTCTTTGGAATAACTCAGTAGAGATGGGATATGTACATCAAATGAGTAAGAACACTTGCTTTCTGCCGATATTGTAACATCCTTTCTAGGGACAGCCAGGACTTTATTTCAAGACACTATGCCGATCATTTACTAAATGCTACATTTGTAGAAAAATGTAAACTGTATTTACTGTTTCTTTCCTAATTATTAAACAATTTGTTTTCTGTATTTCTACAGTGAAATATAAAGGGACTCTAAAATCCCAACTATATAATCACTTCTGACATTTTTAGATTACCCTTTGATTCTTCTCTGCGTATAATAAATTACGGCATATCTATATGACAGAGTACAACACTGCCATGAAAATCATGTCCTAAAAAAAACATATTGACATGAAAATATGCCCACTGAAATTAAAGGTGGGAATTTTGTGCACCTTTTGTAACTTGCTTCTGTCCTTAATTTTAGTGAGCATTTTTCCACTCCATTCAATATTTTTCTAGATGATTTTTAATGGTAGAATAGAATTTTATAATATGGATAGACTGTAGTTTGCTTAACAAATTACTTATATTTCCAATACTTCAAATTAAAGAATGCCTGACACATTTTTGTGCAAGATTTTATTGTATCATTAGAATAGATTCTTTAATTCTTGTTCTGTCACTCTAAAATTATATCAAGAACGTTAATACTACCAACAGAAAGAGAAACAAACCAGGAGCTAATAGGGTTTTTGTTGTTGTTGTTATTGTTTACAATATTCAGCAACATTGAAAGTCATGCTTTTTGGTCTCAAACATAGACAGAATTAAATTCAAAGCGTCGCAAATCTTTTTTAATTCATAAAGTCTCCTTCTATGTTTTCCTGCTTTTTGTTGTTGTCTTCTTGTTTGTTTGTTTAAACAGGGCCTTTCTCATGCCACAAGAAAGATATAGGTGAAGACATCATTCAGAGTTCTAGAGGGAAACAAAAGGCATACTCAGCTTGGATTTTTTAAAAAATCTATAATAAAGGGATGATTTACAGAGATGTGAGCAAGGCTGAGAAAACAACAAAAACGCTGAGACACTAAGATGTTATGATTTCTGATAAGAAATACATATTTTGTCTTCATCCCAGTTTCTAGCCCCTAAAACCCTTGGAATTTTCTTAAAGTTGAGTACTTCAGAGGTGTCTTTTGTTATGCTAATGGTGACTGTTGGAAAGCCCTTAAGTAACCTAAGGATGGGGGCTTGTTGCCAGGAGAGCCAACTCTGTGGTTAGTGGGCTGGAACTTCCAATCCCACCCAGGAACCTCTAAGTAGCGCAGAGGGGCCAGAGATTGAATTCAGTTCATCCATGACCGATGAGTTAATCAAGCATGCCTATGTAATGACGCCTCATGAAAACCCAAAAGGATGTGTTCACAGAGTGTCTGGATTGGTGAACACCTGGAGATTTGGGGAAAGTGGTGCACCTGGCGAGGTCATGGAAGCTCCACACTCTTTCCCTGTATCCAGCCCTGTGCATCCCTTCCATCTGGCTCTTCCTGAATTACATTCTTTTATAATAAACTGGTAATCTACTAAACAAAATGTTTCTCTGAGTTCTGTGAGCCACTGTAGCAAATTAACCGAATCCAGGGAGTGGGTCTTTGGACCCTCTAATCTATGGCCAGTCAGTCAAAAGTATAGGTGAGAACTTGGGTTTGTGATTGGTATCTGAAATGGGGGGAGGAGGGCAGTCTTTTGGGACTGAACACTTGACCTGTGGGATCCGATGCTCTCTCTGGGTAGATAGTATTAGAATTGAGTTGAATTATGGGACACCAAGCTGGTGTCCTAGAATGGCTTGGTGGTATCAGAAAAAAAAAAAAAAAAAAACACCACACATTAAAATTGGTGTACAATGTAGGCACCTAGAGAGCAGTAATGGTGGGAAGCCATTACCCTATTGAGCCTGAAGGAATATAGGGAAGGGAGACAGAACTACTTGCTCAATTTGGGCTGGAGGGCGGAGGGGGCTGCTCATCACATCTGTACATCAGAGGGAGGCAGCCTCTGCCAGAACCTGGAACCAAAGCAGAAAGAGTCAGAGAAAAAAATGCCCCAATCTCTCTGTCATTCTACATGCTGCTGTCTTGCTTGTGCCTTCCATTGGGTGAATCCAACCTGAAATCAGAGGGCAGTCCCCTGGGGCACAGAACAGGGCTGAGGCAAAATAACTGTTCATCTACAATTTTAATACCTCCTAATATTATTCAAGAATGAAGCAGTGTGATACAGACTGAGATTTTTCCATGTACAGACCCTTGCAAAAATAACAAGGTGCCTTGGGAAGAGAAAGAAACCCAGAAGGTAAACTGTGGAAAGCAATAAAGAGAAGCACACAAATTCATAAAAAAATTTTTTTAGTACTGAGATTTTAACAATCAATAGTTAAAGGTAAAACTAATATTAACAATGGCAGCAAGATGGGGAAGGGGATTCAGTGGGTTGTAAGGACACAAATATTCTTCAAACACCCAGGAGAAGGATAGAAACATTAAATTATTTTTTAAGTGTTTATTTATTTTGAGAGAGAGAGAGAGCGCAAGCAGGGGAGAGGCAAAGAGAGAGGGAGAGAGGGAATCCCAAGCAAGCTCCACCCTGTCATTGCAGAGCCCAACATGGGGCTCTAGCCAAAGGAAGTGTGAGATTATGACCTGAGCCAAAACCAAGAGTCAGACTCTTAACCGACTGAGCCACCCAGGCACCACACCATTTGTGTTTTTTAAAATCACAATGACCACTGACAGCAATTCTCAGATCATCACCAGTAGGTGAGAAGTAAGGCAAGGGCATGTTCAGGATTCCAGTGCGGTTCGGACTCAGGGAGGTCAATGGGAACTAAAGTCTTCAATGACTTCTGGGCTCCCAGGATACGAGATGACAGCTTAAAACAAAAACAAAACTTTGATCCACAATCTACAGGAAAAGAAAAATCCTGGAGAAGTTTAAGAGAACTGATTTTTACACTTAAGCAAGTAAAAAATTAGATAAAAATATAAGATGATATTAGAATCCCTAAATTTTGAAAGCAGTCTGGGGTACATAGGCAATATGCTGTAGGCCTGTGTGATTTGCCTGGCTCCCCCTTCCTGCAGTTCTAGATTTGGGGTCCCGGTGGATACAAACCCTGTGTGCCTTTCCATCTGCCTTCTCTTTTCTGAGGGTGTCACCTGCCTCCCAGACCATGGTGCTGCCACCAGAGCCATTGCCAAGTCTCCCAAGGTGACTGGAAGCCAAGTTGAAACCCCGAGCCTGTGTTTCTCACCCGGAGTGAGCCCCGACCATGCTAGGTCATCCTTCTGCTCCTGGCATGGATGAAATGTCACACCGTGGGGCATGGGGTCTGGTTTTCTGAGCAGCTGCTGAGGGGTTGGGCAATGTACCCCAGAAGTGCAGGAGAGTCTACACCCTGTGAGCTAAAGGGGAAACAGGAAATAGTAGGGACTGGGGCAAGCAAATTCCCTCTTCTTTCTTTCCTGTAGATTGCTTTAAGATTTTATTTCTTCCCAAAGATCTTCGGGAGAAGTTCCAGGTACTAAACCAACATCCTTGCCAAGAGCCTGCTGAGTCTCTTCATAGCTCATTGTGAAGTGGGGGCCAGCATGGCAACACATCACCTCACGTTGCTTCCCTTTTTTTTTTCCATGCCTCTTTCCCCGATAACTTCTCACTTTTACCAGTCTGGGTGTGCCCTTCCCAAATAGAGTGCCAGCACTTCATTCCTTGTCTCAGGCTGTATTTTGTAGGACAGGTTTTTCTAAGAGAGCTATAACAAGAGTATTCACTTTACAGGAGTGCTGGATAGTTTTCTCCTTGCCCCCAGGAGTCACTCTCCACCTTTTTCCCACCCTGCTCTCTGCCCTGGGAGGCCGTTGAACTGTATCAACAGGGTGCCCGCACCTTCTGGTTATCACTTAAGTCCCAATAGGGTGCCCTGGTGGGAGATTAGAGGGAGAAAGTATTTATTCTTCTAGCACCTGAGAGAGGTCACCTGGGGCTGGTTGTGTCCCTCATATGAAAGTCACAGCTGGTGGTCTTCTCCATCTGACTTTCTTGATCTCTGAGACAAGCTTACTCCTGCCATTCCTTTGGACCCAGGGGATATAACAGCTCCACCCTGCTACCCTCAGATTATACCCTATCCCTTGCAACTCTTCTTCACCCTGCCCACTCCTTTGGAATGTATCTCTTTATAAGTAAATCACTCCAATTTGAATGATTCCAGTTTTGACATTGTTACCTGTTTCCTGTTGGGACCAGTAGTGAAAAGGAATGGTTAAATTAGAATACTGTTTATCTTTGTTGGAATAGTGCATAGCCATTACAAATCGGTTAATGTTTGGTAGTAAAAGCAAGTGATGCACTTAAAAAAAAATCACTTAAGAAGTCAAACAGTAATGGGACACCTGGGTGGCTCAGTCAATCCCTCAGTGTAGGTTTGGGATTCTCTGTCTTTCTCCCTCTCTCTCTGCCTTTCCCCAGCTCTCATGCACCTGCTTGCTCATTGTCTCTCTCTCTCTCTCTCTCAAAATAAACTTAAAAAAAAAAGGAAGAAGTCAAGCAGTCAGAGTTCTGGCAGGAATCAGAATTCTGTCACCTGAAAGGACTTTAATGAAGAGACCATTTATGGGAAAGTGGACAAGTAAAGAGAAGCAGTAGGGGATGGTGAAGCACCCAGGACAAGAAAGGCAGAAAACATTGCCACCCCAAATGCCAAAGGGACAGAAGGAAGAAACCGTTAAGACACCTGAGCCCAGCACAAGTGGGAGCCCTGGAGGAGTGGCCACCTCTCCAGAGGTGTAATCATCGAGGGACACAGGCCTGCCAACACCTCATCTGTGGCAGGTTGACAGAAGGATATGCCCTGCCCTTTCTCCCCTCCTACCCACTGATCTTCTGTCACTGGCTCACTGTCAGCACTCCCATTGGCTGAACCTAGTTGAAACAAGAATGATGTGGCCCATCGGGGTCAGCCTGCTTGGGCTCAGAGTGGGGCCGACAAAGGCAAAGGATGGGTTTGGTTGGCACAAAGTGAGGCAGGCAACAGACAGTAAACAGGACTACTGGGATATCAAACTCCATGGAAATATAATCTTGTGAAAAGCCATACATGTATTTATACGTAGGGGAAGACTGAACTAGAAATTTCACATAGCAACTTCATGATAATAAAAGAGTAAGAAATATTTTTTGTTATAGTGTTTCGTATATTTTCCAAATCAAAAAAATTGGCTGCATAATACTTTAAAATTTATCTTAGAAACAAATAAAGACTAATTGGAGGATGTGATTATTTTAGCATTCATTTTTAAAGGAAAAGTTTCTCTCGGTGGCTTCTCGTGGTAAGAATTTTACTTCCCGAATTTTCCCAGAAGTAGGACCTCATCTAGAGTAAGGTTAAGGCCAAATGAGAGGGGTTTTTTGTTGGTTGATTGGTTGTTTTCTCAAAGCACTAGGTGGTTTTCACACTATCCTGCCAAACATTGGGAAAGAATAATCTAGTGTGGGACAAATGGTATCCCAGCTCTAATCATATTAGTAGATGTAATCCCAATAACTACGATTATCGTTGTAACGTAGCGGAGCTGGTCCGTGATAGTCACTTTGTCAAACAAAATTTCTTAGAGTTAGATGCACAAACCTCAGTGGATAAACATTAACATGCAGCTTCGTAATTCTTTCAGTTTAATTATATTGTAAACAAATGTCTCGGATCACATTTGTTTTCAAAACTACTTTTAGAACTGTTTGATTTATATTTCTATTGCTCCGTATCTCTCCTGTTTTCACCAGAACTACACGCCATGCACCATGGAGTAGCACAGGGGTGCTGTCAGTGGCCTGAGTCTGCCCTGGCTCTTTCCACACCCAGCCTCTTCTATTCCCAGAGCCGTGCACAGACTCCCCGGCAGCACATGGTGGGTGCAGGGTAAAGGCGGCTACTTCCTCCCGAGGAGTATTTAGCGTGTGCAGAATGAGATAGCAAATGTTTGGAATGACCCAGAGACCAGCTGTTGATGGCAGTACTCCTACTAAAGCAAATCCTGAACCTCCAACGTCTCAGCCCTTCCCTTCAGCTGAAGCAGCACTCGGCAGTGCACTGTAGAAACTTAGCCCCCTGTGGGAGCCCAGGCCTGGGAACCTCCCCGACCTGCCAGGCTATTTAAAGCCGAGGATTATGCAGAGAGCAGATGCAGTACATTTTGCCATCTTCTGAAATCTAAACTTTTAAACAGCATCAAAGAACACAGATTAAAACTCTTTAATTCAGTAACTGTACTTTTAAAAGTGGTTTCTCAATACGAACTTATAAGGGTAGGAATCAACACATATCTTTGTACAATCGCATAAATATCCACAGAACATATGCTGTTGTCAAAAATACATTCAAATAGGATTCAGTTCATCTTTTTAAAAATGGGGTACATATTTAGAGCTTTTTAAAAATAAAATTCATATCTGAACATTCCAATATTATGTTTAAGGCAGTGACAGCTGTAGTGAATCATAAATATATTTCAGATCCAATTTCGAAGTACTGTATTTTAACCTTCACACTATATTTACAAAGTTCCACTTCAATTAAAATTCACGGAAAAGAAGAGCTTGTCCAAGTGAAGGGAATCACAGCTTTTTTTTTAGCAATATAAAGAGTCTTCATAAAATGGATAAGATATCAGTATGGTTCTTTTGCCATCAATTATTACAGAAGCAGATTCTGTGGCATTGTTGGAGTAACAAGGAAATAATTCTGAGTCTTCACTAGTCTGAAACCCACCTCCTAAACTGTCACTGTTTCGGGTGTAAGAATAGCATCGCTTTGAACGGTAGGA
The DNA here is from genome assembly GCF_016509475.1 of Prionailurus bengalensis. Taxonomy (NCBI): domain Eukaryota; kingdom Metazoa; phylum Chordata; class Mammalia; order Carnivora; family Felidae; genus Prionailurus; species Prionailurus bengalensis. The sequence continues at coordinate 199,793,115 of NC_057343.1, forward strand.
ACATTTAACAATTTTCCTCTCTGAGGGAGAACAACAAAAACAACCACAACATACCAGGAACTATGTCTCTACTTTTAATCTTCACAAAAACCATTTCAAATGTGGTTAATACAAACATTCCCCGTGGTACCATTGGCTGAATTCTAATCTTCCTGGAGCGGTGAGAACAGGAATTGATGTCAATTAGTCCCAACTGGATCCTTTACTTCCACCACCAGAATTCCATCGTGACAGAGGATGGCAGACAAATCTTTGGTCTCAATGCCATCTGGCAGCTTATACTGACGGGTGAAGCTTCTTGAGATAAAACCATGCTCATCCATTCTGGTTCCGTGCTGAGCCTTGATCAGCAGCCAGCCTTCGAAGGTCTGAATGATGATATCCTCGGGGAGGAACTGGACCACGTCCAGCAGGATCTGGAAGCGGGACTTGCCTTCTTGGGTCGGCATCTCCACCACTGAGTCCACCCGAGGAGCCTGGGCCGCCCTGGCTTTGCTCACGTCCACCGTGGTTGGCCCCGGCAGCGCGTATAAAGCATGATCCAGCCTGCAGTCTTCCAAACCTCGAGCTTCAAACTCCTCCTCGTAGCGCACCGGAGTCTCAATGAGGTGCCTCAAGATGATTTTTGCCATGGTCGGAGTCAAAGCCAGCATTGAACCGCTTCGCTTCGGTCTATGTGGCGTCAGGAGCAAACCCTCGCAGTTGCCTACTGACTGGATTATCAGTCGCAACGGCTCTTCGCTTGGAACCCTGCGCAGACGCAACTACTTAATTAGGCCTGCATCCTACCGCCGCACACCCACTCTTGTCTTTTCACACGCGCTGACAATGAACGGCTATTTATAGGGTATGGTTCAAAGTTGCATTTAGCACACGGCCGGCTGAAGCTGCCCAGGCAAGGATCGCCCTTACATTCTCAGCTATCCTTGGCAAATGTGTCTGCTTTGCTTACCTCAAGAGAAAAGGAGAATTAGAATCAGAAACAGCATTTACAGAATTTCTGAGTGTCTGTCCTTGTGAACTGCAGTGATCTAAGGGACTGTGACTTCTTACCATAGTCCAGAGATGTGTACTCATAATATGAGCTAAGACTTCTGTCTCCCTTGTCTCCAAGTGCAAAGCTGGGAGGGATGAATGTAGCTATAGTTGACTAGGAATTAAGATACACAGACACATATTCAAATTTCAGACATTCACCAAACTCTCAGCCCTCTGTCCTACACATTTTCTTTCCTTTCATCTTTTTCATCACTTGTCCTGAAGGGACATCTGAGCCAAGTCATCTGGGTTTATTATATTTGACTCATCAAAAATGAGATCAGTCGACTAAGTTAGATAATGATGTCAAACCTCAGATGGGGGTTGAGTGGGGCATAGAATGAGGAACTTAGTAATGAAAATAAAGCCACAGGGGAGAGGAAAATGTTAAAGCATTGAACTACTTGATAGTTAGGCCCAGAAAGCTAAGAATGAGTCTACTTGTAGCTCCGCTATTAAAGTGGCAAAAATAAATGACCCATAATTTCCTAACGATCACACCCTTTATATTCAACTTATATTGAAAAAGAATGAGGCAACTTTTTACCCACTGCTGGAGAAGGATCTTCAAAATGTGCTAAGTAAAAACAGCATATGATATGCTACTATTTATGGGGTTTTGTTTTTGTTTTTGTTTTTTGTATAAGTAGGTATTGGCTTATATAAATAGAATCTCTCTAAAAGATATGTGGCTGAAGCCGGGGCTACCTCATGCAATGGTGACAGTGATTGGGAGGAAGGGGCTGGAGGGAGATTGGCTTTTCACTATGAACACATTTGTGCTTTTTATTCTAACAGTGTGTTTAACGTACAAATGCACAAGAAGGCTTAAAATATAGAAAACTTCCACTCCACAGAGGTTAGTATTTTCTAGATCAGGTAGACTCAGGAATAACTTTCCTTAAAAATCATATCCATTTTCTGGGGGGCCTGGGTGACTCAGTCAGTTAAATGTCCGATTTCGGCTCAGGTCATGATCTCATGGCTCGTGGGTTCGAGCTCCGTGCTGACAGCCCGGAGCCTGGAGCCTGCCTCGGAGTCTATGTCCCCCTCTCTCTCTGCCCCTTCCCCGCTCTCACTCTGTCTCTCTGTCTTTTTGTCTCTGTCTCTGTCTGTCTCTCTCTCTCAAAAATAAATAACATTAAAATAAATCACATCCATTTTCTTAGAATGAAAGAAAGATTTTTAAAAAATGAAACTTCAGAAAACGGGAGGGAATGATCTCCCTTAGCTCCTTTTTATTACTCTGAAAACCTCCACAGACATTTTGGTGGGTACTTAAGAACATGCCCTAATAATGCTGTGCACACTCAGCTTTTTTCACCTGCACTTTACAGGTTGGTGGCCCTGGAGGGAAAAATGTACTCTTTTAGACATGTCAACATTCTCTGACTCATAAAATATTGAGAGGTGTTTTCATCAGAGCTGCTCTGAGAGGTAAGAATTGAGCTCATTGCCCGTGGCAGGAAATAGACAAGATAATAAGGATTTGGCTTTAAAGTACTAGACATAGTCATGGCAAAATTGAGAAAAAGGTACAGAGATTTTTCATATAACCCCTGCCCGCATACGTGCACAGCCTCCCCCATTGTCAGCATCCCCCACCAGAGAGGTACATTTGTTACAACTGGTGAATCCACATTGACACATCAGGATCACCCAAAGTCCACAGTGGACATTAGGGTTTGCTCTTGGTGTGGTACATTATGTGCATTTAGAAAAATGTGTAATGGCATGTATCCACTCTTATGGTATACAGAGTAGCTTCAACTGCCCTAAAAATCTTCTGTGCTCTATCTGTTCATCCCTCCCTCCCCCAACCCTGCTCTAAAAAACTGCTGTAAAAAAGAAAGCCTATTTAAAAAATTAAAACTGAAAATCTTAAAACTAAAACTGCCTAAAAATAAACTCTTAAAAAAATTCTGTTAGGGTGGTCAGAGGAAAATGTATCCAATTAATCTTACAGTTTCTTGCCTCCAGGGACCTCTAAAATAGGCAAGGAGGACCGGATGTGAGTGGTGTTTCCACATGGGATTGTGTGAGTTGCCTGGGTTAGGCATGAGCATCTGATGCAACATCCAAGACTTCTCCCAGCATTTTCCAAAAACTGCCCTTTGACCCTGCCCACCCCAGAACTGCCCCCCACTCCTCATCAACTACCTTGGCCCTTTCTCCCTCTGGAGAATCTACCAGGCTTCCAAACTGGTCTTTCTGCCCCAACTCTTGCCCGTCTCTCAGCCATGGGTTTTTTTGTTTTTGTTTTTTCTATAAATACAGTCTAGTACTATTTTCTCTTCCTTGTGATTTTCCTAATAACATTTTCTTTTCTCTAGCTTACTTTATTGTACGAACACAGTATAATAGATACAACATGCAAAATATGTGTTAATCTGCTGTTTATGTTATGGGTAAGGCTTCCAGTCAACAGAAGGCTATTAGTAGTTAAGTTTTGGGGGAGTCAAAAGTTATACTTGGATTTTCAGCTGTGCAGGTTATTGGCACCCCTAACCCCCAGCTATTCAAGGCTCAGCAGTACTTGGTCCCTGCTGACCTCCTCCTCACCTCTCTCCCTTGATCCTATGATTCACCCACACTGTCTGTCCTTGAATACTACAGTTTGTTTCTTCCTCGGGCTTGTTGTGCTGGAGTCCCTTTTTCTTTGAAAGTTCCACTCTCAGAATGTCTCAAGGTTGCCCTTTTTGTACCATTCAGGCTTCAGGTCAAAGGTCATCTCTTCAGACAGGTCTTTCCTGACCATCCAGTAGGATCTTCCATCTGTCACTCCATTACAGTACTCTATTTTTATCTTCATCACCATTACCAGTATGTAAAGCCATCCTACTTATGAATTTATATTCCAGTTGGGGAAGGCAGACAATGGCAGTTTGAGGTCAGAAACATAGGGTTCATGGAGCACCTGGGTGGCTCAGTTGGTTAAGTGTCTGACTTCGGCTCAGGTCATGATCTCATGGTTTGTGAGTTGGAGCCCTGCATCACACATCAGACTGTTCTGACAGCTCAGAGACTGGAGCCTGCTTTGGATTCTGTGTCTCCCTCTCTCTCTCTCTCTCTGCCCCTCCCCAACTTGCACTCTGTCTCTCTCTCTCTCACTCTCAAAAATAAACTTAAAAAAAAAAAGAAAAGAAACTTAGGGTTTGCTACTGTATCCCCAGCACCTAAGATAGTGCCTGGAAAACTATAGGGAAAAAAACGTCAAACTGCTACAGACTTTGTACTTATTTCAGTTGGCCCTTGATGCCACTGGGCCATCCTTCTGTGTACTTCGACCAGCTTCTCCTATTTCTCCAAAGTGGATACTGCAAATGTCTTCCACTCCTCAGGCTTTCCCTTGGGTACTGGTCTCACTCTCCCAGATGAAATGACTTCCCCTGAGGCCCTTCTACGTTGATACCCAGACATGTCAGAAAGAGAGGAGCCTCTTTGCCTTGCTTATGATTCCCTTGTCCCCTCCCCCCTCCTCTGGGCTTTCATCCAGCCAGTTACCCCTTCCTGGGTATTCTCCAGTCTCTCAGAATCCATGCTCCATCAGCCTGAAATCAAGTGTGCCCCATCTTTTTAAAACAAGACCTCCTAGACCTTCTGTCATCTTTGAGCTGGTTATTCTCATCCCCTCACAGCCCATGTCCTTGGATTTGTGGTCTGTATTCAGTTGTCACCCTCCACACTGCTGCAGAGTGACTTTTGCCCTACCACCGACTCTGCCCTTGGTTAGGTCGGTCAGCCTCATTGCTAAGTCTGTACTTCACCTTTACCTTCCTTCACCTATTCAGCATTTGACATAAGCTTCTCATCAGGAAAGAGTGTACTGTTGTTTTTTTTCTTAGCCCTTTCAAGAGGACCAGCAGAGTTTTATTCAATTCCATGCATTCTCTATGGGGGCAATGTCACCCACAAGGGGACAAAAATTGGTCCTTATAGAGAAAAAATTGCATATAATTTAAGATTATGTAAAATTTTAGCCATTAGATAATGGTTCCTGGCCCTCCGAAGGCCCACAGTACACAAACAGACACATGGTGTATCTGTGATATTAAATTTTCATGGGGGAGAAGGACGAGAATTGGATGAAAAAAATGTTTTAAAATACCCTGGGGGGGGGTGCTGCAATAATAAAACAGGTGGGAAAGAGTGCCGTAGTCGGCTTCATGAATTGCTCATCCAGACCCCCATGCATAGGGGCTCATTTGAGGAGTCCAGTAACAGCTAGGCTTGGAGTCTAAGAAGGATCCCTAGAAAGAGCAGTCTCTCAACCTGGATGAGAGGGATGATGGAGTGGGGCAGATGAAGCTTTGGGCAGGGAAGGTAAGGGGGGAGTTGGAGTGTTCCCTGCAACAGAATGGCATGTTGCAGGACCTGGAGCCAGAATTCTGTGATTGCAGGACACAAAAGACTCTGTGTGGCTTCAGTGCAGAATCCAGGGGACAAATTGGGAACATGAGGCTGGAGAGGTGAGCGTGGAAGGCCTTGTGTGTCATTTTTGTTGGGACAAAATAACATTTTCAAAGCTGCTTGAATTTTTACCAGTTGCTCTAGGAGTGAACCAGAATTCTGGGGGTGCTTTCTTCAAGTTTTTTATTTAAAGTCTAGTGAGTTAACAGACAGTGTTATATTGGCTTCAGGAGTAGAACTTAGTGATTCCTCACTCACAGACAACACCCAGTGCTCATCCTGACAAATGCCCTCCTTAGTGCCCATCACCCATATAGCCCATCCCCCATCTAGCCCATCCCCCACCCACCTCCCTACATCACCTCTGTTTGTTCTCTATTATAAGAGTTCCTTATTGTTTGTTTCCCTCTCTTTTTTTCCCCTTCCCACAAGTTCATCTTTTCTGTTTCTTAAATTTCACATATGAATGAAATCATATATTTGTCTTTCTCTGCCTGACTTATTTCACTTTGCATAATACACTCTGCTCCATCCGTATCATTGCATATGGCAAGATTGCATTCCTTTTGATGACTAAGTAATATTCTAGTGTGTGTGTGTGTGTGTGTGTGTGTGTGTGTGTGTATACATATTTATCCATTCATCAGTTGATGGACATTTTTTGTCTCTTTAAAATCAAAAGTCCTGCTGAAGATTTTTGTTTTGTTTTGTTTTACTTCCAAATTAAAGTTTAAGTTCTATTCTAGAATATAGGAGTTACCTTCATTAAGACCAAAATAAGTGCCTTTTTTACTTTTTTTTTTTTTTGCCTTTTTTACTTCCTACTTTTCTGATTAGACCCACAATAAGAAATATAGTTAGCACCTCCGCCCAATGAACACACATGTGCACAAAACACTTAGCTTTACTACAGGTGATACAGTCTGATGGTCTCTATTCAATTCCATTTAGCTTAACACTGAGTCTTGCAACTCACTAAGTTGATTTCAGTACCCCCAATTGGTCATAAACCACAGTTTGGAAAACAGTTAACTTTTTATGTTATTAAGCAAGGTGGTTTACCATCTTTATGGGATGAATTACTTCTCTGCAGAGACTGTGATGGTTTGAACTGGTTTTTCTCCCACAGCGGTGGTGAGACATTGAGGAGGTAGGGAAGTGAGAAGTAAGGCAAGGTCAAACAGCATGGCTCATGTCAAAGGATAAAGAGGTTAAGGAAGATAAGAATGGAAGCATAGATTTAGGAGCAAGGGTGTCTCTGACGTAACTAAGGGGAGAGTCAGAGGCAAGGTAGGGGCAGAAGTGAAAGTCCAGTGGGTCGGGGAGTGAATATTGCATACAGACTACAATTTCAAGGAGCCAGGTGGGAGGGGTTGGAAATAATTTCCTTGAGGCTGACATAAGCTCTGAAAGGCTTGTTTTGTTTCAATAAGATGCTTTTAAGAAAATTGACCAATAGTCTGCTGGAAAGGAGAGAGCTGGTTGGCAAGGGTTTCTGAGGGGGCATGGCTGATAGAGCTGAGAACTAGATAGCCAATATCATGTCTTAAACATTTCTTTTGAAGAATTCATGAATAAGGTTTTGTTCCACATTGGAGCCTGCTATCAACTAGGCTTTGGGGGAATTAAGAAAAGGGGCTATATGCATGCTTTGGGTAAACCAGAGCCAAGGACCTCTGCTGCCTGGAGAAGCAGTCATGAGATGACAACAGACTGTAGCAGCAGTCTGGAAGGAGATAAAGGGATGGACACATTGGAACATGCACCCAGGATGTTTGAAGGGATATTTGACTGGACCTCTTTACAATCTTGTAGGCTGGAGTCAGCTCTGCAGTTTAGCTTTGGAGCCAAACTCCCATTAGGGAGTTTATACTTTATATAGGAGCCATAAGAAGTACTATTACATTTTAACAGGGTTTGAGAGGCCAGAGAAGGCAGTCTTCCTAAGACACAGCTTAGATGGCATCATCCTTCCTCTGATCAAGTACTTGCAGTGGTTTAAAGCTCTCTTATGGGAAAACTGTTGCAGTCATACAATCTGATCTTGACAATTCTGTCTAAAGCTACATTATAGGATTTCCTTCATCATATATTCCAAACTCTTTGGTCTGAGATTCAAGGCCCCCACCAATAGGACCAAAAAGATAGGTGGGGAGGGTTGCTCTGGATGGTCCCTATCCTCTAGACTAACTGCTCTATTGTCCTCCAACCACTCCTGCTTTTTCCCCCCTCATGCTATTTCTTTCATTTGAGATGCTTTAATAATATAATAATGGGATGCTGAATCATGGCCTTCCAAAAGATGTCCACGTCCTAATCCCTGGAATTTGTAAATGCTCCCTTACTTGCTGAAGACATTGCAGATGTGATTAAATTAAAGGTGTTGACATGAGGTGATTATCCTGGGCCCCAAATGCCACCATAGGTGTCTTATAAGAGAAAGGCAGAGGGAGATTCCATACACACATACACAGAGGAGAAAGCTGAGCACAAAGAACATGGAGCAGAGAGAGATTGCAGATGCTGATCTTATTAAGATTTGAGTGATGTGGCCGCAAGCCAAGGAATCCCAGCAGCCACTAGACACTGGAAGAGGTGAGGAATGGATTCTTCTCAGGAGCATTCAGAGGGAGTCAGCCCTGCTGTTGGACCATTGGTCTCCAACACTGGGAGAGAGTAAACACCTGTAGGTAAGCTGCACAGTTTTTGGTCATTTGTTACAACAGTCACAGGAAACTATACGGATGTCCTCATCCTCATCTTACTGCTGATGCTCTGATGTCCTTCCTTTAAGGCGCAACACTCCCTCTCCCTGTTGACTGCCCACATAATTTCAGCAGAAAATAATCGTCCTGCACTTGCTGGGTTTGAGGTTCAACGTGCACCTTTGTTATAAACTCCTGGGTCTAATTTTACACATTATGAAGCTAGGTACTATGCTAAGAATCATGGGACATAGAGCAGGTGTTCAAGAGCTAGTGAATGAGAAATGCTTTGAAAGATTCTACTCATTCATTTGGTTTCTATGTGCTCATGACCCTTCAGGTCCACAAGTCTGAAGAGACAGCTTATGGTTCCTGATGGGAGTTATCATCCTGGAATCAGGTTTATCTGGCAGTGCTCAGGAATGGGCATGCTAGGGGAAGAAGTGCAGATTCAGAATGAACCCCAACTATGTTTACCCTGCCTTCCCTGAATCCTTCTTGCTGGACTCACCAATGTACCCACTGTCAGGCTCATCACTGCTTATGTTCCTGAATCCACTGTAGCCAAGGCAAATGACTTACCAATAGCCTCAGTTCACTGTTGCAGTGAAGCCAACCTTCCCAGACCCTGGGGCATAACTACACAACTGGGCATTGGCCTTCCCTCTTGAGTCTCCAGCCAAATTCCAAATCAGAGCCTTCTTACTCTGGGAGTTAGCCCAATGTGTAAGGCTGAACATTGGCCAAGATTCTTTCCTCACTTTGATTTCTCCCCTGCCAACTTCCACAGCCCTTCTTAGGGCCTGGACCCTGTCCTGAATCTTAACCCATGGCTAGGGCTAGGGTACCTCTTTGGAGCCCACCTGTTCTTTCTGTAGGCATGGATCCTAGTTTCTGTGCTCTCCACCTGCTAGCCAGGCTCCTGCCAGACTGTCTGTCTTCTGAGCTCAGACACCACCTGGGATCATTGCCTGCCATGGAATGATGGTCTGTAACCATTGCCCAAGTGGCTGTGCCCTTGGACATAGTGGAGCCTGCAGTGCAGCCAGTGAGAACAGCCAGGTAGCCTAACCACCCCACCTCATCCTCCTTTTCTGGACATTGATTTTATGAGCACCAGGAGATTCTAAGCACCATTGATTTTCTGAGCACCATTGATCTTGAACCATGTGTCTGTTCACTTGGGCCCATCTAATCTCTAACAAATCTACTACTTCATGGTGGTTAAGAACATGGAATAGGGGGGAATCCTTTGGCGTGTTACTTCACCTGAGTATATTGCAATTTCTTTGTCTCTACAATGGGGGTGTAGTGACAAAACATACCTCCCAAAGATGTTGGGAAGATTGGATTTGATTCTGGCCATAAAACACTTTCTCCATAAGGCATTGTGCTAAGTGATCAATAAATACAAGTGTTTGCAGTTGCCTTTCTAGATCACAAGGCTGGAAACTTGAAAAGTTATTTGTTTTGTATCAAAAACTTCAATCTTTTTTCTCTGCTAATCTTTAGAATCCTCATGAAAAAGCATATAAATCTAATTTTTTTTGAGCAATACAGTTTACTGAAACCAAATGGTATTTAAGTGAAATAAAGTATAAAATAGTGGACACAGAAGAATGCTTTTGACTGTCATTGAGTGTTTGGTACAAGATTTTTACCTCCAAAATAGGACATCTACAAGCATATGTCTTTGGCCCACATTAGCACTCCCATTTGAAGAGATGTTTTCTAAGATATCAGAAGCTCCTTTCAGTTGCTAGGCAAGAAAAAAAAAGCAAAGCATGACATATTAGCTTCAGACTTGAAATAAGCAAAGATCTTCTCAGGATCTGTACTGAGCTGTAAAACTAAATCCAGATGTGATGTGACTTGGTGGTCGGAAAGTGAAGCCAAGAGGGGTTGCATATTTTTATGTGATAACTGCCCTCTGGTGGGAAAGACTAGAATTACACTGATAAGAGAAAACTATCTGAAATTCTAAACGAGCAATTCTTATTCATCTTGCCTTTTGACTTCATATTCCAAATAAAAGTCCTCATACACTAAACCCGTTTTACTCTTTGGTCTAACCTTTGAAGGTTTTAGTTCATTCTTATTGGGAGGGGGGAGCAAGATGAAGATTGGGAAATTTTTAAAGAATAAATGTTTAACCCTTGCTTTCTGATTGAAAACTGCCAAGCGTAAACTGTGCTGATTCTACATAAATATACCTAAAGAGGCATAATAGTAGTGTGATTAAAGGAACAGTTTTTAGGGACATAAAAACCTATATTGATTCCTCACTCCATTTGCTCCAGGGCAAGTCAGAACCTTTCTAAGACTTAATTTCTTCTATGCCAGGAAAATGGGAAAAATACATATACCTCCTAAGGTTGTTTTGAGGATTAGAAGGGATATCAAACACTTAGAATAGAACCCAACACATAGGAAGTGCTCAACAAATGTTAGATATTATTATTTGTAACACACAAGAGGAATGAAGCTCTTTGAGGGGAAAGCTGACCCATTTCGGTCAGTAGTGGCTATTTTTAAAAGAATAGCACGTAACATTGCCCATATTTCTTTAAACATTAATCAAGGTCTTGGCAAATATAAGATGTTACTGGGTAACTCTACAAGCCACTAATTCTGTGCAGATAAGGTTCAGACCAAACCAGACCCTGGGAGGAATGTACTAAAGCTGCACTATCACACCAGGACTGTCTTTATCAGCTAAGATCAAATGATTTTTTTTTCCCCTTTTCCACAGTTTGCTTTTAAGCCCTTTGGTGGTATTAACATTACTTTTTAGTAGCTGAGCAACTAAGCTTGAGAAACTCAAGCCTGCTTTTTTAACCTGAGGGAAATTCCAAGGAAATTGGAATTTCTACAGCTTGCTCACAAATGGTTCTTGGGGGGTTGTGAGATATTTCTGCCACAACACAGTGTAACTGAGAGGTCAGATAAGGATGTCGCATTAAAGAAAATGCAGGATTGGACATAGTAGGGTGGAGAGTAGCATGAAGAACCAGCAGTGAGGTGCAGAGATAGAAGCCAGGATCCTAATTAGCTTTGTAACCCCGGGAAGATCATTGTAAACTTATAAACCTCATTTTCAACTGGAAAAGAGAACGAGGGACTGCACTAAACTTATAAGGTCTCCTTCAAATTAAAAAAAAATATGAAGGAGAAAAGAAAAAGGAAAACAGAAAAGACTTAGGGAGTATGCTGATTATATATATATGTGTGTGTGTGTGTGTGTGTGTGTGTGTATATATATGTATACATAAATATACATAAATATATGTATATGTATATATATACATAAATATACATATATACGTATACACACACACACACACACATATATATATATATATCTCACCTGCCAGAGTGCTCTCCAAAACGTGATCATTTTCCTCCTTGTGCACCACTTCTGAACCCGGCAACTCCCTTCCTATCCATTTCACAGTACTGTCCAGGATTACCTTATCTTCAGCAGTGCCTCAAAAGCACATTTTTTATCTGAGGGCCATCAGGTAGGAGGAGTTAATTAATAGGTATTCGTCCTCATGATGTTGTAGGAGAGATTCCCATGTTTCTACATTATTCCCCCACACTCTTGGAAGACCTGCTTTGTATGTCCCCGTCTCTGAATGTCTGATCCAGTGGCACCCATAGCTGGGCAACTACTATGTGGCCTCATCCACAGTCCAGGTGACTGGACCCAGGGTGGACCCCTGACAAGAGCTGAGCCAAGCATGTTCTCTAGGAGATATGGAATCAAGATTCTGAGACAAGCCCTTACAAACCCTTGGACTGAAGTGTGCATAGGGTTGAAGTGGTCATTTCCTTCCATGAGAGGGCCAAGGCAGAGAAGGTCAGTCTGTATTTCTGCCTCACTCTCTTTCCTCTGTAAGGAATAGCAGAAACAAGGATGCACACAGCCTCAGAGAGAATATTTTCCTTGCTGTTAGGAATTCCCTAGAAACCAAAAAATTGCTAAGAACCAATTCCCAAGCTGCTTGGTAATCTTGTGCTCTGGGAAACAATATTTGTGTCATTTGGATACAATTATCTCTATTTCTAGAGCTAGTCTGAATAGGTTTCTGTTAGCCTTTAAAAAGAAAAAACCTACTGGCAAAAGATCTTTGGTTATTTATAGTGGGGCTCAAGACCCCAATGAGTCCATGACTTGAAGCACTAACTCTAAGAAAGAGTATTTCAGACACAATACAGGCTATTAGAGACATATTTTGGGACAGAAGGATCTTCCTGGGGTCCATCAAATTCACAAGCAACTTCCTGGGCCATCTTCCTGGCCTTGGGAATTCTAGAGGGACATGCTTGGCTAAGCTGTGTCATTTGTAAAACAGAGAGTAAGCAAGATCTTAGATCTCATAGGTGGAAAAAAAAAATAAAACTCAAGATGGTATTTCTATAGCCTAGACTCAGAAAATTCTCTTTGAAGGGCCTCTTGGAGGAAGAAGGAAGGCTTAGACAACTACTGTTCTCTGTTCCCATGTTCATGGCCCATCTATTCAAACCCCATGAGAGGAAGTGTTGCATGACAGTCAGAACACGAGCTGCTGAGCGGGTTGTCTAAGTGCAAATCCTGACTCCACTCCTAACCGGAAGAAGTTCCTTAGCATCCACCCCACTGGATTCTTAGAACACCAAAACGGTTCATATGCAGAGTATCTTGTAGGTACCAGACACAGTTCTGTGTCTTCTACATAAAAATAAAAGCATGTATGCATGTAAAGCATTAGCTTATTGGTCACAGGGGGAACTGGAGAGACCACTAAGAAACTGGATGTGTGGCTCGTATACATGTGTGGAACCCATGCTTAGTACTTTACGTGTAATGTCCAGTGGCAATTAATGAAAATTTGTATTCGAAACTTACCACCTACAACAATTTGTCAGTAATAATCAAAGGACAGAACACAACCCAATGGTTTATTTACCTCTATACGTGTCAGACAAGAGCCCTCACAGTGGACTGACTATTCTGATGATGTCTTTTTCTAAGTCCCACAGCAAAATGCACCATCTCATGGCAAATTCATGGGCATCATAGATGGAAGGATGCCAAGACAGCAGATGGTCTCCTCAAGTACAGTGTTGTATCAGCACACTAGCTCAGAGTAAACACTCCAGTGTTCATTTCTTCTACAAAACATTAACTTTACTGTGTCACCAAGCAGCATTGCCACAATCTAGCCATCTCTTAAGCACCTCCTTGCGATAACATCTTGGTAGTTATGGCATGTGCTTTTATGAAATGTGTTACATTCACTTCTCACAACACTGTGCATTACTTCTCCCAACCCCTGAAGAGTGCAGACTTTTATACTCCTACCGCCTTCAAGAAGACTGTACGCGCAAAACCCATCTTTACACACTCACCACCTGCATCTCCTTCTCCTCCCTACCCTTCCTGCAAACACACACATCCCACTGACCTTTACCCACTGAAATGTTCCCCCAGATTTCAAAGCCCCGTTCCTTATTCAGGTCACTGCATTAGGTGTGTCAGCCGGGTTCCCAGCAGGAAATGTGTCATCTGCAAGCTGAGTGATTTAAGGAGAGTCCAAAAAATGGACTACGATAGAGGTGGGCAGAATTGAGGAGAAGCACAGAGATAATGTGATGCCCTTGGGGCTAGCAAAAGCAGGAAGCTCTTATAAGCTTTAGGCCTGAAGAAGCCAAAGAGAGGAGATAGCTACTAAAACTGAGGGTGAGGGCTGCAGAGAGGCCCAGCTGACAGGAGCGTGGGCCCTTACTAGAAACAGGCAGACTACTGCGACCTGAGGGAGGAGGAGCTAGGAGAAAAACTACTCTAACCTCATCCCCCTCCAACCTCAGTGCCTCTGATTGGCCAAGCCCCTCAGGAAGCCGGAGACAAGGTGCTCATTGATGCAATCCATGTGGTCAGTCTCCCTGAGCACAGAACAGGGAGAGGGGCTCTGGAGGTCAATGAAAGAGACCCAGAAAGTATTCATGGTGATAAGGTTTTGCCCACTACCACGATGCTCAGAAGTAATAAGTCAACAACAGACTCAGTTGTGACATGTGTATTCCCAGACAGCTGACCCTGAGATAGGCATTAGCATGCAGGAGATATATTCAGGGTCAACACCTATGGTTCAAGACCTCTGGGCATCAATACCTGTGGGAGAGAAGAGCCTGAAATCTATCTTGCTGTTTCTTTGTCAGAGTGGCCCAAGGTCTCTACCAGAGAAGATTTGACTTTGATTCCCAATAATGGAGTATACTTACCTTGGCCCTTTCTGGGCTTCCATGTCTTACAAGTTTAGGAATGCCCATATTCTCCATACTTGCCAGTAAAAATGCACTACAGTATGTAGAGCATGTGTGATATCAACCCCTAGAAGGCAAAAATTGATTCTTGACAGGAAATGTGGGGGAAGGTGGAAAAATCTTAGATATTACTATGGTCTGTGGCCCTTCAAAGGACACACAAACAGATGTACAGTGCATCTGAGAGAGTAAAACTCCATGAAGTGCGGAATGGGAGGAACAGAAGTAGGGACTGGGAGGAACAGAATTGAAAAAAGGCGCACAGCGTCACTAGACAGGTAAAGCATAACTCCACAGCCCCTCACAGCGACCCAGCAGGCACAGGCAACATCTCCAAGCCCAGTCTCCAACATCATCTGCAGGATTTCCTGGGTGCCTAAGTAATAAAGCTTTCCACTGTTTTACTCCCTCTGATGGGCGCATATGTGGCCAAGCCAAAACATACAACTCTGTAGCCAATGTGAAGGAACTAAAACTGGCCAAACCTGTCGCATGATCCCATGAATTTATAAACTCTTGCTTTGTGACGCAAGACATATCAGACTCATCTGATGCCTTCTGTGACCCAAACCTGGAATAAGCCATTACCAGGGTGCCTGGCTGACTCAGTGGGTTAAGCATCTGACTTAAGGTCATGATCTCATGGTTTATGAGTTTGAGCCCCATATCAGGCTCTCTGCTTTCAGTGAAGAGCCCACTTCAGATCCTCTGTCTCTCTCTCTCTGCCCCTCCCCCCTCTCAAAAATAAATCAAGATTAAACAAAAATTTTTAATGTTGAAATAAGCCATTACCCCAAAGAGCCCATCTTTTTTTTAAATTTTTTTTCATGCTTATTTATTTTTGAGACAGAGAGAGAGAAATAGAGCATGAGTGGGAGAGGGGCAGAGAGCTAGAGTCAGGCACAGAATCCAAAGCAGGCTCTTAGCTGTCAGCACAGAGCCCGATACAGGACTCAGACCAACAAACCACGACGAGATCATGACCTGAGCCAAAGTTGGACATCGAACCGACTAAGCCACCCAGGTGCCCCACAAAGAGCCCATCTTTAATGGGGTAACAGTATTTAGAGACTTCAGGCTGGAGGCTAAGGGTGCTCATTGTGTCTCAGCCATTTCTACAGTCCATGCTGGAATATACATAAACCAATTTTAGAATGTTTTCATAATCCTCAAAACAAAACCCTGTGCCCATTAACAGTCACTCCCCATTCCTCCACTATCACTCTAGATAAGTTTTTATTTCAATTTTGCATTGTTCAGATTTTCTGAATGTGGCATGCATAAAACATAGCCTAGTTTACAATACATTTCACTTTGGGCAAGTTCTAGAGTGCCACAAAAGAGATCACAAGTACTCTCATTCCTGCCCAGGGGACATTTTCACTCTACACTCTGCCCCACCCTCCAGAAGAAGGTCCTTTTGTGGAATAAAAGACAGCAGGAGGTAAATCTCTTAGGGTCATCTTCCAAGCCCACCACCCCTAGCTTTCCAACCACACTCGTAGGCCCCCGGAGGCCATTGTATACATGGAACCATACCGCTGGCCGCAGTTAATTGAACCAGAGTTGGACATCCAACCCAGCTAGGCCAAAGCCCTTCCTCGATAATTTGGAGAATCTGAAGGGGGTACATTGTGAGAGAAAGAGGTAATGTCGAAGGGAAGGATATTTTGTCAGTTTTCCAACACTCACATTGAGTCCATTTGTGGTGGACAGAATTCTAAATGGTCCCTAAGATTGCTGCCCCTGGCATGTACCTATGTAACACCCTCCTTCTTAAGGTGGACCCATGACTATGAGGTATCTCTCCTATGATTTATTATGTTATATGATGAAAGGGATTGTATAGATGTAATTAAGGCCCCTAAATCAGTTTATTTTTAGTTAAAAGGGACATTATCTCTGGTGGGCCCGGCTTAATTGGGCAAAAAAGCCTTAAAAACAGCAGAGATGCACCTGCTGGCTCAAGGAAGAAAGCAAACATCACGCTGTGAACTGCCCATGGAGAGGACTGTCCTCCAGGAGCTGCGACCTCAGTGCTACAGCTTTAAGGAACAGAATTCTGCCAATAAACAACAACAGAAGGATGGAGGAGGGTCCTATGCTTTAAGTGAGGGCCCCCGCTGACTCACTGATTGCAGCCCATGAGCTCCAACTCATCTGCACCCAGATTCCTGAGCCACAGGAATGTAAACTTGTGTTGCTTAAGCCATCAAGTTTGTGGCAGTTTGTTACACAGTAGCAGATACGAAATACACCATTCTACTCGCCTAGCTGCATTGTTCCGTTAAAACAAAACAAAACAAAACAAAACAAAACAAAACAGCCTGGCACACTTTTACAAATTACTCACTTTTTACTTGAGATAGTTAACAATGGTTTATTTTTTTTCAACCAGAGAGTCGTTATATAGGTCTAGTTCCTAACTTAGGGTTCTCCAGAGAAACAGAACCAATAGCAGATTATCTATGAAATATGTATAATATCTATATATGAATACATATATGTGTGTATATATGAAACGAGATTTATTGTGAGGAATTGGCTGACATGATTATGAAGTCCCCCCATCTACTGTCTGTAAAATAGAGGCCCAGAAAAGCTAGTGATATAATTCGGTCCAAGTCCAAAGGCCTGAGACTCAGGGAAGCTGTTGGTATCAATCCCAAAGGGCAGAAGAAGAGATAAGATGTCCCAACTCACAATGAGTCAGGAAAAAAAGGGAGTGAATTCCTTTTTCCTCTGCCTTTTGTTCTGTTCATGTCTTCCATGGATTGGGTGATGTCCACCCACAATGAGGTGGGTGATCTACCTTACTGAGTCTACCAATTCAAATGCTAATCTCATTCAGAATCACTCTCACAGACACGTCCAGAAATAATGTTTAATCTGGGCACCCCATAGCCAGCCAAGTTGACACATAAAATTAACAATCACAAATTCACCCTTTGTCAATTTGGCCTTCATATGCATCTCCTTAAACCATACTTAATCTCCAAATGAAGATAATAATAATTCCACAATTCCATTAATTCCATAAATCCATAATTAACATGATACAACTATCCTATATATAACCACAAAGGCACTAACCCCTTTCCCAGAAGAGCAGGTAAAGTCCTTGAATGATGTTTATTCTTCTCCTTGATCTCCTATAACTTAATTACTCTGATGTAAAATTAACGATACTTGGATACTGAATATTTGATATGTAAAATCAAGATATCTTTTGTTATATCAAAAGGGGATGAGAAAAGAAAAAAAGATACACACACATGTACATATGTACATTCATATACACACACAAATGTATCTATAGTAAAATAAGAAGGAAATAACTCCTGACAATTACAGACCTTATTTCTGTAACTGGTATACATAATTATCTTCTTCCACTACCCATTCTGTATTCCTTTTGCCTTCAACAAGCACTTCAGCTGATTGATGTTCTTTACCTGGGAGGGTAACCCAATCTTTACTAAAAGGTTTGGACCATCAGTAGTTTCGCCTGGATTGGATTTTGTTTTCCACTGATCTCAATCACAGGGCTTGGTAACATTAAGAGTTTCCATAAGGGATCTTCTGTATTCCAGACATGCTCTCCTACCTCCATTATGGAGCAGGATTCCAGTCAGAATCAGTCACCCCAGTCAGTTACTGCCTTCTTTACTTATTGACTCAGAGGCATGAGGGGCCCAAAGTGGCCAGGTGGCAGTCTTAACTTCCAGGTCAGTGGAATCATTGTGTGTGGCCTGGTGAGAGCCTCTGGATTCTTCTTTCTGGAACTATGACCTCTAGGCCAGCACACAATAAAGTTGTGGGAAAGGAAGCAAAATTGTGCTAGTGAGGCAGTAGTGGTAATAGCGAGTTGTGCCACTCCCAGTCCCCCCCCCCCCCAACCCTGGACTTGTGAATCTTGGCTGTTGGTGAAACAACACCATATATTGGATGCTGATTCAGAGCATAGCCTTATGAAAAACCTTTCCTCAGCCCTCAAGGTATTGTTACCTAGCCGGCACTGTAATGGGGTCTTCAAAAGGCCATTCCACCATTCTGTTATGCCACATGCTTCAGTATGGTGGAAAACATGGTAAAACCAGTGAATTCCCTGAGAATGGGCCCATTGCTGTGCTTCTTTTGCTGTGAAGTGAGTTCTCTGATGAGAAGTAATGCTGTGTGGAGTACCATAACTGTGGGTAAGGCATTCTATTAATCCATGGATGGTAGTTTGGCAAAAATATTGTATTCAGGGAAGACAAATCTGTCTTCAGAGTAAGCATGTATTCCAGTGAGAACAAAATGCTGCCATTTTGGAAGCGGTCTAATGTAATCAACCTGTCTGTGGAACTTGGTGCCACATCAGGGTTTTGGTGTTGAGCTCTGCTGCTGGCAGATTGAGCATTCAGTGGTAGCCAGAGCCAGGTCAGCCTTGGTGAGTGGAAGTCCATGTTGCTGAGCCCATGCATAACATCCATATCCACCACTATGGCCCCTTTGCCATAAGCCCCTTGGGTAAAGGAAGCCCATTGGGTGGGAAAGAGTCTGACTGGTATCCACATGATGGGTCATCCCATCCACCTGATTACTAAAATTCTCTTCTGCAGAGGTCACTCTCTGTGAGCATTCACATGGAACACAAATGTTTTCATACTTTTTGCCCATTCATAAATGTCTTTCACATAACTCTACCCAAGATTTCTTTGCCACTAATTTTCCAGTCACGTTTCCATCCAACCAAGCCATTAGCCCCAGCCCATGAATCAGTCTAGAATTGCATAGCTGGCTATTTTTCCTTCTAGGCAAAGAGAAAAACTAGGCATAGTGCCTGAAGTTCTTCCCATTGGGAGGATCTCCCTTTACTACTATCCTTCAGGGATGTGCCAGGGAGGAGCTGTAGTGCTTTCTCTGTTCACTTCTGGGTGGTGTCTGTGTATCATGCAGAACCATCTGTAAACCATTATTCTCTTCCTCTGTCAACTATCAAAGGGAACTTCCCCATGAGAGAAGGAAGTACAGCAGGAGTGGGGACAATAGGCATTTGGGCCACTTCTTCATGTGCCTTCTGGACCTTCTCAGACCTGATTATGTACATACCCATTTCCATTTGTCAATGGAGTATTGCTGTGCATGCCCAACTTTATGATGTGGTGGGTCAGATAACACCCGGTTCATGATGGGCAGCTCAGGTCACATGGTAACTTAGTGGCCCATGGTTATACTACTAAGGCCCAGTAGTAGGCCAAGAGTTGTTTCTCCAAAGGAGAGTAGTTACCTGCAGATGATGGCCAGGCTTTGCTCCAAAAATCCTAGAGGTCTGTGCTATGATTCACCTTTGCCAAAGGCTCCAAAGAATATCTTTATCTAAAACTGATACTCCAAGCATCATATGGTTAAGTTTAAGCTAATCCACTGTCATTCTCCAAGATTCCACTGTCTTCTGCACAGGCCAAACAGGAGAGTTGGATGGGGATGTGGTGGGAATTGCTACTCCTACATCTTTCAAATTCTTGATGGTGACACTAATCTCTGCAGTTCCTCCAGGAATGCAGTATTTCTTTCCCTTTACGTATTTCTGCCAATACTACATTTAATTTACCTCCACTCTCCTTTGCATGATGAATGATATAAATCTGAATAGAATGGGTAAAAAGAATCATGGAAAAATTCTAAGAGGGAGACGTGGGGCCAGGAGCAGAAGGAAGAACAGACTATTTATGATTGAAGCAATTAAACATAAAATCAAAGATAATTTTCCATAAGATTATTATCTCAGAGTAACACATTTGAACAGAAGTATACTTTCTTCTAATGAGGTTACAAAAAGGAAAAATAATGTTTTTTTCAAAATAGTCTTCATCATGTCTTTTGGCACCAAATGGATAAAGTAGTGAACGTGTTCCTCTGTTTGTTGACCTCCAACCTTCAAATTTTATCCAGGTTTACACTGACAGTATCTTGTGGAGAAAATTCCCAGCCCCTCATCTTCTTAACCATAGCATTGGGCCCCAGAGGCCATTTTGTAAAAGATGAACCCACCCTTCTAGGCCCAGCTTCTTCCTTGGTGATTTGGGGGGCAGATACACACACTCTCCCACAGGTAAGTTCTCTACAGAGATGCTCACAACAGGGAAACTGATTTCTTGGTGACCACTGCAGCCATAGAAGTGTAGTACTCACTTCTCTGTTCAAGAAAGGCATGGAGTCAAGAAGTGCGCCAGTAGAGTCAGCTGATAGCCTCCAAGCTGTTGACAACTGCAGAATCTGCCTCTGCTTTCCAGGCCAGGCCACCCTTATTTCAGACAACCCCTACCTAAGGACTAAGCACTACAGGGTACTAATGTCTGGACATTTCTGCCAATACAGAGCACCTCTAACAGATAATCTTCATGCTGGAGCTCTTACTGTGTCTACATCATAGTCTGAGGCTTCTCCTGCCTGATCCTGCTTCCTCCCCACTGTCCTGTAACAAGGGTCAGGTCTGCATCATGCTGTGAAGACCTCTTCTGTCCAATCTATCTTACTTTTCCTTTTCTCTTCCACAGGCATTACATCCCAACAAACTTCTGATGTTGCTAACTCCATCTCAAGGTCTCCATCACAGAGGACCCAATGAACTCAGTGGCTATACTTGGCCATGGGATTCAAGAGAAGAGGAAAACAATCTGTTTATAGATAAAAAGAGAGGAGAGGAGAAATTTGGGTCCTGTTAGCTTCTCAGTACCTGTTTCCACTTCCTTCCAGAGATTTGACTGCTTTTTCATCCATGAGTTCCATGGAACACAATTAAATTTCTTATATTTTCTTGAGTGAGGTTTTTACTCTTTTGTCATGAGAGTACATAATTAATATGTTCTTAATAGGCTCTTCAAAAAAGAGGGGAGAGTTAGGGCCACAAAACCACCACCCTAGGGATACCCCTTATATAGCTCTATCAGTATTCACCTGCAGCCCATCCACCATCCACACCATTACATCTGAAAGGGAAGGAAAATCACCAAGAAAATTTCTCCAAGACAAAGTGGAAGAAGGGACATGGGGAAGGAGATCATTAACACTAATTGAGATAATCATCTTATACTATGGAAGAAAGGGTCATTTTCAGCTAAGTTAATCAACAAAGAAAAAATCTATATATAAAGATGTAACTATGAAGCAATTTTTAAAAAGCTATTTTAAGAAATGTGCAGCACTGGCTCTGCAGGCAGCAAAGGGGAGAAGATACAGAATATATTTCTATGTTCAGTGACCTGTAATATGTTCAAATATATTTTAGCAGCATACATTAATTCAGTACTTACTATGTTCCGGGTCTGGAAAAAGTATTGGTTACACAAAGATGAAAGACTCATCTCTTAAAAATCTCAGAAACATTCAGGAGCAAGTAATGAAAAAGCAGCTTGGAGATAAACACTCAGGGATGACATTTCCTTCACTTAGGTTGTATTATCGTTAGTAAAGAAAGGCAGTTGCCAGGGACAAGAGAAGTTTTCCAAAGAGTCACTGAAGTGTGGGAGCAATAATAAAACATACTATTTTTAGGGGCGCCTGGGTGGCTCAGTTGGTTAAGCGTCCGACTTCGGCTCAGTCATGATCTCACAGTTTGTGACTTCAGGCCCCATATCGGGCTCTGTGCTGACAGCTCAGAGCCTGGAGCCTGCTTTGGATTCTGTGTCTCCCTGTCTCTCTGCCCCTCCCCCACTCATCCTCTGTGTCTCACTCTGTCTCTCAAAAAATGAATAAATGTTAACAAAATTTTTGTTAATTAAAAAAAAACATACTCTTTAAAAAGAAGAATGGTTAATTCTTTGAAAATTAGGCACATTTTGAAATGAGTGAGAGGAAAGACATACTAAATGTCATTACCAAGATCTATCAAGAGAAGACTAAAAAGATCCCACACTAATGTCAACAGGTAATTACCTTGAGCCGTGTCTCCTCAGAGTACCAATTCCAAGCCTGGCCTGCCTAAATTCCTCCTGAGAAGTTCATGTGGGCTATGCCACTGGTGAGAAGTCCCCAAAAGCTAGGCCCTCCATGGCCATTTCCATATAAGTTTTCTCTAGCCTCACAGACAGAGCCCAGAGTCTAGCCACTATGGTCTACCTCCCTCCACTCTGTTTTAATTCCATCTCAACTTATTTTGATTGGTGGGAGTCAACAACCAAGATAGCTCCCAAAGATCCTTGGTATTGCACCCTTGGTTGTGTTCTGCCACATTAAATAAAGCTGACCTGTGTAACTAATGGGATATTGCAGAAATGACAGTGTGTGATTTCTGAGGCTGTTACAAAAGGTATTGAGGCTTTCACCTTACTCTCTCTCTAATTACTGCCTGTGAGGGAATCCAGCCCCCATCATCCCACACTGGGAAAAACTGAGGACTCCCTCCAACAGTCAGAACCATGCGAGGGGACCATTTTGTAAGTGGATCCTCCAGCCCCAGTAAAGTCTTCGGATGACTGAGGCCCTGGCAGCATCTTACCTGCAACCTCATGGGAGAACCCGAGACAGAGCCACCCACCTAAGCCACAGCAGTCCCTTTCTTTCTGGGCAGTGTAACCTGGAAACATGACTCTCTTAAAGAGTGAATCTCACTTTGTCTGAAGATTGGTCTTGACTGAAGTAGTTAGTTTCTGCTCCTCCAGTGGCTGGGGTGACTCCCACTTGGCTCTGGCTATCATTCCTCTTTGGTCATTTAAGAGTCCCTCTGTGGAGTTGCTATTTACCTACTGTGGCACTCTAATCTTCTTGAGACAAACATGAATAGAAAGATACTTGGTGTGAGGGGCACCTGGGTGGCTCAGTCGGTCAAGCATCTGACTTCGGCTCAGGTCATGATCTTACGGTTCATGGGTTTGAGCTCTGACAGCTCAGAGCCTGAAGCCTGCTTCAGATTCTGTGTCTCTCTCTCTGACCCTCCCCCGCTCACACTCTATCTCTGTGTCTCTCTCAAAAACAAACATTTTAAAAATTTTAGAAAAATACTTGGTGTGATCTCACAACTGATGGAATAGATTTTTCCAGGGTTATATGAAGAATGATTCCTAAGAATAGTTTTATTACAGTATACTTGGTTGGTAGACAGAAAGAAAGGAGGAGTAAGGATGACACAAAGGTCAACAACCCAGACTCCTGTAATTGTCAATTGCTTTGAAACAAGTTGCTCAACACTTACTGGTCTAAAACCATAAATACTTATTATCCTAGTTTCTGTGGGTCAGAAATTCAGTAGTGGCTGAGCTGAGTGGCTCAGTTCTTCCCCATGTGGCTGCAGAGTGAATAGGATCGCATTACTACTATTAAAATAAATCCACCACCTCTCCTCTCACATCCTCTGCATCATGGGAGGGACTTCTTTGTTCTGAAAGAGCTGGACAAAGCCTGCATGGTCTGCCCCTGACTGTCTCTCCGGGATCAGCTATTTAAAATGTAACAGGTTCATATACTTTGCCTCAGCAACAATAACATCTAATGGCCTATAGCCCTCAAAATGTCCCTGGCACTGTTCTTAGGAATTTATTAACACCTCATGTAATCCTCACTCAAATCCTATGAAGATCTTTTACTATAATCCCAATTTGGGGGGATGTGATTGGAGATTAGTTTTCAATATATGAATGGGGGAAGGTATAAACATTCAGTCCATTGCATTAAGGTCCTCATTCATAAACTACAGTGATCTCACTTAGTTAAATCTAAGTACTGTCCCAGATTGGGCTTGATAGAAGCAGATGCTGAGATAGAGTCTGGTGTACAAGATGCTTCCTGGGGATCAGCACCTGTGAAAAGAGATGAAGCAGAGAAAGAAGTCAAGTGAAAGAAGCAGACAACTCAAGATGGTCTGTTTTTTTTTTTTTTTTTTTTAATTTTTTTTTTCAACGTTTATTTATTTTTGGGACACAGAGAGACAGAGCATGAACGGGGGAGGGGCAGAGAGAGAGGGAGACACAGAATCGGAGACAGGCTCCAGGCTCTGAGCCATCAGCCCAGAGCCCGACGCGGGGCTCGAACTCACGGACTGCGAGATCGTGACCTGGCTGAAGACGGACGCTTAACCGACTGCGCCACCCAGGCGCCCCCAAGATGGTCTGTTTTAACATCCCTGCAGCTGGATAACAAGTCCTGCCTTGAAAAGGGATCTGGGTGGTGCTGCTCCAATGTCTCTCATATAAGACATTTTGAAATTATGTTCTAGAGCACCAGCCTTCTGCCAGGTATACTGACAGTCTCCCAAAGCTTTTTGTCCGCGGGGTTCCCATTTGTAGCCCCCTATTGGGAGAGCCAGGCCACATGCATGAGCATATTAAAGTCTCTGAGGGACACCTGGGTGGCTCAGTCAGCTAAGCCTCCGACTTCAGCTCAGGTCATGATCTCGCAGTTCTTGAGCTTGAGCCCTGCATCAGGCTCTGTGCTGAAAGCTCAGAGCCTGGAGCCTGCTTTAGATTCTGTGTCTCCCTCTCTCTCTTTGCCCCTCCCCTCTCCCTCTCAAAAATAAACATTAAAAACAAGTCTCTGAGAGGTAATCTTGCAGTAATCAAACCTGTTTGACATTAACTCATTGATTCACTCATTTAACCTTAGAACACTTTGGGAAAACTAATGACATTTCTTAAAACACTAAAAGAAAAATGCTGTTGAGCACCATGGACTCAGCAGGTATGTTTTGGTTAGAAACCTCAATTCTTTCTGATAATGGAAACACTGGTTGGGAAGAATGTCAAAACTTTGTTTTATATGTTCTCTAAACCTCTAAAGAGAAATATGGCTTCTATTTTCTTCCATCTCAATTGCTTTAAAGTGGTAGTAAAATAAAACAAGTTGGTTAAAACAACCACTTTCTATAACTAATCATCATAATTATAGCTACTGCCTAAAACCTGGAGCTCACAAAGAAAGGCCCCATGAAAATAAGCCGGATACTCAGTAGAGCTGCTTAAACCCACACGAATGAGCCAATTTCACACAGGATATTCATATTCACTCATGATACCCACTGATTTTAGCTTAAGGATTAGAGGGAAGTTAATCACTAGGAGATCATTTATTCAGCATGCTGGAAGTTGATTTCCTTTGTGCATCTGATCTATATTTGGAGAGTAACTAAAAGCAGCCAAGAACAGGAGTCAACAGAAAAGGAAACAGATTTCATGACTTTCATTTAGTGAAGTTACTAAAGACATGTTAGTTTTCTGATCATAACCTGAATGTTCCAGACCTCCTATATTCAAGCCTCATCCCTATGCTGTCCAGCTGACCTTTCTTCCCACTTTGCTGGCCCATTGCCCCCACCTACCCCTATAAGACTCGAGTCTTAAGCAAACCCAATACCCCTTGGGCTCTCCCAGAAATAATCTTGGAGGTATGGCATGGTGGTGGGCAGGTCTCCTCCTACTGTTATCTTCCACCCTTCTTGTTGGTATTTGTTGCTTCTGGCTACTTCAGGGAGCTTGCCCCCACTGCCAAAGTACCCCTGGGTTCCCAAAGCTGCAGGAGATATGCTGAAGGAGCTTTTGTCTTTATTTCTCCCAAACACTGTACAAAGCACAGCACAGAAAGAGAGAAAAGATTTCTCCAGCCAAGTCACACTTGGCCCTCTAGATCTGGAAATGGTACTGCTGTGTACCCCAAGTCTCCAAATCCCTATATCAGAAGCTCCTTCAACTGCCACTTAACACTCCAAAACACAGGAATCAGACCTAGTCCCTAACAGTAGGCTGGGAAACAAAGAAGGCAGTGATCTCGGCCCATTACCCTTTTCCCACAGAGAAACATCTTCTCTTTTCTTTCTCCATGCAAGTCAGTCATAATTTGAAGCTAGGGGACAAGCATTAGCCCAAACAGAAACATAGTTGGGGGGTTGTACCCCTGCTCAAGTGGTTCACAAAGGGCTTTTCTAGGATCCAGCACCCCCTCTTCTGGGTCTATATCCAAAGGAAATGTAGTTAGTACCTCATCTGCGTCCCCATGTTCATCGCAGCTTTATCCACATTAACCAAAATACGAAAACATAGATCGAAGGATGGATAAAGAAATTGTGGCATAGATTTGTCTATGAGTATTACTCAGTCTTAGAAAAGAAGGAGATCATGCCATTTGCAACGTGGATGAGCCTGGAGGGCATATGCTAAGTTAAATAAACCACATACAAAAAAACAAAACCTTCCTGACCTCACTGACATGTGAAATACAAAAAAGTCAAGTGTGTAGAAACAGAGAGTGGCACGGTGGGTACCAGAGGCTGGAGAATGGGGGGAAATGGGGAGATGTTGGTCAAAAGGTACGAAGTTGCAATTATGTAAGATGAGTAAGACCACAGATCTGATGTAAAGCATGGTCACTATAGTTAATAATGTGGTATTACACACCGGAAATGTGCTAAAAGAATAGATTTTAGGTCTTCTCACCACACACATGTGACTCTGTGAGGGGACATGTTAATTAGCTTGACTGTGTAACCATTTCATTACATGTATGTATATCAAATCATCACACTGTACACCTTAAATATATACAATTTTTACTGTTTACTTATTTTTGAGAGAGAGAGAGAGTGGGGAAAGGGCAGAGAGAGGGGAGGACAGGGGACGAAAAGCAGGCTCTGCACTGACGGCAGAGAGCCTGATGTGGGGCTCGAATTCATGAACTGTGAGATCGTGACCTAAGCCGAAGTCAGATGCTCAACCGACTGAGCCACCCAGGTGCCCCTCTATTTTATTTAAAAAAAAAATTCTTTTCAATGGGAAGAAAAATCCAACTTTTTTCTTTCCAAAGACTCAAAGGAGTCATTTCCATTGCCCTTGGGAGAAAGAGTGGGTTGATAGTAGAACAAGATAGTAAGGCTTAGAAACTGCCTCGAAGAGAGGGAGGAGGTTGAATGCACTTCTATTAGGCATCAGAATCCTGGAGGGGGCTGGCCAGGGCGGGAGACTGGGCCTTCTCCTAGTCCTTATGGATGACTCGAACTGGGCTAACGTCTTAAAGTTCATGGACAATTGCTTCACATCACTGGAAGACATGGGAAAATATGAAGCACACGTGAAAAGGAGAGGGATCAAGGTTTCACAAGCCTGTTGTGGAAGGCAGCACAGGAGGGAGCAATAGAAAGGGGTCTGAGAAACCAGGCCATGCAGGAGCAAACTTTAAGGTGCTCCTTCCAGGCACCGTGGGATCTCACTCTGCCTGGGAGAGCAGACTGCAAATTGTCACTATGCAGTGGAACCAAGAGAGAAAGGTCCTTCTAGAAGGAGACCTAAAGTTCACTATTCTGCCACCAGAACTGTGAAGATGGGCCTAAGAACGTCAGCTCTAGCCTCTAGGTGAAGCACTTTCGGGTGTTCAAGGCACCAGGGTGGAAATGGGGCACATCTGGAAAAGAGCCCAGAGCTCCAGTGGACAGTGTGAACTGCACTTGCAAGGGAGTCAGAAGACACAGTGTGGGCCCTGCTCTGGGCCTGGGGGCCTGAGTCTAGAAGGGACATATCCAGTCCTAGAAGGGGAAAGCTCCAAGATTCGGTGCAGTACACCCGGCCACAGTTATTTTTTAACGTCACGGGGAGGAAGACTATTAAGTGGGAAAATGAATGACCATGCCACCAGCGATTCAGAAGCTAAAATCTTCTTAGGAGTAAAGAATACCAGGTGGAGCCAATACACAGCCACCAACTAAATGTTAAATAAGTTTCTAAAATAGATACCTGGGTTTTTTTTCTTTCTCATGAGCTGTGAGACCCTTGAATGTGCCAAGTGTCTTCAGCAAGCCCCTCCATCCTGCTCCTGGGGGATGAGCAATAGGGATTATATCACCTGGCTTCCAGAGAGCCCATTTGGGTTCAGCCTGTGGGAGTCCCTGGCAGGAGGTTAGAGAGAGAGCAGAGAAGAAGGCTGGGTTAGGGGAGGGGGGAGTCCCTGACTCTCTCCGCAAGGTCCCCCCAGGCTGGCTGTGTATCTCACTGGAGATTACTACTCCTCTCAAGGGCACCTGCTCGACAGGACTCCCTCATTCCAAGTTTGAATCACCTCTCCCTTCCTTGTCTTGCCAGTCCTTACCTTGTCACGTAATAATTCTATTGCTGCCAGCCCTGCATTTCAGTGCCACCACTGTGGCTCCTCTATATCCCACCTACTCCTTTATATTTGGTCCTTTTGTAAATAATCCCTGTTTGAATTATCCCAATTCCAATATACCATCTGTTTCCTGTTGGGGCCCTGGCTGCCGCATGGCAGCAATGGCGGGGAGGGGATGAACAGCAGGAGGAGCAGGGTAGAGAGAAGTGTCACCTTGTCAACACCAGGCTCTTCATAGACCTTAGAAAGAGCAGACAGACAATTCATGTCAGGTCCAAAGCAAGACCCTGGAACAAGGTTCCAAGCAGAAGCTCTCGTATGTCTCTACAGCTGCTCTTGGGAACAAAGAGAGTAACGCCCAAACCTGAGGATGAACAGGGTGAGTCTGGAGATGAGAATAGAAGAAATGAACCCAGCCATGTGGCCAGTAGTCAGCTCCAATATGCTGTGCATTTGAGACAGTAGACTCATCCCTGTCTTGCCACACCTACCTCTTACACACACACACACACACACACACACACACAGCCCAGGAGCTTCCCCAGGATCAGGAGCACCTATGAAGGGCTCAGTGCAGGAATGGAAGAGGTGCTGCATGGGGGTCAGCTTCTCACTGGGGAAGGTTTGAACTCTCCTCAGAAGCCAAACTCATTTGGGTCAGTTTTAGAATCTTCAAGAGTCTACCAGCTGCTGACCATCTCTCGCCCAGAAGCAGCACCATGCCCTGGTTATGGGCTATTCATCTATTTGTCAGACAAGAGACCCAAAAGGGCTGAAAATATCATAGGGAGAATAAGGACTGACTGGTGACACAACACAGCAGGGGATGGAAGGCTAAGCTGAGTCTGGCCAAGAGGCTGTGGATCACCTCCCCAGGAGGATAGTTTGCATGAATGAGGCAGAGGGGAGGGAGGTGCTGAGAGAGTTGCCATGGGGGAGAGGCAGGACAGTGGCAGGCTCAGTCTGGCAGCAGGTGCCCAGCTCAGGTTCACAGAGGAGCTCTGAACACGGACGGAACAGGGATTGGACCACTTCTGGTCCAACAAAGACTGATGGGCATGGTTTTCCACTCGGCATCTGGAAGCTCTTGCAGCCCAAGACTCAGCACCCCAGGCAGGGCAGCAGGCTCCAGGAGGTGAACCGTGACAAACAGGAAAAACATGACCTACCTAAGGAGGCCCAGCAGGCACAGGCTGATCTGAGTACAAATGAGACTCTGCCTAGGGTTCCTTAGAAAGGTTTGTAGAGAAGATCCTCTGTAGGGGGATTGAAGTGTCCCCCTAAATGATCACTAAGAGTAATGAGCCAACAAATATTGAACAAAACCTGTTCCCATTGGCTGACGCTACATAGAAGTGCCATATGAGAAAGGGGTTCTTGCTTCTCCAATACATTAGCGTGGAAGAAAACAACTAGGGAGAAAGGCATGATGGAAAAGAAATACATAGTTAAGAACTCAGTCTTTTCTAATGGTGTCTGAAGTGAGTGGAGGCCTAGGGGAAAGCCCCTTTAACGGGTTTCCCAGAAGGCATCAGACTTCCTCAGTCTGATTCTCATGAAGAGAAGTCCTCAGGAGCCTCAGATATCCTGGCTCCAGCTTCCAGGCACTGGGCCTCTGCTAATACTGAAGAGTAGCAAGTAAGTGATGCAATTACTTGCCATCTGGTAATTGCTGTAAACAAAAGTTAATTTTTCTAAAACGTCACCACCAACTTCTATCAAATACACAGAAAGAATGACCTCCAAATCAGAAGTTTACCCGCCATTTTTTATTGTGTGGTGGTTTTCTGTTGCGGTTATACTTTTGTTAGAGCTCTGTGGGAGAATGATGTCTTCTGAGTGGCTAAAAATAACACTGTGGTAATAATAGTAGCCGCTAACTTCAGAGAGCTTTATATGTGCTAGCCATATATGAAGCTCTTTATATGCAGCTCTGGTCTTTAATCTGCACAACAACCCCATGACCTAAGAACTATGACCAAGCCCATTTTCCAGATTTGAGAAGAGGGAATAGAAATAGCTTGCTTTAGGTAGGGAGATGGGGTGTGAGGATCAGCACCTTAAA
The DNA here is from genome assembly GCF_016509475.1 of Prionailurus bengalensis. NCBI lineage: Eukaryota > Metazoa > Chordata > Mammalia > Carnivora > Felidae > Prionailurus > Prionailurus bengalensis. The sequence goes on from NC_057343.1 coordinate 199,823,706, forward strand.
GACCAAGTTCTTAACCATTGGGCTACACCCTGGAGGCGGCTGTTTGCTTTCTATACCCTATACACTTCATATGAGATGAGAAAGGTCTTTGATAAAGGGGACAAGGAGTGGGAAGGGATGGCTGACAACTGGTATGGGCATTTCGTAGAAACTTTCAGAAATAAAATAAGGAGAATGTATGTTGAAAATGCACTCACAAAACCAATTTTAATCTAGTCAGGGTTGGTTTGAAATCTTCTGAAAGAACCCTCATCATGACCTCTGCACTCACAGTTCCACAATAGCACAGGCAACCCAGGGGAGGAAAAGCCCACTAGAGCCAACGCCATCTAGAATTTGTCAGTTCCGTTCTAAATGTCCTTTTGTTCGTCTTGTCTTGAACACAATGGAGTTACACCATTTAGTGCACAATATGAACTACTAAACGAGTAATCGAAATCACTGGTGATCAATGAAGTATGTGGTGGGGAGCCGCACGAAAGCACGAGAAAATACTTCCACCTGTGCTGTGGCCAGAAGCGTGATGTGAGGCATAGTGAGCAAAATCAAAGCTGAGTTTAAGCCAGGTTTTCTCCAATTCTCCTTTGTTGAATCTGAAAGAAAATAGTAAAAAGAGTAAGAAATTAATACCAGGTATTTTGTGTACATAAACATCTGAATGTACCTCAAATCATTATTAGCAATCAAACACACCTTTAGGGCAACAGTACTGTTTTCTCAGAATTAAGGGCAAAGTTGGAAATACTCCTTTCTCCCAATTGTGACAGAAGAGAAAAAGGTGAGCGGCTTTCTGCCAAGAGTCCTGCGTCCTATTTCTGAAACCTAACCCTAACTTCTCTTCATTCTTTAATCTCCTGGACTCCGTCCCCCTAACTATCCTCTCTTTCCTTCTACACCCTTCCCCCCACCAGAAGGGAGCCATGAATTCATGAACATCGAAAGATTGCATTCTTCTTTCCATCCTATTCGTGTTAAATAGTGAACTAAGGAACTGATTTATTAAGAAAGAACCAGACCCAATATAATAAAGCATCAGTTTATAACCTAAATAAAGAAATAGAGACCACATTAATAGCATATTTAACCATAAATCTTTTTTATAGTTTTTTTTTTAAGTTCAGTTATTTTGAGATAAAGAATGTTAGCAGGGGAGGGGCAGAGAGAGAAGGAGAGAGAGAATCCCAAGCAGGCTCTGTGCTGTCAGTGCAGAGCCCAAGGTGGGGCTCGAACTCATGAACCGTGAGATCATGATGTGAGCTGAAATCAAGAGCCAGTAGTTTAACCCTCTGAGCCACCCAGGCACCCCTAGCCATAAATCTTAATTAGAACATTAACACCCAGCAAATATAGAGGACATCTAGACCAGTAAGAAAAGCCACATAGGTTTGCCTGATTATTTACCTAGGAGTAACAAAGATATTAATTTATGATATGGACCTTCTTAGGTTTCGTTGCCTGTTATTGTAAGGAATCTAAGATGGACTTTATTATTTGCTATCCTGAGGTTAACCTCTTAGCCAAACTGAAAAGTTTCTCTCCTCCAGATTTTACTGGCAGTACCTATAAATGTGAACAAATTCTCAGTTTCTCTGTTCTTGAGGTCCCCCAAATACCCCCAAGCTTGTTGGCCTGCCCAGAAGTGATCTTCCTTGCTCCCTTGTGTGACTAGACCCTGCAAGCCAGGTACCAGAACCAGGTAGCTTTTTCTGGGAAGCTACCTATTCCCTCAAAAGCATCTGGTCATATCTGATTAAATGGGCATCTTTCCCAAAGATGACATTCTAGGCAAGGCTATGATTGTTCAATCAATTTTCCCAGTGATATCCTGGTAAAAGAATAGGTTTTTATTGAACCTTTGCAAATAACCATATTGTTGTGAAAAGTAAGAATACTCAACAATAGTTTCTGAATTCGAGAGATAGGAAGTGAGGTCAATGAGAAAAACATATCATTTAAAAATGTTTTATTTCAGTTTATAAAGTCAACTAAATTGTTATGGGGTACAGATAAGCATAAGAGGAAGAGTCTTCCTTGTATATGCAGAAAATACAGCATTAAAACAACATCAACAATATTCTGAACATACAACTACAATCATGCCTCATCAGTTGATTCAGTACAATGTGACCAATTCTCGTTCTGTCATATCTTGGGTTCGCAGCTTTCAGAAGCCATCTGCTTCTCAACTATAGAATTCTGAAAGTCCTGATTCAGTCTTTAGGGATAGACTAAAATTTGCGTAAGCAAAACCCAGAGGAGCATGGACCCAAGAGCCTATTCTTTGAAGTATCATTAGTTTAAAGTACCTAGAAAGTACTTTAATTTTACTTTCTATGGGGTTCTGGGGCAGGTATTGTTTTTACTATTAAGCAAATATGAGAAATTCCAGAATATTCACGTATTTAATTGTATTGTTCATCGTCCCCTATAGTGAAAGGATCATGCTTTTCTTTTTAACTGTAGGTTAAGTCTGTTAAATTTGTACAGGTAAAACGTTATCAATATAATACTTTAGCAATTTCATACTTCATGGGAAGCCCCAGAAGATATGTCAATATGCTAATTTTTCAATAACATGTGTGAAGCACGGGGAAAGCACAGAAATAATATGAAATAGCTCTGATGAGATTTCCTATATTTATCAGAAATTGCTGTGGTATATACCAAGAATATAGAATAAGAGAGTCAGTAAGTCCGGAGCAAGCTCTAAAGACTACATTTTAATAAAATTTCAGAGGCAAGTCTAACATACATCACCAACTAAAAACCACTGGCCAAGAAGATGCTAGGTTCAAATTTAAAGTCAGGTTGTGGCCAAGTTTTAAATAATAAATGAAATTATGACTGATAACCCTATTGTGCTGTTGACTTACAACATCAGATAAAGAACCACTATGTGTGTTTTCATTAGTATGTGGGAAAATATATACAAAGTTAACCTATACATGAAAAAGCGGGCCCTGTGTTAGAGAATTGTGCTGAGCCACCACTAGAGGGCACTAAAAACAGAGTATGGAACAAATCCCAAGCACCTGTCGTCCCTTACAGAGCTGACCGCAGCATTTGTTTGCCTTACAGAATCTTACACTGTTAGTAATAAAAGTGAGAAGGTGTATCTCTCTGAGACTTGGTGAATTTGCACCCTCCTGCCTCATTGCCATACCAACTTCATGGTTATTATTTAGGGGATTCCTGCCAGGGCAGAGGTGCCTAACGTAATATTACAAGGTTCTTCTTGTCTAACGTCTAGTTTGACCCTTCCCCTCAGGCTCTATTTACTCCAATAACTTTTCAAATTTTTTGTTATACAACATCAAATGAAAGAACATACACAGCTATGTACTCATCCCAAGGTTTAGTAAGGAGATAAAGGTACTTGCCTCAGATATTTTCAAGAAACCAAAAGCAGTACAGATAGAGTGGAAGCCATTTTGAATGCTCTCCCAGCTCCATTTGCTTCCCTCCCTGTGTTTAACAATTCCGGAATGAACCACTATTCTATCATTGATAGGAGCTGTTCCACCGTATGTTTAATGCTTATATCACATATAAAGATGCACCGTTTATATTATAATGTATTGTTGTGCTCCAGTGGGAACTATTCCTTCTTTGTTTTCTTTATTCCTGCTACTAGACTGGAAGATATGTTTCTTCTCACTATTTTAGTACTACATTTTCAAGCCCAGGTACACATCACATTTAAAGTCCTTAGACTCCTAAATCTGATCCTCTCAGTTCCCATTCTTCATGTCTTCTATCATATTGTTCCTTTTTACCATCATTGTCCATCACCCATTAATATTTGATCCCACATTTCTGAGCAGTGGAAGGAGCATCTGTCTGCATCAGCTCAGTTTATTATGCTGCTGATAGTCTGCAAAGAACCTTCTAATGGGTCTTCCTTCAAATCCCTCTAAACCCCACTATCATTATTTTTGCAAAGCACAGCTTCCTTTCATTACACCTTGCTACCACCTGTGAACACTGTATTACTTTCTAGCTCAAGTGTCCACTGATAATGTTTGAAAACATACAATATGTCCTATCATATTTTTCCAGCCTTCCCTCACTGTTGCCAAAAATTATATGCTCCCCAAATCTAAATCATGACCTTCTCCAATGACCTGCAATATCGTCTGTGTGTGCTTCTGCCTCTGTGCTTTTTATTCTACCTGTAGACAACTTTCCTCTTCTTTTCCTCTTCAGATCATGTCCCTCCTCCTAAATCCACTTAGAGACCCATTTGTGAGAAGTCTTATGCCAACTACTCCATTTCCATCTTTATCTCTTGCTTCATCCCTTAGACTCTTAAAGCCTGTCGCGCAAGTTAACACTGATCATATGTTCTCTTAAGCTCTCAGTATTCCTTAGAGGACCATTCCCTCTTGATTGGAAAATAGCATTGGCTGTTTATTGGCTCTTTCACTTAACTACAGATGCAATAGTATTCATTAATTTCAGTTCAACTTCAACACACTTTAGCAATTAAATACAAAGCATTTGTAGACTGTGTGTAAGAGAATTTACTAGGCCGGGTTTATAAAAGATTTCTGATTCAGTGTTGTCTTCCTTGTTATTTCAGATCACTTGTTACAGTCATTCAAATACTTAGAATGTATGTGCAAGCCTCTATTCTACACATCATGGGGAAATGCAGTGACACACCTACCCACTAGAAATCATGCACAAGAGATGGTAGGGTCTGGGCTACCTGGGTTAAAAATCTCAGTTCTACCACTTATGGATTATGTGACCTTTGAAAATCCCTCATGCTTCAGGTAATCATGCAAATAAAGGCAAATGTCCAAACTTCTGAAGCAGCATCACTGGGAAACACTAATGGACATAGGAAAACAACTAGGTGTGTGAGTCTCCAGTTACTCATTCTAGGACAGCACACGACAATCTGATAGATCTGGACATCAGATTTCAGGAGAGGGGCCCTTGGATTATGGAGCTTTTAAGCTGAATGATTAGGAAAGATCAGGCTTCTCTCTAGTGTCATGAGAGGCTGCAATGCAGTAGCAATATGTGGGGTAGGGCTTGCCTCTAGCCCTATTCTTCTAATTCAGCAGTGGTAGTTGAAGGTCACACCAGCCCTTCTGTCTGCAAAATCAGGCAACTGGGGTACAAGCCTGTGGAAGAATCCATCACCTTAACATCGATGGCTGGGAATGTACCAGTCCCTCCCTGATAAGAAGAGGGGTGCACAGAGGTGGACTTTCTCTCACTTTCCTCATCTGTAACATAGGCATAATAATAGTATCTACCCTCAATGGTGTTGATGTGGGTTCACTTGGGTTACATGCAGTATACATTAAAGAATAGTGCATGCAAAGTGCTCAATAAGTATTAACCCTAACTGTATGTGCATATAATTATGGCACATGTGCCTTTCAAGTGATACCATGCTATGCAAGTTCAGAGTGAGTCACTAACTAGAACTTCCAGAAGTAATCATCTACATCAATCCATAGTTTGCCCCCTCTCAAATCTGCCTCTACAGAATTTCAGATCATGTTGTCAGCTTCCCTATCTGGATTTTATACTCTGCTTTTCTGTCTGCTTGTTTTGATCCCTGGATCCCAAGGCCTTTCCACATCTGGACCTCACTTCTGCCTATGAGCTAGCTGGTCTGAATGACTAAGCATCGCCTGGCTCCTCCTTACTTGTGGTCATCCCAGAACTCCCAACGACCTTCACTTCTCCCCAGGCCCCTTACTGCTATTGGTGTCACCATACCCTAGAACCTCCATTCACCCTGGACTGAGGTCTGCCATTCCATCCTCCTCTAAAGCCCTGTCCTTTACCTTCCCTTCTCCTTTCTGAGGTCATGTATGACCCTTCAACGAGGTTGTCTTAAGTTCAGACTGCTGTAACAAAATGCCATAGACTTAAACAACAGACGTGTACTTCTCACTGTTCTGGAGGCTGGGAAGTCCAAGATCAAGGTGTTGGCCGATTTTGTATCTTTTTATGTTTCTCAGATGGCTGTCTTCTTGCTGTTTCCTTATATAGCCAAGAGAGAGGTCATTTCTTATGTTTCTCCCCATCAGGGCACTAATCTCATCATGAGGTTCTACCCTCATGGTCTAATCACCTCCAAAAGGCCCCACCTTCACAAAGGATCATACTGGGTACTGGGGCTTTAACATGTGAATTTGGGGAGGACACAATATTGGGACCATAAAAAAGCTCTACCACCTGATATAACTTTTGTTCCTACTTTTTCTAGTCTCTCAATCTTGTCACCTCTTACAGCATTTCTTTTGGGAGCAATAGAACTGAGTCATGATATATTTATAGGTAGTATGAGGCACACAGTAGTGCTTAAAGATAAATAAAACAAAGCCCTTACTACCAGGAGATTCAAAGTTTGCAAGAGAGACAAACTATAACAACGTCATAAATTCATTTGTAGTAGTTTGTATAGGATAGTCAGCAAATATAATTATCACTGAGAGGGATGTATGGGTCAGAATTCAATTTTTGGCATACCTCATGCGACAGATTCTGCATTTAGGAAAAGGGAAAAAGACTGTTTCTTCAAGAGTGACACAATTGGCGCCTGGGAGCACAAAGCATGTAGCAATAAAGTAGAAAATCCTACAAGTATGTGTTTGCTTCAGGTATCTATCCTTTCTTTCCTTCTATTTATCTATGTGGCTGAACCATTTCAAAATAAATAAGACATTATGGGGGGAAAAAGACACGACATTCCACCCCTTAATACTTTAACATGCATTTCAAAAAACAAAAAAGAATCCTGAGGACATTCTCTTATATAACCACAGCACCATTATCATACCTAACAAGTAACAAGAATTCTCTAATCTAATCTACTAGCCAACTGTGCTTGTCCGTTTGCTCCCCACCTGCAAAGGTATGATCCACCTTCTCTGCTGGGCTCTGAGCCCAGAGAGGGACTGTCACAGCAGGCTCCCAGTTGGGTTCAGCCAACAGTAGGCACCCATAGGCCCAAAGGCCAACAGGAAGCACCAGGAAGAGATGAGAAGGGCAGAGGTGGCTGGGACACTTTTACTCTGCTCCTCCCTGCCAGGTTGCTGGTCTGGCATTGGCTGCATCACATCAGGCTTCCCTATTAATCCCGGGTATGGGGGCACCTGGGTGGCTCAATGAATTAAGCTTCCAAGACTCGATTTTGGCTCAGGTCATGATCTCACGGTTATTTAGTTCAAGCCCCACATCTGTGCTGTCAGTGCAGAGCCTGTTTGGGATTTTCTCTCCCTGTTTCTCTGCCCCTCCCCTACCCTCTCTCTCAAAATAAATAAATAAACATTTAAAAAAGCATCCCTTGTTGGTTTCTCTGGCCCTGACCACATCTTCCAATAGTATTTAATCACCATTAAATACTTCATGATTAAGTTCTTTGGAGTTTCTCATCTGTTTCCTGTGAAGATCCTGCCTGATATTTGAATGACCCATATTTGAATGTTCACCATTGGCCCAAGGTATTTTTTTAAGTTTCATTTATTTATTTTTTTTTACATTTATTTATTTTTGAGAGACAGAGTGAGACAAAGTGAGAGTGGGGGAGGGGCAGAGAGAGAGGGAGGCACAGGATCCGAAGCAGGCTCCAGGCTCTGAGCTGTCAGCACAGAGCCCGACGTGGGGCTCAAACCCACAAACCGTGAGATCATGACCTAAGCCGAAGTCGGATGCTTAACCAACTGAACCTCCCACGTGCCCCAAAAGTTTTGTGTTTGTTTTGTTTTTTTTTTTTTTAACTAAAATCCAATCAATGATCCTGAGTTAGACTTGGTTCTGCCTCATTAGTCTTTTAATCTATTGACTCCTCTTTTTTCTTGCCACTGACTCTTTTAGGAGACCAGTTGCCATAGAAGTCCCACATTCTGAATGTATCCAATTGTTTCCTCATTGTGTTACTTAATTTGTTCTTCTCTGCCTTGTATGTTCTTTAACTTGAATCTAATCAAGCCTTCAGATCCAACTTCCATTGTAAACACTGTATAATTTATTAGGCATTATCTTAGGAGTTGCATAGCATCATTAGTAGCCAGAAAATTGGATAGTTTGATTACCAAGTGATGATAGCTATATTTCTCTATTTTAAAACGTTTTCTTTCCCCCACTTACTATTAGCAAGTAAGCTGTGGGGGTGATATTCTAGTAAGTATCTAGGGCTCTGTCCACCATTCTGCCAGCAACTTTAACATTCATTATTGATCCTTGTCTGGATTAATTATTTCATTATGTCTCATAAACTTATTTTCTTTTTCTATCTCTACTTCTACATTTATCGCTAATGTTCTTCTTTAAAAGCTTTACTTTGATGACAATGGCTATTTCTTTTTTCTGACTGTGGTTGCTACAATAAAAGCAGAATACACCGTAAGCTCCCCCCGCCCTTCAATTCCTTATTCTGAAATCAGGCGATCAGTGTAATACTATTGCTAGTATAAATTGTCTACATTGTGCTTCATTAATGAGGCCTCAGAATTCTGTATAGTTAAGCTTGAATTGGTTATCAGGGAAACTGAGCGCTACGCCTTCCGATACACGCTACATTCAGCTCCAGTTATTGCCACAAAGGTATCCTGGCTATCCCTGGTCATCCATATAGTTCTAGCCCTAATAGATGCAGACCTCAGGTAGCACAAGCCATAGGGAAAAAAAACATTATCAGTAGCTGGCAATTATACCCCAATTAGATTGTACGTCTCATAGAAGCACTCAAAATGCATTCAAAAGGGCTATTATCTCTTTTCTGTGTTAGCTATTAGTTTCACAAGTCTTTGATCAGAAGATCTTGAAGCTTTGCTCTATTGTTACATTGCTTTCTCTACATGTATATTGAAATAAGCCATTTTTCCCCTTTAAGTGCTTCTGTCTGGGAGAAATAATGGATTTTTAAAAGCTAGGGTGAGACTTCTAGGTTGTGTTTGGATTTTTATGAGCAATCATTTGGGGGCTGGCCTTTGTTATACTGAAACACATCTCTGGTTGTCTCAGTTTCCCTGTGTGCTGTCACAGATACTTGCTATGGGTAGCAGCAGCTGGTTACCAACCTTCCTGTAGGGAATACTCAGTGCTATTCATCTGCATGGCCCTGGACTTTTCTCTGCATCCCCTACCTCTTAGTAGCTGTTCCTCAATTATAAACATCAAAGCAAATGGAGAGAACCAGTCTGGGGGTAGAAAAAAGGCTTACATGGCCATCGTCAATTAGTTAAGTCCTTCTCCAATAAAACTAACAATAATCAACTGAAATTTCTAACACTCCTATTGTTATCACAAATAAAGCCTCATCCAATAGTTGATGATATCTTTATAGTCATTGAGAAAACAGAATCATCTGTATTTGCCAGCCAAAAGCATCTAAGGTAGAGGAGGTACTCAAGAAAACTGTGATATGGTTCATCTGGTCACTGGCTTCTTTGCTCTCAGATCCATTCTCTCTTTCTCATCTGTTCTGTGTCACACGGGCTGTCCCTTGAGAACAAGAATTCCCAGTGCATTCATTTCGTGTTGCTGGATAACAAAATTACAACAAACAAAGTGGCTTAAAATAACACCCAATTATTATCGCATAGTTCTGTAATTCAGAAGTCTGGGTGAGTTCAGCTGGTTCTCTGCTTAGGATCTCTTAAGGCCCCCTCATGGTGGCAGCCGGGCTCGTAATTTACAGGCCCTCAGGAAGGATCCACTCTGTAACCCATTCAGGGTGCTGGCAGACTTTGATTCTTTCCAGCTAGGTCCCTTTTCCTCGCTGGCTGCCAGTGGGAGGCTAGACCTTGCTCAGTCATTGACTGGGGGATACCCAAGGATAGCACAGCCTGGGCTCAGGGCTGAGGTGGACTGTGGTGAAGCTAACCACTCAAGGCCATTAAGGAATACTCCCACAGCTGGACAGCGAGTTCTTCCTTACAGGAGGATCTAGCCAGGGGGTGACACAATGTGGCCACAGGCCAAGCCGGGATTATCACCTGTTTTTGTAGAGTCCTACAAGCTAAAAATGTTTTTTATAGTTTTAATGGTTACATTTCAAATGATTAGGTAAGTAACTTCATAACATATTGATTACTTTGCTGCTTAGCCTACAAAGGCTAAACTATTTGCTATCTTGCCCTACTATCTCGCCAAAAAGAATTAGCGGAGGCGTGAATTCTGTGCAGAGTATATTTGATGTCTCTTCAAGTCTGGCAGGTTAGAAGAAAGGGCTTGGTCAGAAGAAGAGGTGTCAGGGAGGACAGAGCTCTGATACTGGGGGAAGGGAGGAGATAGGAGACACCCCAAGTAGAAAAGAACAAAATCTTGGAATCATGATAGCAAAGCAGGCCTATAAAATGAGACTGTCATTTAAATCTCCCTGGAACAGAATATCATTTTTTAAGTCTTTGTTAATTTGTTGTAACAAAAATGCTTTTGTTTTAATTTGCATCTCATTTGGTTACTAATAAAGTTGGAGTTGGATTTTTTTTTCATGTGCTAATTTGAAGAATTGCAAATGACTACCACAAATAAAATGAACAGATTTCTCAACCAAGGACAAAAACAAAATATCCATAAAGCTATCATAATCTATAAAATGGAAAATATATTAATGTCCCAACCAAAAAAATGAGCAAATGCGTGTTAAGGCTTATTCTTTTAAATGTGTTAAGATTCAATGGGCGCCTGGGTGGCTCAGTTGGTTAAGCATCGGACTTAAGCTCAGGTCATGATCTCACAGTTTGTGGGTTTGAGCCCCGTGTCGGGCTCTGTGCTGACAGCTCAGAGCCTGGAGCCTGCTTTGGATTCTATGTCTCCCTCTCTCACTGCCCCTCCCCCACTTGCACTCCGTCTCTCAAAAATAAGTGAGCATGAAAAAACTGGGGGGGGGGGGAAGTTTTAATATTCAAAAAGAAAACTAAATTTTGAAGCATAACTTCTGAGTCCAAAACTTCATAATGGGACATTTTGAAATACTTAGGGGTAGTTTCCTAGTACTTGCTACCAGTTCACTTCTTTATCTACTTGGCTAAACTGAATCGTATTCCTAAGACTCATGTTATCAAAGAGCAGAACACGATTTTTTCACCATGCAAGCAGAGTCAAACTACGAAGTTTCAATTTGCGAGAAGGATATTTTTCCTTGAAGAAATTGCAATACAAAGTTTCATAAATGCTAGTGCATAACTAGAAAACCCATTATCTGATTGCATCCAGCTCTGTTCAAGAGTAAATTCTCTTTGACGACCAAATTAATATCTTCAAATACTATTTTCTGCTAAAAGTTGCTCCTTTTGAGAAAATTGATTTCAGGTCCACATCAGGACATTTAAAAAATGAGTCAGACATGTTTGTGTGCCAGAAAACAAGGAAACAATCAGACTGTGAGGAGGTCACATCACGAGCACACAACTAAACTGAAAAGACTTCTGGCAAAGTTTGGGCAATTTGAGCTAAAAAGGAATGCTTAAAACATCAATATATAAAAATTCAGTACTTTTTCAGGGAAACACCAGTCACCATCTGAGTGTTCCAGGGTACCACCTCTTTATTCTCAAAATTGATACAAAAAAAAAAAAAAAAAGAATCAAGGCTCCACCTTCCCTGAACGAGCTGTTTCAGTTTATCAAAGAGCTGATGAGGTCAAATTCTTCACAAAAAGAATTCCAGCTAATTCATACGGAAGGAATAAAGACCTAGAAAATCGTCATTTTTCAATCTTAGTGAAACAGCAGATCTGAGAAATGATCCATGGATGATAAATCATTAAGTTCTAAGTTTCTGGGGACTTTATAATGAAGGGATCCAGCTGCCACCTCCTAATAAACTGGTCTAGCTTAGCATCACTAAGATTAGCCCTCAGCATTGTCCTGCAAGATACAGGGCAATAGGAACTATAAAGCCCCATTTTTGAAATATTTTTACCAATAAAATGGAACCCAAACCTAAATCATGCTTCCAGATCTAACTACCAGTTTATAGGTAATAAAAATGGAAAATAGAGGAACTACCCAAACACCATAAGAAAGCAATCCACCAAATTCAAATAGTAGAATGATCCATAATACAAAGGAGTGGTTTCTCCAACACGTGAAGTATATTTAAGAGGAGCAGGAGGGTATAGAACAAAAGATAGAGTAGATATAACAACCAAATGCAATAAATGGGCCTTGTCTGGATCCTAAGTTGAACAAACCAGCTATAAACAGCACTTGAGACTATCAAAAAATTTTAATGTGGGTGGGACATTAGGTGAAATTAAGAAACCACTGTTAATTTTGTTAGGTCTGATCATGACGTGGTGATTATATAAGAAAAAACAGCCCTTATCAGTTAGAAATGCTCCAGCCAGGGTAAACTTTCCTCAAGTCCAATGAGGCCTTTCTAGAACAGGAGACGGGGGTGTGGGGTGGGGGGATTGCATGGGCTTTGAAATGGGATTTTCTGATCCCAAACAGCTCTCGTTCCCTTTGATGCAGTGCACCTCATAAGTAACCAGGAATTTGGGGGAATGAAAAATGTGATTCAGTAGTTATGTTTGAATACATGATTTTTGTGATGAAGGTAAGCTTTCTTACATTTAGGGAGAAAATCTTAGAAATATATGAAGACTTTAGGGAAAAACTTGTATGTCTACACAGTGAGGACCTTTGGTGAAGTAGTGGTTCTTGAAGCCCTAACCCGCCACTAAAATTTTCATCATAGTAAACTGCCATGTTGAACGGCAGTGCGGATGAAAATGTGTCCGAGATGCGCCCTTCTGTATTCAAACCCTGGATCAGATCTCTAATGTTGACTCGGACATCCTCTACTGGCGGCGAATGCCCTGAGGTCGAACATCGCTAGGAAGAAGTCTGAGCCCCAGGATGTAAGTCTGTAGAAGGACCACTGTGATGCTAGTTGCAAACACTGATGGGCATTCAGATGTGCTCGTATTTCCGTCTGTCTTGTTATTAGGATTTTAGTTTCTAATGATAAAGTTTTTTAGCACCAACCCCATTTCTTCCATAACCCCTGTTATTTTTGGCTTACTGTTTTATCAACTGCAAGGTTTTTTAGGGATGCGTATGAGATTATAGGAAAAATAACTATATACTAGAATTGCCATGTTGACCATTTAGTAGAAACCTGATGTTGAACAAATCTCTAAATTTCTCTGGACCGCCTGACTTTTTATGTCACAAATGGAAATACCAGCTGACTCTACAGATTGTTAAGACTGTGTGTATAAAGCGCCTAATGTCGTCTAGCACACGAGAGCCACTGAATAAATAGTGGCGATTATTGTCCAAGGACAGGTTGATTGTCTACCTACCACCGCTCAGCCAGGCAGCTTTAGAAGTAATGAGACCAGTTGCAGAGATCCTGACATGAACACTCAGTGATTATCCCACAGTCTCATCTCCAGCTGAGCCAAACCACAGAAACACAAGCAGTCTTTCATTGTTCCTTCCTCTGGTCTGCAGCTCCAAACCCCAAATGAAGCCACACCCTGTCCCATTGTCTTGACTGTTACAGACAAACCGTGCTAAGTTCAGGAGTTGGTAAGTTCCTGCTTCTTGTGATGGTAACTCAGGTTAGTATCTGGTATGTTGAGAAGTAGTCCTGGGGCCCACCAGTGGCCTTTCCAGGCATCCCACTGCCAGTCTGTGATAAGCCAGCGCCTGACATCTCTGCTCAGAGTCCAGTGCCAGGGCCTCAGTCTCCATGCCGTCACCCCCGTGCCCTCCTCATTGCTTCTGGTTGCCAAAGCTTGGTCGAGGGGAACCCCAAAGGGGTTCACACAGCAAATTCTTCTGTCAGAGGAAACAGGTACGGAGAGAACCCGGTCAGAAACTATAGTCAATGCGGCTATTTCATATGCATTTAGTCAGACTTGAGGAGAGTTTTAAAAAGCACAGGGCTGAACTGACAGTAAGGCCCTGGATCTTCCCTCATGGAGCTCACAGAAGCTCCCCTAAGACTCAAGAACAGGCTGCTGGGAACAAGGCCCTAAGGCTTCCTCTGTGAGACTGCCTCAGATTCACACCCTGTCTGTCCCCACTGGTGCCTGAGAACTAAGCAGCCTCTTTAATGATGCCTCAGCCCCTTTTGACTCCAGGCGTCCCCAGACTGCACCCAGCACCAGATCTCACTGAGGGTCCCTTCCAGGATGGTGGCCTCGTCTGGAAGAGAAAGGAGAAAAAGCAGAGTAGAGTGAAGAAAGTAGGAACAAAAAAGGCAGGAATGATACTCAAATACTAAGAAGTGGAAGAGGACTTATTCATGCCTGGGAGTGTCACATATTGACATTAGCATCATGTGTTTCTTATATTTTAATTTTTAAAGAAATCTAAAAATAATAAAGAACTGCAAGGGATTTCTTGCAGTAGGGAATAGGGGCAATGGGTAAAGGAGGTCAAAAGGTACAAACTTCCTGTTACTAAGATAAGTAAGTCCTGGAGATGTTAGGTCCAGCATAGTGACGATAGCTGACAATGTTATATATTTGGAAGTTGCTAAGAGAAAAGAATTTGCAGGATTATATCCTGAAAGGATCCACAGTTTTGTTGTAGAAGTGTAGCCTCTAGGGGCTTGTGTTTCCCATAAAAATGCATGAACTATGAAGGAGGGAAGTTTTTAACCAACTAAGAGATCCTTAGGAGTATTTAGGTTTTAAATCAACCTTCCTCACTGTCCTCATTTTTCCAAATGCAGTGGTCATCGGGCATTTAATGTCAATAAATGAAGTGACATTCAATACCATTCGTGTTGCCCATGTAGCAGCAGCTATGCCCTGCACAGAGCTTTTCTTTCCAGACAGTGTAACATTCCCATGGAATGCACTAACAGACAGATCTCCAATTGTTTCTCATAAAACGCTTCCAGACTTGGATCCTCAGAGAGAGTGTCTTCTTGCAAGGAGTCTGAGAACAAGCTTTCACATGTTCCAGAAAGGAGGATTTGAAAACATGGGGGCAGCCTGTTTTCCAAAAAGGGAGAAGAAAAGCAGATGTCCAGTTGATTAGAGAAACTAGTTCTAGGTAGAAGAAGAATGTGAAATGTGTAGGAACTTGAGGGTGACATCAGTCAGGCCATGAGGAAGGTGGGTTTTGATCACTGTGTATGGGCTTTGTGGAAAGAGCATGCAAATGTTAGAGCTAGGTCATTTAAAAATTCATTGTCGGGCGCCTGAGTGGCTCAGTCCAGCATCCAGCTCTTGATTTCAGCTCAGGTCATGATCCCAGGGTCAAGGGATCGAGCCCTGAGTCAGACTTCATGCTGAGCATGGAGTCTACTTAAGATTCTTTCTCTTTTTCCCTCTGCCCCTCTCCCCCACTTGTGTTCTCTCTCTGTCTCTAAAATTAAACAAACACTGCTTTCACCACTACACCCTACAAGAGTAAGGAGCAAAATACAGTATCAAAATTCACACAAGAACTTAGAAAAATAGACAAAACATAGACAAATAGAAGTTATGAGTGACATTTCCCTATCCTGACTGTCTAGAGCCCATTTGGATATTTTAAAGATACCTCCACAAAAACTAAACCTAATAGAATTTCCAACAACTTACTAGGCTCTTCTTTCAAGAAACTAAAAGAAATTGAGTAAGATTATTGGGTAGAGATTTGGATGAATTCCACAATATGTCCATATTCCTAACAATAAAACCAGTCCAATTTAAAAGTTGCATAAGGGGCAACTGGGTGGTTCAGTCGGTTAGGCATCTTCAGCTCAGGTCATGATTTTACGGTCTGTGGGTTCCAGGCCCCGCTTCAGACTCTGTGCTGACAGCTCAGAACCTGGAGCCTGCTTCGGATTCTGTGTCTCCCTCTCTCTCTGCCCCTCCCCTGCTCACAGTCTTTTTCTCTCTCTCAAAAAATAAATAAATAAATACTTTTAAAAAATTTTAAAAAGTTGCATGAAAACTTGACTGGAATTGATTCTAAATTAAGTCCAAGAAAATTCTCAGGTTGATTTCATCTATTTAGAATCGCCTAAAATAAAGAAGTGTGAACCATACCTATTAAGACTTCTGCCAGATCCAAGTTTTTGCTATCAAAAGGATTATACTGAAGGAAACAGAAGAGCCTTCTTTGCTCCTTCATGCTTGAAAGACTTGTTCTCAAAATATAAACCATCTATCCAAACAAATTTAAAAATTGCTCTTCTGTAAGATCTTATGGGATGTGGTATAAGTATAATGAATGCATTGGAGGTACATATTAATTATGTATTGTTGCATTTTTTTAACGTTTATTTTTGAGACACAGAGAGACAGAGCATGAATGGGCGAAGGTCAGAGAGAGAGGGAGACACAGAATCTGAAACAGGCTCCAGGCTCTGAGCTGTCAGCACAGAGCCCGACGCGAGGCTCGAACTCACGGACCGTGAGATCATGACCTGAGCTGAAGTCAGTCGCTTAACCGACTGAGCCACCCAGGCACCCCTATTGTTGCATTTTTAATTGCCCCCAAATGTAAGAACTTCACGTTTATTATCTTACACAGCTTCTAGGGTCAAAAATCCAGGAGTGGCTTAGTTGGATAGTTCTGAGTCATGAGATTATAGGCAATCTGGCAGCGAGGGCTAAAGACTTCTGAAGGCTTGACTGGGGCTGGAGAATCTGCTTCCAGGCTTATTCATGTGGTTGTTGACAGTCCTTGGTTCCTCATCGCTTGGAATGTTAATCACATGGGCTAGTGTTCACTATACAGTGGCTGGCTTCCATCAGAATAATTAGGAGAGAGGGACAAAGAGACGCTGCGGTATCTTTTATATCCTAATCTTGGAAGTAGAGGTATATTGCAGGTGAATCCGGGCACAGTGTGGAAGGAGACTCGGCAAAGATGTGGATACCAGGAGGAGACTGCCTGGGAGACTGGCTATCACAGTCTGCCTTCTGGGCCCCAGTGATTCATGTCCCCCCACCACTTATGAAGTACACTCAACCCATCCCAAGGCTTCTAAAATTCTCACCCCGCTACAGCATCAACTCAAAATCCAGAATCATGTCATCTAAGTCAGGTCCAGATTCACACAAGGCTCCTCAGGTACAGTTCCTTGAGTGTGGTTCCTCTCTACTCTAAAAACCTGTGAACTAAAGAGATACCTTTGCTGCCCTCCACACAGCCCTCCACAGAAGTGAAACAGGCACAGTGTAAACAGCCCAGGCATCCCTATTCCAAAAGGGAGGAGATTGGAAGCACACAGGAGTCCTCATAGCAGCTCTGAAAATCCAGCCAGGTGTATGTTGGAAATTCTTGAGGACTCAGCACTCTTCCTACCCAAGAGTTGTCCTCCAGGGCTCTTGGCTACACCTCCTGAGCCATCCTTTATTTTCATGAAAAGTAATACCTGTAAACAGGTGAAGAATTTTCCAAATCTGCAGAATGTGTGTGGTGGAGATTGGGAGCAGGGAGGTATGAAGGCTTCTTTCATTTTATACTTTTTCTGTCCCTTTCAGTTCTAACAGGTAATGTTTCTGCTGATATAATTCTTTTAAAAAATCTTGTGAGTCTCTTATAAATTTCATCAGATCCATTCTATTAGACAAAAGTCACACCCACAAATCTCTTTAAGGTAACCCTTTCTCTGTCTAGTGATTCTGCTGAGGAGCAGTGCAATGAAACTTCCCAGAAGCCCTATCGTTTGCTGGAGAGGATCTGTGAGCTACACCCTTAAAATTTTTGGAGGACCTTTTATGTGACTAAATTGGTACTAAGACGCACCACTTTTGATCTTTCTGAGATCATAGCAAAGGGTTTTATACTCACACCCTTAGCTTCACCTTTAGACCATGTTCCCCTGATGGTGCCCTAGGTTTAACCTTTGCTCTAAAGACATTTCTTAATTTCAGCATTGTTTTGCCATCGGCAGGGGTTGACATCTTTATAACTAGTAAGTCCTGGCTCTTTTAGCTTACCATTTCCTCCTTAAGCATATCACTCTCTTCTTGTGTGTTGTTAGAAAGAGCTAGAAGAAACCAGTGGCACCCTCCACACTCTGGCTGGAAATCTCCTTAGTTAGATCACCCAGTTCTTCAGGTACATTTTCCATCTTCCACGTTACTGAAGATGACAGTGTTGCTAAACTTTCTGCCCCTACGTTAAGGAGGGTTCTCTGTCCTCCTTTTTCAATAAGATTTTTCTTACTTTCTTTTAAACCCCAACCAGCAGCCCGCTCAAAGTCCAAAACTCAACTAACAGTCTGTTCAAAGCTATTTAGGTTTTCACTAAGGCACTATTTAAAATCCTTCCGGCCACCATCCACTGCCCAGTTCCCAAACCACTCTTAAATGTTAGCTATTTGTGGTAGTGCCCCACTTCCAGGTACTACAATCTATACTAGTTATCCATTACCATGTAACAAATTAGTCCCCGAATTTAGCAGCTTAAAGCAACAAATATGCATCATCTCATAATTTCTGAGGACCAGAATCCAGAAGCAGCCTGAGTTATTGTAGCTCAATTCTTTTCTCTCACAATGTTGTGGTCAAAGTGTCAGCCAGGGTGGCAGTCTCCTTGAAGACTTGGTTGGAGCTGAAGTTTCCACTTACACTCTCTCTCATATGGTTTGTCATGTAGGCTTCTCAATAGCACTGCTTGTTACATGGCAACTGGTGACCCCCAGAGTAAATGATCTATGAGAGAGAAAGAGAGATGAGAAAGAGAGAAAAAAAAAAGAGAGATGGAAGTCACAGAATCTCTTATAATCTAATCATGGAAGCAAAATACCATCACTTCTGCCATATTATATTGGTCACACAGACCAACTCTGGAACTGTGTGGTAAGGTGAGAATACTTGAAGTTGGGATCACTGAGGAGGATTTTGGAGGCTAACTATCACAGGGTATAATTTGAAAAACACACTCCTTTATTTACCCTTCCCAGAACTAATTGAAAAGTTCTGAATTCTTGCTATGCAAGAATTAAGCAGAGTTCAAAATATGAACTTTATTAGTGACAGAAGCTAAGTCAGAGGAAGTGGCTTAACTATATGGCCACAATGAGGTTTGATACTTGACCTCAGAATTAGACCAACCCGCCCAATCACAGAAAGAACGGGACATCTCACCCTCCCCAGATCAGCTTACCACATAAACAGCAAAACAAAAGTGCAGGGAGAAGCACTCTTAATCCAAGAGAGGTGTGGGAAAAGGACAACCAAGCTTCCTCTAACTGTAGTTCTTCCACACAGACAAGAACAGGAAATGGGGTACCCACCATGGATTTCTCTGGGGGCTCAGGGAATACTCTCAGGTGTCCCTTATGCAACACATCTCCTCAAATCTGTGCTGCCTCTTATTCATCTGCACAGGAGGGTCTAACACAATTGCTCTCAAACTCGAGCATGCAGATTCTCCCACCCCTGGAGAATTTGCTTTTCTCTTTACAAGTTCCTAGATAGTGCTGCATCAGTGAAAACACACTTTGAGAATCATTGACCTAACACTGGCCAAGTACCTAAGACATACAGGTGCTTTATATGTATCTCATTTAAAAAAAAAAATTTTTTTTAAGTAAAGTCTACCCCCAACTTGGGGCTCAAACTCATGACTCCAAGATTAAGAATCACCTGCTCTTCTGACTGAGCCCACCCCTATGTATCTCATTTTTTTTTAATGTTTATTTATTTTTGAGAGAGAAAGAGACAGAATGTGAGTGGGTTAGGGGCAGAGAGACAGGGAGACACAGAATCCAAAGCAGGCTCCAGGCTCCAAGCTGTCAGCACAGAGCCTGACGCAAGGCTCAAACTCATGAGCTGTGGGATCATGACCTGAGCTGAAGTCGGACGCTGGGCGCCCCTGTATCTCATTTTTCATTCACAGTTTTATTAGTCATCAGGACAGTGTAAGGTCGATTTCATTAACCTTTTCCCTGCATTAGACAAAGAGACGAAGTTTCAGAAGTGACATTGTTTGGCCAACCTTACATCCTGCTAGTCACCCAAAAACCAATGTTGAAACCCAGATCTGAGTCCAAAGCCTGCGGTCTTTCCTCTACACAAGATTGCAATCAGTTACTAAGGACTGAATATTGGTAGGACCCAGGGTGTAGCCTGAAACTAAACAGCAATTTCCTGGAATTGCTTTCCACTCACTCCACACTCATCTTCTTGAACTGTGGTCTCAAGCATGATTTTCTCCATTTTTTAATTGCACACTAGGTACCATATTCAACTTGGCCTCATGTCCGTGTACATGCATCTTAGAAACAGATTAATATATTTACCCTTAAGGAGAAAGAGTAAGACTGTCAAATTGTAATGTACTAGCATTCTAAGCATTCCATTTAATAAGTTAGAAAATATTCATCTCAACAACTATGTGGCTGTTGGCCCTCCAAGTCCATCCCTCACCCTCTCGCTGTCCAGGAAGTGGACCTTCATGAACTACAAGAGGCTCCCTGGCCCTTGGGCTTCCCACTGGGTTCATCCTCCCCCCACTGCAAGCAGAGGAGGAAGGCAATTTCCCCACCTCCCTTCCAGTAGGGTCACCTGGACTGACTGCATTCTTTCACAGAAAGTGCTGGTCCTCCCAAGCAGCTGCTCTGTGGAAATTTTTCCCTCCAGCTTTTAGGAATTCTTCCCTCCTTTGTCCTTTCAAGGCCTAAGGGCAGTAACAGCCCTCAGAGTCCTGCACTATCCATTTGGTTTCCTTCTCCCTGTGCACACATTTGTAAACAATCCCTTAGTCCTACCTCCTTGAATTATCCCAACATGAGCATACCACTTCCTGCTGGGACCACGAGTACACACGTGTTCAGGCACAGTTTACAGGTTTGCTTTCCCAGAGCTGGCCCAGGTGACTTTGCCTGAGGCTCCTATCATCCTCCTAAAAACCAGTAACCTTTTGGAATTCTTGCTGCTGTCCAGATGGTCAGGCTCACACCTCTACTTTGGTTTAAAGGTGCAAAACACCACCTTCTGGCCCTCATATGTCCTGCCCTGTGGGCATACCAAATGGCAAGAGGCAACTTGGAAGGATCTGCTGGCAAAATTCCTATCACCAAAACTGCTGCTACATTTCAGAACTCCAGTTTTCTCCCTTAGATGAGGCACTTATTCCAACCAAATGTAAATTATCCCTGGAAGAAAGACAGAGGTAAAGTTGGCAAAGACATTTGTGTTGAGTTTCAGATGTTTTCTATTTTGGCAGGTAGTTGCAAGCCTGCTTTGAGTAAGGGATGGATGAAATTCATCTAGATCATGGATGCTAGAATAATGGTTCCCAAAGTGTGTGGGGAGGAAAGTGTATATTATCTCCTGGAAGGCATTTTGGAAATTGAGGGGAGTCTTTGATTATGGGCCATCGTCCACGGATGCTAGCTTGCCTGTAGTGAAAGGGGTGATCTCACACAAAAGAGAATAAACCTGCAGGAACTTTAATGTGCCAAGAACATTCACCTTGCTTAAAAACCTGTTTATAATTATCTAGGCAAAGGACTTAGGTTTTCTTTTACATGAAAGAAAAACGGAGGGAGGGAGAGAGGGAGGGAGGGAGGGAAGGAAGGAAGGAAGGAAGGAAGGGAATTTGTGTATGTTTTAATATGGATAAAATTTCCAAGAATGCAACTACCACATAAATCAAGGAACTGGTATGCATTGTTTTGTTTGGATTTCACTAAGTTGGTCATAATTAGAAAAAAATACCATAACTTACCAATCTGCATTCATATCTGTAGCATTCGAGGTGATTCTACAAAAATATTCTTACAGACAATTTCATTATGTCTTCTAGTGCAATTTAGCCCTACTGCAATACTGACATTTATGGAGAAAATCTCCCTACATGCAATTATTAAAAAATCAAAAATCTCCCTACATGCAATTATAAAAATCAATACAGTGTGATATACTAATGGAAATATAAAAGGTAGATACAAAGAAAGTAGTTATATTGCAGATGTTTCTTTTAGGGATAGTCAAATTTTATAGCAAAGTACTTACTATAGAAATAGATGTTGGGTCTGACAGATTTGAGACCCACAGATCTGGACAGAACTAGAGCAAGGTCTTCTGATGACTGAGGGTCCTGCTGTGGAGGATGTACACTGAAGGAAACCCCTCTTGGGAGTAAATTGCCCTCAAAGGAGCTAGCTGGAGTAAACTAGAAGGATCACACTGGGCCTTATGCCTTATTGATAATGCTCTTTTTAACCTCTTTCATCTCCCTCTGTTGCCTAGCATGTAGTCGATACTCAGTGAATGTCAAAAAGAGTCACTCAACAAAAATCTCCTTCGATAAATTAAGGATTCTACCATTTATTTCTGAAACACTGATCAAACAAGCAATGATGATTTGTAAGTTCCATGCAAAAAGATCCTGTAATATTCTTTATCACATTTTCTAATTTTGATGGGTATCACTTTCTGAATAACTTCAAATCTAAATTTGTAGGGTGAGTAGCCTAGTGGCAGGGTTATCTGACCAAACTGGGGGACTCAAGGGCCCAAAAAAATCAGAAGCTGTCTTATTTATTATGCACATTATATTTCAGGGGCGCCTGGGTAGCTCAGTCGGTTAAGGATATGCCTTTGGCTCAGGTCATTATCTCATGGTTTGGGGGTTCAAGCTCCACATTGGGCTCTGTACTAACAGCTCAGAGCCTGGAGCCTGACTCAGATTCTGTCTGTCTGTCTGTCTCTCTTTCTCTCTCTCTGTCTGCCCCTCCCCTGCTTGTGCTCTCTCTCTCTTAAAAATAAACATTAAAAAAAGAGAAAATGCTGAATGTACATTATATTTTACTTCTTAACAAGTCAGGAAACATCTTGGGCAGTTTTTTTTTATGTCCTATGTCAGATGGTAGAGATCAATCATCTAGAAGCAGAGCCTCCTTTATTAAGAAAGAAAACTCAATGAACACTGTATCCTAGGCCCCACTCCCTTTGCCCTTCATACTTCTATTCATTCATGCTCTAAGTTTCAACACCTTTCCTTACACCCCAAGTCTGGCATAGGCACCCTTCATCAGCTT
This sequence comes from Prionailurus bengalensis, assembly GCF_016509475.1. Taxonomy (NCBI): domain Eukaryota; kingdom Metazoa; phylum Chordata; class Mammalia; order Carnivora; family Felidae; genus Prionailurus; species Prionailurus bengalensis. The sequence goes on from NC_057343.1 coordinate 199,846,641, forward strand.
CCATAGCATCTACCACACTGTCCCAGGGATCACAACAAGGGCAACTGCTGATCACTTATTTGCTTTTCCCACTAGACTGCAAGTTCTGTGTGGGCAGTGATTGAAGCTTATCCACTATTGTCCCTCACACCCCACACATAGTAGGTCATCAGTGCTTAGCCAGTCATCCAACAAGGTAATTAAGTACTTAACAAACTGCCAAATGTCAGTGTTGGCTTCTATACCAGGGCACTAGGCAGCCAAGAACAGGATGAACCTTCAAGCCTCATTCCCATTGACCACCGACTGATGCAGCGTCTGTGCTTTCTACACCTGCTCCTCCAGGCCCTAAGGCTCTTCTGTGTTGTCTTTCAACTTTACTTCCAATTAAGTTGTAACTAGGAGGTGTGGAAAGCTCCATTGTTAGTCATTTGTTTGTTCAGTTCAGCATGCTCTGCCGCTTCAGAGTTTCTAATCCAGGAGGTCTAGATGGGGGGCAAGAATTGGCATTGCTAACATGTCCCTAGGTGCTGCTGGTGCTGAGATCTGGAGACCATCCTTTGAGGATCACTGGCTGAACAAAAAGTTTCAGCCACTGTTCTCCCAGCAACAGATCTCAAACATGTCTCCAGTTTTGAATTTTAAAAAAGTGTCTTTAGTTGTAAAAGAGTTATATAGACATCAGGAAGTAGGTAGAGAGAATATGGGGTACCAACAGGCTCCTGAATATATTCCAGACTCCTTAAGATAAACCTGGTTCTGACCTTTGGGGTAAGCCTGAAAGGAGGAAAAAGAGAATTTGGAGACCACTTCCCTTGAAGCAGCCACGCTGAGACCTGGCGAGGCAGAGCACGGTGTTCCAGTAAAACTTTCTAGGATCTGAGGCCTCCGTCATCTCTCTGTAAGTCTGCCCACACAACCACGCCGACCTCTTAACTGCTTGAATTGAATGAGGACCTCACAATTCTAACAGCCTTAGCTGAATCTGAAAGTATTCTGAAGTATCTGCATCTTAATCTGTTTGAGCTGTTCTAACACAGTACCATAGGCTGGGTGGCTTATAAACAACAGAAATATATTTCTCCCAACACTGAGTCCAAGATCAAGGTGTCAGCAGGTTTGGGATCTGGTGAGCCAGCTTCCTGGTTCATAGATGGCCATCTTTTCTCTGTAACTTCACATGACAGAAGGGATAAGGGAGCTCTCTGGAACTTCTTTCATAAAGCCACTAATCCCATTCATGAGGGCAGAGCCCTCCCAAGGATCCCAATTCCTGATACCATCACACTGGGCGTTAGGACTTAATACATAAATTGGTGGGGTGGGACACACAGCAGTCTATGGAAATCTATTTTCCAAAACATTTATTTTTATTTATTATTTTTATTATTTATTATTTAGTTTATACTAAGCATGTAATTGTTAGCATTTATTACCTATTACCTAGTATGAACAATGTTTCTGACAAGATGTGGTGTTGAAATGTAATTTTTTTTTGAGCTGTCTTGCAATATGTATACTTTTTCTTAAATAAGTGAGCTCTTTAAAATTACTGATCAGGGGCACCTAGGTGGCTCAGCTAGTGGAGCATCTGACTTCAGCTCAGGTCATGATCTCCCAGCTTGTGGGTTTGAGCCCTGTGTCGGGCTCTGTGTGGACAGCTCAGAGCCTGGAGCCTGCTTAAGATTGATTCTGTCTCCCTCTCTCTCTGCCCCTCCCCCACTCGCACTCTGTCTCTCTTTCTCTCTCTCTCTCAAAAAATAAACATCAAAAAAAAAAAAAATTCCTGATCAGATAAGTCTTTAACTCTTGCCCTATTTACCTAAGCAGCTGCCTTTCCCCTCCCACCCCCACCCCCCATGTGTCATTTTCCTTTTGTAGAAAAGGAAAATCTTTTTTCCTCTCCCCTCTTAGGTTCAATAACTGAGGCCCTACAAATGAAAAAAAAAAGACAGATTGACAGAAGAAAAGTCATATAAGTTTTATTTGATGTCAATACTTTTATGTGGCATGGGGGTGGGGGGCTACATAGAAAGGAAGTCAAATCCCAAGAAACAATCAGACCTGAGAACTTATATAACAGAGAAGAATAAATTGTAGAGATGTAACAAGAGAAAGGAAAAGGGGTTTGGATTTCTAGGAGCAGTAAATTTGGGGAAGGTGTATATATGGGAGAAAACAACAGACGATAAGGATTATGTCAGTAAGGTTTGTATATGCAGATTCAAGCTGGCGATGTCTCCAGTAGCAAGAATCACCTTCTCTTCCTGGGACAGGAAAGAGGAAGGGGGCAGCTTCACAAAAGGGAACTTATGCCCTACTTTATACAGAAATGAGAAGGTAGCTTTTCCTGTGTCTGCTGTTTCTCAGTTACTTACAACTCAAAATAATCCTTATGGCGAAATGGCATATTTTGGGGTGGCATATTCTAGTCCCATTCACTTTCTAGACTGCAAGCTCCCTTAAAAAATGTAAGTATATAGTAGAGTATTATTTTTGAAATAGCAAATAATGCTTCCCACTCCATCTCTGCCTATGCAGTCAAGGTCAGGACAGACATTCTCATGGAAGAATTTCTGCTCCCAGAGTTTGTCTGGGGAAGAGCATAGAGAGCGATGGGGGAGGGGCACATTTTGCAACAGTCAGTGACAGAAGGCCAATCAGGGCAGTGAAGCCAGACAAGGACTCCAGAATAGATTATACCCCAAACCAAACATCTTCCTCTTTTTCACAAATGATAAGACCCCAAATAGTAGCCTGAAATAGAAAAGATGTTGATCTTTATTAAAGTTAAGAGTTATTTCCTACATTCCTGAGTTTGGAATCCATCTACACACCCATCACACATACAAACTTTATAACCATCAGTTACATTGTTGGATATCAGAGAGTTGCTTAAGTTGCAACCTGGTTGTTGTTTTTTCCTTATCACAAAAATCTTATCATTAAGTATTCTTTGGGAGATCATCAACCTACTGCCCTTTATTTCTGGATGAAGAATTTTGGGGATCCTAACTATGTATAATGAACATCTGCAAATCCACCATTCTGCTTGAAAAATAAAAACATTTAAAAAATATATTTAAAACCCTATGTGTTTTTCTCCTGGATCTCCTCCTACTTCCATAAAGTAAATGAAGCCATGTATGTTTTTTATAACTATTTGCATATGTAGGCCAACTAACCACATATATGTAGATATTTTATGTAAAAATAATAAATTATTTTGTTTGTTTTAAGCTTTCTATATTGAATATCCTTCAATATTGGCATATTGAATATTCTTCTGCAAGTAGTTTTTACTCAGTATTATTTGACACATTTCCATATTGACAACCACAATTCTAAGTAAGTCATTTATAGAACTGTACCACAACTTATCATTTTTCTGATTGGTAGCCATTTTGTTTAATTATTTGCTTTTATAAAAACTACTGAATGGATATTTCTTTAATGTCTCCTTTCACACATGTGCAAACATTTCTCTGGGATACACGCTCCAGGGCTAGAGGATGTGTACCCCCTTCGCTTTTCTAGGTGTTGTCAAGTTCCTTTCTAAAGCGGTTAAGCCCATTTGACCCTCATAACAGTGTTTGAGGATTCCCTGTTCCACTTCCTTATCAGCCCCTGATATTGTCAGTCTTTATACATTTTGCCAATTTGATGGGTATGAAATGATATATTACTTTAACATTGGATGTACCTTGTGGTGTCTGACTGGCTCAGTCAGTAGAGCATGTGACTCCTGGTCTCGGGGTCATGAGTTCAAGCCCCACATCGGGTGTGGAGCCTACTTACAATAAAATTTAGAAATAAAAATAAAAATAAAATAAAATTGGATTTACCTAATTAGCAGAGAGGCACATTTATTGGAAAATAGGATGCCTTTTTCTGTGAATAGTTTGTTGGGATTATTTGCCCATTTTTCTTTTGGTCTTCTTGCCTTGTAAGAACCTTCAATTTTGTCAACTGTGTGTTGCAAATATATCGTCCCAGTCCGGACTTTTTTCTATTTTGTTTTCTGCTATCTTAATATATAGAAGTTATATTTTGTGCAAATTTCAGTGTTTCCATTGGCATTTTTGTCTTATCTTTATGATGGAAGGAGTGGAGACTAATTTACATCTTACAGTTTTCCTAAAAGTTTCACTTTTCACATAGATCTTTAATCTTCTTGGAACCGACTAGTTTATTGGTGTGAGATATGGATCTAGTTTTATTTTGTTTTTATGTATACATTGCATTTTCCCAGTGAGATTTATTCAACAGTCTTGTCCTCAGTGTTCTGCAGTTCCATGTCTGTCATACCAAATGTGTGGAGATACTTGGAGTCTGGTACCAGGCTCTGTTCTGTTCCATTGTCCATTGTCTGTTCTCTTATTTTAAAATGATGGCAAATAAAGCAATCTAGTAAAGTGATCCTCCCTCCCTGCTTTCTGGTTGATCTCTAAAATTTGGCTAGATGTAGTACATTACTCTTTAATGAAAATATAATACCAATTAGTCAAGGCCTTCCAAAAAAAAAAATCCCAGTTATGAGTCAAACTGTATTTTAAAACTGAAGAGTTTTTTTAAAAAACTGAATAGTCATACCTATTTCACTAACTTTTGAGGCATTTATTAGCTAGAAGAATTGTACGTTTGTTTGAGGCCCTAAAATTCCTGGGAACAAATGTCCTAACACTTTCTGGAACCATGTCTATGGTAGCTTTAGAGAGAATGTCTTGGCCAAAAACCTTGTTTTTCTAATCCCAGGGAAGATACAAACTCAGCAGTTGTTGTATCGTGCTCCAAGTGATTTGCCCAAGGACCTCCCACTGAGATCTCCATGAACTTGCAGCTTGGATAACTCAGTGAGGTCACCCCCTGCAGGTTCACAGGCAGATGGCCAAACCTTGACACAAGGCTGCAGTCAGATCCCCAAACAAGTACATACACATAGCCTCCCATCTATAGCTTGAACCCATGGTCTGTATCAATTAAGAAAAACTCCAAAGAGGAGTACATCAGGTCAGCCTGGCTTAATGTTTTCAAATAATTAAGTTTCAGATAAGTTTTAGGACAAACAGCTTTTGCAAAAAGCTTATATCCATATGTAATTTCCAACCAAAACACTAAAGTAACAAGTGCTCTATTTGCCTTATAGAATTCTGGAGTCAGTGTAATTTGCAGCTAATTCTAGAACTGGAAAGGAACTTAAAGAAAATGTACTTCCATGCTGGTTCCCAATCTTGATTATACTTTAGAATTACCAGAGTGGCTTTTAAAAATCTCAATGTCCAGGTTTCACACTAAGTAGCACTGGGAAGGGAGACCAAACATCAGTATTTTTTAAAGCTGTTTAAGTGATTTCATTCCACAGCCAATGGTGAGAACCACTGGCTTAGTTCAAACCTTTAGCACATTAATAAAATTAAATTTGGAGTGGTTAAATCCATGTTCTAAACTTACATTGTCCAATTGGTAGGCTTGGCTACCTTTAAATGTAAACTTATTAGCATTAAATAAAATTAAAAATTGAGTTCCTTGATTGCACTAGTCACTTTTCAAGGACTCAATACCCACATATGGCTAGTAGCTACCATATTGGGCAGCATGGAAAACAGAAATTCCCACCATCACAGGGAATTCTTTTGGTCATTGAGGTAACAGAAAAAAAAATCCCACATGTATTTTTAAAAAATTTTTCTTTGAAACATGGCAGAAGACCAACTTGTATCTTGCTATGCGTTGGATTTAATTTTTATCTAGTTGTTTGGTAACTTTAGAAGCATTTTAAATTATTATCACAGAATGATTAATATAATTTAAAAAATTAACCAAGTGGCAACTCAGCATGTATGTCTGTAAACACCTAATACTACAATAAAAGCAGTAGCCTCCTGGGCAAAATATAGTTGTGACTCAAATCCAAGAGACACCCCCACTCTGTATCTACCCCCCAATTCCATGGATAGTGATCCAGGAGGCCAGTTTTTTTCTTGACTGGTAAGGAGACCACATGGAGGAAGAAGGAGAGAAGAACTATACTTGCCCGGTGTCTGGTCCATCAGGCTCAGAGCCAACTCACAAGCATGTTTAGACACAATCTTGGCCCACAGAGAGCAGAAAGGAAGTTGACAGAGGACACCCTCCTCCTCGTTATGGATTCAAAACAAGACCTAGTATAAGAATTAAGCTAAAGTAGGTTTTCCCAACCTCTAGAATAGTATTTCTTATGATCACAGTCTTTTTTTAAATTATAGGACAGATTTTATCACCTAAAACTTCTTCGCCTCTTATAGTAAACATGCCGTGAAACAGATCTCATCAAGTGGCCTTGGTGCTAAAGGGATTCAAATCAATTTGTGTTGGTTGTCCTTTAGTCACTGCCGGCATCTAGAAAAATATCAACATTTTATGAAGTTTATTTTTTCAGTTGTGTTATGAAACTGAAACTTAATACCACTGTACCAGAATACATTGTTCCTTGTCTTGGGGCTTAGGCTTTGTGTTCCCAAGTGCATTATATCAAGCAGTGGGATGGTCAAGCCTGGTTCTAAACAAGAGGAAGCCAGAAAAGGAATAGTACACCCATAAGATGACTTGGGTGATTATGGGGTGCTAGTGCTGCTCTGAGTGTTTTACATGGATGATGTCACCTATTTCTCACAACCACTCACAGCGAGGTGAGTGCTATTATTATCCTCATTCTACGGATGAAGAACCTGAGAGACGAGATGGTAAGGAATTTGCCCAGGGCCACATGGCTATAAGTGATAGAATTGAACTTCTACCCCTGGTAGTCTGACTCCAAAGCCCAGTCTCTTAATTGCTCTTCTGTTTTCAACAATGTAAATACTTCATACCAATGTCATATTTTAGGCCTGTCAAGGTCAAGATCACAGACATTGGATTGGATGGGTCCACTTGAGTGGGGAAAGGACCCCAGGGTGGCAAGGTGTGGGTTGAGCACATGCCACCTTGACCCCAGGTTTCCCCAGATTGTTTTCTTTGGGGGGGGGAAACCCCTCACCCTCCCTTTGACACTTAATCTCCTCTACTCCCTGGCACTACACACCCCACTCGCTTTGCAAAGGGCAACCGCAGTGGCTGCAACAAAAACTATTACCAGAGACTAGGAAAGAGAAGGGAGGGGCCCAGAACAACAGCAGTAGCTGCAGACGCACCTCACCTTGAGAGGTTACACAATAGTCCCTAGTGTCTGGGCCCTGGATAGACACGGGGGAGTAAGGTTTCCTGGCTCAAGGCAGGGGGCCGAGATGGATAGATAGCAGCATTAATTAGACCATTATATAAAACATCACCTTTCTTAAGGCCACACTCTCTCCTTTGTAACCTTTACAAATCCCAGCATGTTTGCACATTGCGTCCATGAATATAAACAAGAAACACAAGTCAATCCCAGGGGGACTAGTCTCCCAGCCTGAGTGAACCAAATTGTTTTCTCACCCAGAGAGCAGCATGGTGTTCTTACAGGCAGCAGAGTGTTCCTTGGGTCTTTCATACCCACTGGGCTTCTGTGCTCATTGTACCCCAGCTAGTGCAGCTTTCCTGCACAGCCTTGCTTTGAGCCCTTCCGATTTGTCCCACCCACACCTCAAATGATTCCACTTATTGATTTGTTTGTTTGTTTGCTTATGTATAATGTTATTATGTAGAATAGTTTTAGGTTCAGAACACAACTGAGCAGAAAATACAGAGTTGGCATATACCCCTCGCTCTGCCCTGACAGCACACACATGACCCCACCAGAGAGGTACATTTGTTACAATGAATGAACCTGAGCTGATACGTCATAATGACCCAAAGGCCCTAGATTACATTAGGGTTCACTCTTGGGTTTGGTACATTCCTGGATGAGTTTTGACAAATGTACCATGACATGTATCTGCCGCAATAGTCTCATTCTGTTATTTATTTTTAAAGTGTATCTTCCTTGTTCCTGAGGGGCCCAACCTGCTTTTTTCGATAATTCAGAGATGGTCGCATTGTTTCTGGAAGGCTGGTAGAGTGATTCTTGATCCTCACTGTGAATTCATTACCAAGGCTTTTTGCATTTGGTCTGACAGTGAGTGACAGCAGAGAAGGCTGGGGCTCTGGAGGTACTCCTCAGGCAGCCAGTCCACGAGCCAGAATCCTGCAGTTGTCTTGGCAACAGCTGAAGATTCCTGTCCTGGGCTGAAAAGCGGGATGCCTCTTCATTTGTGAAAAGTCTATTTTACACTCTCAATCTGCCTGGGGCATAAATATGCCAGGAATGGAACCCTCGGGATTGGATTTCCTTTTTCTGATTTCGAAACAGAGGGGGAAATATCCACAGTAGGAAGTGAACAGGAGGCCTGCACGCATCTCATACTGGGTATCAGGTTCAAATAGTCCAACATAGCCAGAATATAAGCTGGGCAAAGTCAAGCTTGCACATAACTTTATTTTAGATGCAGCAACTTTTGTAGACCATTACAAATAGAAAGCAGTGGCAATCACTTTGCAGTGACTCTGCCATCACTTGTATTTTTAGACCCTAACACAGAGAATTTTGAAAGAGAAAAAAAGTTTAATAACTGTAAGTGACTACATATTTGATTATGTCTAATATATCTGAACTACTATTTAAAGAGCTCAGAGCACTTTCCAAATGTGGGCTTGTTCTAGTCTAAAACACTTAGGAAGTCCATCAGCCTTGAATTAGGCAATAGACATTCTCTCCGTTTCTGGTTTCTTCTCTAATTGATGCTTCCGTTTGAGCTCAAAGAGTTGCAATTTCCTTGATTGTCTTTCCTTCAAAATTCCCCAGACCATTGCTTATTCCAAAGCCCAAATGTCTGCCTATCCCAGTTGTAGGTATGTAAATAATATTTAATCTTTCTTCCTTCCTTTGAAGAACGAATTATGTAGTCTTTAACAAACATCCGCCAGATTTTATTTTAGAACTGGAAGGATAACTGGATTTCCTGAAACAACAAGATTCATGTATTTCTACTCTCCTGTAACTTAAAAATCACGAGAGGTGGCCACCCACCCAAGTGGTTATATGCACCTGGGCAAGAACAGTTTGGGCAACAGCCAGACAAAAGAGAGTGTTTGGTGCTAAGTAGATCCAAGAGGCTCCCCCAAGTCTAACATCCTTATCGGGAGGTCAGACCTGCTCCTGCCAATCCTTTGGTATAAAGGGAAGCAAAGCATAAAGATTACAGAGCAGATTTTATGCTTTTCCTCCCTTCCCCTAGCAGAGGATGTCAGGGGCCCTGGCACTGTGAGGAATATCATCAGAAGTGCCCCCTTGGCAGCGACAAAGGGCTGTGTTGGAACAGGTTAGTTCCCAGAGAGATCTGCTTACTGGCCTCACACCCCCCATCCTGGTCTGAGATAAGGAAACTTGTTATCTGTTATCTTTTGAGATTCCATACACAATAGATGCTCGAGAAAGGATTCAGGGCCATGAAGGATCCTCCATTGGGGAAAGAACAGAGAAAACCTGGTTTTTGCCTTTAAGAAGCTTCCAAAATGGTTGTGGCATATTTCTCTTCCAACCAACACACCATGCTTGGAGTACAGACAACTAGCTCTTAGGAGGGAGGTTTGACTAACTCTGGGGAAGGGACAGGGGAAAGCCTCACAGAGACAGTATTCAAGCTGAGATCTGAAGGAACAGTAGACATTGGCCAGGTTGAAAATAAGGGCATTCTACCCAAAAGGAACAGACCTGGCAGAGTCACGGAGCCTTTGGGATATTCCTTAGGGAATATCAGCTATCAAGCTGTTACTAGGGTAGGAATTTTGTTATTGATTGGGCTAGAGAGGTAAGATTCAGCTAAACTGGAAAGGCTTTGAATGCTCTACAGTTAGGATGAAAAACTCAAATGCCTTCAAATCAGGCGGAAAATAAAGTGGTGATATTGTATAACACATAGCAAACATGAGTACTGCTTAAGAGCAATGAATTTAGATCTAAGCACACCAATCCACTCAATCAAAGTACCTAGGTAGACAGTAAAGTTTGCTTCCTTGGCTGTTCACATGAGGGTACAGGCCTCAGGAGAAATGGAAACCCCATTTTTAGGATACAGATCAGTCAGTAAGAGATACCATCTCTAAGCTAACAAGAACACACGTGAATAGTGGAAGTCATTTAGACAGCAAACATGGCTGATGCTGAAACTGGGAGGCAGCTAGATGACCAAAAGCTCAACTACTTTAAGATTTTATAAAGTGCAGCCCCTGGCGGGCTCAGTTGGGGGAGCAGTGGTTCTTGATCTTGGAGTTGTGAGTTTGAGCCGCACATTGGGTGTAGAGATTACTAAAATAAGTAAATAAAAACTTAAGAAAAAAAAAAGAATCCCAGAAAGGAAAACCTCTTGTTTGTAATCATGAAACACCCCTTATGCATCATATGCAGGGGGCCAGTGTTCCCACCCCAAGCACCCCAAGGATGAGATCCCCCATCATTTTTATCAATAAACTTATTTCCCACCATTATAGTTTCTTCATCATCTATTTATTAAGACCAAAAGTACAAATTAAGAAGCTTCTATTTGAGTTTTATTCTTTTTTCCTGAAACTAGATGCTGTATGTTCACATTTACACATGAATAAATAAGACCTTGCACATATATGCGAGAGATTTTTCCAGCTACCTACAATGCCTGCACAGGGTCCCTGAAAGGGCATTCACATGTCAGATGGCCAGAGGCCCAGGATTCACACTTTGGTGAGACTTCAGTCCCCCCGAACACAGATTCTGTGAGTTTATGCATATGCACATGCGTCTGCAGAAGGCAGGAACGATGCTGGGCCATCGTGTGTCCTCCTCTGTGCTTAACACAGTACAAGCCCCCCACATCTGCTGAGCTGGCCAGGCCACAGCGTCCCAGGCCTAGCAGGACCTGACACCATGCCGGCTTGTCAAGTGCATTCCTGTGAGAGTGGGTGCCCTGGGTATTTTTGACTTGATTATAAACTCCTTTTATTTTTGTTAAAGTTTATTTTTATTTATTTTCAGAGAGAGAGATAGAGAGCAAGGCAGGGGAGGGGCAGAGAGAGAGGGAGACAATCCTAAGCAGGCTCTCCACTGCCAGTACAGAGCTTGATGTGGGGCTCAAACTCATGAACCGTGAGATCATGACCTGAGCTAAAGAGTCGACGCTTAATTAACTGAGCCACCCAGGTGCCCCTTGATTATAAACTTTTTAATGCCACCTAGGAGGAGGAAAAAGGATGAAGAGCTTACTGTGAGCATCACTAGTAACTGTGCAAGGTGTTTTATGTACTTACATCTATTCCTCACAATCTTACAATATAGTTATTTTTTTTCCATTTCATGAGGGTGGAAATTGAGGTTCAGGTAGCTTCCCCAACATCACAGACTATTGTGCTTTTGGTGGTCTGACCCCAAAAACCCAAAATCTGAACTCAAGAGGGAAAAAAAATTCCCTATTGAGAAGGAAAAGTATTGACCTGACCTACCTGATAAGTGCTGCTCAGTGGAAATTCTCAGGCTGACCACTTTTTTTTTCCCTTTCCTTTATTCTTTTTTTTCCTTTCTTTCTTTTTTTTCTTTCTCTTCTTTCCTCCCCCCCACCCCCCACAAATAAGGCTCTTACAACAAATAAGGCTCTTGTTGGTAACTGAACAAATCATGTTACAAACCTCTGATAAAATCAGATTTCTGAACCTGCAAAATGAGGTGTGAAGGAAAGAATGATTACCTTGCCCTGTGATGACCCTGCCAGGACACATTCTCCTGTGTGGCACAGCCCCAAACACATGGTCACCCGTACCTGTGTAAGCACATTCACAAACCCCAAAAGGCAGCTTCAGAAAGATCTCTTTGAAACCTCTTCTCTATTCATAGGAGCAGCTTTCGAAGGGCCGTCCCGAACTTATTCCTATCCTGCTTCTCAGCAGAGTTCACTGAGGGTCATCCTGCCAGGGCACATCTGTCATCCAGGTAACAACTGGAACGGAGAGCAGGTTTCTCAGGACTCCATTAGCATTTCTTCCTTCTAACCCATAATTGCATGTCAGCACGGTAAGAATGTGCTCAGAGTGAGCCTACAAGTGTGCTAAGATTCTGAGCAGCACAAAGTGGCACTTTATTGGCAAGAAAATCCCAAGCTAATTGGAGAGAAATAAACGAAAGCTTCTCAATTAGCCAGAGAAGGAGATAGAATAGTCAATAAGGGAAATTGCAAATATGGATAAATTTAGGCAACAGACTTGTAATAAAAGGAAGACTAATGAAACAACCAGATAACAGATAGACTTATTTAATGCCTTTTCATTGTTTATGGACTTCTGTCCCACAATACTTGATGGACTAGGGATGCAGGAAGCAAGGCAAGAAAGAACAAATCTGTCAGAAAGAGGGTTTTAAATGAGTCCTCCCATCCCCCACTTTGTTTGTTTGTTTGTTTAGTAACACCTGACCTTTTAGAGAGGGAGACTCTTAAATTCTGCAGCAAAACAAAAGACAAAACAACAACAACAACAACAACAACAAAAACATGAGAGACAGAGACAGAGAAAGAAACAGGGACATGCAACCATACTAAGAGACCTGGTTGGAGACGTCAGCAGGTCTAGCACTCCAAGTTCTATGTCTTCCTCAAACCCACGTCAGAAGAGGTCTATCAAATACATCACTACCCAGGGGTTAAGAATAACATACATTCTATTTGACATGGAAGGATGTTCATGATATTGAGTAAAAAGGGTGGTTATACATTTTTTAAGTTTTTATTTTAATTCCAGTTAGTTAACATACAGCGTTATATTAGTTTCAGGTGTACGATATGGTAATTCAACACTTTCATACAACACCCGGTGTTCATCACAAGTGCCCTCCTTCATCCCCATCACCTATTTAACCCATCCCCCACCCACCTCCCTTCTGGTAACCATCAGTTTGTTCTCTGTAATTAAGAGTTTGTTTCTTGGTTTGTTTCTCTCTCTCTCTCTCTCTCTCTCTCCCTTTGCTCATTTGCTGTGTTTCTTAAATTCCACATATGACTGAAATCATGTGGTATTTGTCTTTCTCTGACTGACTTATTTCATTTAGCATAATAGTCTCTAGCTCCATCTATGTCATTGCAAATGGAAAGATTTCATTCCTTTCTATGGCTAATATCACTTCTTCTTTATCCATTCATCAGTCCACATACACTTTGGCCACTTCCATAATTTGGTTATTGTAGATAATGCTTTTATACACATTGGGGTGCAACTAATTCAAAATCCTTTTGAATTAGTTTTTTAAAATTTATTTATTTTGAGAGAGAGAGAGAAAACAGGAGAGGGGCAGAGACAGAAGGAGAGAGAGAGAGAATCCCAAGCAGGCTCCACACTATCAGTGTGGAGCCCAATGTGGGGCTCAAACACACGCACCATGAGATCATGACCTGAACTGAAATCAAGAGTCTGACGCACCCAGGTGCCCCAAATTAGCATTTTTAAAGATTTTATTTTATTATTTAAAAAAAATTGTGTTTATTTCTGAAGGAGAGAGAGGGAGATAGAACGTGAGAGGGGGAGGGGCAGAGACAGAGAGGGAGACACAGAATCTGAAGCAGGCTCCAGCCTCTGAGCTGTGAGCACAGAGCCCAATGCAGGGCTTGAACTCATGTGCTGTGAGATCATGACCTGAACTGAAGTTGGATGCTTAACCGACTGAGCCACCCAGGCGCCATAAGATTTTATTTTTATGTAATCTCTACTTGGAATGTGGGGCTCGAACTCACAACCCCAAGGTCAACAGTTGCACACTGTACCAGCTGAGCCAGTCAGGCACCCCTGAATTAGTATTTTTATATTCTTTGGATAAATACCTACTAGCACAAGTGCTGGGTCATCAGGTAGTTCTATTTTTAGCTTTTTGAGGAATCTCCATAAAGGTAGGTGATAAATTGGTATCATTCTATATTAATATATTTTATTGTGGTAAAATATCCATAGCATAAAATTTAACATTTGAGCCATTTTTAAGTGTGCAAGTCAGTGACATTAAATAAATTCATATTTTTGTGCAACCATCACCATTATCCATCTCCAGAAATTTTTCGTCATTCCAAATTCTATACCCATTTAAACAATGACACCCCTTTATGTCCTTCCCCAGTCTCTGGTTACCATTATTCCACTTTCTGTCCCTATGAATTTGACTATTGTAGGTACCTTGTATGAGTGGAATCATACAATATTTGTTTTTTTGCATTTGGATTATTTCACTTAGTGTAATGTCTTCAAGTTTCATCTGTGTTATTGCATTATCAGAATCTCAATTCCTTTTTAAGTCCAAGTAATTTTCCATTGTATGTATAGTCCACATTTTGCTCATCCATTCATACATCAGTGGACAGTTGGGTTGTTTCCACCTTTTAGCTATTGTAAATAATGCAGCTTTGAACTTGGTTATACAATCCATTTGAGTCCCTGCCTTTAATTCCTTTGGTTATAACCCTAGAAGAGGAATTGTTGGATCATAGGGTAATTCTATTTAATTTTTTGAGGAAATGCCATACTGTTTTCCATACCACTTCTATATTCACGTTGTATAACTATTCGTAAATCACAGAAAAAGAGAGACAAAGATTACATACCAAAATGTTAGCAGTGATTTCTGTGTTGTGAAATTATGGATTAATTTCCCCTAAGTATTACTTATGTATTGATAAATAACAAATTTTCCTAAAACTTAGCTCTAGAAACTATAAACATTGATTATCTTTTTCAATTTATGAAGGCCAGGAATCAGGAGAGGCTGAGCTGGTTGGATCTCACTCAGGATCTCCAGGGATGTCATGGTGAAGGTGGCAGCGAGAGCTGCAGTCTCTGAAAACTGGACTGGGGCTTGGGGATTCTCTTCCAAGTGTCACTCCTACCTATGGCTGTTGGCAAGAGGCTCTGGCTCTTTGCTACACAAGCTTATCCATAAAACTGATTGTGACATGGCTTCCCCCAGAACCAGTGATGAGAGAGGTGCCTGGTTAGCTCAGCAGGTTGGGCATCCAACTTTGGCTCAGGTCATGATCTCATGGTTTGTGAGTTCAAGTCCTGCGTTGGACTCAGTGCTGACAGTGTGGAGCCTGCTTGGGATTCTCTCTCCCTCTCTCTGCCTCTCCCCTGCTTGTGCATGTGAACGCGCACACACATGCACGTGCTTTCTCTTTCTCTTAAAATAAATAAATTAAAAAAAGAAGAGTGTGAATATCTGGAGGTGCGGCCTTCTTGCTGGCCACCATATCCCAATGATCTGTATTTTCTTCCTCTACCTCAACTTTATTGAGATTATAGTTGACATATAATGTTGTATGGGCTTACGGTATACAACATGTTGATTTGATACATTTACGTATTCCAAAAATGCCATACAAAGCAGGAACTAACACGTCCATCTTGTCCCATAATTACTATTTTTTATTGTGGTGAGGACATTTAAGATCCTCTCTTAGCAACATTTAAGTATATGAAACAGTATTATAGTTAAAATTACCATTTTGGACATTAGATCCCCAGAATTTATTTAATCTTTTAACTAGAAATTATTACCCTTTGACCAATATCTCCCCCTGTCCTTTACCTGCCCGGTCCCTGATAACAACCATTTGCTTTCTTTCTCTGAGTTCTGCCTTTTTAGTTTCCACATGTGAGTGATATCATACAGTTTTCGTCTTTCTTTTACTTCACTTAACCTAATGCCCTCAAGGTTCATCCAAGTTGCTGTCAATGGCAGAATTTCCTTCTTTCTCATGGCTGAATAATATTCCACTGTGTGCTTAAATATAAATAAACCGTCTTTATCCATTTATCTGTTACAGACACTTAGGTTGTGTCCATTATCTTAGCTATCATGAATAATGCGGCAACGAACATGGGAGTGCAAATATCTCTTCAACAATAGTGATCTTCATCACCCAGAAATGAGATTGCTAGATCATATAGTAGTTTAGTTTTAATATTTTGAGGAACCTCCATAGTGGCTCCACCAATGTGCATTTCCAGTGTTCCCTTTTCTCCACATCCTCGCCAACACTTGTTACTTTTTGTCTTTTTTGATGATAGCCATTCTGACAGGTATGAGGTGATATCTCATTGTGGTTTTGATTTGCATTTCCTGGATGATTAGTAATGTCAAGAACCTTTTCATGTATTTTCAACTTTAATTAAAATTCATATCTTTGTGACATAAAAGACATACAGGAAAATGCCTATAGCCTATAAAACATGCCCAAGCAATGAAAGACAAAAGGACCGGTAAAAATATCAGGATTTATTCAACTACTGTCTGACTTCAGAAAGGGCAGACTGGTTAGAAAATGTTTTCCTTGAGGGACATTTTACTACCGTCACTTAGCTGGGTTTTGCTCTGTCTTCAGTGTTCAGCTTGAAACAGAAGCCCCAGATATCTGATGATCCTGGAGGTCCCACAACAATTCCACAGCAGTGGTGAGCACACAGAATCCAGGAGGCTCCAGTGGGCGCTGGAGATAAACCTCCAAAGCATTTCTGGAGTAGCCTGCTGCCATGGTTTCCATCTTCAGTTGATCCTTTGTTGAGGACTGAAATTGGACAGTATTACTAAAGGAATAGGGCTAATGTTTTGTCTATAAAATGTACCTGTCTCTGGAAGAAGTAACATATCACCATTTTATTGCTCACAATTTAAAGATATTTAAAGACTTCTTTCAAAGTTTTAAATTACAAAACATGCATTGTAGAATGTATACAAACAAAAGTATGAAGCGAAAAATTAATCACCTGATTCTGGTAACTAGCAATAAATAGAGTGGTTGGGCTTTGGAGTTGGGTAAGCTTGGAAGCGAACTCTGGCTCTGACACTGAGTGGCTATGCAATGTTGGGGGCGTTCAGAGCATCTGGGAGTCAGTTTCTTCATCTGAAAAATGCGTATACATTCATAATACCCCCGAACTGGAAACAAACTAAATGTCCGTTATCTGGTGAACGGATAGATGAGAGGTGCTGTATCCATACAATGGAAGATTATTCAGCAAAAACTATCGACGTGTTATGGCATCGATGGAACTCCAAAATGTTATGCTAAGTGAAAGAAGTCAGATACAAAAGGCCAAAGGACTACATGTTATATGATTCCATTCATATGAAATGTCCAGAAAAGGCACATTTATAGAGACAGAAAGGGGATTAGTAGTTGCCTGGGGCCAGAAATGGAAATGGGGACTAACTATAAATGGTCATGAGGAATCTTACTGTGGGAATAAATATGTTCTAAAACTGGATTATGGTGATGATTGCACCACTCAGTAAAGTTACTAGAAATCACTGAATTGTGCACTTGAAATGGATAAATTCTATGATGTGTAAAATGTACTGCAATAAGCCTTTTTTTTAAAGGATGGGAGCTAGTCATCCCACTTGTAATAGTCTGCACTAAAAAGTAAAAGCGTGAGTGGTAAGGGTTAGGGAAAGAAAGATAAAATCTCATCTTATGTTTACTGTTTAAAAGAAGATATCTGGGGGCGCCTGGGTGGCGCAGTCGGTTAAGCGTCCGACTTCAGCCAGGTCACGATCTCGCGGTCCGTGAGTTCGAGCCCCACATCGGGCTCTGGGCTGATGGCTCAGAGCCTGGAGCCTGTTTCCGATTCTGTGTCTCCCTCTCTCTCTGCCCCTCCCCCGTTCATGCTCTGTCTCTCTCTGTCCCAAAATAAATAAACGTTGAAAAAAAAATAAAAAATAAAAGAAGATATCTGTAGAGCGCTCAGTGCCGGGTCTGGCACATGTAGACACTTGAGCAGTTGCCTGGTATTATAACAGCTAAATATCAGTAACTATAAACAGTTAAAGGAAATATGATAAAACGTATTTTTCTTTTTTTTTTAATTTATTTTTTGAGAGAGAGAGCATGCACACACATAGGCAGGAGAGGGACAGAGGAGGAGAGAGGGAGAGAATCTTAAGCAGGCTCCACACCCAGAACAGAGCCCGAGGCAGGGCCGGATCTCACAACCAACCCTGAGATCAAGACCTGAGCCAAAATCAAGAGTTGGACGGATGCTTAGCTGACTGAGCCACGCAGGTGCCCCAAAGTGTATTTTTCATGTAAGTCAGGCAGTCTTGTATAAGTCCTATTTCTTGTCTTGACACCATTTATCAGCTTTTCTTAGGCATCCCATGATGACTTGGAGTATACCATATGGCTAAACATAATTTAAACATTTACTGATGAATATTAGTTTTTTAAAGCTTGCTTTGTAAATAACTTTGTTGAACATCTTTTTCTTTTCTTTCCATTTTATTTATTTATTTATTTTTAAATTCATATCCAAGTTAGTTAGCATATAGTGCAATGATGATTTCAGGAGTAGATTCCAGTGACTCATCCCCTATGTATAACACCCAAGGCCCATCACAAGTATCTTCCTTAATGCCCCTCACCCATTTAGCCCATCCCCCACCCACAACCCCTCCAGTGACCCTCAGTTCTCTGTATTTAAGATTCTCTTATGTTTTGTCCCCCTCCTTGTTTTTATATTATTTTTGCTTCCCTTCCCTTATGTTCATGTTTTGTATCTTAAATTCCACATATGAGTGAAGTCATATGATATTTGTCTTTCTCTGACTAATTTTGCTTAGCATAATACCCTCTAGTTCCATCCACTTTGTTGCAAATGGCAAGATTTCATTCTTTTTGATCGCCAAGTAATACTCCATTGTATATATAAACCACATCTTTTTTTATCCATTCATCTGTTGATGGACATTTGGGCTCTTTCCATACTTTGGCTATTGTTGATAGTGCTGCTATAAACATGGGGGTGCATGTGTCCCTTCGAAACAGCATATCTGTATCCCTTGGATAAATACCTAGTAGTGCAATTACTGGGTGATAGGGTAGTTCTATTTTTAATTTTTGAAGAAACTCCATACTATTTTCCAGAGTGGCTATACCAGTTTGCATTTCTTTTTCTTTAATTCTTTCTTTTAATGTTTATTTATTTTTGAAAGAGAGAGAGAGAGAAACAGAGTGCGAGCAGGGGAGGGGCAGCAAGAGAAGGAGACACAGAATTCAAAACAGGCTCCAGGCTCTGAGCTGTCAGCACAGAGCCCGATGTGGGGCCGAACCCACAAATCACGAGATCATGACCTGAGCCAAAGTCAGACACAACCGACTGACCCACCCAGGCACCCCATCTTTTTATTTATTTCTAAACATACTCACAGAAGTAATAAATTCAGTAAAGTCACAGGATACAAATGCAGTATTGCATTTCTATACACCAATAATGAAGCAGCAGAAAGAGAAATTAAGAAATCAATCCATTTATAATTGTACCAAAAGCAACAAGATACCTAGGAATAAACCTACCCAAAGAGGTAAAAGACCTGTACTCTGAAAACTATAAAACACTGATGAAAGAAATTGAAGATGATACAAAGAAATGGAAAGATATTCCATGCTCATGGATTACAAGAACAAATATTGTTAAAATGTCGATACTACCCAAAGCCATCTACACATTTAATGCAATCCCTACCAAAATACCAAATCATTTTTCACAGAGCTAGAACAGACAATCCTAAAATTTGTATAGAACCACAAACCCCCACTAGCCAAAGCAACCATGAAAAAGAAAAAAAAAAAAAGCTGGAGACATCACATTTTGGACTTCAAGTTATATTACAAAGCTGTAGTGATAAAAACAGTATGGTACTGGCACAAAAATAGACATATAGATCAATGGAACAGAATAGAAAACCCAGAAACGAACCCACAATTATATGGTCAATTAATCACACAGCAGGAAAGAAGATTCAATGGGAAAAAGTCTCTTCAACAAATGGTGTTGGGAAAACTGGACAACAACATGCAAAAGAATGAAACTGGACCACTTTCTCATACCATACACAAAAATAAATTCAAAATAGATTAAAGACCTAGATGGAGACCTGAAGCCATAAAAATCCTAGAGGAGAACACAGGCAATAACCTCTTTGACATCAGCCTAGCAACTTCTTTCTAAATAATGTTGCCTGAGGCAAGAGAAACAAAAGCAGAAATAAACTATTGGGACTTCATCAAAAAAAGGCTTTTCCATAGGGAAGGAGACAACAAAACTAAAAGGGAACCTACAGAATGGGAGAAGATATTTGCAAATGACACATCTGATAAAGAAAATATCCAAAATCTAGAAATAATTTATAAAACTCAACACCCCAAAGTGATAATCCAATTAAAAATGGGCAGAAGATATGAGCAGACATTTTTCCAACGAAGGCATACAGATGACCAACAGACATGTGAAAACATGCTCAACATCACTTATCATCAGGGAAATGCAAATCAAAACTACAATGAGAGATCACCTCACACTTGTCAGAATGGCTAAAATCAACAGCAGGAAACAACAGGTGTTGGTGAGGATGTGGAGAAAGAAGAACTCTCTTGCACGGTTGGTGGGAATGCAAACCGGTACAGCCACTGTTGAAGATAGTATGGAGGACCCTCAAAAAGTTAAAAATAGGACTATTAGGTATTTACCCAGAGAATACAAAAATACTAATTCAAAGGGATACATGCACCCTGGCATTTATAGCGGCATTATCTACAATAGCCAAACTCTGGAAACAGCCTAAGTGTCCATTGACAGATGAATGAGTAAAGAAGATGTGGTATGTATTCACACACACACACACACACACACATACACACACACACACGCAATGGAATATTACTCAGCCATAAAAAGAATGAAATCTTGCCATTTTCAATGATATGAAGCTAGAGAATATAATACTAAGTGACATAAGTCAGAGAAAAGCAAATACCATATGATTTCACTTATAGGTGGAATTTAAGAAACAAAAGAGCAAATGTGGAAAAGAGAGAGAGAGAGAGAGGCAAACCAAGAAAGAAACAGACTCTTAGCTATAGAGAACAAACTTATGGTAGCCAGAGGGGAGATGGGTGGGGGGATGGGTTAAATAGGTGACGGGGATTAAAGAGGGCACTTTGTGATGAGCACAGAGAGTTGTATGAAGTGTTGAATCACTACCTTTTACACCTGAAACTAACATTACACGGTATGTTAACTAACAGAATTTGAATAAAACTTATAAGAAACCCCACTAATAAATAGAATCACAGGATCTGAGCACAGATACATGGTTAGTGCTACTGTAGCTTGTCGCCAAATCACTTCTCAGAAAGTTTTTGCCATTTATACTGTGACTGACACTGTAAGGAATCCTGATTTCATCCCACAGGGACATGGAACACTATTTTTAAACCTTGGCTAATTTGATAGGTGAAAAGTGATATTGTTTCTTCAGTTGAAGTCTCTGGGGTTGGTTACTAGTGAGTCACCTCCTGAGGCTTGCATTATTTCTGTGAATTGTTGGCTCATGTCCTTTGTGCCTGTTCATCTTTTGGGATTTCGTTGTTCCTGGTAGGCATGGATGAATAGCCCACTGAGGACGTTAACTCTCCTTTGTTAAAGTCTTCCAGATTCCTTAGTTCTGTTTGATTTTACTAATAATGGATTGGAGTTTTAAACATTCACAGAGTAAAGGTCACTCTGTAAAGCAGATTTGTGGAAGATTCAGAGATGGACACAGGGGCAGGGGTGGAGGGAAAGAGAGAACACCATATTCTGTGCCTGCTTTATAATTCAGCCCAAGTGAATAGATCCATGTATGGACCCAATCACAAATGTCACCTTCATTGTCACAATTTAGCCCTCATGGCTCAACAACCACTTCCTAATCCAGGTAATGACTGTCACCTCCAAGAGTCCTCTGGACCTCAGGACTGACTCAGGATTAAACTGAAATCCAAGCATTGTGGTAACACTGTCCTTCCATTAAATTTATCCTAGGGCTGGGATCCTGACACCAAAAGATTAAATCACAGTTTGGTATATTTTTTTGATCAACAAGCAACTTGCTAAAAACTGTATTACTCTCACTATAGATCCACTGAAGATTGGAAATGTCACATAATCACTAAAGAATTTTTCAGGTAGATATGTATTCAGTAGGTGTAGACCCAGGGGGTTACCATCATTCATTATAAAACATCCATACTTGCTACAAAGGTTGCTAGCATAGGTAAGAATTTCTCCCTCTAGACCTGTGTTCTCTAAAAACATCTTGAGAACATCTTCCCCAAAATGATTTGTTAAACATGGAGGGGAAATGTTCACTTTTTAGAATCAGTGTTAGTAAATAGAAATCATCCTGCAGTAAGCCAGATGCTTCCCTATGACTCATTCCTGGTGTTTCTTCCATTTGATTAATGCCTAATTTGTTGTACTTGTTATCCAACTGCCTACATGACATATCCATCTTGATGACTAATTTTTGGCATCTCAGACAAGATGAAAAGCAAGTTTCTGACATTGCTCTCAAAGCACACCCTTCCCACACTCTTCCCCACTTAGTAAATGACAACTCCACCATCCCAGGTGCTGAAACCCCAAACCTCAGTTGTCCTCAACTCCCTCAACCCCCAATGTGATCTTTAACAAGTACTGCCAACTCCGTGTTCAAAATATATGCAGAATCTGGACTGCCTCTTACATTTCCACACTACCACTCTGGCTGGAGTAGTTAATTAAATATCCCCCTGAGTAGTTCATGTCTGCCCTTGTACCTCTTCAGCCTATTTGCACAAAGTTGCCAGAATGTTCCTGCTAAAATGAAGGTCTGATCAAGCCATCTCTCTGTTCAAAACCTTCCAGTGGACTCCAGTGTGACTCAGAGTAAGAAACAAAGACCCACAGTGGTTTCAAGGCTCCACATGATTGCGGTCGATACCACTGACCACACTTTCTATCCCTCCCCATGTTGCTTGCTCCACTCTAGCCACACAAGCCACCTTGCTGTGTCCTCTGATAGGTGACTCTAATGGCATATTCCACCGTGGCTTACTCCCTCACTTCCTTCAGGCTTTTCTTCTCCATGAAGACATCCTTCCCATCCTGCCTAAACCTTCAGCCCCCAATCACTTATGTTCCTATTCATGCCTTCATCTCTTTCTTCCACACTTCTCCCTAATATCCTACATATTGTGCTTATTTATCTTGTTTGTCTCCCCATCACTAGAATGTAATCTCCATGGGGCCAGGGATTTGGGTCTGCTTGCTCTCTGCTGTATTCCCAGTGCCTCACATATGGTGAGCACACCATAAGTATTTGTCAAAAAAGTGAACAAGCTTGTCACTGATACCTGCTTTTTTCCACCCATGATGTTCACCATCACACATAAGAGCATCCTTTCCAGACACTTAAACTTTTCTTCATGTTACCACTTGTGCCTTTTTTAAAAGAAGTTTTTATTTATTTATTTTGAGAGAGTGTGGGGGGAGGGGCAGAGAGAAAGAATTCTGAACAGGCTCTGTCAGCACAAAGCCTGACACAGGGCTTGAACTCATAAACCATGAGATCATGACCTGAGCCGAAACCAAGAGCCAGATTCTCAACCAACTGAGTCACCCAAGGTGTCCCACCATTTGTGCCTTTTACCAGGTAGAACAGAACTTCCTTCAAGTTTTCCACACCCCTCTCCAGGCTTTCCTCTCTATCTTCTTGACTAGTTCTGGGTCACATGACAATCTGTAGTCCAGTCACTGGAAAGGAGACGGGACCACCATTGGCTGCCATGGTTTAAGTATGATTTATTCTCTGGGACATACGGCTGCTGGGGTAAAATCAGGTTAATGAGGAAGGGAATGGGTTTCATACAGAAAAATAAGTGTCTGCCATGTCCGCTGAATCACAATTTCATGTCTGTGTTCGCAGCTGAGCTTCACCATCTTGATGAGGAGGGGTAAGTAGGTGTTCTGACCATTTTACGGAGGAGAAAACAGAGCCACAGAGAGATCCTCCAATATGTCAACATCATGCAGTAGGTCAGTGGCGGGACCAGTGTGGTCTACCCAAGTTCTCAGTTCTGGAGAAGCAGGATGCTTTGGAGAAGAGTACAGCGGAAATCAGACCCCCAGGGATTCATTTTCACTATGCACAAAAGAACTATATGACCTCGAATAGGCGTTTTGATACCTCAGGGCCTCAGTTTGTTCATCTTTAAAATGAAAATAAAGTCCCTTTCTTGTTTTAGAGCTGCGCTTGAGCTGATTAATCATTAAGACTCTCTTCTTATCTGTTGAATTCCAGCTCAGGGAGAGAAATAGGAGTGAGTTGTTGGACTTTAAACTCTGCCCAGCCAGAAGAGAAGAATTAGATTTCTTTGTAATGATCTTTAAAACAAAACAAAACAAAACAAAACAAAACAAAAACCCTTTTGTTCTGAAAACAAATACATAAGGATGATCCTTTTAACCCTCAGTCTGTTCTTGAAGATTTCCCCCTCAGTGTATCTCTAAATCCTTCTAGTTCCAGCTTTGACATTTGAGGAACACAGGTATTCCTCGGCAGGTTGTCTGTTCCTCATTTGGAGATCAATCCCCTGTGAATGCATAGTTGGAAGCTTCCATTGCAGAGCAACTTCATGGAGCCAACTACAGACGCATTTGTAGCTTGAGAGCTGTGATACCCCCGTATCTTCCTGGCCAGGGTCCTAGTCCGCACAGTTGCCGGGCAGCAGTCACTCCAAATTCTACTGTTGGCTTCTCATTCCCATGCATCGTTCCTAGCATGTTACCTGCCTGAGAGATTCAAGTTTTTTTTTGCTGAAGGAGTGGCTTTATGAGGGCCACTGGGAGGGAGATGGTTATTCAATAATTTACTGAACATCGCTTGTTCAGCTCTGTGCCCATATGAAGCATTTTCCAACCTTCTGACTTCATAGATCTAGATTTTCCTTTTCTGCAGTGTCAACTTGCTATTTAATAACTCTTGACTTTTGGATAGAAATTTAAGGTGTTCCATGTATTATCTCATGGGATTTTAGAATTAAGAAAAATTAGGTAACTCTCATTAGATTGTTAAGCTTGTAAAGAATGGAATTGGGATCAGATCCTAGGATTACCAGGCTGCCTCTCAAGTGTCATACCAAGTGTTAAAATTTAGGTGCTTTCAAAATAGACATTTATTTGTACCTTTAATCACCCACTATTAGGGTCTCAGGTACGTCACTTCTAAAAAACCCGGGTGGGGAATTTTGCTTAAAGAGAGCTGCTTACATATTTTAAGCCAGGGATTGGCGAACTTTTTCTGCAAAGGGCCAGATAATAACCATTTTAAGATTTGTGGGCCGATATAATTTCTGTTACAACAGTTCAATTCTGCATGGTAGTGAGAAAGCAGCCATAGACCATACATAAACAACTCAGCATGGCTTGTGTTTCAATAAAACTTTACAAAAACAGGTGGCATGTTTCCTTTGGCTCATGGGCCATTATTTGTTGACCTCTGATCCAAGCTTGGTGCTCTTAGTACCATGCATTCTTTTATGTCCTGCTTTCAAGGGCATTGGTAAAAATAATTCTCTCTGATTTTCTTGGTCAAGTGGGAAAGTGAAATTGTTTCACAAAATAGTCATCCCAATACTCCAGAGAAGTCTGCACATTCACCTCACCAATATATCCCACAACTTTTTCTTTGGTTGTCAAATGATCCTTTATTGAAATGTTTTCCTTTGTAGTTCTTAACTAGCTGGGTATTATACTGGACCACTGTTGATGTCATCTATGATGTCATAAGGGTGGCAGCCATCAACATTGCAGCCCACTGATTGAGCAGTTCCCAGAATCTCTTTCATGGTTCTAGAGAGTTCTCTGGCTAAAGATCGGTGCTGCATCTGTCGGGCAATGTTGAGAAGCTCATCAAAAGAGGTATTTTCACTGTGCCTAATGTTTTTGTGCTGCTTTCTGTCTCTTGGCGGTTCCTTGAGGACTTTGATAATCAGGGCAGAGGCAGAAAGGACCACTTCAATCTGGGCCTGTACGTTCTGAACGGTCATTTTCATTGTAATCCTCAGACCCTTCCAATCATTGGTGCCTTAGCAAAGTCATCACCAACCTTTGTTGGAGACAGATCCTGGGAGCCAGTCTACTGGGCCAGGGCAAATGATATGGCACCAACTTCCCCACTGGTGCACTTCAGGTATACAACTTAGATCTCGTTGAGGTCAAACTTAGGCATGGTAGAGGTGGCTGGTGTTGGGTGAGCCCAGATGCAGGACAACTGAAAACAGTTGCAACTTCACCTCACCTGAGCCAAAAAACTCTTTCACAAATTTGACAGAAATATCATAGACTTATAGAATGTTAGTGCACAGGGATATTTAAGATCATATAGTCTTAAACTCTTCATTGTACAGGTGGGGAAACAAAGTAAATTTTTCAACCTCCCATCTAAAATAAGTTCAAGTAGGGGCACCTGGGTGGATTAGTCGATTAAGCATCTGACTTCGGCTCAGGTCATGATCCCGTGGTTTGTGAGTTGGAGCCCCACATCGGCCTCTGTGCCTACAGCTCAGAGCCTGGATCCTGCTTCAGATTCTGTGTCTCCCCCCCGCCTCGCACTCTGTCTCTCTCTCTCTCTCAAAAATAAATAAACATTAAAAAAATTTTTTTAAGAAGTACAGGATATACTTGGAAGACCAAGAACTGATGAGTATAGAACTTAATGTGTGGTTCAAATATTGACATTTCTTTGCCAAAGAAAAAAACTACAACATATAAAAATGCATCCTGATAACTTTCTTTCTTACCTTAGTCATATTAGAGTTTGTTGTTCCCACAAGACATTGTAAAGGCTTTTTAAAATATCAGGCATAAATATATGAAAAACTATCTTATGTTCCTAGACTTGAGAAAATATCTTCAAAATGTTGCCCCTCTGGGTCCTGACACTCGACGACCTCTTGTTTGGATGTAGCCCTCCCACAGGATGCCCGAGTACCTGGTGTTGCGGTTGCTGTAGAATGCAGATGGCATGCTCACTTCAAGGGCACTCAGGGGACTATTAGGGAGTCACAAGGGATAGGGCAGTCACCTGAGAGTAGGAACAGCAAAGCTGTCACCACTCCTAGACCCACAAGGCTGAGCAGAGTGAGCAGTAGAACCTGCAGTCATGAAAGGGAGCAGTGGCACTCAGTCAGTACTCTAATTTCTGTATTAAACTCTTCTATTTAGAGTGATGCCCTTTTCCTGACTCAACCCTAAATATACAGCCAGAGGCTACCTCGCAGGTGAATAAATACCCTGACCCTGCTCCACCCCCTTCTAGTCTCTACCAGAACTCTCCCTTGCAGACCACTTAGTGTAGATGAGCAGGTCAGCCTCTGGGGCAGAGAGCTGGGTCTAGGGGAAGGGAGGGGACCGAAGGGATGGAGGGGGCATCTCTGGCACAGGTTGTAGAATAGTTACTGTGTGACCATATTTCCAAGAAAATTTGAGAACTAACAACTTCAGCTCTCGATATGTAGGAAAAGGTAAAGGTAACAACTTTCTCTGTACTCTCTTTCCAAATAAAAAAGTAGACAAAGTCTTCAAAATGAGTTTCCATGAAAAAGTAAGAAACTAAAAAAGCAGCACATTTGCTGAATGGTTCCTTTGTTTTAATGAAACTGAGTGACATTTAAATATGTTTTATAAAAAAGACTCTACATGGAATAATGGTCTCTATGAACCACCTGTGCTTTGCCTTTATGGAGGAGAGAAAAAAAAACTGATCCTGAATTTTTATAAAGAAATTTAAATTAGACATTAAAATAAAAGAAGAAAACCTTATCACTTGGGTAGCTACTTAGCTACAGGAGTAATTAAAGCAATGATTCATCCTATGGAGAATTCTAGCAGAAGCTGGTAATTCTTTCTCTCTATTAGAAACCCTCCTGGGAACCAAGAGAACTCTCTAGAACAGCACAGTTCAATAGCAAAATAATGCAAACCACAAACAGAAGCTGCATACAAAGTTATCTAGAAACCACATTTTAAAAAATAAAAATAGATGGGGCACCTCTGTGGCTCAGTCGGTTAAGTGTCCAACTTTTGATTTTTGGCTCTGGTCGTGATCTCACAGTTTCGTGAGTTTGAAACCCACGTGGGGCTCTGTGCTGGCAGTGGGGAGCCTGCTTGGGATTCTCTGTCTCTCCCTCTCCCTCTTCCCCACCCCACCACCCACACTTTCTTTCTTGAAATAAATAAACTTAAAAAATTTTTTTTAAAAAGTAAAAATAGATAAAATTAATAAATAATAATGGTTTTTTATTTAACCCAGTATTTCAAAAGTATTATCCTTCCACCTATAATCAATATTAGAAGTCATTAATAAGCTATCTTACATTCTTCTTTTGGTGCTGCGTCTTTGAAATCTGAGGTATATTTTACAAGTACAGCACATCTCAAGTCACATTCAGGTGCTCAGTCACTGGCATGTGACTAGTGGCTACCGTGAGACCGCACAGCTTAGAGTATGTCCCAAGGTTGGGTGAGAGTCTGTCTCTCATACAAAGGAATGAAGCATAATATAAAAGAGCAGGGACTACTCTCTGTGTGTTTCACCAATGTTTCTAGTTCTCCTTGCCTTTTAGGTGCATATGAGGATTCTTCCCCAGCCCCTCGTAGCTGGGCAAGGCCACATGACTTGCTTTGGCCAACGAGATGTGAGCAGACATGACCCATCACCTCCAGTGAGCTGCACTGAAGAGCTGGCGTGGGCTTCTCTGCACTCTCTCTTACCCTGGCCTGGGGACTGTGGACACTTGTGCTGGTATGGAGGTGCCCTGAGGTTGAAGCTTCCTGAAATGCTGAGCCAACACTTGGAGGGGGCACAGCTGTCCTACATGAGAGGTATGGTGACTTTTGTTCCACTCAGTCCCTGCGTCTCTCAACCGACCTTCTCAAGGTTCCAATAACAGCTCCTCCTCCCTACTCTTTCAACCCCTCTCTGATATTGCTAGCCCTGAGCCTTGCCCACTTCTTTGTAAACTGCCCCTTTTGAACCTCCCTTCAGTTACCCCATTTGTGCCATCTGTTTTCTGTTGTGATTCTGATTGATACAGTTTGCTATATTGACCAAATGTGAAACGAGCCTAAAGACAGAATAAAATGAAGGGCAGCTGGGTGACTCAGTCTGTTAAGCATCCGGCTTTGGCTCAGGTCATGATCTCACAGCTCGTGAGTTTAAGTCTCGAGTCCGGCTCTGTGCTGACAGCCTGCTTCCGATTCTGTGTCTCCCTCTTTCTCTGCTCCACCTCCACTCATGTTCTGTCTCTCTCTCTTTCAAAAATAAACATTAAAAATTAAAAAAAAAAAGACAGGATAACATGAGTATCCTGAAGAAGTAATCCCTTGAATGAGTGTAAATCAAGTTTTAAAGCAATAGTCTACGATAGTTTTCTCACCAATCACACTTACACAACAGATTCTCTTTGGGGGCACCTGGGTGGCTCGGTTGGTTGAGCGTCTGGCTCTTGGTCTTGGTTCAGGTCATGATCTCACAATTCATGGGTTCAAGCCCTATATCGGGCTCCATGTCTGCTTGGAATTATCTTTCTCCCTCTCTCTCTGCTCCTCTCCTCTCTCTCTCTCTAAAAACAAATAAACTTAAAAAAAAAAGATTCTGTTTCTCTTCTTTGGGTAAAGATGTGCATTCATTGTTCCTAGTGATTTGTGTCTATGTGTTTAACAAATCTGTTTGCTTGAAACTGATGGTCTTGATTCTTTCTTGAAATATGTTCCAGGAATTTGCTTACAAATCTATGCTTGGCATAAATAGCAAGAAATCAAAAATAACTAGAAATCGTGGTTAATGGCAATCCTCAAATAAGTTTTGTACCTACAGGCTTGTACCTCAGGCTTGAGTTCCTAAGGAGAAAACTGAGACTTATGAGTTATTGTTGTGTTACTTGTTCACTGTAGAAAGATCAGAGCAATACAAATGAGCACAAAGAAGATAAAAATACCTCCTCTCACAAAAATAATCACCACTAGTGCATATAATTCCAAATGTTTTTAAAAATTATATCATCTTGTCTGAAAACAATTTTTTAATTTGTGTTTTTGACTAAAGTTTGGACTTAATTTCCTTTCAGTAAGTATGTTTTTATACCATTATTCATTATAGTAACTGCTTTGTCACTATTATCCCTTTCTGTTTTATTAGCTCATGCCAATTTTCCAATACCAAAATAATAGTATATACCTTTGTATTTTCAAGTATTTGGCCAAATTTTCTGCAGATAAATTCTTGGAAATGAGAATGCCCATTATAGAAGGTATACATGATTTAAAAGCTTCAGATAGATTTCCCATATGCCCCCCAGAACACAATCAGTCATTTTATACTCTTAATAGGAATGCAAGAGTTTCCTCTATTCCCACACAGACACCTTGCCAATACTGAGTGTTATCTTTGATTTTGGCTCTTTGATAAGAAATAAACAGTAATTTGCTTTAAGCTTGTACTTCTATAGTTACAGTGAGAGAGAAAATATTTCCATGTTTTGGACAATTCTATTTCTTCACTTATTCATTGTACTTGCATTTTGCAGACAAAATTACAGTCTTTGTAATTTTCCTATTTTGCAATTAGTGAATGTTTAGAGTTGTAAAACTCTCCGAATGCTAATGTTTGAGTGTTTTTGTTAGACTATTTCCTGACATATACTATTCCTTACCATTTCTCTACAGTCCCTATGGCATCAAAGATATGTTTTCATTATAAATGAGTTTATAATGAGAGAGTTAAGTAACTTAACCAGAATGACTTAGTTATTTTAGAAGATGCTACTCATGCTATCCCTCAATCCCCTGCCCACCTAGTGCGTTCATTTTTTGGCTGCCATGATCTTTGGTGGCTAACAATTCAGAGTTGCACCCTTCTCTGGAAAATTGTCCTCAGCCTGTCCCAAATGCCTGGATGGCCTGCAAACAATGACTGACTGATGCAGTGGAGATACAAAGGCCCGGACTGCTTGCTTTAAGGCCAGAAGATTCCGTGGTACGTTTGCTCCAGATCTTCCCATAAAGTCAAGTTGAGGTGAGGCTTCACCTGAAACCTCGTCTTTGCCTAGATTCTGCCCCTTGTCTTAGCCTGCTTCCTCATTCCTCCAGATTCCACCGAAGAGAACATCTTTGATAAGTCACTTTTATAAAACCCTTCCTCTCAGCCACAGCTTCCGGGGAACCCAACCTAAGACAGCTTGTAAGTGGGCCATTTCATATTCAGACCCAAGCAATCTGACTCCAAGATCTGCACATGCAATCAATACAGCACACCTCGTTCCTATCAAAGACACTGCCTGGGAATGAAGATAGCAGATAACACTCTTTCCTAACCTGTCATTTGTCTGTTACTTATGGTGGTCACCACAGAAAAGTATTAAATGTATATAGACACATCTATTAATTTTTTACTATGATTTCAATTTTTAGTGGAATGCTTACAAATCCTAAATATGTTTAAATGTTTATTTATTTTTGAGAGAGAGAGAGTAAACAGGGGTGGGGCAGAGAGAGAGGGAGACAGAGGATCTGAAGTGGGCTCTGTACTGACAACAGTGAGCCCAATGAGGGGCTCAAACTCAGGAACCACAAGATCATGACCTGAGCCCAAGTCGGACACTCCACCGTCAGAGCCACCCAGGCACCCCACAAATCCTAAATTTTAAGCTATATATTATTCTAGATCTTTTCTGATTTTATTCATATTTATTTTTTAAATCCAATGTTTAGTTAGACACTGATATCACAATCATTCTAGCGCCATTAAAGGTTCTATCATTAAATAAATAAATTTTTTTTAAAAAAAAAAGGGGGGGTTGGCACCTGGGTGGCTCGGTCAATTGAGCGTCCGACTCTTGGTTTCAGCTCAGTCGTGATCTCATGGTTCCTGAGACTGAACCCCATATAGGGCTCTGCACTGGCAGTACAGAGCCTGTTTGGGACTCTCTCTCTCTTGATCTCTCTCTCTCTGTCCCTGCCCTGCTCATGCTCTTTCTCTCTCTCAAAATAAATAAACATTTTTTAAAAAGATGCTATCACCAATCTGAACTCACCAATCTGAAATGCTACATTTACCACATTTATTTGTACATGTTCTCACAAGCTTGTTTTTTGGCTTTCTATTCTTTTCTGCTAATTTCTATGTTAGAGTGCCAGCTCCAAAATTAAAAATTTTTTTAAACTGAAATTTTATGGGATGTTTTCCTCCATTTTTGAACTTATACCCATTTAAAAATAATTAAAATTTTGTCGAGATGTAGAGTTACATGTACTTTTTGTATGTATGTTATTATTCAACAAAATTTTTGCCAAAAAAAAAATCTTTGGTACTTTATTTGAAATGTCACTGTTTATAAAACAATTTGAGGAGAATGAGCATCTTATACTACCGAAGAATCTTTAAAAGCACATGCTATTTTTCCATTTATTCAAGTATTTTTATGATCCTCAGTAAAGTTCCATAGTTTTTAGTTATGCTTCATATACCTTAAATGTATTCTTAGTTTTTATTGTGGTTTATATGTTTGGAAATGTTGTTTTTAATGATTACTGCTTATATATAAAGGGGTTATTGATTATTTATATTATAAGTAAGATCTTATCAGTACAAATAGTGTCAATGTAACTACTTAAATTGTAGTTAAGAATATCCCTGGTAAATAATTTTCTATCTTGGAATATTCAATTTAATTTTAATTCTTCATAGATATAGTCACCATATGTTTAGGTTATTAATAAGTGAATTTATGCTCTGTTATGGGGGCAAGCAAGATTGATCATATCTCCCACATAGAAGGCCAGGCTCTTCTGTTCTAATGGACTAGGCACCTGTTAGAACGGTTGTTACATGTTAGCATGATCCCTAGTTCCACCTATGCAGCTGTTCCCACGGAAGTGCAGTGCAGTATGCCCTGCTGAACTCAGGTTCTAGGGTTATTTTATGAATCACAAAAGAAAACTAACAAGAAACAATGTATTGATGGCTCATGTGCCAGATACTGTACATATATTATCTCAGTATTCATTATAACTATTCATTCATTCATACAAGAGTCGTTATTAAACACCTGCTATGTGCCCAGCTCTCAACTTAGAGTTTAGCAGTACAGAAAGACTAAAAAGCAGTTATAATGCTATATGCTATGTGATAGGAGAAACACAGTGTTTCACGAGTACTTAGCAGAAGTACCTAATCTAGATCTGAATTCACAGGGAAGTTTCAGGATGTGAGCTCAAAACTGAGAGGTGGGGGAGAACCAGAATTATGATAATGTTAGTAGAAGCAAGGGAACTTTTCTTCCTAGTAGAAGAGAATGTGCCAGGCAGTGGTACTAAATTTGCAAAAGTTAAGGATGGGGTGGAACAAGGGAAGGAGAGTGATAAGATTTCAGGTTACCCCAAATTGCCAAATTAGTGCCCTGATTTTAGAGTGTTAAGAATTTGGCTGGTGCAATTTAGCAAGACAATTATCCAAGTGCTAGTGGTCACAGATCACTGCTTATAAGCAAAAAAGTATTTTCTTAAAGCAGACTCTGTTGTTCTCTATATACTTGGAAGTAAGCCAGCTTTAACTGGAAATTACTTTTCTTTTTTCTTTTTTCTTTTTTATTTTTATTTATTTATTTATTTATTTATTTATTTTATTTTTTTTCAATGTTTTTTATTTTTTTATTTATTTTTGGGACAGAGAGAGACAGGGCATGAACGGGGGAGGGGCAGAGAGAGAGGGAGACACAGAATCGGAAACAGGCTCCAGGCTCTGAGCCATCAGCCCAGAGCCTGATGCGGGGCTCGAACTCACGGACCGCGAGATCGTGACCTGGCTGAAGTCGGGCGCTTAACCGACTGCGCCACCCAGGCGCCCCTGGAAATTACTTTTCTTAAAGAGAGAACAAAATAAATGGTGGAAACTGAGTTCTACTGAAATCTTTTTTTGTTGTTGTTAAGATTTTATTCTTAAGTAATCTCTATACTTAACGTGGCGTTTAAACTCACAACCCCAACCAAGATCAAGAGTTTCATGCCCCACGGACTGAGCCAGCCAGGCACCCCACTACTGAAATCTTTATAGTCTCATGGTCCTCAAGAGACAATAGATAATCAATCCACTGCTTTTCTACTATATAACCAGAAACATTGGCATTCAGCTCTGGATCCCTGAATCATTACTGGTCCCCACCTCAGCTTTACTCTGCTAATCCTATATTTTAAGATTTGTTATTTTACCATCTCACTCTTGATTCCAATTACTGACATCTCCCCTTCTCCCTAAAAGGGTCCCTGAAATAAACCAGGGTATAGAAATGGAATAACCAAACTGAGAAAGGGAAAGATAGGGCTGGGCTTTAGGAACCTACAAGAACCTGGGACTTGAATTCCATCAGGCTTGTCTTTCCCTTCTTCCTTCTCTCAGGATGGAAAACCATGTTTTTTCCCATATGATCAAGATATGACTACATCTTTCAAGCTTTAAATCTTACATCTTTAACCACTTGCAAGACACTAACTTGATCTCCTGCCCCCAATTCCAAAGTCCCCAGGAAAAAGGCCTTTTTAGATTAAGTAGCCATCCCTGTCCAGTAAACTATAGGCGGGGAGATGAGTCCTTTTGTAATACCTGGCTGCTTCTGTGGTAACCACATGGGAGAGGAGTATGGTTCTCTGAAAAGGAGGAGCCTAGGCACTGAAGGATGGTACTTATAAAGGAAATGGGCAGGTGTTGCTACCACATTGAATATGTACGCTAAGCAGCTGGTTACAAAATGAGATTTTGCCATTTGATATCTTTCAAATGTCCCCTCCACCCAGCTTCCCAGAACCAAAATTACACCATTGTGTCAAGGCATTCGCAAAAAAGCAAAATGCCTTGTAACATCTCTGGCTTCACGTTGTACTCCCTCCCCTTCCTTACTGTACTTCAGCCAAGGGACTTGTTTCTGTTCTTCAGATTCCCTCTAATAATTGCCACTTGGGACTTTTAGAGCTACTGTTTGCTCTGGCTAAAGCACCTCGCCTCCAAGACCTTCGTATGGCTGGCTCCATGAGGCTCAACTGTCACTTTAGAGAGTCCTTCTAGCATTATCAATTTGAAGTAGTCCTCCATCATATTTATTGTCCTGATAATATTTGTCAAGATCTGAAAATTTGGGGTTTACTTGTTTTTTAATGATCTGTAGGAAGCTGCAAGCAATAAAAGACCCAACTAAAAGTTGCATCAATTAGAGTTTATTATCTCACTTAGTAAAGATGTTCAGAGGTAGGTAGTTTCAGGGCTGGTTATGTAGTTCAGCAATGTCATCAAGAACCTGAAATCGGATCTTTCTGCTCTGCCACCTTCCAAGTGTGGTCCATGTGGCCTCTCATGGAATCAAGAGAGCTGCAGGAGCCTACACACATCCCAAAGCAGGACAGAAGGAGTCGGAACTTCTTGCACATCGAAGTGGGGAGGAAACCCGGAAGCATGCTTCCACTGAAGTTGCAGTGGCTAGAGTTTGGTCAGGTACCTAAACCATAGCCTCCAGGGAGGCTGAGAAAGCTCGTCTGGCACTTTCAGCTCCTTCCATCATGGAGGTGAGCTCTGATAGTAAGGTAGGCAGGGAGGGCAATGGCCAATGGACAAGCAAAAAACGAGGTCTATGACATGGTCTCTGACTTTTTCTGAACAATGGAAGTTTCACAGAGGAAGGGGCCTGACTCCAAGCCACATCAGACTGAACTTAACAGCTCTGTTAGCCTATAAATTCCCCTTATTGTTTAAGCTCCCATTTGAGTTTTATCCCATTATTTACAACCAAAAGTATCCTAAGTGATAACCCAACACAATCTGATATACTGATGTAACCCAGGCAATCTTTGGGCAGCACCAACAGGCAGGGCCGGCTATGCATAAGGCACCACAGGTGCAATGCCCAGGGCCGACAATATATGCAGGAGCCCATACAAATGTTTCATTCTTATTTTTCTTAAAATTCTTGGGGGAAAAATAATAATCCAGGCTGGATTATATTTGTTTTTTCTTTCAATGCAGTTGTACAATATAATCTTTTATATTTTTGTATGGAGGAAGGGGGCCACCAAAGTAAAAGTGCCTAGGGCCCTCTAAAGTCATAATGTGGTCCTTCTTTCATAAACCATGATTAGATTATAAATTTATCTTGGGAAGTCAATATAGGACACTTTGGAATTGAGAAAGATATTAAGGGATTCTGGTAATAGAAAATCAAGAAAATAGTCCTATGAGTCAGAGGCTTTTTTAGACACACAGTCCTAGCCAAGATGTTCTAATGGGAAGTCCTGAAAACCCAAGGGCTAGCGAGATGCTCCTGGGAACTAGAGAGAAGGAAATATTAGAAATGTGGGGACATGGGCCACGGAAGGAAAGGAGGAGAAGGGAAGAAGCCGAAAATGGACAAAGGGCATAAATATAAATAATTTCTGAGTATTAGCAATGGACTTGGTTATAAACTATATAGATAGGGACATTTTACCTGAGGACCGTGGCTGCTATTCTAGGGTCCCAGCATCTCCCCACTTTTGGAACAAGCTCTCAGACTGTGCTTGTGAATCCGTCTGCAATCAACATCTGGGGTAGATTGTGTTTTATTGTGAGTTACTGTGTTCTGTTCTTTTCCTTATTATTATAATTTCAGGGTCCACATGTGGTAAAATTAAAGGGGAAAAAAAACACCCCGCCAGATTAGAGATTTGTAACTGTGCTTTTATTACTCCTGGGAGGTTCTGGCTACTCAAAATAAAGCACAGGAAAAATGTTTTAAGAACTTAGTCACTTTAATTTTAAAATGAGTGCAGCGGCTGCGGGATTTTGCAGCGCTGAGCTCCCTCCACGGCGCCATCTCTCACAGGCTTCTTGATTCTTGCAACTGGACAGTGAGAGGGTTTGAATAGGTCATCTCTAGGGCTCCTTCCAGCTCCAAAATTATGCCAACTTTGTAGATCATGTAGCAAGAGAGTAGTTTTATGGAATCAAACCCAAACCCAAAGAGTTGCAGGTCTGGGAAGGCTCAAACCACCATCAGGCACAGCAGTTCCTTCACACGGCCCCGCTGCAGGGCAGCCTCTCTTTAGGACCAGTGCGTCAAGTCCAGTGGCCCGGCGCGCACCAGCAGCGCTGCGAAAGGACTGCGCGAGGTGATCGCGTGGTGTCCTTGCCCGGCTATTCGAGGTGCACACCAGCATGCAGCTGGGGACGCTTGCTGTGGCTGTCCTCTTAGGACCCGCCGCCCCACTTCTGTCTCCCTCCCGATGCACACAGACCACTAAAACTTCCCTGGTTCTTTGTCCAAAAAGGATAGCAGATTTGAGATCCTGTGCCCACATTTTGCTGTTCAAAAATCGATGCGTCCTCTGCAAATGGATAGTGGTGATCGTTGCACAACATTATGAATGTACTTAATGCCACTGAACAGTACACTTGAAAATGAGACAATGGAAAACGAAATCGATTCAAAAATCAATGATTCATTCTTTTTTTTTTTTTTTTTAACTTTCTCAGCCCATTTATTATCAAAATCCTTATTGTGTGTTTTTCCTAGAAGTTCCGTGGACCATATCTCCAGGGAGTGTTAGAAATGTAGGGCTGTTAAGGAAGAATGCTGTGACAGCCACCACTCTGTGGGAGTGAGAGGCTGCCAAGGGCTATTCTCCACACAGGGGTGCTGATAGCTAATCTCCACATTTTAATTGTGACGCCATTTGAGCATCTTTGTTCCCAAGCTCCTTTGTTCCATCTTCAAGCAGCTGCTCATTGAACCTGATGATCTGCCCACGTTACTTTCCCAGGCTTCAAAAAAGAAACCAAACTTCGGTCTGCTTTAGCTTTCATTTTTTGTTTTTTGTTTTTTTGTTTTTTTTGTGTGTGCCAAATATAGCATATGGAAAAGTGCATACACCAGATGTGTACTCTAGTGACTAGTTATTAAATGAACGCTCGTGGAGTTACCAGTATTAAAGAAATAGAAAACTGGCGTGTCCCAGAAACTCCCTGTGAGTCTCTACACTTTTCCAACCTCCTCCCCTCTTCCTGAGTAAAGACTTAGTACCATAAAAGGCAAAAACGAACAAACAAACAAAAAAACCCAAACCAAAACCAAACCTGCTTTGTCCTTATTAATTTCACCAGCTGTGTATACTTCACCTAACATCGTTCTTGAACTTAATAAATGGAATCGTGGTGTTGGATGTAGCTTGTTCTTTAACCACGTCCTTTACCCTTTTAATATATGGATCTCTTTTGTACATTCATTCTCTATTTGTGATACCTTTAGAGAAAACTGAGCTATGTCATGCATGATTGCAGTGCTAAGAGATTAATTGCTTCCTAGTATTTCATTATTAAAAACTCTCTCTACTTCTTCTGTTACACTGATATAGCTGAGCAGGAAATGAGATGTGCCTTTGCCCAGGGGTGACATTCAGAATAGTTAATGAGTCAGCAGGGGCACCCATCAATCAGAACAGACACTAGGGGAAGGCAAGGTGCTATTATAATGGGCTAGTCTCTACTAACCGCACATCAACCCTCCCTGGGCCCTTACTGTTCCCTCTACTGGCATTTGCCTATCCTTCAGGGTCTATAACAGGGTCCGAATCCCAGCTTAGTCTCAAACTTAACAGCATAAGTTGGACAAGTGACAAACTCAGTTTTCTTATCTATAAAAGGAGGAGGTTGGGTTAGGATATTTCTGAGGATTCTTCCAGATCTAAAGTTCTGTGACTGAAAGGGTCTCATTTATTGTATCTGTTATATGACACTCCTCAGTCTGTACATTCCTGCTGTGTTCAACTATTCACCGGATAAAACTAAGCATCAAGATATCAGAATCAGGCCCTGATATAAGTTCTTTATACCTCTGAGTCCTTGGAAAGTATAATTCATGGAATCTTTTAAATGAGTGTTTGATGGATTAAGTCCCACTTCTGTAATGCTACCCCCAACTACTCTGATCTGTTCTATTTTTTTCTGAAATTCTCTATCAGTCACTTGACTTCCAATCGTAGGCTTCCTCTTAATTTTTCATTCTATGAAGTTAAATTTATTTAATTTTTTTTTAATTTTAGAGAGAGGGTGTACAAGCAGGAGGGGAGGCAGAGGGAGAGAGAGAGAATCTTAAGCAGGCTCCATATTCAGTGCAGAGCCCAACGTGAGGCTCGATCCCACAACCTGCACTGAAATCAAGAGTCAAATGCTCAACCAACTGAGCCACCTAGGTGCCCCTGAAGTTAAACTGTTAAATGCATAATCTCATTTCTAAAAAGCAAGACAACAAATTCTCTGGGAAGCCTGCACCCTCTTTGCAACAATACCAAAACCTAGACTTCAGTAATGTCCTATGTTTATTGAATAAATGGTTGGTCCTGTGCCATAGAAACATGACCCCTTCACCTAGAAGGGTATCGAGCACTGGCTTAATCCTTTTGGGCTGCTGTAACAAAGTACCATAAGACCGGGGAGGGGCTTAAACAACAAACATTTTATTTCTCACATTCTAGAGGCTGTGTCTTCATATGGCAGAAGGGCAAGGGACCTCTTTTATAAGGGCACTAATCCCATTCATGAGGATTCCACCCTCAGGACCTAATCACCTCTCAAAGGCCTCACCTCCTAACACCATCACATTGGCCTTAGAATTTCAACATATATATTTGGGAGGAACACAAACATTCAATCTTTAGCATGCACTGCCACCACTCTGTATGATTTACGATAAGAACCTGCTTTGGTTTTTCCACCTTGGAACTAGGCAGCATAGACCTTTCTGTCAGTCTGGGCGGTGTAAGTATCATGACACAATGTTCTTGAGGTGGGACTTGGAGTTTCTTCTTCATTAGCCAAACTCAAAAGAATGTCAGCTCCAAGTGGAGAAAACATCGTCAGAAGTTCTGGGTTTTCCTTGTGGGAGTGTAGAAGGACTCTCACTTTTCAGCCTCATCATGACTCTTAGACCTGCCATGACCCATATCTCAGCACCTCTGGGTGTCTGCGGGGTGACTGAAAAGTCAGTCAGCCTGGTGAGGCAGCTGCGTGCCTGCTCTGGCCAAGCACTAGACTATTTATGCAAATTAAAAACAGAAGTCTATAAACTGACCCCAGCTGTACTACCTCTAATGATTGCAAGCTGGACTCTTAAGTATGTTGTTATTTTTAAAGTCAGTCATTTTCCAGGCCTGCGTTTTGTTTTACCATAACACATAGGCAGTGAGAATTTTCCATCAACTTTAAAAGACGGATGTAATAGACCCTTAGGGCAGCCTCTTCTGTAAAATTGTTGTGATAACTTCAGTGTATGGGAGTTTTGCCTAGCCCCTTTATTACATCTCAAGGATTTTCATTCGTTGTGCTGAAGATGCTGGAGAGAGATTGTGGTCAAGATATTTAATCACAGCGAGTGGAATGAAGGAGTCAACCATCCCTGTGTTTCCTGTGTTGTATTATTTAGGCTTAGTTTGGTTTGCTTTTAAAGTCGCCTTTGGTGCTAAAACATACAGGATGACAGGGACAAGGACTTAATATGGAAACATCTGTTCAATGGCAGAACACACTAAAAATAATATAGCAACCAAGAGTCCTGGGGAGAAATCAGAACTTAGAGGGTGTAGGTGCAATGATTATGGAGCACTTTTTTTTTTTTTTTTTTTTAATGTGAATAAGCCACCACTTTGGTGCCAAGCATCTGATCGTGTCCTAAACCATAGCCCTGGCTGAAATGATATCTTCCTGGAGAAGTTATAAAAGTAACTGCAGACCATTTAGAAGATACCAGAAAGGTATTTTTAAAATTTACTTTAATGAGAAACCACTCCCAGAGACAGCCATCATGCCTATGCCCTCTGTTCACGCTACTAGTCCATTTTAAAGATTTTTTCTCCCCCCAGATAATTGTGTAGTGTAGAATGGAGACTAACTTAGCAGGTCTAAGGAGAATGGAGATTGGATGGGAAGACCCTGGGTCCAAGAAATGTGTAGAGTGGCTCTCCCTCGGTCCATGGACTCTTTGGGGCAGGCCCCGATGGTGACCTAACAGCAAGGCCATTCCAATGTGGACCTGCCTCGCCTCACACTCCAGTCCCACACCTTGCAAACCCAGGACCCTGCATTTTGGCACCCTAAGGCAGACGGATGATTCAGTTAGGGAGCTCTTAGAAATCCCAGCCGTCCCTTGTCTTCATCTGCTCCGGACTCATCGATCCTACCAAACTCAATGTGAGCTTTTAAGACACTACTGGTAGTTAACAATACTGTCTTGTGTACTTGAAAGCTGTTATGGGAGTAGAGCTTCAAAGTGTTCACCATTTGTAACTCTCATCTCGCCTTGTGTCAGCACTCAGGAGTTGTGTGTCCTTCAGGACAAACAACTATATTGAGTAGTGCTCCAGTGCCCAAGACATCCTCTTACAATACTCAGAAGTCTTGACCCTCTTTTCTCACTCTCAGTAGCAGTTAGAAAACTTCAGATACGTAGGGAAAGGCCTGCTCCTAAACTCCCTTTGTATGTTATAAGTGTGTCTTCTGACATCTACCTGATATTGCCTTATCTCACCTAGATACAATATTAGACCATGGAGGCATCCCCAAAGTTCTGGAGCCATCTTTGTCTCCCCTGTCCATTGTCCCCGCATCTAATCGCTTAACCACCTCTTGGTTTTGCCTTCGTAGTTACCTTCCTCCTCTACTCATGCCTATTACCCTGGTCCCCAACCTCACCTACTTACTCCTAGGTGGGTCTCAATACCTTTACACTGAGCTGTCTGATTCTAGACTCTTCCCCTACATTCTGTCCTGTTTTCTAGAAACAAATACTATTTCTACAACATTCCCTGAGGAAACTATAATAGGTTCCTCTCAGAGCTTGATCTCCTCAGCAATGGAATTTAAACCTTCTATCAACCTGCCACATCTTATCTGGTCAGGGTGCTCTCACAACCTTATTTTGCCACTCCAGTCAGGCTGGTTCTTCCTTAAAGGCCATGCTCAGTCCTGCCTTTTCCAGTCACCTAGAATGTCTCATCCCCTCCTTTAAACCAAGTCCTCTATCTCAAGGCCTTCTTTCTATGTCCCCCCACTCTTTTGCAGCATTTGAATTTTAGGACTCAATGGTATTTCATTTTTTTTTTTTTGTATAGTCTAGACCTTAATTGTCCTTCTGCTGGGACCCAAGTAATCCTTGACTGTTATAGATGCAAAAATTGCTTGGAGTGCTCACTGTGTGCCAGATGCCATTCTCAGTACTGTATGGCTTTACATGTAGTAGCTAATTTAATCCAAGTAATTCTAAGGAGGTGGGTTCTATTATCAGCAGTTTACAGATGAGGAGATTAAGGAGATTACTACGGAGAAGTTAAATCACTTGTCCAAAATCATTCAGCCAATTAAAGGTGGAATGTGAGTTTGAACTTACATGAAATTTGTCTCCAGAATCCGAGACATTCTGCATCCCCTTAGGATCAGAGGACTTTTTGTGAGACCACAGCAAGTCAGAGCACCCATCACACAGCACATCTTAATATTGAATTGTTTTCCCCTAGGAATCGGATGCAAATTTATGCATCAAGTATTAAGCTACCCTATTTATGAGGTATGGGATTGATACTGTCACAATTGCATGTACAATCTTATACCTGAGGTTCTTCCGATTGAAATCTTTTCTGAGCAAAAGTATATTCAAGTAGATTAAGCATTTGCCCCCTGAAGAGACTACTCTAGGTTTTGATCATTTGATGGATTGCCCGCACAGCATTTTTCTTTCCTTGGGACTGATTTAACTTGCTTAATTTCGTGCTTGTCAAACACAATGAGCATGATGAATCCTTATGAGTTACAGATTTATCAAAAACATCTGTTAATTTACTAAAAATGCACCATGGCCTGGATTGTCCCTTACAAAAGTAGGATCTTGTTCATCTGTGAACAGATTTCTGTTTCTTTCTCAAGCGTTACATCTGTGATTTGTGAAGGTTGGGACATCACTTAGTATCAACTTGCGCGTTTAAACAAGTCATTCTTACCCTTCTTTGTTTTTTCAATGCAAGGGATGTTTTAGTCTTTTGTAAAATTTAGCGTATTGCTTTTGATGTGATACAAAACAGCATTTCCTCCCTCGGGGTCCCCTGACCCAGCAGTGTCCATTTCTGTTTTAGAATTTCAGACAAAGTTTTGTTTACCGGCAGCCTATGGTGCATTCTACACAAAAAATAACAGGAAATTTTAGTAACTCAAATAGAACTACCAAAGGAAAAGTAAGACTTGAGGAGATTACTACCACTCTCCTATCCCTGTAAAATAGAAATAAACACACCTTAAAGTGACCAACTATCTCATCCCAGACTCAAGACAAAGGCCTTTGTCTGTAATAAGAATAATCCTCAACAGAGGCTTTCCTGTGTAAAAACAGGCTTGTGTTGTCACATGTGTTTCATTGGTTCATATAATTCTTAAACATCTTGAGAGTAACTTATCAAGTTTAGGATTCTGGTATGTCAAATCTTTTTCATAAAATTACCTTTGAAATTTGAGAAACTTAACAGAAGACCATGGGGGAAGGGAAGGGGAAAAACTGGTTTCAGAGAGTGAGGCAAACCAAAGGAGACCCTTAAATACAGAGAATAAACTGAGGGCCCAGGGGGGTAGAGGGGAGAGGGGGAAAATGGGTAATGGGCACTGGGGAGGGCGCTTGTTGGGATGTGTACTGGGTGTTGTATTTAAGCGATGAATCGTGGGAATCTACTCCCGAAGCCAAGAGCACACTCTATGTTAGGTAACTTGACAGAAAATTATATTAAAAAAAAAAAAAAGTAAGTAAATAAAAAAATAAAATTACCATTGATATCCTGAGAATGGAATACTTCGTTATTGCTTTGTACCATAAAATACCCTGTGAACATTATCACTCATACCTGTGAATGATATTCCTCTATACACTCAGTGATTGCAGCCTTTTCTTGAGAGATTTCAGGAAAGAAACAAAGGCCCACTTTTTCTCCCACCAGTCATAATAACCAAACATTTAATAACTGTTAATTACTTCTCAAAAAAGAATGTTAGGGCTGACAGAAACAATGCAATATTCAATTTCTTAATTTTTTTAAGGTTTTTATTTATTTTTGAGAAAGAGAGAGAGTGCAAGTGGGCGAGGGGCAGAGAGAGAGGGGACAGAGGGTCCAAAGCAGGCTCCA
The DNA here is from genome assembly GCF_016509475.1 of Prionailurus bengalensis. Classification (NCBI taxonomy): domain Eukaryota; kingdom Metazoa; phylum Chordata; class Mammalia; order Carnivora; family Felidae; genus Prionailurus; species Prionailurus bengalensis. The sequence continues at coordinate 199,890,699 of NC_057343.1, forward strand.
TGCTGACAGCAGACAGCCCAGTGTGGGGTTCGAACTCACAAACCATGAGATCATGACCTGAGCCGAAGTCAGAGGCTTGACTGATTGAGCTACCCAGGCACCCCTCAGTTTCTTAATTTTGAATAAGAGTTGCATATGGCTTCAGTATTATTATAATTTCCTTTTTACCATAAATAAATGGTTGACTTACTGAAGTATATGCTTGTAGAAAAATAAAATTGTTAATCATGCTATGACATGACTGAGTTATCTGAGCCTCCAGTCTTCTTGTCCAAGAGTTATCACATCAGGGATCTAATACTTCTTAAAAGGGTATAAACTGAGTTTTCACTTAATATTAGTGAGTAAGAGTCTGTACTGTTATGGAACCGGCAACATTTGCTACTTTTCCTCCTTTCTAAATTTGTCCGGAAAATATGAGACAAAATAGCTATTTTTCCTTGATAAGCGGGGTCAATCATCTTGATGGTTTGTATGTGTTCTGGAACATTTTATCTAGAGGTCTAGACATTATCAAAGTCATATTCTGCTACATGGAGAACATTTATAAAAACAAGTGGCTAAGAGTTTGAAATTAAAAGCAGTTCTTCCACACAGCCTTTTCCTACGAGAACTTATCAGTTATTCCACTTTGACACAATGAGAACTCTACCTCTCGACAGCCGTGTGCTCAGGGTGGCTATTTCTGCTACAAAGTGACGTGACCCTATGCTTCTGTTGCCTGGGCCTCTGTCACACGGAGACGTGGTCTTGTGTCCACTATGTAACACACAAGCTTTTGTTCACCTGACGGAGTGCAGGGGTGGTTTTCACCAATGCAAGTGGGCGCCAGAGTCACACAGCCAAATGAAACGTGTCCAGGAAATGTAATAGTTAATCACTCACTTTAGCTGTTTCCGATACCCTCGCCTGCTTTCACGTAGATGGCACAAAATATAGAGCTTAGTGGCACACAAAGCCAGGCTGCTTTCACTGGACTGCCCACACATTCTTTTGATTCTATTTTGGGTCACACGTGAAAGCCACAGAACAAGCGACAAAAGCCATTTCGTCTTTTCACTCTCTTCAGTTTACCCTTTTGCTTAGTTTATTTCATTTCGCCAACACTTTTAAAAGGGCATTGTTGTCATTACAAAGTTGAGTATTTTTCTGAGATCCTAGGTGGTGTTGGTGGTGGAAGAAGAATTCTTCCACTTTTCCAGACTAAGTCAAAGGCATGGTCTTTGAAATACTCAAAGTCCCTGACAAAGCTTTCAGCACAGAGATGAAGAACAGCCAGTACCTGAGAGTTCCCTGCATTGTCATTAAATCCTCACAACTTTTAGGCAGTTACCTATATTTTATCTCCATTTTAAGAGTGGAGAAATTGAGTCTCAGAGGTTAAGTATCTTTCTCAAGGTCACGTAGGTCATAAAGTGCCCGGGATTGAAACTTAGGTCTGTTGCCAAAGCTTTATTTTACGCGTTTAGCTCACTGGATCAGAATTCTATAAAACAGCTATCCCACAGCATGTGATTATGGTGTTGTAAGTTAGCCATTGCTCTTTGGACCCCTTGACTTTAAAGCAAAGGCTTTAAAAATATTGAACTTTAATTGACATACCAATATTTTTAAAAGTTTGTTTAATGTTTATTCAGTATTGAGTGAGAGAGTGGGGGAGGGGCAGAGAGAGAAGGAGTCAGAGGATCCAAAGCAGTCTCCGCACTGTTACCGCAGAGCTCAATGGGGGCTCAAACCCACGAACTCCGAGATCATGACCTGAGTTGAAGTCAGAGCTTAACTGACTGAGCCACCCAGGTGTCTCTAGTTGACATACAGTATTATATTAGTTTCAGGTGTACAAGATGGTGTCTCAAATTTTTTATATATCACGAAATGATACTATGATAGGTCTAGTTACCCTCTATCACCATACAAAATTATTATGATATTATTGACTGTATTCCCTATGTTATACTTTACATCCTTGTGACTTATTTATTTTATAACTGAAGTGTGTATCATTTAATCTCCTCCTATTTGTCCCATCCCTCCACCTCCCTTCCCTCTGTCAACCACCAGTTTATTCTCTTGACTAAAGGTTTTTTCATGTTTCAACACTGAATATGTTCGCTGTACATTTTCATCAATCTGAATAAATTTCTTTTTGTTCTTAGGTTGTACCCCACGAATGTTGTTATGGGGTGGCTTTGTCTTCCCATCCCCAAGGTTATGTGTTCAAGCACTAACTCCCAGTACCTCTGAAAGCTTCTATGGAGACTGGGCCTTTAAAGAGGTAATTAAATTAAAATGAGGCTGGTGGGATGGGCCTTAAACCCAGCTGACTGGAGCCTTTATAAGGAGAGGCAACGAGGCTAGAGAGACAGCAGGGGTGTGCATGGAGACTACCTGAGGACTGCAGCGGGAGGTAGCCATCTGCAAGCTAAGGAGAAAAGAAACCAACTCTGGAATAGTCTTAAGGTTGGAGTTTTTTTGTTCCTGAGGTGTTTGATGAAATCGGATAGCAAATCTGTCTGGAGTGGTGCTTCTGTAGGAAGGTTTTTAAATGATTACCTCTTTGATGGTAATGTGTTATTGTTCTGGACCTCTGTGGTTTTTTTGGTCTGGAAACACATAGTTTTGGGTTGTGGAATGTTTGCTAAAATTATCTGGTAACTTCTTTTCACTATTGCTGTTGTTTCTCTTTGTCTTAAAACATCTAATTGGGTATTAGATTTCCAGGCTAATGTTCTTTTTTTTTTTTTTTTTTTTAATTCAAGTTAGTTAACATACAGTGTAGTATTGGTTTCAGGAGTAGAATTTAGTGATTCATCACTTATATATAACACCCAGTGCTCATCCAAACAAGTGCCCTCCTCAATGCCTATCACCCATTTAGCCCATCCCCCACCCCTCCAGCAACCCTCTATTCTCTGTATTTTAGAGTCTTTTATGGTTTGCCTCCCTCTGTGTTTTAATCTCACTTTTCCTTTCCTTACCCTATGTTCATCTGTTGTTTCTTAAATTACACATGTGAGTGAAATCATATGGTGTTTGTCTTTCTCTGCGTGACTTATTTTGCTTAGCATAACATACTCTAGTTCCATCCACATTGTTGCAAATGGCAAGATTTCATTCCTTTTGATCATCCAGGCTGATCTTCTAATGGTCTTTGCTCAAACTGCTTCTTTATCATTTTTGGGTGGTTTCCTCAGCTTTATTCCATCTCTACCGAATTTACTCTTGGCCTTTATGTCTTATCTGGTGTCCCTGAGGTCAAGCCCTCTTCAGTTTTATCTTGGGGGTAAATTCTCACTCTGGTTTTCTTTCAGGCTGCCAGCGGGGTAGTCACCAGGCCTCGTTTAGTGAGGCATATAAGGGTGCTCAGATGTGCATTTTGAAGATTCACAGCTATTTTATGTTTTCAGTCTCTCCCGGCTCTGAGGACCAGGTGCCTCTTATTCCTGAGCTGATGGGAGTTCTGTGGCAGGAATCGGCTTGCTTCTTGCTGGCTTTCCTGATTCCAGGACTTAGGCTTCAGCTTTGTTCTGCTGTATTGATTCCCAATTCTTTACTCATTTTGCTTTCTGAGATGGTTGATCTCTTCTATATAAGTGTCTTCAGTTTTCTTTGTGGGTCTTTTCATTCCTTTATTGGCTAGTGGGGGAGGTGAAATTAAGTATAGTTAATGTCATGGTTAAATGGAAGACCTCCATATTGTGACTTCGTGCCTCCATCGTCCAATGATAGCCACCACCCACATGTGGCTATTTAGATTTACACTAAAATAAAAATTCAGTGCCTCAGCCACATTTCAAGTGCTCAGTAGCCATATGTAGCTAAGGCTACGGTATAGGGCAATGTAGATATAGAACACTTTCATCATTACAGAAAGTTTTATTGGACAGGAGTGCTAAACAAAATCCACAGAGATGCCATCCATAGTCTATAGCATTGTTTCAGTTACTTGCTAGTACACCCCTTTAATTCTGTATAGCACTTATCCCTAGTTGATGCTCGTCTCCATCCACTAGAGATTAAGCTCCCTGTGAGCAGAGACCTTATTTTCCTATCATTCCTAAAATACAGCAGGCGCTACTTATGTTTGTTAGAATGAATGAACCCCCGTTAATTTGCCCAGAGTGCCTACATGCTTGTCTTACTTAGTTTAAACTATATAGACTCAGAATCTCACGTTGGGATATGATCATTCTAGATGGCACAACTGCCATACTTTTCACTGGCTTTGTGCTGTAGTTTTGTATCGTTTAAGTTTCTCAACTCTTTGCAAGCTGTTTTGAGTCCAGTGCTAATTTTGAATTAAGATCTTTACATGTAAGTCTTCAAAGAGACCAAGTTGTAAATTGGAAGCATTCAAAGTAGGTATTGAAATACCTACAAGAAAGCAACTTGGAAACATTCCAGTGAGTGGTTATTGCCTAGAAACCATACAGGAAAGCAAGTGTCCACTTCTTGAGACTTGCTCACCTGAGCAGCTGCCTTAGTTATGTTAGTCTTGAGTACCAGAACAATTGGGCAGATACACAGAATGGACCTGAAAGTCGACTTGTCACTAACACCATGTGGTGAGTTAAGAGGCAGTAATCTGCAGAGAGGATCCTGGGCAAATCTTAACTCTCAAATTATCCTTGCTGCACATTTAGCTATCTTGTTCACATCCTATACTTTGGGCCCAAACTCCTTTCCTTTCAACTAGAGAATCTCTCCTGCTTCTACCTATCCATCCTTCACATGCTGTTTTCCCACTTGGACACCTCCCCTCACAAAACCTCCAAGACCTAGCTCTCCTTTCTTTGAGAGTTCTCCTCAAAACTCCGAGAAGTCTGACAAGACCTCACTGAGTTCCCATCACTTAGCCACTGAAGCAACTCTTCATCCTGTTTCTCTATTAATCGGAAATTCCTCTACGGCAGGCTTGAGGCCTGCTTTTTCATCTGTCTCCACAGATTCTGGGATCTTGTTGTACAGCAATACAAGGGGAAAATAGATCAGCTGGAATTAGAGAAGGAAAGGCCTCACCTCAACTACCTAATACATAGTATTGGAAACTTAGTTCACTTGGGATTTTTTGCTGTGAGATTTCAGCATATTGATCACTGAGACTGGGGGATTGAATTATTTTCCCCACATTCATAGCTGACCACATCAGAAGGAAATCGCAGGTATGTTCAGGCAGTAGCACGTTGACACAACAGGGTTGGTTGTAGTTAATAGTGAAGTCTATATACACTTAATAACCAACCTGTCTTTGATGGTGCAAGGGCTGTAGGTGAGACAGGCTGTTGATGTGCTGACACACGTGACTGGCATGGAAATGCAGCATTGGAGGCGACTCCACTCACTTGCAGTATGATTAGCGGACGGTCTCCAGCTTCTTCAGGCTCTACTTGAGCCTTCAAACCCGGGTCATGCTTGTCCTGGGCTCTTCTTGGGGCTGTTCCCAGACAGTGACTGAGAGAGGTGGCCATACAAGGGCCTAGTCCTTTCTCCCCAGCATGGACTCCCTAATGGGCACCTTTTGCTCTGGAGTTTCCCCTAAAACTGGTAGGGGCTTTGTCAGGTGTGCAAAATGTTCTGTGCCCTCCCCTGCCCCTTCAAGTCCTGCAGCTCTCCTTCCACAGGTGCTAATTCTTAATCAACCTTTTCTCATAACGCCATCTGCGCATTTGTCTCGTGGAGAACCCAACCTAAAACAACATCAAATATGTAGTTTCTACAGCTGAGAAAAGGATTCAGAAAAAAAATGAAGCCATGAAAACGGTGTATATCCTATACAAAGAGTGATGTGGGTTTTCAGTTGTGAACCTGTGAAAGCTGTCACTGAGCGCTTAAAGCCACAGGCATTAGGGAAATCGTGTCAGTTTTGTTTGCAGAGAATTGCTAAAATAAGTTCTAGCTTTTAAGAGAAATGGCTAGATATCTGTAAATTAGAGTCCTGGGAAATTAATACATTACCTTTCATTGCCTAGGGCTCCTAGCTTCTAATGTGTGTTTTGTTGATTTGGGTGCACTAAGGACATGTCGTAAACTGTTTTTGTTAAAACAGATTTCTAATGCAATGTGAATTGGTTTTTAAGGTTTGATTATTAAATTCAAAACTGATCTTCCAATATGAATAAGCAAATGACCCTATATAGTTCCTCTCAGTCTCCAAAGCACCTTTATTTTCCAAAGAGAATTTTTTTTTTCATTTCTTGAAATCTCCATTGAGAAACAGTAAGTACTTCACAATTAAAGGTAGGTAGCAGATTCTTCTAGTTTACCATACTGGTCTTTTTTTATAATACGGTTATCAAGTAGGGCTTAGACTCTTGGTTATTCAAAGACTTGCAAGGAACTTAATGCACTATTTCCTGTTGTGCAGGATAAAGAAATTCAGATGTTTCATCCCACGGAAAGTTCAAAACCACGATGAACATTGTAGAGTTAAAGTATGTTCAAAGATTTATCCTTCGATATCCTAGAATAGAAAAAAGAATATAATCGGAAGAAGCTAATGTTCAAGAATTTTATGGAGAGTGAAGGACTAATCAGACTATGAGGAACAAAATTTTAACTTGTTAAATGTTGGAAGAAATACCATTCATATTTGGACCCACTGCTCTAGAACAATATTACCATGAAGAAAGTTTTTAGGCATGGTCAGTAAAGAAGGGAAAGGAGAAGAGATTTTGAAGAAAAAGTTAATATTGTCTTGAGCAAAAGTAGAGGGATAACATTATTCAAAATTGCTTACAGGTAGAAACCATCCAAATGTCTATCAATGGATGAATGAATGCGCAAAACTCCACACAGCCATACAAGGGAATATTATCTGGCCATAGGAGAGAATGTACGTGCCACAACATGGAGGAAACTTCAATATTATGCAAAGTGGAAGAGGCCAATCCCAAAAGACCACATACTATAGGATTCCATTCATATGAAAGTCCAGAACAGAGGTCTGTAGAGACAGAAAGTGGACTAGTGATTTCCTAGGGCTGGAGAGTGAAGGTAGGGGGTGAAGGGTGATAGCTCAAAGGTTCAGGGTATTTTTTTAGAGGTGATTAAAAATGTCCTAAAAGTGGTGATAGTTGCACAAATCTGTAAATACACAAAAAGCCACTTAACTATATACTTTAAATGGGTGAATTGTATGGTAGGTGAATTCTCAAGGTTATTAAAAAAAAAAATGGAAGAAAAACTCAAATGCCAGAGGACATGTAAATAGAATTACAAACTGTCTAAACAGAATTAGAGTATCCTGGGGCCGCACCACCAAGTTTTAATTAAACTCTTTCTGAAATTGAGAGTTTACCTCATTCTGTAGGCATTAGTAAATTGTGCTTGTCACTTTGGATTTCCATGGGAGTATTTGCTTTTCCTGTATATCTTAACATCAGGGTGTTAGGTTAGATATGGCTCCAAAGTTACCTGTGAATGTTACCTTATGTGGCAAAAATAACTTTGTAGATGTGATAAATTAAGGATTTTGAGACTAGGGGTTGTCCTGGATTATCTGGGTAGGCCCTACATGCAATCGCCCTTATAAGAGGGAGGCACAGGAGGTTAGACTACAGAGAAGGCAGTGTGACCACAGATGCAGAGACTGGAGTGATATGGTTGAAAGCCAAGCAATGTAAACAGCCAGAAGCTGGAAGAGATCAGGAATCCTCCCCTGAGATCTCTAGAAGGAGCCAACCCTGCCAGCACCTTGATTTTTAGCCCCATAAGACCAGGACTTCTAGTGTACAGAACGATGAGAGAATAAATTTGCGTCTTATGTCATTAACTATGTGGTAATTTGTCACAGTGCCATTAGGAAACTATTCAACAATGCAGTACTAATTTTAAATGATCCTGGGGAGGTATCGAAGGATTGCCATAGCTTGATATTTAGTGCTTAGGTAGTGTTTGCTTGTGTGATCTAGTTTTTTTTTTTTTCTCATATAATTACCATTTTAGGCGGTGACTCTTCATTTTAAATGGCTTGTCTTGGTTTCATACTCCAAGACATAGCAAATTCTTTTTGGAAGAGGGGAGTTATCTGTTTAGAACAAATCCTTGCCTCCCAACCAGGAGTATAGACTTCTAGATCCCAAAGGGTCCTTAATCATCGGTGATTAGTGCAACTCTATTTTACATTTGAGTAAACACAAACCTGGAAGGAACGAGTGACCTACCCAAGCTCCTTTAGTTAAGTAGCAAATGTTCATGATTGCCAGGCCACTAATCTTTAAAAACTAGACATGTGAGACTTGAACATCAGCTTGCTGGAGACAAAACTAGTTTAAGCTGACATGGAGATGTTTTAGACTTAAAACTTCGTAGCTGCAAGAATCCATTACAAGTAGGGTTCCCTGTACTTTGTAGGCCACCATGACCATGCCAGGAGCAGAAAATCCTTTTTTTTGGTTTGTTTATTTTTGAGCACATGTGGGGGAGGGGCCAAGAGCGAGGGGGACAGAGGATCCAAAGTAGGCTCCATCAGCAGTGAGCCTGATGCAGGGCTCGAACTCACAAACCGTGAGATCCCCTCCTGTGTTGAAGTTGTACGCTCAACTGACTGAGCCACCCAGGTGCCCCTGGAAAACCCTACTCTTAATTCAAGCCTCTACCCTCCTTCTGACCGCTTCCACTTATGAATCAAGTTGTGTTAGCTTCATAGGAGGTTCATCCTCTAGGACATAATGGTACTCCTTTCAAGTATAGGAAGCAGAGAAGAGGTTTGGGGTAAATCAGAGGTGGCTGGAGGTGGGTGAATGGTTGACCACCTAGAACAAGAAAAGCAGGGCTGGGAAGAAAATATTAAGGTCCTAGAAGTTATTGGAAGCAGTAAATGGGCAAAGTGCCCAGTGACCTCTGCAGAATTTAGTGTCTGGATACCACCACTTCTGAAAAAGAAGGTCCGTGGTTTAAGAGTCTTTCTAATGAAATACACCATCTCTCAGCTATTAAAGGATATACTCAAAGCAAGAATGAGGCAAGAGAAGCATTGCCTGCTTTGGAGTTGGGGCCAGGGGAAGAAAGGCTATAAGCTAGTAAAGTTTTAAAAGTGCTCATACCCTCTGTACCAATAACTCATTTCTAGAATATTCTTAGGATAATTCTTATAAGGAGATGTGGACAATCCTATAAGCAAACATTCACTGTAATATTAATAGTACCTAATAAGGAATTTATCGTAGTACATCTCTATAGTAGAGCTGTATATAGCCATGAAACATTTATGAAGTTCCAGAATATAGTGAAGTTTATGTAAAGTGAGTGCATGATACAAAACTAGCAAAGATTATATTTTTCCATAAATCACATTGAACAACAAAAAAAGTAGATGGTAATTGCCATGGATGTACTGTTTTTTCCTGGATGGTAGAAATTGGGAAACCAAGTTGGAAACATGCATTTGTTTCCTACAAACGACGCTTCAACAAACTTTTCTCTAAATCTGGCTAGTCAGCAGTCTTTATAGACTTGTAGACTATGGACTGTCAAAAGAATTTCTCCTCGCTTTTAACAAGCAACAGTGACTGGCTCTTTCCTCACAATCTGTGTGGTAATGCAACTGCCTCATGAGTTTATAGGTTTTCTTAGGTGTCTGGAAGAGGGTCGTTCTTGTTACAGCAAAGGCAGCTACGTTACTGGACCACGTCTTATTCAAGACTGCAGCCTGTTAATTGGCACACAGTGAGGTGAGCACATTCTAACCTCTCCACGCTTTTCTAAAGCACATATTGGGGTGGCTACGCAATAGCAACAGCTATCAGCTAAGACTGCAGCTGCACAGAGTGGGAAGTGTGGGATCTGTTCATACCAAATAATCAAGGTAGCCTCTCTCCTCTGCACAAAGTTTTATATACATCCCAGAAGAGTAGCACCTAATCGGAAAAATGTGCTCCATATGGAGTTCTGAAGCTTTAGGTTGAGATGCTTTTCCAAAAGGCAATACAGGATTTTTTAATACATCAAACACAAGGTTTTCCTTGGTGTGAGTCATAATATACAAATGGTATGGAATATGGTAAATACTATGGTGCAGCCTTTGGAACTTGGAACAAATTCTTTCATCTCCCTGCTTTGAGCCCATTTACTCGTTCTGAGAAGTAGGTTAAACTACATTTTGCCTAAAAAGCTTCTGTTCAGGATTCTTTAAGGTTAAGTTTTATTTTATTTTATTTCAAGTTTATTTTAAGAGACAGAGTGAGCGGGGAGGGGCAGGCAGGGAGAGAGAATCTCAAGCAGGCTCCGCACTGTCCGCATGGAGCCGCATGCGGGGCTCGAGCCCACAAACCGCGAGTTCATGACCCGAGCTGTAACCAAGAGTTGGACACTTAACCGACTGAATCACGCAGGCGCCCCACTAAGGTTAGCTTTTAAAGGAAAGGCAGAAGGCAGCTGCTCCTGAGTGGTTCTCTTCCCCTGCATAGAAACTGACAGGCTGTTTCAGAGTCTGACTTGGCCAGTCGTCAAGACCTCAAATATCACCGAGACCATGGACCATAAGGTGTCTCTTTGCTAACTCAAGCCCTTTATCTTATTTTCAATATGCTTACTCAAGGAAAGGGAAAAATCAAACCCAAAAGGTTTCTGATCGGTTTGAATTATTTTTGCTAGCAAATTGAAAAGGACTTCCACGTCTGCAATTTCAACCAATTGTGCTGTACATTTAGGGAAGTCCATCACCTTAGAATCCAGGTCACAATTTCTTCTAAATCCACATGTTCTTGGCCTTATGATAAATCAATCAAAATTGATTTAATGGTTTAAGGCAACTGAGTTAAGTTAGCTCCTACATAGGCAAAAGTCACTGAAATTTCTGCAGAAGTTCAGTTTACTCAATCTTGTGTATAAGTTGGATCAACAAAGTCACGCTCTGTACTAAGTGTATATTTGGCCTTTAGTTACTTCAAAAAATCCTCTGGCCACAGGAATTCTCACTGTTTGGTAGAAGAAACAGGTTGAGAGAGAGGAGATCGAATACCCCCACATCACATGGCTTACTAACCTGAAGCTCCCTCTGAGGGTCTGCACTCCCTTCTTGCATATTTGGGGTGAATTCCATTGTTACCTAATTAACTGTTTTAGCAGGTGCAGGTAAGCTTTCAGTATGGAAATCCTTGTTTGAAGATGCAAAAAGGGAAGGTGCCAAGTTGAGGGGAAAATAAAAATTCATCCCCTAATAGATTTATACAGTCAGGCAGTCTGTTCAGAAAGTTGAAGTTTGACATTTTATACATTATTGTATGGAAGCCCTAATTATTAATATAGGTGAGAGCAATCCCTTCATTCTCAAGCTATGCAGGGTTGGGGAGCAGGCTGTTGCGGTACTTCACCGGTCATGTGAGCCTAAGTTGCTGTGTCTGGCATTGTGTGGTTGTTCCTAGGCTAAATCTTACAAAAACAAAACAAAAAACAGAAACAAACAAACAAAAACCCGTGTTTTTGTGTTCTTCTCTAACTTCTCGACTGACACAGCACCCCCGCCCCCTTAATAGAATGGCAAAATTCCAATGCCAATTTCCAAGTTACTTACCAGGAAATGCACCTGCTTATGCTCTTACTTCTTACCCAGGGCAGCAATACCGTATTACATGGGTCTTGTCAGAGAGCTGCTTGTTCGATTGCTCATTTTCTTTAGGAGTGATGGATTTGTGTTCGGTGTAACTGGACTCAGAGCATGCAAAGACCTTACCGTTTCTTTCTGGTGTTTGAAGTCTACTACCCTCAACTTTTTTCTTCTCCCATGGTGGAGAGTGAATTCTGAGGACAACCTGGTGTTCTAAGGGAGCTTTTTGGGTTACCTCTGGCTGTGTGGGCTAAGCTGCTGTGTACCCTGAGAGACTTCAGACTGGAGCTGTCCGCTTCCAAGATTCACGTCACCGAGTTCGGGAGGGGCTGCCCCTGTGACAGGCCTGCTTGTGCCGAGTACATTCCTTAAGCTCCCCTTCGGTGCTCTCTTGAGGCCGCAGAGGCCGCAGGAAATCACTCCGGAGAGTGGCGTTAGGTGTCGGTGGCTACCACGCCTCCCGATTCAGGACTGGCTTCCTACCGGGGGTGGGAAGGGACACCACGGTTCTTGTGCACTGGAGTGCAGTTCGGCTCCGCTCTACCCCGAATAGGCGGCTACGGAAGCACGCAGAACTCGGGCAGTTGCAGCACCGGCAGATTTTCCGCTCTTCCCGGCTCGCTCTTCCGCCTGCGCAGCCCTAGCCCCCGCCCTCCTCCACCCGGCTCACAGGAACCAGCACCCTGGCCGCTCCCGCGCTTCTCTCCTGCCACCCGCAGTGGCCCGCTTTTTATAGGCACCGCAGCCAATGAGCGCTCTCCTTTCCTTCTGCCCGCCCGCCCGGCCAATCGCCGCGCCCCTTGTGTAATCTTCGGCTGCTCGGCCGCTCTCGGCTATTTTCGTTGTTGCTGGCTTTTTCAGGGGCTGCTCGCTCGCAGCCAGAGAAGCTGCTTTTTTTTCCGGGTTCGGAGCCGTTCCGGATGCTTTAGGCTGCCGGATGTCTGATCTCCGAATAACTGAGGCGTTTCTGTACATGGATTATCTGGTAGGTGCGGGGCAGGGGTGGCGTGTCGCCTCTTGGGTCCGACGTGCCCGATGTCCCTCCGCCTGGAGGAACAGCCTTTTTGCTTTCTTTCTTTGGGATGGGATGCCTTTGGGGTTCTTTCTCCTGCAGCCTGCTCTAGAGCTTTGCTGGGACTCGGAGGGTCGACTGGCGGGGCAGAGATGGGTGGCGGAGCTGACAGGTAAAGGTGCGGCCCCGGCCACCGCGCTGCGGGGAGAGGGGCGTGCTGGGGCTGCCAGGTAGATGGGGCCGCGGAGGTGGGGGCGTCCCCTGCCAGAAATCGGGTTCTTTGCTTCCCTCTGCGCTCCCTGCAGAGGACTTTCTTTCCCGGGAGGTAGGAGTTTTCTGCTCTCTCTTTTAGCAGAACTCCAGGTACTATTAAAGAGCCATAACCAGAATGGCTTACTAAGTGCCCGGCAGCCCCAGTCATTTGGTTGTTATTAGATCTCTAAAGCTATGACCTCGGCCGCGGTGAGGTTTTAAAAGCACATTACCGTAAAGTAGACGGGACTAAACTACATCGCAGTCCTGTCGGGACTGGGTAAGGGCAGGCATTGTCCCACCGTTGTTGTGGTGGGTGCATGTGGCTTGTGCCCTGGATCCCAGCTGTGCTTTTTAGGCCAGGCTTGTGCTGAGAAGTTTAGGTGGCAAGTGTCAGCACAATGCTGGGGCTGGACATTATTTTGATAATGAACTCGAGTTTTTGTGGAATTATGCAAGCATCATGTATTGTTCCAGAAATTCTATTTCCCTAGAGCTGCATGTTTGTGTTAGGGGGATCCTCACTGACATTGGCTGTGTTCAGTCCTATACAATTACCAGGTTTACCTTGTTACCGCTGTTAGGCAGAGTTGAAGTAGCTGGCTAAAAACATTGACCCTTCTGTGATCTTGTTGGACACATGCAGACGGTTGATTGTAGATTGGCCTGGCAGAGATTTGCTAGTGCCTTCTAGGAATTAAACTTAATGCTGTTCTAAGAAAGACTGTGAATGCTTTCATGATCAAGAAACGCTGGATACGGGCTGGTTTTGTAATGTTTTCTCGTATTTGGACTCATTCTAGTTTATGTGAAAGAGAGGTTTCCCCTAAAGCGTAGTGGTTTGATGTTGTTTGTTTTTGTGTTTTTTGTGGGGGAGGATGCTGGTTGAAGTTTATGCATGACCTTGTGTGTGGAGCAGAGACAAAAAATTCTGAGTTGGAATTCTGATCATTCGTTGATGTCAGTTATCTTTGTGATAAAGGGACATTATCCACCCACAACTGGAGCCAGTTTAAGGAGGTTATCTGATTGTGAGTGTTCTTTAAAATTCGAAGTGTCATGTAGGTTAAGAGTTGCCAAGTGTTCCTTAGGTTTTCTGAATTAAATAACTGATTATTTTGTAGCCTGTCTTGTAAAATACAATGCTATGGTTTTGTTTTGTAGTTCTCAAAGCCAGAGTTTGTTGGGATAATCATCAAATAGGAAAGGTAATTACCTGTGGTACTGAAAGCTAATATTGGATACTTAAGTAGTGCCTAAAAAGGAAGTCAGGTGGTTCTGACCATTGTATTTATTTCTTTTACTGGGTGAATTTTAAATTTCAAATAGCATCACAAAGCTGAGGTGCCAAAACCACCTAACCACTTGGGGGTTGGGGGTTGAAAATTGGTTTATTACTTAGGTGGATTGTCTGAAGTTGGTGAATGAATGTTTGTGGGGCTTTAGGGTACCTTAAAAGTAGATTCAGTTCTTTGTCAATTTAACAGGTTTGTTGTACAATCACTGGGCCCCAAATTTGACACAGCTTTTTGATTTTTACCTGCCACGCCCCCACATGTCCTATTGCATTGGTACTAAAAATATCATTTTGTCCCTTTAAGCTTTAAAAAAAAAATCACAGCTGTAGTGAAACTGTTACATAAAAATCATTGGCTACTCATTGGAGATGAGAAAAGTCTTAAAGGAAGTAAGTCAGTTTTTGTGAGTGTGCTAAGTATCCCCTGTGAAAACACTTAAGAAAAGCCTTAAGGATGAAGTCCAATTTTCCCATCTAATTTTTCAGTTAAAAAGACGCACCTCTCCTGAGGTGGTCTTTTGTGTTTACTTTTTATCAACTCTGAAGAAATGAGGTGCCACACATCATTCTTTTCTTCTTGCCTTTCAAATGGACTTATTTGCCTGTATATAATCTTTATGTGGTGTGTATTAAAAACCAGTTTCTAGGGGGGAAAAAAACCAATTCTGTTGACTGCATTTGGGATCTCATTTTTAAAACCAACTCCCAAGTTCTTTGACTTCCAGGAAAAAAAAAAAATGCTCCTTTCATTAAGAGTTTGGCTCTTCGGATTTTGCTGAGCTTGTGGGCTAGAGCGAGCTCCCTGTCCGTGCACTTGACAGGAATACTGGTGTGTGCTGTCTTTTCTTTTTTAATCAGGTACTTGACTTTTCTTGCTGCTGTTGGAAACTGGAAGAGGGAGCTGTATGTATTGTCCATTATTCTTTGGATGGCATGTCATCACTTAACCTTTTAGATTTGGAGGAGAGTAGAACAGAGAAAGGTACAGGTGCTATTTTTAACAGCTTTTAATAGGACTGTGGATATTAAAACAAATGAAGCTCTCTGCTCTTTGAGGTTGCTTTTGATTGTCTTAAATATTCTCAGAGGTGACCAATAGAGCGAGGAACAAGGATGATGCCTTAATATTTAAGACAGGGTTTTTAAATTCAGTTCAGAGATATAGTAGCTAACTTGCTAATTCTAAATAATTAAATATCAGCCAGTGTTCAGTATTTGAAATGAATGAGACAGAGGGACAATTCTACTTTTCTCACCGGCTTCTAAGCTGAGACCAGATAAAATCTGTTTGGATTAGGTGTTTTGTTCTAGGGAATGCAGAATGTATCCTTTACACTTCAAGATTATCAAGATTATTTGTGTAGCCTGGTGGCAATTTAAATATAAAAATCTCATGTTTTCCAGTTAAGAAAATTGTTGTAGGAAGCCACATACCTTTTCTCCATTTTCATGATGGACCTTAAAGGCCATGTTCACATGTGTCAGGTCTGTGGGTAAAGATTTTGCTCCTGTTCCAATAGGCAGGACCAGCATCTTGCCCTTTTTCTGTTGTTGTTAACTTATTTAAACTCTAGTGTAGTGTTGGTTTCAGGAGTAGAACCCAGTAATTCATCACTTACGTACCACACCCAGGCTTATCCCAACAAGTATCGTCCTTAATGCCCATCACCCATTTAGTTCATCCCCCTACCCACCTCCCCTCCAGCAACCCTCAGTTCTATTGTGTTTCTTAAATTCCACATATGAATGAAATCCCAGGATGTTTGTCTTTCTCTGCCTGACTTATTTCACCCCCAAACCAAATAATTCATTGAAGAAATGGGCAGAAGACATGGATGGACACGTTTCCAAAGAAGACCTCCGGATGGCCAGCCAGCATGTGAAAAGATGCTCAACAGCACTCATCATCAGAGAAATACAAATCTTACTCTCTTTTGACAGGTAGACCTAGCAAGACCATGTGCAGAGGTTTTTGAATAAGGCAGGAGAAAATCAAGTTGTAGTGAAAGAGAGACACATCTACCAGGTTTTCCTGGGAGGTTGCACAAGAACAACTTCTAGATTTCTTTCAGTTTCAAATTTTCTTTGTCTTCACTCCCATTGATTGGTGAGGATTTTACCTTTTTCCTCGTCCTGGCATCAAAACCATAAAACTTTCTGCTTTGTATCCTGCCCGTGATGATTAAATGAGATCATGGAGGGAAAGGGTTTTATATAAACAGCACATTGTTTTTCAGATATGAAATGTTAATGTATCGTGATTACATTACTTATTGTTAAACCTTAAGACCTTAACGACCTCTCACTGGTAAATATCGGGCTAACTTTTAAACTAGTGCCAGGATGTGGAAAGGTTTGGAGCAGTAATCAGTAAGTAGGATGTCACAAGACCGTTGCTTGTTTAATACTTATGAAAATAAACCACCTTTAGATATTTTCATTAATCCATTCAACAAATATTTATGGAACCCCTGCTTTGTGCATGGCCCTGAAAGTCATGGGGGACGAGCTCCCTGCTGAGATCCCCTTGGCTGTGGGACTGCCAGGCACGTGGCTCTAGGGGAGTCTGTGGCAGGACAGGTTGCATAAGATGCATAGGAGAGGAGACAGCTTCTAATGTGCTCCTTGGCTTTCTCCTAGGTTTCTCATCTTATGTGTCTTTGTTTTCTTGTGAACTAAAATGCAGAGTTAGACTTGAAAATGTGACAATTAGCAGCCATGACTAATCCAGCATTTTTAGTGGTCAACCAGTGATCACTGCATTTATATATTGTGTTTGGAATTTAAGGCCAGGGTTCTAGATTTCTTGTAGAGATTGGTGAACCCAGCCTAGTTTTTTGGTGCTAGGCTGTACCTGCCGTTAGAAAGATTTATGTGTCAGTGGGGAAGATTGAGAAGGTAGATTGGTTTTTATTCTGTAAATAGTCAGCCCAAGTTCCATCACCAACCAACCAAGAACAGGAACTCCTGACGTACTTCAAAGAATGGAGCCTATAGGTTCTAGTAAGTTGTAAATGTGCCCATTTGAAAAAAAGGGGTGAAGGCACATTAGGATTTTATCTGGTGTTTCATTATGTTTAAAGTGTGCTGCTTTTTAACTCTGAAGGACTCTGAACATAAGCTATGTGATCGGACTGTGGTCAAATTGACTATAACACACAGGCCAAACATTGTTTAGTCCTAACTGTAATTGGATTAGTCATGTAAATATTCTTTTATTAATCATAAGATTAAAATAATGCAAATGCAGATTAACCATCTGGAGTTGTCATTGCAAAAATGGTTGAACATCTGTACCATTAAGCAGTAACTCTGATGTAGAGGCATTAGCTCTGGTTCTGGAGATTCTGTTGCTGCAGTCCTTTGTTTTTTGTTTTTTTTTTTTTTGTTTGTTTGTTTTTAAGGTTTATTTTGAGAAGGACCTTGTGAGTGGGGGGGAGGGGCAGAGAAAGAGGAGAGAGCGCCAGTAGGAGACTATGAATTCCAAGCAGGCTCTGCCCTGACATCACAGAGCCTGATGCAGGGCTTGAACCCACGAAGACAAGAGATCATGACCTGAGCCAAAACCAGGAGACAGATGCTTTAATAGTCTGAGCCACCCAAGCAACCCCATGGCTGCGGTGTTGAGTCTTGAAATAGACTCCTAGGAAAAGACCCACAGGAGAAATGATTGATGCCCTCCGGAAGCCTAAAAGCCATGTGCTTGTTGGCATGGTGGGGGTGTGTGTGGGGAGTTAAGTATGAGTTACGAGGATAAATCAGTTAACATTTACTGAGCACTTACTATGAGCCAGACAGCGTTGTAAGCACTTTCCTGAGAAATGGTATTAAAATGAGTCTCAGTAGAGAGGTGGTTTCCCCAGGTTGACACAGCTAGCAAGTAATAGAGCTGGGCTTGCGGACTTCCTCCCAGCTTGGTGTTAAAGCTATCGGGAGATGGTTGAGATTCTTACAATGTTTTTCACGTAAATACTGTGCTGCTGCTTAAGTAAAGGGTAAAACACCAGGAGACTTGAAGAGACTGATCGACATTCTCTTGTTCTCAAGGACTTGGCCCTGCTAAATGGAGTGTTAAGGAGAAGGCTGGATAGAAAGCACTGTGATGTGGGGGGAGCCTGGGGGGCTCAGTCGAGCATCTGGCTCTTGATTTCAGCTCAGGTCATGATCTCACAGTTTGTGGGATCGAGCCCCTGCAGCATCCCATTCCATGCTGACAGCTCGGAGCCTGTTTCAGATTCTCTCTCTTTCTCTCTCTCTCTCTGCCCCTCCCCTGTTTGCATGCGTGTTCTGTTTCTCAAAATAAATACTAAAAATGTGTCCAGAGCTTCCTGCCCCATAGTGTCCTGACTCTGGTCACTGAGGTGACCTTCAGCATCTAATGTTTCATCAAGTGACCACAAATGGATTTCTGGGCAACCCTGTTAGCCCCCTGCTGTCACTTCAGGAGCACCTTCTTCCCTGTCACAAGCCCCGGTTCTTTTCTGAAGAGGTCACTGAGATGGAGGAGGTATTTGCCAGTTTTTCTGAGGTCCTCTATGCTCCTTTACCAAGTGCTGCCTGGGGAGGGAGGCTGTCCCCAGCAGACCCTGGGCCCCACGTAGCCTCTTGCTTACAGATTTCAGTTGGGCACAGCCCCCTGATATTAAGTATAAAGAATGTATTTGTTTTGTTTGGCTTTGTTTTTAAGAATTTGTAGACTGGAAAGACTTTCAGTGAGGTCTGCTAACTGTCACGGAGAACAAACAGTATTTTTTCTGATAACTTCTCACAAATTGAATTAACGATGGGCTTCTATTTTCAAGCCTCAGCCCCCTTTCGTTATGCTGTGGCTCTCCCCCTGGCATCTCCCCAAATGCTTCAAGCGTTTGGATGAGTTTAGGAAGCTCCGTGCTTGTCGACCTTCATTTTCAAGTGTCTGCGAAGTGTTTGAGCACATGGACTTCTAGCGGGGCTGTCTTCAAGGGCGTGTGGCCATGGGGGCTCCATTTAAAAGGGCCCCACGCTTCCTTTAATGCTCTGGGGTTACCATCTTCTTAATTTGTGATGCTTTGCAAACATTTTCATTTTGCACTGGGCCTCACACATGAGGTAGCCACTTCTGACTTCTAGTGCTAACGATGTGTGACTCTCCCTTGAGTGGCCCAGGGTGATGGCTATTCTGTCACCTGCATCAGGGCAGGGTCCCTGACCCTGTTGCCCACCACCAGAATCAAAGAGGGGACTGTGTACCAAGTGTGGTGTGGAGTGTTTCACTCTTGTCACCTGACTTAATCTCCCCATCAGTCCTGTTGATCAGATGCTACCATCTTACAAAAACACTGCTTTAGGAAAGAGGGAACTTGAAGTTCAGGACGGTGGCATATTGGCCAGTGGAGTGTTAGTTAGCCAGTGAGTCTGGCTTGGCGGATTCCAAGCCCATGCTTAGAAGCCCTTAGGACCGCCCACCTAATAATAGTTGTCGAGAGGATGAGAGGGGCAGCATGAATCATAGACACAGTGCTGGCGATTGAGGGCTCACTTGATTGTGGTCACTTGGTTTCTCGGGAGAAGCCCTCCCAGGAGTTCAGGGATAGCCCAGTTCCTGCTGGGGCAACTGCCTGAGTTTGTGCCTTGGGGTGACAAGGCCTTCATTTGTTTATCTGTTTTCTTCCACTCTTTTGCATAAAGGTTGGCATTCTGCTTTTTGGCTCACAGCCGCGTTACAACTACATGGTTTTGAGAGGAACTATTTGAAAACTTGGATTTGCAGAATAGTCTATTTATCAGGTTCCTTTGTACCTAGATTTGCTGAGCACTGCTCTGACCTCTGGACTGCTCCTCTCAGGGTTGAGGACTTATCTCCTAGTAATTGTGTCCTTGTCTCCCCAAGAGGGATTCCTGGGGGTTTTTCAACAGCGTTAGCTGCCTCTCTAGCCTCACTCTTGGGGAAAGTGGATGACCGTCCAGAGTCTTCCCTGGACCATCGATGGAGGCACAGAAGGACTATACCTGTTCCTAATCAGTCCCCTGATCATGGAGTCAGGAACTAAAACAAAATACAACGCTTTCAGAGTTTTATTTTTAATACAAATATTCTGAGTACAAGTATTCAGGAAATACAGAAAGCAACACAACCTACTTCTGTGTACCTACTTCTCTGATTAACAGTTGTTACTATCTTGTGATTTTTGACTTCAAAACTCTGCTTTAAAAAACAAAAAAACAGGGGCGCCTGGGTGGCTTGGTTGGTTGAGCGTCTGACTTCAGCTCAGGTCATGATCTCACGGTCCTTGAGTTCGAGCCCCATGTCGGGCTCTGTGCTGACAGCTCAGAGCCTGGAGCCTGTTTCAGATTCTGTGTCTCCCTCTCTCTCTGCCCCTCCCCTGTTCATTCTCTGTCTCTTTCTGTCTCAAAAATAAATAAATGTTAAAAAAAAAAAAATTAAAAAACAAAAAAACTCTAAGGCTAGAGCTAAAGCTTGCTGCTCCCATTTCTCTGTGCCAGTTAGTGGGTTTCATTCTCAAGCATTCTGTTTTTTTCCTTTTCTATACTTGCATGTACGTATAACGAATATACTAATGATGTGGTGAATGTAATTTTACACCAATGGTAACATACCACCCTTTTTGAAACGTGTTTTCTGTTTTCGAGATCAATAAATGTTGCTTGTATGTATCAGTAGATACTTGGTTTTTCATATTTCTGGTTTGGATATGACATTCATGCTTCTATATGTAGAGATCTTATTTGGATTTTGTGAGAAGCTCAGAGGAGAATAGGTGTTGGTTTGGAGGCATGGTTTGTACATGCTTACTTGTTAGTATTACACAATAAATCCTATAAAACTTGCACTTCAGTATTAGGATTCCTATCTTACAGTTGATAATCATTTTGTATTCCTACTAATATACGTATATCTACATACACATATTCTTGCCTATGTAAGGATGTGGATTATTTTGGTAACATATTTATTATTAAAGTAAATGGAAGTTCGGAAAGCACAATGGGGACAAAGTTGTAATCCAGTAACCCACAAAGAGCCAGTTAACATTTTCAACCCTGCATCGTAATGAAGGGAGTTTTATAACCTGCTTTTTACATCTATGAATATTTAAAATTTAAGTTTCTCCTCATTGATCTTCTGCATTATAATACTGACCATAATTTTCTTAACTAATCACCTTTCCATTGAATATTTTATATTCCAATTTGGGCTGTTATAAATAACACTGAATTGAATATTCTGCATAAATTCCTGGATATTCTATGCCAGTGTATTGTCAGTATATTCTATGCCAGTATATTGTTAGTTCTGTGGTATTTAAATACATCTTAGTATGAAAAGGGGTTCCAGTGCCAAGGAAGTTTAAAAACTGGGTCAGACAAAGTTAAACAAATTTCTTTATTGCACAGCCTTTAATATGTGGATGTACATGGCGAATCTCTAAAAGGGATTGATACATCCAGTATTTCTATTCTGGGGTATTTTTGTTTTATGATCAAGTTCTAGAAGTAGATTTGCAGGGTCAAAAGATACCTGCGTTTTAAAGCTCTTGACACTGATTAAATAAGTTAATATTTGTAATGTACTTAGAACAGCGCCTGGTTGTAATCAGCCAGTGTTTAAGTCAAAGCTGTGTAATAAAGTTAGTGATAATGATGATGATTATTGATAATTTACTCTCAGATTCTGCAGGAAGTGCTTACTATGGGATTCTGTTCCTTTAGACTTTTCTCCAACCCTGAGAGGTGTAGGAATGTTTGTTCCTGTCTTGTGGTTGGGGAAACCCAGGGTCAGGAGGAGTGGAGTAATCACAGTTGCCTCGGTTGTTATAAGGGTTGGTGACATGTCCGTGATCTTAAACTGTACCTATCCTTGCAGCAGAGAAGAAAAGAACCTTGAAGTTGTGTATTTGATTCCTAGGTATTCCTCCTATTACCTGTGTGATCTAAGGTGTTTTCCAAATCTCAGTCCATAGCAAAATAGAAAAATCAGGAAAGTGTTGCAAAATAATTACAAATTTACAGACTTAAATTTGCAATATTGTTCCAACTTTTTGTAGGTATTAGAATCTACTGTCTATTCTGAAATGATAGTGAATGATAGTGTCTCTCTCAATGTCATTACCTAGCAGAATAAAAAGATGATATTCCTACATTCTCCAGGTTTTCTTTTTTTCTTTTTTCTTTTTTGTTATGGATGTAAGTATATATTTAGAATGTACTTATTTCTAAAACCCCAAATACCGGGAACCTAATCTAAGACAAATCACTCCAAACTACAATTTTCTCCTTTGCAAGATTCAGACAGCATGAGAGCTTGCCTCTGTGATAACAACATAATGAAACTGTAAAGTTCTTTAAAAAAAAAAATCACCTTAGATTTTTTTGAACTGATTGGTATGAGTCCATGGGACTCAATGTAATGGCATCGATAGAAGGAGGGGTAGGCAAGTGTAGATAAAGTGAGCCTCTATGTACGTCTTTGATTTCTCCCACCTCCTGCCCCTCATCAGTGACACCTTGGAGAGTTTTCTTCAAAACTGGCAGTGTACAATTTTTGTGGCGTTAACTAAACGTTGTGTAGGAACACGTTGTGTACTCTTTAAGAGCTAGACATCAAAAAGTTGTCCTTGACCTTGGATAAAACTTTTTTTGTTTTTGGTTTCTTTTGCAAAAAGAAAAATCCCAAAAAGAGTGTTGATTTTTTTTTTTTTTAAACTATCATTTTTTTTTTTTTTTTTTTTTTTTTTACTCCCTCATTCCCTCCTATTCTGATTCAGAGTTTTTAAGACCACATTTGTGACTAGTAAACAATCTTATTTACAAAACTTAGGGCTTTTTTGAGGGTTGAATGAGATAATGAATACATTGTACTACTTGAACACAGGTGCATGCTAGCTTTATAGAATACCTTATTTCTCATTTTCATTCACTCAATTTAATTGTGCACTTTACTGTAAGTGATGCCTCAAGTCTAGATAAATGTGTATGTACCTGAATCTTGGTATCACCCCCAAATAGAGATGTAAAACATTTCCAGTACTCCAGAAGGCTCTCTTGTGTCCCTTGCCAGGCAGCACTGACATACATTAGTTTTGCCTGATTTTGAACTTGACATAAATGGAGCCAAAATATACTTACAACTTCTTTCAGCATGCCTACAATTCATCCTTCTTGCATTAATCAGCAATTTATTTTTCATTGCAATGTAATTATGAGTCTATCTGTTGTATTGTTGGGCATTTAGACCCTTCTCAGTTGATATTGGAATCTGGTCCAAACATTCTAGCACATACTTTTGGTGGCAATATTAATTTCTTTTGGGTACGGTGGAATTTCAGGTTCGTCGGGTATATCTATGTTCAGGTTTACTAAAAACTGCAAAACACTTTTCCAAAGTGGTTGTACCAGTTAGATGTCTACCAGTATAAGAGTTCCAGTTATTTTAGGTCTTCACCTATACTTCTTGTATTGTCCGTCCTTCTGTCTACCTGTTCTGACGGCTATGTACTCCAGAGAAATTTAAAGTTGTCCAAAGCTGCTTTTTTTTTTTTTTTTTTTTTTTTAACTTGAAGAAGTTCCTGGCCATATTCTGAAATTCCTGCACTATTCAGCTGTGTGGTTCACTTAAATTCTGACATGCTGAAGTGGTACCATGGGAGTTAATTGACCTGATTTTGTTCCTGGCTTTGCCACCAACCAGATGTGGAGGTTTGGGCAAACCAGTCAGTCTCATTAACTTGTTTCTTCATCTATAAAAAGATGGGATTAATTAGGTGACCTCAAATGTTTATTTCATTTCAAAAGTTTTTAGTCCTTCGATATCCTTCCTGGAATAGTGATCTCTCCCATTCTTCTAATTTTACTTAAGGGATAAATTGCATCAGGGCAACTCTGTCAGTCATTCACTCAAACAACTCCAATTTTTATGAGCCTTTGATGTTCCGATGTGGCCCTGGCACTAGGGATATACATGTGAGTGAGACATTGGCCTGTTGTCAGGGAACTTCCACTCTTGGAGGCGAAAAATAAGCAATTACATCTTGGAGTGGCCTATTCCACTTAGAAGAAAACAAAGGTAACTGAGGGAGCCTATGAAAGGAAACTTGAGGGCCCAAAAGAGCTTCCCAAAGGAGTCATTCTTAATCTGCACTGTTGAAGGCAAGTTGGCCCAGTGACAGGCAGGGCTGGGCAGAAGGAACAGCCTGTGCACTGACTCGGGGGTAAGTAACCCCATCACTTCAGGGAGCTCCCAGGGCTCAGTGTGACTAGGGCAGAGGTGAGAGCAGTGGCTCCACATGAAGTTGCAGAGCCCAGCTGGGGTCACCTCAGGGGAACCTTCAAAGTTTGCCTGGAGTGACCTGGTCAGATCTTCCTGCACTGTGAAGGATCGGAAAGGGAGGCCAGACCGGAGCAAGAAGGCCAGTTAGGAAGATGCCATCCTGATCCTGGAATGAAATGATGGTATTCACAACCAGGTAGGAGCAGGAGGGATGCCCAAAAGTAGATGCTTCTAAGGATTGTCGGAATTTCGTAATTGGATGTAGAAAATGAGAGCAAAGATTTTAGCGCTTTTGGTTTGAGCACTGTTCTGGTTATCCATTAGTGAGCTAACGAACCATCTTAAGAGTGGCTTCAGACAGTAACAACTTATTTTACTCCTGAATCGGGAGGTAACTTGGGTTCAGCGAGGCTGTTGTTGCTAAGGAGCCCTTTTGAAGTCACAGTCACATGGTGGCTGGGGTCACCTCAAGTCTTCATATACTTGTCTGGCATTTGTGCTTGGGAATCCCCAAATAGCTGGGTGCCGGGGGACTGTGGACTCCTGGGGCATCTCTCTTCACGTGGTCTTCCTATAGGCTGCATCGGGGTGACTGGACTTCTCCCATCCAGGCTAAAGACTCACAGAGCATGTACCAAGAGAAACTGGCAGAACTTGAACTCTGGTCTGGCTAACATCTGACCTCCCAGTCTTCACTACTTAAATGATACCTGAAGCCACAGCCATGAACAAGCTCACCCAGGGAGGATTGTGTAGAGTGCGAAGAGAAGAATCCCGAGGAAGCCCAGTGCCTCAGTTAATGCTGGCACATAGCGGGCATTCCCTTTTTTGTGTGGGATCAGAAAAAAGGAAAGGAGCCAGAAAAAGAGGCTAAGAGAGGACTGGAAGATTGAAAGGAAGCCTGGGGAGTGGAGTCAGGCTGAGAAGGGAGACTTTCCAGAAGGAAGAAGTGGCCAGTGGTGTTCAGTATTGCCCAGAGATCATGGAGATAAGGACTGAAGAGTGGCCGCTGGATTTGCATCAGGGTTGACCTGGGCCAGGGCACACTCGGGCCTAGCGGAAGGTCAGAAGAGGACACTGCTGCAGTTAAGTCTGTCAAGGAATGGTACCGTGAAAGGACAGACACCAGAGCCGGAACTGGAGGAGTGGCTTTCCTCTTTACATGGGACCCAACTTGAGATGGCTAAATGCTGGTGAAGTAAAAGAGAAGGTCACTTTGCTGATGGTGACTGAAATATGGTGGGGTAGGGGTTTGAGCTGAGTGGGGTTGAAACTTCAGTGAAGTATGAGGCGGAGTGATGACCAGGGATCCCAAAGTGTTGGTTGCTGCAGACTGTTGACGTCGAAAGCCATGACTGAATGACCCAAATATGTAGGGTGGTGGAATTTTTTTTCTTCCATTCTCTATAGCTGTTTGGGTGTAGGTTTCAAGAGGTAGGCACTTAGATTAAGGTTTAGGATTTTTCCAGCATGAGTCAATGGGTGGATAACGGGATAGAGGAATTTAGGACCATGGCAAGACAATGGTTGACGCCATAGACCGTGAGCTGAGTTACTGAAAGGAGGGCAAACAGGAAGTAAAGGATGTGCAAGGAACTGGTATCTTGAGGCTGGATAATGTGTGTCATTGGGAGTTCAATGTGGTCCGACAAAAGGGCCTACGAACTTAAGATCACAGAGGTAGAGCTGTTCCCGGAGGGGAAGATCTCGTGTGGCTGTGGTTGGTCAGCAGCAGAAAAGATGGAAGGGTTGGGGAAGAAGAAAGACAGCCGTGGTGTCGGATGGAGCATGCTCACGGATGTCCAGGTCATCAGGAACGTGGCAGGGCTCCGAGTGAGAGGCTGATCAAGATTCCGAAATGCTCAGTGAATGAGGTGAAGGTCCCTCAATGTCCTTGACAAGGAGTAGTAGAGCTAGATGCTAGAACTCCTCACCCTGAGTCTTGAGGAGTAGGACTGGTCTGGAGATCCTCGAGGATCTCCCAGGAATCGAGTTGGGCCGCACAGTGGACGGGACATTTCACAAAGCTCTTGCAGGTGGAGGGGAGTTTCATGGTTTAGTGCTGCTGATTCTACCATTTTAACTGCCGGGTAAGCTGCCTGACTGCACCTTCACTGGATCTTTGGCAAGTTCCTTCTCAGTGCTTCGCTTTATTCCATTTGCAAAGTGGAGGATAGTAAGAATAACTCCTTGGGTTTGGTGAGGATCAACCGAAATAATGTACTCTAGAACAGTGCCAGACACCTCTCCTCCGTGGCTTCCTCTTACTCCTCGTCCTAGCAGAAGATACCTGCCAATATCAACAGGTGTTTTTTTTTAATTGAAGTATAATTGGCATATAACCTTATGTTCGTAACAGGTGTACAGCACAATGATATTCGTATAAACTGCAAAATGAAACCACAATAAGTCTAGTTAATATTCTTCACCATATAGTTACATTTTTTTCTTGTGATAACATCTTAGATCTACAATCTTTCAAATATGCAATACAGTGTCCTCAACTAAAGTCACCATGCTGTACATTCATCCCTAGGACTTTTTTTTTTTTTAATGTTTATTGTTCAGAGAGAATGAGAGAGATACAGATACACAGAATCTGAAACAGGCTCCAGGCTCTGAGCTGTCAGCACAGAGTACGATGCGGGGCTCAAACTCACGAACCATGAGATCATGACCTGAGCCAAAGTCGGACACTTAACCGACTGAGCCACCCAGGCACCCTAGGACTTTTTATAACAAAGTTTTTATCTTTTGACTCCTTTGACCCATTTTGCCACCTTCCAAACCCTGCCTCTGGCAACCACCATTCTCTTCTATGTATCCATGAGCTTGTTTTTGCCTTTTTTGCATCCGCATAAGTGAACTCATGCCATAGTTACCTTTCTCTGACTTATTTCACTAAGTGCCTGCCAACCGTGAAGGTGATGCTTTCTAAGGGCCCTGTGAGGTAGATACTTACATCAGCTTTGTTTTTCAGATGTTAAAACTGAGACCTGGAAAGGTTAATCAACTTAAGGAAATGTACCACGGGAGAAGGCTCTCTGGAAAGACTGGGGAGGAGGGACTGGCGTGAGCCTGGCTTGTTGGAGAGAAGGCACGGAGCAGTGTGGGGTGAGGGTAACTGTAGTGTGAAAGATGATGGAATCAGATAGGCGCTTTCCTCCCCGAAACTAGCTCTGGCAGTTCTCTGGTTAGGGAGTTCGGGGAAGGTGAAATCCAAGCTAGTTGTGCTATGGAGGGGCTCCTAGTTTAGATGAAGAAACCCATAGCTCAGTTACTTGATTCTTAAGACTCTCTGCCTGCTCTTCTCTAAGAGGTGTTGAGCTTCCAAGGGAGGAGACTGGACTCTCGAGACTCGGTTGTTGTATCTGTCACACAAGCCACATCTCCCTGGAGGACTGCCAGGGTTGGGGTCCCTGCCGGCACCAGACTCCCAGAGCAGAGAACTGGTGGTTTGAGCATGGAGTTCAGAAGTTGTTGAAGATGGCCCAGGCTGGGGCCTTTGAACTGGACTGAAAGTTAGTCTCAGGCAGCTTGCGGGGCCGGGAGTTTTTCTTAAGGCAGCCCGAGAGGTTAGAGTGCATGTGCTGTGTCTGGGACTGCTGCTTAGTAATCTGGATGTTTTGTTAATAAAGCTGATATGGCCTGTGTGATCCCGACTTGTACCTATTTAAAACGGTCAGAACTATTTGCAGAAATAGTTTTTGGTTGGAGAATGGCCCTTTTCTCTCCTGTCTCCTTTCAGGCTTTCCTTCTTCCAGCCCTTCACTGTGAAAACTGAACTGAGTCTCCTTCCAGGGCTGCTCTTGGCGCTGCCTTAGACAGTTCCACATAGTGGGCACTGCAGAAGTGCTTGGCCAAGGGAGCAGGCGTGGCTAGGATCCGGCTCCTGCTCAGCCGGCTGAGGTACCCATTGTGCACTGGCACAGAGGTGCTAGTGGGCTGGCCGTGGCCCTGCCTCAGGCCTCCGTTCCCGTATGTGTCACAGGGCAAAGCATGGTGTGGTACGGTGCAGGGCCGGGTTGTGGGCCTGCTAGTATTTCCAGAGCCTGGCACAGGTACACCAGACAGCTGCGAAGTCTGTGGTTGGGCCGAGAGGCTGCGCGGAGGATGCTTAAGGGCACGGACCTTGGAGCCACACTGCCTGCATTCACGTTATGGTTGCCACTTACCTGCTGTGCAGTCTCTGTGCCTCAGGTTCTTCATCTACAGAATGGGCACAATCGCAGTACCTGCATCAGAGTTGAGTTAGAATATAGGAAGCACTGAAAAGAGGGCCTAGTCTCTCTAGCACTGTTAAAGTGCTGTCAAAGAACTGCTCTGCTGTTACTGGGCTGGGACTTTGAAGCAAGGACTTTGCGCTGTCCACCGCTGAAAAACTTCTAGTCTGGTTCCGTTCGTTTTTCTCCAATGCCAGCTTTTCAAAACTCTTCTTGCCTCCGCCGAATGAACGTAGTACAGAGTAACTGGGTTAAAGAGATTGCAGCCACTTGGTACTTCTGTAAGTGGCAGCTATTTATGATTTGCAGAGGTGAAAGGTCCTGGCGTGACCCATGGTGGCCCGCACCTCTCTGCAGCTCTGCTCCGAGATGCTACCGGAGCTTGTCTAAAGGAGACCACTCCCTTTCAACTTAGCAGGCATATTTTCTGAGGTCCTTCTCTACAATTCTGGTTTGATTCCAACAAAAGGGGAGAATTCCAAACAGTTTGACTTTCTGCTTGGCAACACTGTTCCCCCTAGCTTGTGCTTGCTTGGCCATCTCTTCTATCCCTCCCTCGCTTAGAAATGTTTCCGGAGAGGCAGTGTGTCGTAGAGGACAGAGGACTGGGCTGATTTTTGGATGCTGTTGCTGTTTTGTTTCGTCTTGAATTTTTTCTTCCTTCCCTTCTCCTTCCCTTCTCCTTCCCTTCTCCTTCCCTTCTCCCCCCCCTTTTCTTTTGCTGCTGGTTCTTTTTTCAAGTCCCTGTGCTGAGTGTAGAAAACCTCTTAGGATTGTTGAATTTCTGTTCTGTTTTGTATAAAAACATTGTACATCTACATAGTTCATCAATAGAATTTCTTAGTGTAACAAATTTCCCTGTGATTTGTTGGGTTTTCAAGATGTGTGTTTTAAAGACTTGGTCATTTACATTGGATTGTTTAACCATTCCTGGGTTTCCTTTGCATTTCCTGAGTTTTTCAGGGCTCCTACTGACCTGACCATGGCCTGTGGGCAGGATCACTTCTTGAGCCTGAGGTGGAACTTTTCTCTATTTCTGTGGACTCAGGCTGACATTTTTCTGTAGCCTCAATGTGTAGCCGATAGATTCTTGTGCTAGTGATATTTTAGTTTTCCCCAAATGCGTCTTGATTTGGGGAGAACGCCTAACTCTTTTGGTTATCTTTGGAAGCACTCAGGTGAATATTTTCCATCCCTTAGTGCTTATAGTTTTATCATAATTATGTGAGGTTAATATTCTTCTTAAATTGTTGCAAAAAAAAAAACCTGACTTGGAGTCAAAAGAAAAATTTTACTATGTCAAGAATAGATCTTCAGTTGCTAATTTTAAAACTCTTCAAATTAGATTCTTTGTTCCATAGGAGGACACAAGTGTAATGAAACAAGTTGCTAAAAAAGTCAAAATTAGAGTTGTGTAGGAAGTGATGCATATTTTAATTCTTTATTCAAAGATCTTGAAAACAACAAAAATGGATGATTATGAAGAAATGATGGAGATGAAGCATCAAGATCTCACAGGCTCATTGATGGTTTGATTCTCTCTGTTTTATGCTACTTATCTTGGTTTCAAACTTTTACTTCTAGTTAGTTAACAGACAGTATAATAGTGGTTTCAGGAGTAGAATTTAGTGATGCATCACTTACATGGAACACTCTGTGCTCATCTCGTCTGTTTTAAAGCAATTCTCTTCCATTTCCTGAATCCAGAGTGCTGAGTTTTTCTCAATTGCTTAATAAAGGTTATTTATCCCAATTGCTTTTTATATTGCGGTGAGTGATATTAAAACAGCAGCAACAAATGAATATTCTAAGGGTGGGTGTGGGTAGCTTTTTCCTAGGTATTCAAAATTAACATGGTCTTTTACAAAACAACATTTTATTCAGTGTCCATTTGCTTGAAATGGAGCAGTGACTTCACATCCTGGTTTTGAATGCAGGTGCACAGCCCTGTATTCAGATGCTGAGCTACAATAAGAAAAGGTTCTGTTATGTTTTAAAATATTCCATGAAAGGAACACCTGGGGGGCTCAGTCAGTTGAATGTCCCACTTTGGCTTGGGTCATGATCGTGTGGTTAGTGAGTTTGAGCCCCGCATCCGGCTTGCTTGCCTCTGTCAGGAGACTGCTTTAGATCCTCTGCCCACCCACACCTCCCCGCCCCCCCCCCCCCCCGGCTCCCTGCCGGGCCTCAAAAATGAACATTTAAAAAAGATTCCTTCAAGGATACATGTCACATTAGTTTTGGGAGAAGAAAAACCCTATGCTTCTTTCCTACCAACCTCTCCCCTCCTATCTAACATTCCTCACTCAAAGGCTTATTGAGACTTATTGTTTGGTAGGTACTTGGGCATCATAGGTACCACAGGGATAACTGTATCTATTGAACTATCTATAGCCTATAACATCAGCTATACTACAGTTCTTCGCTTGTGGGGAAAGCTCTGGTTGGTGTGGTAGAACAGTGTGGACAACCTTTTTCTGGTAAGGGCCAGCTAATAAATATTTTAGGCTTTGCAGGCTATACAGTCTGTGTCTTCACTATTCAACTCTGCTATGGTAGCAGTAAAACAGCCAGAGATAACACATAAATAGTTGGATGTGGCTGTGATCCAATAAAGTTTTATTTATTTATCTACTTATTTATTTCTAATATGAAATTTATTGTCAAATTGGTTTCCATACAACACCCAGTGCTCATCCCAGCAGGTGCCCTCCTCAGTGCCCATCACCCACTAAACTTTTATTTTTAAAAACAGGCAGTGGGTCAGATTCAGCCCATAGATAATAGTTTGCCTGTGTCTGGGCTGGTAGAATAAGATTTATTTACCTCCTTGAAGAGAGGTAGTATTTCATGATAGTTTTTCATTGGCATCAGAATTTTGGTTTTTGTACTTGCGGGATACCTTTGGATGGAGACCATATGATCAGTGGCTTCCTTTACTTGAAGGATGTAAACTGTTCCCTGTGCATCTTCAGAGGCAGACTATAATAGGGTCAGAGTTTATAGGAAGTCCGGTATTGGTTCAGGGTGAGGAACTTTCTTGAAAGGTTTACTCTTGCCGTGAATAGGAAAAGCCAAAGCAGAAGCTGCTTCCTACCTGTTCAGGACATCATAGAAGGGGTTCTTGCATTGAGTGAGAAAGTAGACTCAAGATTTCTTTCACCTTTTCCCCTACTTACCGGTTGGTCCTAATGTGAGACCATCTCTCTGCTTTACCATGAATTAATTAAAAAATTTTTTTTCAACGTTTATTTATTTTTGGGACAGAGAGAGACAGAGCATGAACGGGGGAGGGGCAGAGAGAGAGAGGGAGACACAGAATCGGAAAGAGGCTCCAGGCTCTGAGCCATCAGCCCAGAGCCCGACACGGGGCTCGAACTCACGGACCGCGAGATCGTGACCTGGCTGAAGTCGGACGCTTAACCGACTGCGCCACCCAGGCGCCCCTACCATGAATTATTTAAAAATCATTGTGGTGTTGGGGAGGATTTCAGAGGTTTCTTTTCACTTAAACGATGGAATTCTTTCTTTCCAGTTTTATGCAGAACTCAGATATATAAAAGAAATGATGTTTCATTATACGTGATTTTTATAAACATCCTTGTTTATATTTACTTAGAGTAGATCAGTGAGGACAATGAAGCTGTTTTTGATAAACACAAAACAATTTAGATTTAGATGATTTTAACTTAGATCCATTTAGATAGATGAGAACTGAAGGGTCATCTTCCAAGTTCATTTGGTATTGCATTTATTTTTTGTGATATTAAGGGAAAATAGGATTTTAGTGGAGTCCTATTTATAGATGTTAAAGTAATTTCATCTTAAATCTTCAGCGAGGAGGAAGAATATAGGTTTTGTTCTGAGACTTGACCCACCCTTCCAAAACCCCATTACTCTGGCAGCACGGGGGTGGGTGATGGGGTGTGAACTGTAAAAGTTCATGTACAGTACATTTGAGTAGGTTTTTCTTCATTTCAGTCTCTAATAAAAATTCAGTTCTCTTCACAAAATATTTCTTAAATATCCAGCTGCCTCTTTGGAACCTTGTTGGGGGTATAGTTTGAAAACCACTGGTTTACAATCAGACCGAGGTGGAAATCTAAGTTCTGTCCCTTAGCAGCCATGAGCTTGTAACTAATTCTGTGTTTCATCTGATGGGCCTAGAAATATTCCCATTGCTCTAGTTGTGAAGACCGAGATGACGGTGCAAAACACCCAGAACATAGTAGTGTCTTAATGTCCTTTGCAGTCATGGTTTTAAATTGTGTGGCTCCATATGATTTCAGTAGTAGGTTTTCATTTGCCTTTACTAGAAATTATGAACTGCCTTAAAGGAACCCTTGCCTAGGAACTCTGCCCTCAGAAATGACAGTTACTGCCCTGAAAGGAGTAGCTTGCAGGGGTCTGTAGCCCACCCTATTTGTGGTGGTGATTCTGTCTTCTGGCCTAAGAGCGAACAGTGGAGTTAGAGGGAGATCAGCCCTCCCAGGGGCAGAAGATAGGGGTCTAAGAGGCTTGGTTATCCACACACTCAGAAACCAGGGGAGGGAGTATGCAAACTTGTGAGATTTTTGTTTTTGTTTTTAACACGTCAGTTGCCCTGTAAGGATGTGTAAGGATGTGAACAGTAAGGAGAGAGGGCTTGGGCCACCAGCAGCCAGACTTTAGGGGACAATGAAGCTGGAGCAGGGTTAAAACCTACAAGACAGAAAAAAGTTAGTGTCCTTGTGGTGGGGGGGGGGGGGTGGCAAATAGGTTGAGTGCCTGGGGACCAAAAGTAGGTAGCTTCTGTCCACCTGAGCTGGGCACAGGAAGTAGCCCTGAGACTTCACAGAAAATCCCAGGTGATTCCCCAAGTACCTTAATTGGGATCATTGTTTTTCAGCAAATGTAAGAAAGTGGTATGTCCATAGAAGTCATGAATTTGGGGGTATCCGATGCTGGAGAGTGGCCCAAAGAAACTGGTCTTGAAGCCAGATCCCAGAGGGAAGCTGGACAGGATCCTGTGGGGCCAGGAGGTTATACTAGGGAGTTGAGTTTCATTTAAGATTACTCTTAAAACTAATAAGTGGTTTTAAGCCAGAAGCATAGAACCTGATTTGCATGTTGAAATCTTGTGTTGGCTGCAGCATGGGGACTGGATTAAAGAGGCAAGAGGGGTCTGGGGGACCTGTTAGGGACACTGTCCAGCTGCAGATGTGGACCACTTGGCCTGGGCTTTGGTGAGTTTGAGGATATGTCTGGTCTTTGCCAAGCACCTGATGCTTGTTAACTTGATCCAATAAGGTTAGTAGTATTAGTATTCCTTTCTCATGTCTGAGGGCCAGTTATTAAAGTTGAGAGCATGCGAGTTTTCTAAGGTCATTCCCTGAATTATTTAAACACAGGTCTGTCTAAACTCAAAGCTCACAGCTCACTTTCTTCCCTTTCCACAATCAGAAAAACAAAGTCTAGGTGGTCTAATTCATAAACTAATAAGCATTTTGACTCCTTGAGTGGTTGGGCCACATTCTCCTGTTTCTGGGCAGTACAGTCATGTTTATAAGTTACTATGAGGTATTGACTGGGTAAAAGGGCTTGACCACTTGCGTATTTTGACAGCTTGACATATACATTTGACAAGATAAGCATCATGTTCAAGGTGGAGGCTTAAAATAAGTTCAAAGACCGAATCTCTGGCTGCAGCAGGACAGTGCTGAAAGATGATACTCGGTTATGTCCAAAAAAGAAGGGGAAAGTAGGAATGGAGGATAAATCCACGTATTTGAAATGTATTTTTCCTTATGACTTTAACGTTCCCAAGTGTCTAGTTGTGCAACGCATTGTCTCCTGTCATTACAAAATACCATAACATGTTAATACTGAATTCCAAAATGCGATAATCGACGACTAAAATTTAACCTAACGTACACCAAAACGTCTTCTGTTTTCGCATAGATGGAAATTGCCTCGTGGAACAACAGTATGGGGGCTGGCCGAAATGAATGGTGTTTTTGTTTTTGTTTTTTGCCTCTGGTGCTGGGTCTGTGGGGGCCGTGCTGGGAGCTAAGCCCTCTGGCCTTGGAACGTTTCTTCCTTTGGAAAATCTTGAGTTGGCGTCCTGGGTGACCATGTCGGCAATAAGAATTCCGAGTCCTGGAATGTGAAGACAAGCAGGAAGAGACACCAGGAGACTGAAACCAGGCCTGGATCCAGGGTGTCCTTAGAAGCTGATGGCCAAGTGCATCTCCTGGGACTTCCATGTTTGGGGCCCCCATAGTGCAGATGCATAGAGGAACTTGTGTGTCTGGAGCACAGTAGACCCTCCATTTAAAAATCAAACACAGGGGCGCCTGGGTGGCTCAGTCGGTTGAGTGTCTGGGTTTGGCTTGGGTCATGATCTCACGGTTTGTGAGTTTGAGCCCCACATCGGGCTCTGTGCTGACAGCTCAGAGCCTGGAGCCTGCTTCGGATTCTCTGTCTCCCTCGCTCTTTCTCTGCCCCTCCCTTGCTCACACTGTCTGTCTGTCTGTCTCTCTCTCTCTCAAAAATAAACATTAAAAAATTAAGCAAACACAGATTTGGGGCTTACAAAGTTTCCTTTTATAACTCCTTTTATCCTCCTGGTATCCTCTGAAGTAAGAGCAGTTAAGTAACTTGTCCAGGGTCCCACAAACAGTAAGCTGTATGGCTGGGATTTGATTGCAAGAAGCCTATCCCCAAATCTGTACTCCTAATGGCTCCCTGAACTGCTGCTTAATAAGCCTCTGGGGACTATTGAGTGTCTGATGCTGTGACTTTTCATGGTAGGGTATTGTCTGTCTACACCAGGGATTTTCAAAGCAAAGTTGTTGAAAGCTTTTGTCATCCCTTATTTCGCCCAGAATATTGTTAGAACTACCACATCTGCTCTCAAAAATAGTGATGCCCCGAAGTCCACTCTCCCTTGCACATTCTACTCTTCCCTTCATAACACTTCCCCTCTAGCTTGATATATTTGCTTTTGGAGGCACGGCCACTGGAGTGTAGATCCCACGAGAGCGCGTGTTCTGTGGACTGCTTTAGCCTCCAGCACAGAGGGCACTGCTGAGCACAGAGTTGGTGCTCTGTACAAATATGTATTTATGCAATGAGTATTAATGCCACATACACTGCCTTCGACTTGGTCTTCTAAAAACCTGAGCTTCTAAAGGATCATTATTACTGTGCTGTAGCAGTGAAACATCCCGGGGGGATCAGTAGCCTGGGGAGTTGAAATATTAAGGCTCAGCTCTTCCAGTTGCCATTGTATATGGACAATACCGTTGAATAAAAAAAAACACCTTAAAAAAATACGCTGCAGTTCTCCCCAGAATCCTGTATGTTCTTAGAAATCTATTCCCACTCCTTACAAATCAGAATTTGGCAGGTTTCTGCCGTGGACAAGGGACTGGTGCCCATGTTGGGTTTCCAGTGGCCATGCACCTTTTCCCTGGGTATTGAGAGTAGAGATCTTGTGCTGGGAAAAGCCTTTACATCTAGGTAGGCTAGAGGGTCATGGAGATCTGTCACAAGTGTTATCTGTGCTCTGTAAGTGGTACTGCATTCAGCTTTTTAGAATTGGCTCTGATAGAAAACTTAAACCATAAAATACTTGTGAACCTGCTTTTCTCAGTTTGACTTCATTTGCATTCATATGTTCTTTCTTTTTTTAATCTTTTTTTTAATGTTTATTTTTGAGAGATGGAGACAGAGCTCGAGTGGGGGAGGGGCAGAGAGAGAGAGGGAGACACAGAATCCAAAACAGGCTCTAGGCTCTGAGCTGTCAGCACAGAGCCTGATACGGGGCTGGAGCTCATGAACCGTGAGATCATGACCTGAGCTGAAGTCGGACGCTTAACTGATTGAGCCACCTAGGCGCCCCTGCATTCATTTGTTCTTAACAATTATGAGCATGGGCTCTCAAGTCCAAAAGGTTTGGGTTCAAATCCTACTTCTGTCACCTATGAACTGCTGTTGCCCTGTCTACATCGAGGAAAATACTAGTGTAAAGTGGGATGCATCCCACTTCCATTTAACTGTCATAAGGGGCTACTCGTCCTTGTTGCGAATACAGTCTCAACCACTTACCAGTTAAGATTGGAGTTGTTTCAAAAGTAGGGGCTTCAACAGGTGGATGTTTCTTTTTTCTCAGGCAAGTCCGCAAGTCATTAGGGCCCTACGATGCTGCTGCTCACTGTGTATGGACTTCAAGTTCCTAGTTCATGGTGCTGCCAGAGCTCCTGCCATCACTTCTGCATTCCAGGATGCAGGATGGAGAAAGTGTGGAAGAGTGTGCCTCCCTCTGGAGCCTTAAGACTTTCTGATTGTATCTCATTGACCAGAACTTGGTCACATTGCCATACGGAGCTGCAAAAGAAGCTGGAGAATAGAATTTTTTTTTTTTTCCACTCGGAAACCAACTTCTCTGTAGCTGTCTTCAAATATTCTTCACATACCTGTATCTCTCCAGGTCTACTGCTTGAGATTACTAACAGGGTTGTTCTCTGCTTTGTATATCTCCTGTCTGTGTAGCTTCTTTGTATTCATACTTTTGACTTCCTCATAAATTTAGGTCTCTCTGGTTCTTCATGGTCCTGAAGTTACTTAATGGCTCTGCTTTTTGGATTCTCTCAGCTTCACTTCCCTCTGCTAACTGCTTCATCTTGGTATTTTTTCACTCAGGTTTTGGAGAGTACGAACGATTGGTCTAGTCTAGTTCTCCCTGCTGGGCCATACCATGGTTGGCCAGCTTAAGGATGGACTGCTGTCTAGTTTAATCGGCTGGGGTAACCTTGGTTTTGAGCCTTTTCATCTGTAGGGGTGTAGAGGCAGAGCAGGCTTTATAATGTGACAGACTGCTTTATCCCTGGCAAATGGAACTTCTGGCAGGGAGTTAGAGATAAATCTTCAAAGGAGGATGTTTTTGCATATTATGAATTTTTGGTAGTATGTAGACAGTCAAGAAGTATCAATAACAGATTGGAGAGTGATTATTTGGAAATAGGATGTTTAAAGCATATACCTCAAATGATTGCCCATCCTGTGATATTTCATGATTTTGCTCATGTCACTTTCATCTGGAATGGTCTCCTGTGCCTCCCTTTCACCGAGCTAATTCGGGATCTTTTATAACTCTGTTAAGGAGGTTTCCCCCTCTAGAGAGTCTTTAAGGGGTTCAGTGATCCTACTGTGTCTCCTCCCTAAAACCCTTCGCAAATACCTCTTATGATGATGAACACACTTATATTGCCATTGTCCATCTCAGGTCTGTTAAATTACTCTCTCCTGCATTAGAAGACCATTGATGCCAGTGTTTGGTCTCATTAATCTTTGTGGATCTAATATTTACCTAGCAATGCCTGTCACATTATTGATGCTGAGCAAGTGTTTGTGTTCCTGTTCATTTTTTGTTTTTTGGATTGAATTTCTCCCCACGGCCTCCTAAAAAGTGAAGGAATAAACTCTCCAAGGTTAAGTGGTATTAATTTTAATTTGATAAATTAGAAGGGCATCTGTTCCCTCTTTTCATACGCGTTAGAATTTTCAGAATTGTTCTTACCTTCACCGTTGAGCCAAAATTTGCTTTTATGTGGTTGTTACCCGTGACTTTTAGTGCTATTTACAGAAGTTTGGCTAAAACGTTGTGGTGATGAAATCTATAAACTTTGATAGGACGATTTTCTGCTTGGGCTAGATGATTTCTGCTAGATGACTATGTCCACCTGGGGTTATTTCTGCTATAGCTTTTCAAATCTTTGTGACTGAATTTCAGAGAAAAATCATGCGTGATTATTTTTATTTTTTTATTTTTAGTGGGTGAGGGCCATGATTCCTTTTCGTTTATTAAAATGAAAAAAAAATGTTTTATTTATCTTTGAGAGAGGGTGAGTGGGGGGAGGGGCAGAGAGAGAGGGAGACGCAGAATCTGAAGCAGGCTCCAGGCTCTGAGCTGTTGGCACAGAGCCTAATGAGGGGCTGGAACCCATTAACAGTGAGATCAAGACCTTGAGCCAGAGTCAGACACTTAAGTGACTGAGGCCCACAGGTGCCGCCCCCTCCCCATTTTTTAAAAATATTTTTTGAGAGAGAGAGAGAGAGTGAGTGTGTGTGTGTGTGTGGGGGGGGGGCACGCACGCATGCAAGCAGGGTGGGGTGGGGCAGAGAGAGGGAGACAGAGGATCCGAAGCAGAATCTGCCTTTGACAACAGCAAGCCCACTGCGGGGCTCAAACTCTCAAACCGTGAGATCATGACCTGGGCCAAAGGATGATGGTGGCACTTTTATACCTGAAAACCTTGTAGAAATGTGGAGAGGTCAATTTTGCTAGCTTTGCTTTAGAGGCAAATGCTTCTTGCCAGGCATTATCACCCTCTCTTTCCCTAGACTGAAGAAGTTATAAAATAGATGCTGAGGAACAAAATCCTCCACGTTTTGTAAGCAAAACTTCATTTTATTTTGTAAATACACCTCTATGCCTTTCTAAAAGATAGTCCCCATTTGCTGAAAGCAACCTTCAACGCGTACTAAGGGAGTTGTTAAAAAAAATTCACTGTTAACGTTATCAGTGACCACACTCACAGAAGGAAATAGGGAGTTCTGAAGTAAGTGCATTCCCAGGGGATTGTCTCTGTCAGTCTGGAGTCTGTCAGACTGAAGCATATGGACTGACCTGGCCTTTGCTGAGGCAGGATTCCGCCCACTCAGCACCTTGGCGCTCCCATGCATCTTGGAATGCACTAGAACGGGTCTTCTCTGTCCACATCTCCCCGACTCTTGCGTCTTTGCCTCCAGCGCATTTGTTTTGGGAGGCTGTCAAGAGAACCTGCTGATCTTCGCTTTCTTTGGCAAGAGATGAGCCAGGTGTGGGCCTCATCTGAAAGGGTATTAACTGCTCTCCTTCCTCCTTTCTTGCTGTCCCAGTTCCGGTATATTACTCCTAGTACTCTGTGGCATTGGCTCAGCTAGATTAACCTTCCTTATTCTGCTCACACACAGAATTACGGAGGAGAAAATAAGGCAACACGACCATCATCTTTCATCAGGATGAAGGATTATGTAACACAGCAAACTGTTAAAATAGCTTTTAGTAAAAGAGAAATAGTGTGTTTTTACACCCTTTGGAACTGGAATTTGTTAGACCTTGAAATCCTTTTCGGACTGTTGCAGTAAATAACTTACTTTCTGCCGTCTTGTTGAAGATTTTTTTTTTTCTTCTTTATTTTCATGCTCACCTTTGAAATATCTTAGGGAAAACAACAGTAAACTGTAAGTAATCCTATTTCAAATTGAGTGTTCTTTTTCTTCTGGATTACCCATGTTTTTCTATAGACCTATCTTAACAGATTTGAACCAATCTGTGACTTGGGTTTTGACAGCATCTCTTTTGCACTTTTGTCTGATGAGACAGCAAAGATGAGAAGGTTATGGTTCGTGAAATAACATTCTTTAGTTCTTAGGCAAGTCTGCCTGTAGATTTATGAATGCTGATTTGGAGGCTACTGGGTCAGAGTTGATCTAGGGTAGAGCTTCATTCTTTAATTGGAAATAATTATTTCTGTTTTCACTCCTAACTATGTATGATGTCCCATGGGTTTACCATTAAAACAAAATGAGTTCTTACAAATAGAGTATCAGTACAGGGAGAGAATATGAACTAATCATTTTATGTGTATTCCTGGTTCTTGTACCATGGCCAAAGGAAGTTTGGTTATGCTTTTAAACCTTTGTTTTCTGACTTCCTGTAATTGGAGGAGAGACGCCATTCACAAGAAAAATACCGTAGAGTGCATCTAGATTGAGTGGGATGGTGGTCTTGCTCCTTGGTCTGAGGTAGGATGGTCCGTGATGAGGCAGTATGGGTAAGGGTTGGAGAGAATGAGATAATAAGGCTAGTCAGAAGAAAACACACGTTCAGGAGTTTCAGGGTAATAATTTTGGCAATCCCAATAACAGTAGTTGTATGTTTTGGGACTGTGAAGGAGTATAAATAAAGTAGATTTTAAGTAACAACAAATGTCTTCACTTTTCAAAGATAAAGCTTTTAAAGAGTTACTCAAATGACAAATGCTAGGACTCCTTTATGGCACTGGGGACATCTACTTCTTAAAAATATTGTTGTGTAGCAGTTAGGATTAGGAGGCTAAGAGATACACCATGGTCTTGAAGCAAGTTCAAGGTTGATTTCTATGTCCTGTACAGAGTCTAGAGGAGGGTGGTGTGGAAATCCACTGTCACCCCTGTCCCCAGGTTCACTCATCACATGCCTGTCATTCTCTGGGTGCCCTCATAATCTAAGGTAGTCGCCGGAGCTACAGTGTATCTCGTGTTTCTACAGAGTGGAAAAAGAGCTCAGAAAGGCAGAAGAGCCAGAAGCGTCCCTCTTAGAGTCTGTTCCCTTTTTGCATCCTTTACTCAAGCCTTGCTATGGAGAACTTAGTTACGTAACTATCCCTAGCTCGAGGGACGGCTGGAAAATAGATTTTTTTATTCCAAATGACATAAGATATTTACTTGTCACTTGGGGGAAAATAACCTTTCCAGCTTACTGAGAGGGTTGTTAAGTCCATTTGTACAAAGTACAAATTGGTGTAATTTACAAAGGTGGAAGGGAAGTGTGAATGTTGGACAAGGTAATGAACGTTCAGTGTCTTGGCTCCAAGGGGGGCCTGTAGGTGGCATTGCTCTGGGGTACTTTCAGTAACGCATTTCATTCAAAATAAATCCAGTAGTGTTGATAATGATGATGATACCTTAATGAAAATTCCCTAAGACTAAATCATCAGTCATTTGTTTTGAACATAGCACCAGTGAATGGAACTTTCTGAAAGTTTAGATTGAGTTTAAGAACTTCACCCAACAAATCATCTTCTAAGTTTGCTTTTTCTATCGTTGTAATTTTTATTTGGATGTCCATGTGTATAGCCTTTGGCTTTTGATCTTTTCCTAGTTTAATCACAGAGTTTAGTTTCTTCCAGATATCTGAAGACTTCTCTGAAGACTATTAGACTTATGCAAAATCAGTCTGATAGGACTTCTTGGCCTTCAGAAGGAATACATCTTTAAAAGCATTTTTGCTGCCAAGGGAGTCGGGATCCTGTATCTCTGCTTCCTTGACATAGCAGATACAGCTGTGGCTTAGATTGTGGCATTATAAATGTTTATGGAGAAGCCCTTACTTGACAGTAAACCATAAAAATAATGTTTGACTGTATAGAGTTAGGGTTATTTTGACGATCAACTTAATGTGCAAAAACGATTTCCCCAGTTAAATTCATACTCATGTTTGGTATGCGTAGTTTTGTGAGTGGGCATGAGTTTTAGGAATCTGAATTTGATTTGGGAGAAGTCATGAATTCTGAAGAGTGCTCCATTGATACTCAGAGACTAAGGACCTCCATCTTCTCTAAATGCAGCCCCTTTGAAATGTTCCATATTTAACTATGAGGCTTTCCTTTCTACAAAGATTACTTTTTTCTAGAAGGATTGTGGACCTTTATGATCTGCTAAGAACTGAACTAAATAAGTGCTTATAAAACTACTAGCAGTCAAAGACTTAAAAATTGGATATTTGAGCAGGATTTAAAAGAAATGAAATTAAGCCATAACAACTGATCCCGTTTCTCAAATGGTACTGAATTGTTACCACTACTGCCGGATCTGCTTTATAGTCCCATGATCAAGCACTGTGCCACACTATTGCTCCGGTCTTACTTGAGCTGGCCTAGAAAAAGCAGGCAGAGGGGAAAAAAAAAAATTGAGCCACTTGCTCGTAAAGCAGACGTCAGAACACAGCAGATATTCTCCACAGAGGGAAGCAAGTCAAGGGGGGCAGAAGTCAGTTCTGTGGGACAAACATTTAGTTGTAATTTCCTATTCTTAATCTCGTGGAGAATGTCTGAATGTATCCAGATCTCATTTGCCATTTGTAGAGTTGGCATTTACACGGGAAGCAATGTATGTTTTTGCAGTTCCAAATGTCATGAAAATATAAATGAAGTGTTGGCAAGCACATGGAGCAATGGGAATGTTCTCCACTGCTGGTGGGAGTGTAGGTTTGTACAACCACTTTGGAAGGAAATAAAGTTGAGTGCCAGCATATTAACGATGCGGGCAAATCTACTCCCAGGTATATATATCTCAGAGAAATTGTGTAATTATAAGATGACCTATGCGCGGAATGTCCGTAGGAGAAATATTCACAAAAACACAATATTAGAAATGTCCATCAGTAACAGACTAGATTAATTATGGAATTCTAATTTCCTAGTATGCTATACCGCAGCAAAAACCGATCCAAAAACATGTGCATGAACCACAGCTATACAATTCACAATACATTTTACAAACATAATTTGAATGCAAAAGCAAGTCACAGGAAAACACATGCAGTTTGATTTCATTTCTACAAGGTTCAGAAACTGCAAAGCTAAGCAACACGTTCTTGTAGGATGCCCTATATTCGTAGATAAACTATAAAGAAAAGCAAAATCAGGGCACCTGGGTGGCTCAGTCGGTTGAGCATCCGACTTCGGCCCAGGTCTTGATCCCACATGCCTTTGAGCCCCACTTTGGGCTCGCTGCCGTCAGTGCAGGATCTGCTTCAGATCCTCTCTCCCCCACTTTCTGCACCTCCCCCGCTCACGCATGCTCTCAAAAGTAAATGTTTCAGAAAAATAAAAGCAAAATTGCAGATGTGGTTACATGTTAGGGCAGTGGTTCTCAGCGGTGAGTGATTTCTGCCCTCCAGGGGATCCATGGCAATGGCTGGAGACCTTTTTGGTGGCCACGACGGAGGGTGATGGTACTGGTGTCTAGTGGGTTGAGGCCAGGGGTTTCGCTAAACCTCCAACCATACACTGGCTAAGCACATTATATGGCTCAACGTGTTGATGGTGCTGAGGTTGAGAAACTCTGCTCTGGGAGAGTGGAGGGGAGGAGGAAAAGGCTTTAAAAGTTTCAGTGATACTCTACTTCATAACTTGAA
Organism: Prionailurus bengalensis; assembly: GCF_016509475.1. Taxonomy (NCBI): domain Eukaryota; kingdom Metazoa; phylum Chordata; class Mammalia; order Carnivora; family Felidae; genus Prionailurus; species Prionailurus bengalensis. The sequence goes on from NC_057343.1 coordinate 199,934,281, forward strand.
TGGCATGCACATGGTGTTTGCCTTATAGTTATTCTTTAAGGTACATATTTCCTTTACATGCTTTTTTTGTACATGTTTTGCAGCACACACACAAAATTCTAACACAGTTTAATGTTTTCTTTTTTCACTTCAGTCTCTGTCAGTTGACTCAAATGCCCTGAGCCCATTTCTTAATTCGGAAATATGGGGTGGTATTGGGACACCTGGATGGCTCAGTCGGTTGGGCGGCTGACTTCGGTTCAGGTCATGATCTCACCGTTCATGAGTTCGAGCCCCATGTTGGGCCCTGTGCTGACAGCTCAGAGTCTGGAGCCTGCCTCGGATTCTGTGTCCCCCTTGCTCTCGGCCCCTCCCCTGCTCTCTGTCTCTCTCGCTCTCAAAAATAAACGTTAAAAAAAAATTAAAAAAAAAAAAAGGGTGGTATCTGTGTAGAAGACCATGAAAGGATGTAAGATTCAATGATAAAATGTCTTGACTTTTTCCGTTGAAGGCCTAAGGGGAGGGGTGTCTGAGACTATGGATGGGAGATACAATGGTGTTTACTTCTGAAGACCAAATTATTTCCTCAGAAAGGCCTTAAAAAGACTCGAAGTCTTTTTCCCACCTCTCAGAGAAAAATCCTTCATGTGAGTGCACAAAAAGTATAAGGAGATTGTTAAATGGATAAAGCAAGAATTCTGAGTAAATGAAAGGACCACAGGTCATATGGTTGAGGGCAGGGAGCCTAGCCCGTGTCTGTCCTCGTATCTTCCGTGGTACCTTGTACAGCACCTGGTGCAGGATGAATGCTCAGTAGCTGTATGTTCCATTTATTCCATTAAAGCGAGCAGTTCTCAGTTTTGCCTTAGTTTGGATTTAAGAAGAATCAGGTTTTTATTCGTTCTACCACTTCTTGTTTTAGCTGCTTGTCTCCACTGAATATCTTTTTATGTATTTTATATATTCACTCGATATGCTGGGTTTTGCATATAACATTTAGTCTCGAAACAAAATCGGATGGTATTCATCTGCAATTAGATGAATAGGTTACTTGGGAGCTACACAGGCTTTGTTTTCTTTTTTGTTTTGTTTTTTGTTTTTTAAAGTTCCTCCGTGGGCATGATTTTTGTTTTTTGATTGTTTGGTTTTTTTTTTTTTTTTTGAGTCCTCTGAGAAGCAGATGCCAAATTGGGATTAGGCACGCAAGAGAAGAGTTAGGGAAGTGTCTGTGAAAGGCTAAGGGGGAGGGAAGAGAAGAAAGAGAACCTTCAGAGCGTGCTGCCGGTTCGACTCCCTTGAACAGAGCGTGGGAAGAAGGAAAGAGGGTTGGCCGTGGTGGAGCTCGAGACAGCAGTGAGGTCCTGAGAAGGTCTTGCTGGGGTCCTTTGGAGGCCTCCCTGTGCAGAGCTGCCTGTTGGAGGAGCCCCGAGATGGGCAGGAAAAGGCCTGACTTTGGGCCCTCTGCGTGCTCGGGCCCCGGCTGTCAGCAGCCCAGCAGAAGCACAGCCTCCCGTGGTGGACCTTGTGGCAGCTGGAGGCTGTCAGTTCTCTGTGCTTCTCTAGATGGGAGGTCTGAGTGTGGCCGCTGCCCCAGGGAGTCAACGCAACAGGGTATTTACAACTGGAACCTGTGAGTACTGGCACGGTTGATGCCAGGAATTGTTTAGTTACTCTTGAGCACCTCGCGTGTAGTCTGGGCTGGGGACCAAGCAGGTGTTCGGTCTCTGCTTATTTAATGAAGAAGCTGTAGCTGTGAACTAATTCTAAGGCGGATAAAAATTGTCCCTAAAAGGAGAACGCTGCAGGCTGGAATGCTCCCCCTTTCCCACTTCCCATGTTGAAGCTCTAACCCCCAACTTGATGGTATTTAGACACGGGGGCCTTTGGGGGCTGATCAGTAGGTTTCGATACAGTCATGAGGGTGGGGGCCTCACGACGGGATTAGCGCTTAGAAGAGACGTCAGAGTTTGTGCTCTACTCTGGGCTGCAAGCACACATGGAGAAGGTGGCCTTCTGTGAGCCAGGGAAAGAGGGGCCAGAACTGGATCACATTGGTACCGTGATCTCTTACTTCTCACTGCAGGAAGACATAAACTTTAAGGCGCCCATCCTATGGTATTTTGTTATGGCAGGCCACCCAGACTAAAACACAGAGGGAGGAAAAAAACCTGCGAAATGTAAATAATACAAACCTGAAATCTTGTTGGCACCTGTTGAAACCGAATGCTAAATTCTTAAATAGAAGAAATTTAAGATCATGGGTGAGACATGGTGTTCGGTGACTTTTATTTCTACGTGTTTTGAACTTTGCCAAATAGCAGCTGATTCAGCTCTTAAAAAATGAAAGAAAAGCTGTAGTTCCTACATGTTAGGAATCCATAATGTGAAACGAGCAAGACCGAAATGGAAGTTCTCAGCATGTCTGTCCTGTGTATATTCCAGGATATGAATGTGTTGTATACAGGCGAATGCATACTGAACCTTAAGCGTTAAAAACTTTAATAAAAATCATTACTGAGACAACAGAGGATATTCTGTATGCTGTCCACTCTTCTCCCAACATTTGGAATAGATAGAGCATTCTCTAGGAGTTGAAATGCTTATTTAGAGTGCCCTAAGTCAGAAGGCTGAAGAAAAATTTACATCTGGTCTTCTAGGCAGAAGATTTAAGCCATGGGTGGGGAAAACTTTCTCAATGGAGTTATAAAGGCTACCAGGTTGAAACAGTGAAGCAGAAAAGTCTTTAGAACCAAGCCTCTGCTTGGAGGAGATAGCTCTTCTGTCCTGTGCAGTGTAGCACAGGAGGCAATGTGTGTTCTCTTGAATGTGATATCCTGTTGTATTACAAAGGAGTAATTTAGTTTTTGAAACAAAAGGAGTCCTGTTACGTGGATCTTAACTATTTTGGATATTAAACAACATTCATTGGGTTCTGGTCAGGAGGAAGGAGGGGAAGTAAATTCGGGCCAGGAGTTTACATTACAATTGTGCGTCTATGATTTTATGAAGTCCTGGCAGCGGAGGTAGGCCATACTTGAGAATGTGTTCTTGAAATGAGCCTTCTGCAGTCACCTGTAGATTAACCGTGGGCTAAAGGGTGCGCTGGGGCATAGCTGAGGACTTGCCTTTGGAATGGGTAAGTGCTCTCACAGGAAACTCCGGCTCTGGAGACTTCAGAGCTGCGAACTCTAACCATCACAGCAGCTGGACGCAGTGGTAATCTGACCATCTAGCCACCTTTGTATCAGACTGTGAACCCCGTTGATCAAAACTAAGTGAAGAGGGGCGCCTGGGTGGCGCAGTCGGTTAAGCGTCCGACTTCAGCCAGGTCACGATCTCGAGGTCCGGGAGTTCGAGCCCCGCGTCGGGCTCTGGGCTGATGGCTCAGAGCCTGGAGCCTGTTTCCGATTCTGTGTCTCCCTCTCTCTCTGCCCCTCCCCCGTTCATGCTCTGTCTCTCTCTGTCCCAAAAATAAATAAACGTTGAAAAAAAAATTAAAAAAAAAACTAAGTGAAGAGGCCTTGGGTAAATCAAGCCGGGTCAGTTAATCACTCCTCCTGGGTAAAGCACAAAACCCCACTAGACGATTGTTGCCTTTCTGTATCCAACACCTGCATGAACTCAAATTCTATCTAGTGATGGAGATTTGACTGAAAGAACACCAGTGAAATCACGTGCGTGGTTAGCGCTTTTGCATAGTAATAATTCTTCTGACTTTGCAGAATGCGCCAAATGCTATTTTACTAGCAAACTTTCGTCCTTTAGGACAATAACAGTTGGTAAAAATGGGATCCAGATTCATCCTAAGGTCGATTCATTCAGTAGTGAGTAGTGCTAATCCTCTGATCTAGCTATGACATTTGCTCATACCTGCTACCCTGCTCATATTTCAGCTTCTGTGACTGTCCCCCCAGGAGGGGATGAGGAGAGCTACCTTTTGCTAGTACAGTAAAATGGGAAAACCATTGTATATTAATACTGTTAATACTGTGTGTTATTTAAACCACTTATTTCAGTCTAGCTTTTCAGGTCTGAACAAATGCTACCCTAAACTTCGACTGAGTTCTTCTAATACCTAGTGGCACATGTAAGGACCCTGCACTTCTTTCTTCTTGCTACTGAAGCAAATCACTACAGATTTTGTGGCTTGGAAGAACATAAGTTTATTCTTGCTCTGGAGGTCAGAAGTCTGAAGTAGGTCTCACTGGACTAAAGATGTTGGCAGGGGCTGCGTTCTTTCTGGAGGCTCTAGAAGAGTATCCAGTTCTTGGCTTTTTGGGCTACTGGGGGGCTGCCTATATTCCTTGGCTCGTGGCCCCCTTCCAGCAACGGCAGCACTCCAGCTGCCGCTTCAGTTGTTACGTCTATTTTTGCTGTCATGAATCCTTCTTGGTTACAGCTGACCCTCCAGTCTCGCTTTTTGTGAGAATCCTTAGTGATGAAATTGGGTTTACCTGGGCGACCCAGGCTCACCTTCCCATCTCAAGATCCTTAACTTAATCTCCTCTGCAAAGGGCTCTTTGGCCACGTAAGATAACATATGCTTGGGTTTCGGATATTGGGATATAGACCCCTGTTGGGGGCGGGGATGGAAGCATCTGCCTACCACCGGCAGCAAAGAGAAAAGTATAGAGCACTCAGTACAGCTGGTCATCATTCCTGGAGGGAAAGAAGATCAAGGTAGGCAAGTCCTGATGCTCAGTTTAAGATGTTATCATCGTGTAGAGCACCAAGGTTAAATATGTGTGTCAGATAGACTGAAAGTCCTATAAATGGGCTCTTTAAATACTCTAGCAACAAATTCAAGAGCAGGTTTAATATGTGACCACGTGGAGAGGGCTGCTGTTGACCATACCTGTTGTGCTGCTTGAAGATTCCAGCCTAAGTATTGGTTGTAAGCTGTGTGGGGTGTGGAGATGTGGGCAGTCATGATAAAGAAGTGAAAACGCTCCAAGACTCCTCAGCTGAAGAAACTCAGCATAATTGTAGACTTTAATGGAACAGAGGTGAATTAAGATACTGGTTTGGCTGTTTTTAATAAAGATCAAAATAATAGTGGCTTAAACAGTAAGATTCTCGTGAATCCATTAGAGACACAGGCTCCTTCTAGCTTGTTCTTCCATTGCGCAGGTTATTCTGCTTGTGTGCCGGCTGAAGACCGCTCACCACTCCTGCATCTTTGTTAGTCTGTGGGAAAGAGGAAGTGGAGGACCAGCAGTTCCCTTTATGGGCATGACCTTGGGGTTGCACACATCACTTCCCCTCACCTCCCAAGTCCTGGACCTTGAGTCGTAGGCCTACTTTACTACCAAGGAGGTTTGGAAATAGGGACTGTAGTAACGATGTAAGTAACTGAGGATTTTGCCCCTAAAGGGGAAGAGAGAATGGACAGTGGGGGAAATCTGCAGTCTTTTTTCATGAGGAAATGAGCTAAGGCAGGTTGTCTGATGGCTGACGCACAGACCACCGCAGTATACCTTCAGGAAAGTGTGTAGAACAGTCACTATTGCCTACAGCCATTGTCCACATAGACATTGATTGTGTGCATAGTGTGATTTTGTGTTTATGAGAAGTCCAGCTTCTGGTTGGAGGGATAATTGAGACTTCATAAGCCAAGATTGAATCTAATGATTTATAAATATCAATATATGTATTTTTGTCCAGACACATGCACATACATGGTTAGTGTTGGTGCTGGCAATTTTATTTTGGAGGGTGTAAGTGGGGGATTATATGCTTCATAACCCAGGAAGTGAGAGTTCAGGATTGCTTTCTTCAGTAAAGTAACATTTTGAGGTTAAGAATATCTGGCTAACATTGCTAACTTTCCAGGCAGGGGAATTTAAAGTTTTACATTTAGTGGACCTGTTGGGAGCTGCAAATATCCCTTCTAAAAAATCTGTTTATACAGAATGAGTTATACCATGGAATGTGTGAGATGGACAGGAATGCCTCCTTTTTTTTTTTTAACAGCTTTTGCAATTGGAGCCTAGATAAGAGCAAGATTAAATCTGTTTGGTTTAGGTGTTCTATTTTGGGGAATGAAGAATGCATTTGTTTTCTCTCTCTCAAGAACGAGCCTGGTCTGCTGCCAACCTGGAAGAGTCGAGCACGCTCCATTGAAGTCCTTCCCATTGACTCTGACCCAGACTGAATCCACTCTTTCCACCCCTAAAACCGCCCATGGGCTGTGCTTCCTTCCTCGGTGACTGGCACAACAGGCCATCCAGCTGCCCCTCCAGGGACTAGGCTCAGTCCCCACCCCTGCCCTTCTTTCTCATGGTCTCCACCCCAAGATCCTGACCTCCCTTCTCTGCTGCCCTTACCCGGGTCTAGCACCACCATTTCTTGTCTGGAAAACCCTAACAGCCATCCACCGCCTAGCTGGTCTTGCCTTTCCAGTCTTGCCCCCTCTCAACCCGTTTCTCCACTTTGCAACATGGCACAGTCTGCGAAATGCGGATGTGCCTATGCTAAAAACTGCTCGGTAGTCTCCGTCGTTCCTTCTCTGCCACCTCGTCGACCTCCAGCATTCTGTATCCTGGGCACAGTCCTCTACTCTCAGCTCCTGGTCTGTTCTTTTTAACTTCTGGCACTTTGTACATGCTGTCCTCTCATCCTGGAGTGACTAGCTGTCACCTCTTCTGGGAAGCCCTCCATGACCCTAAACACCTGGGTTGAATGCTTTTCCTAGGTGTTCCCTTTCTTTGTACTCGGGAGCCTTTCACCAGCCAAAGTGCTTGTATCACTCTGTCTTTGAATCGCGGGTTACTTTTTCTTGAGCTGTAAGTCAGTAAGGGTGTCCCTGTTTCTCTGTTCCCTGCCTCCCAGCATCTGATGGCTCTTTGCCACATCACTATCACCATTGACCTTTACTGAGTGCTTACTAAGTGTGCCAAGGCCTTTATAGATTAACCCATTTAACTCCACAATCTTGTGAAGAAGGCACTCTTATCCTTTATAGAGTGGAAACTGAGTTATAGCATGGTTAAATGTCTTTTCCATTTGGTGAAGATAGAATTTGGAGCTAGAATTTAAGTTGATTTATGCTGAAGTCTAAACCCTTAGTCCTCACACTTTACTGCTTTCCAGATAGTAGATACTCGATATCAATTAGTAGAATTTAATCTAGGAAAGTTTGTCAACACTTTTTTTTTTTTTATTCAATGACATTTTTTAAAAGACCAGGCTAGTTATTTTGCATGATGTCTTTTAGCTTAGATTTATGTTATTATTTCTTCATGGTCAGATTCATGTTAAGCATTTTTGGAAGGACTACTATATATGTGACCTTGTGTCCTCAGTTCATCTCCTCGAGGTACTTGATGCCAATTTCCCATTTTTGATGACTGATGCTAAATTCACAATTAACCTAAATCTGAGACTGATATTTTCTAGCTTTACCCAAAATTCAGACTGTTTCCTACCTATTTAGAATCTATAGTATCCTTTATACACTTACTGCACAATCTATATCTTTATTATGAAACTTTTTTTTTTTTTAATGTTTGAGAGTGTGCAAGCAAGGGAGGGGCAGAGGAAGAGGGAGACAGAGAATCTGAAGCAGGCTCTGCCCTGTTGGCACAAAGCCCAATGTGGGGCTCGAACCCACAAACCGTGCGAGTATGACCTGAGCTGAAGTTGGATGCTCAACCGACTGAGCCACCTAGGCACCCCTGCACAATCTATATCTTTTGATGATAACTTTGTAGCATATTTTGAGGTCAGATAAGGGACTATCTAAGTTAAGCAGGGCTTGCTAAAGTTTTAGAAAGTTTTTAGGTGTAGAATATTTTGATCTAGATGGAATCTTAGTATTTTTCCTCATTTGGATTTTAATAATACCTTATTATGGTGTTAATACACAATGCATTGTATCCCTAGTGGTTCTTTTGGTTCAGCTGTTCGCTTGAAAGTAAAGAGTTCAGCTTTCATGTTTGTTCCATTTTGTCACAGATGGTCCTTTTCAGCTGCCTTCACGGCTTGATGGTGTGAAATAGTGGCTGTAACTGCAAATATATCATCGATAGTAGAGAAGAAATTCTAATTATATATTCTCTATTAACTAAATTTACATGTAAAATATATTTCTCATCTTGTGTAGATATCTTAATTTTTAAAAACAAAGCAAAAAGGCAATAAAAATGGACTAGTTACATGAGGATCATTCTTTACAAAGGGCCTTTGTGAAATTTCTTTTGGTAATTATCAACTATAGCTGTGTGGTTGGGTGGAGAGGTTCTTTTCTTGATAAGAAACATTTGGTCATTGAACTTGGGAACTGAAAATGTTTTTAATTTTCCAAATTAAATGGCATAGTGGCCCCTAACAAAATATCTAGTTGATGGAAATTTCCACCCTAGGAAAGGTGCATTTTTATGTTGTCTCTTTTCACGGGTGGTTGACTTTGTTTTCTTGAGAAGTGTGAGTGGTTAGTCCTCAGGACTAGTACTTTTCTCTTGATAGAGGAGAGTAACTCCATTTTTGTCAATGATTAAAAATTACTTAAAGAATGCAGTCACTATTCAGGATATGGTTTACCCGCATTCATAGCTTAGAAACAAAATTGTGCTCTAGACTTTAAGCAGTGCCAATAGATGATGAATGTTGGGTTTAGAAAGGAGAATATAATGGACTCTGGTGATTGGTCTTTGCTTGGTAGAACTCAAATGTATGTAAATACTGAATACAGAAAGTGAATCTGGAAGAAAGGCTTTTTTTATGCTTATAGCATTCGGGAGAATCCATCTTCGTCCTCTGTTGTTCCTTTGGGTTTAGCTCGGGCTCTGGCATGCAGTTAGGTGCACGGTTGCTATTCGTTACCTGGTCGCTATGCAGTTGTTTGGGTTGGGGGGAAACATAGTGCCTTACCAGACTCCAGAAGGCGCTGGCAGCTGCATGTTGCGGGTGCCCAGTGAATATTTGTGGAATGAATGAGTAGAGCTCCCATCAGTGTCTTGAAATTGGTATATACCTGCCCCTAGGATACAGAAGACTTTCTAAGAGTTCTGTGGGCCCTGATATGACTAAGGAAATCCGCATCCATCTGTGTGGATTCTCATTTCACCCTCGCTTTCACAACTCCCCAGCTTCCAGTTAGGAGAGAAAGTTGCTGCTCTTGCTTTTCAGTTTTCTTGTGGTGCACTGGCCTCAGGTAGAAAAACCTCCAGGGTACAGAACAAAGGAAAAAGTCAGAATGTGGTGCTAGCGTTGAGAAAGTGAATGACTCTAATGTGGCCAGATAAATTATTTTCAGTTCTTTGCTTTCAAGAAAATTGAAGGCAAATGTACTCAAGTTGTCAGCTCATCATGAAAAATAACTTTGATAAGTCATGACTTATTGTATAATTAGAAGGAAGCTGAAAGAACTGAGTGTGATACCATTCTAGCAAAAACTTCTATTCCCATCTATTTATAAGAACAAATTTCTCAGGGTTTATGTCTACATAAAAACATGAAAAGATAGCAATAGAATTGATATGGAACCATATCTCATTCTAGGGATAAGTAATAATCACCTATGCTTCATAAAAAAAATGTGGATGGGCTATACTTTTTATTTTAAGAGATATATTTCCAAAAAGCTTATTTTTTATTAATATGGACTTACCAGGGATGCCTGGGTGGCTCAGTCAGTTAAGTGTCTGACTTCGGCTCAAGTCATGATCTCACAGTTTGTGAGTTCAAGCCCCACGTGGAACAGCACAGAGCCTCTGTCAACACAGAAGCTGGAGCCTGCTTTGGATACTGTCACCCCCTCTGTCTCTGCCCCTCCTCTGTTAACCCTCTCTCTCAAAAGTAAACATTAAAAAGAATTAAAAAATAAATAAAATGGACTTAGCAGCCTTTATTACATATTTGTTTTGGCCAATTGTAGACCAGCAATAATTTTATAACTCAATCCAGAAGACCCTTTTTTTTTTTTTTTAAACATTCAAAACTTGCAGGCACAGGAAATTAACACGTGAAATGTATACACAATTCATTTGCAGGGAAGCATGGTTGAGTAGTAAGAGGTTTTCAAGCATAAAAATACAAAAAAAATTCTTTTGGGAATATGGAAAAGATGGATTTAAGAAAAGAATAAAAAATATGGAAGGCTGAAGAGGAGCTTGTTCTTTAAGTTTTTCAAATCTCTATGGTATTGAGAGCTTTTTATTCATGTAAGAGATCAACCGTTGTATTCATAAATGTGGGTATTTACAAATTGGAGTTTGAACATGACTTGAAAGTTAGTGGCCATGAGAAACGAGTGGATAGTGTGCCTTTTCTGTGATTGGGAACACGCAGAAGGAATAGTTTGAGAAGCAAAGAACAGCATGGCATTAGGTGTTTTTGGAGGTGCCATGTTGGAAATACATTGTTAGAGTCTAAAAGCAGTGTTAGAATTAGACATTTGTAAGGTAAGGGGGCTCTGTCTCTGGTTCATTGCACTACCCCTGTTGCTCAGAACACTGCCTGACCCAAAGTAAGCATTCAGTAATGTGTCAGATGGATGGATATAATTTTGGAAGTCTTCCAAATAGGATTGCTGTTTTACTCTTTGGCCCCATTGGTTCATTAGGTGCCTTCCTTCAGTTTCCTGTTTCCTTTCTCCATGGGGCTGTAGGGTTCTGGACAATGGGCTAGGAAGCATATGTACATGCATTTTCCTTATTATACTCCATGACTAAAATGCCGCCTTTTCCCTTTTAGTGCTTATCTCTTACAATTGTGATTCCTTTTTGCTATCTGTGCTGTGGGGGTAGAAAAATCTTCAAAAAATTTTTTTTGCTTTATTATATGTTACTATTGTTTTTTGTTAACAGTGACAGTGATGGGTTAACTGGGACATTTGAACTGCCATTCTTTACCTTTATCTGGTACAGGTTCAAAATACAAACGATTATAGTTGGGTTATCACAAAACTGTTAAAACAATTAATTTTTTCTAATTGTATTTTTAAAAATGCAAAATTCACTGCAGCCTATGATTTTTTTTTTTTTTTAAGTGCTGTGCCATTGACCCTGTAATCTCTGCCTTAACATTTCCCCAACAATAGTAAGCGGCAACTGGAAAACTTGCTATATTGTTATCCTGCCTTCCCATTGCATCCACATGATCTCAACCTGGATGAGAAGATAAGCCAGAAGTTTTACTGCCCAGTGGCCCCCTTAATGCCCAAATGTTACTTAATGTGCCAGTGGCTAGCAAAAGGAATTTAAGTGCCTGTTCATTTCACTGAATTTCGTCATCCAGTTTTCTGTCTCAACTTTTAATTTGAAGAGAACACAAACTAAACTTGTGTGCATGGGGGTGGGAAGGTAAGCTAACGTAGGAATTAGAGAAAGCTTTTAACAGATTTAGAAGTGGGAAAAACGTTCATTTTAATGATAACGTGAAGATACAAGAAGAGGCTCTCAGCTCTGCTTGGCAGGAAAGAAAGATCAGTATACTTTACCATTATTTTGTTAGAGACTGGGAAAAAGTTGTCCGTTGGGTTTTGTTTCTTCCCATGACTGCAAACTCTAGATATATGATATGAAATAGGAATATTAATTAGTTAATGAAGGAAGGAAAATAGATAACTGGAGTTTGATTTTTTTTTTTTTTTTTTGGAAGAGGAGTTTTTCAACAGTTCTGATTGTCTAAAAATCCCATAAAGGTAGGCAGATTTGTGGATCGCCAAGGCAGGTTCTGATTGAGGCCCTGCCATTTAGTGGATTGATAGTGGGCAAGATAATATAATCTGGGCCTTGTTCTCTTCTGAAAATGAGTTTGAATGAAATTCTCTCTGGAATTGCCCGCGGTTCTGCTGTTCCCATCTAAGTCTTGGTTGGAAAGCAGCATTGAAACTAGAAGCTTACGTGTGGCTTGAATCTTCAGAAAAAAGGTTGTTGAAGAGAGGCAGGAATATCCATTTGAATTTGGGATTTTGTGTGGGAGATGGACGTTTTATGTACAGAAAGGTTTGTTGGGAAAATAGATTTCTTAAGTGACAGATGGAAATATCAGATCCTGAGGAGAAAGGGCCCTTAACATGCATAGACGCGTTCATCTCAAAGTACCTATTCTATTAACTTGATGATTTGGGGGAAAGGCCTTGTGTTGAAAATCTGTATTATCCTAGATTAACATAAAGCACTAAATATGATTAAACTATCAATTTAAACGTAGATTATCCCCTGAGACCCACGAATGTAAAACTCTAGTTTACTAGAGTCTTCCTGGAATTTTTACTTGTTCATTCCTAGAGGGTAAGAGCCAATGAGACCTGCCCCAGCTCCCTTCAGAAGAAGTGGTGGGTGTTGTGTGGGTGTGGGTGAGGTGTGTCTGTGAGAGAGCTTGATTCAGCTGTGTAACCTGTGTGACCAAGAAGTATGGACTAATCTACCTGCCTGTCCTGAAACTCCGCTTTCTGCTCTATAAAAGAGAATTAGACTAGATATCCTCCAAGGGTGTTTACAGTGCATGTGCTGTATGATTAAAAATATAATAAAACTGAGGCTTCTGAAGTTCTCTGGGTTTATTTCCTATTTCACTGCCAACATATTTATACTCCATGTATGTCCAGTTCAGTTTGGAAAATGCCTGTCATGAAGGGATCTATAGATGATTCTAGAAGGCCTTTCTGAGTTAGCTTGATAAGTTTGAGCATGGTGAGACATCTTATCAGAGATCTACCTTGTTAATTCATATGGTTCAACTGAATTGTGAACCATAAACACCAAAGGTTAAAAATGAGGTCTATTAATGGGTGTGGTTGGCAAGGAAGAAAGTGTTCTCTCCCGTAGGATATGTGGCCCAGGCAGTCTCCCACAGGATGGATGTGGCTGGCAGTGCTGTGATGTTAATGACCCAGTTAGACTGTGGCTCGCTCCTGTCAGGTCTGTAAGGAGTCATGTTGGAGTTACCTTCTGACCTGGGAAACGCTGTTCCCCACCTGCAGCCCCTCTCTCTTGCGATTGAGAGCAGGGATTGCTTCTTGTGGACTCTTCATCTCTAGGAGATAAGATCAGAAGCAGAGGAAACTTGTTTGGCTCATACTGCTAAGGCCTATCCAGAGAAGCAGGGGACTTACTCATTAACCAGGCTGCATTCTAAGTTCTGAGCTTGAGTGGTTTGGGGGCATTGGTGGTGTCATTAATTGACTCAGGTTGGGACTACGGTGAAAAGTCATGATTGTGTGACTTTGGGCACATTTCCTTACCTCTTTTAACCTTGGTACCCTCTTCTATAAGAAGGTTTGGACGATGGCATTTGAAAGTTTCTTCTAGCTCTGATTCTGTCAAGAAGGATGACGCGGTCTTTGTTGGGATCTCAGTTGACAGCAACCTGAGTTTCATCCTGTTGAGATGATCTTGCCCCTGTAAGATAGGAAAAAAAATATGCTGTGCCTTTTATAAAGAATGTTCTCAAATAAGGGTTTGAAATCAGGAGGATTTTGATTAAGTAGTAAATCCGCTTAACCAGAGCCCTGTGTTTTCTTGGTGTTAGGTCCGCTTGGAGCATTGTGGTCTTTGAGTTGGGTTAATAGGAGTGGGACCTCTAGTGTTTGTACTTAATTAGTTCTTAGGGTATTAAAGGTGAGAGACCAGACTCAGAAGCAGCAGACAGGAGATAGTAGCTCTAGGCATTTCTGAGGAAAACCATTTGGAGTTCTGGAATTCATGTAATGAATCTGCAAGGTCAACAAACTAGGGAGTGGTGGCTTGGTATCTGGGTAGTTCTGACAATGAAGCACTAGATAAAGATGGTACCATGGGAATTGGGGTTGCCCTTCTTCCTTTCTGCTTGTACAGAGAAATGTGGTTTGTATTTTTTTTTTTTTAAGTTTTTTGAGAGAGAGGTGGGGGGAGAGAGAGAGAGAGAGAGAGAGTGTGTGTGTGTGTGTGTGTGTGTGTGTGTGTGAGCGAGCAGGGGAGGGGCAGAGAGAGAGGGAGACAGAGGATCTGCAGTAGGCTCTGTGCTAACAGCAGAGAGCCTGAAGCCGGGCTACGACTCATGAATGGTGAGATCATTACCTGAGCCAAAACCAAGCGTTGGATGCTTAACCAGCTAAGCCACCCAGGTGCCCTGAAATGTGGTTGGTATTTTCACTCGAGACAGCTCTGGGTAGGAGTTAGAAGAATGTAGGAAAAAGTGTGCAGAAGGCGGGTTTCACATTCCAAAGTGGCAGTACTAAAGATCGCCACAGTAGGGGTCTCCCAGCAGGATGGCCGAGGGAACACGCTCACCCTTTCCTCCACTCTTGGTCTTGAACAGGCATGTGGGCCCTACCTGAAAGCTAACAAATTTAGGTTCCTTTGGGGAAATGCTTTCAGACCGTAGAATGAATTCTAGCACTTCTTCTGTTTTTGTGTGTCTGTATTAACCGAGTCGAGCTGTACCGGTAAAAGGGGTGGAAATTCTAAGGGTTTTCTGGGTAAATATCCTTCTCTTTGGTTAATGTTTGATATCTGCATTACAAGCAGGATGCTGGCCAGGAGTAAGAAAGCATTTTGCTAACCCTTAAGTGTTACAATTATGTTGTGGTTAATGTTAAAAGAGCATATTGTGTTGTATACTACTGATTGTCCAGTCTGTCTGAAAGCAGATTACTTCATCATCCTATTATGTTTGTCTTTTCTCTGGGTTACAGAAAGGTTATTGTAGTCCTTTACCTTCACTGCAGTGTAACAACCTGTGAGCTAATAGTTGGCTTTTTTAAAAGTTTATTTATCTTGAGAGAATGTGTTTTTGCACAGGGGAGGGGCAGAGGGAGAGAGAGAGAATCCCAAGCAGGCTCCACGCTGTCAGCACAGAGCCTGACGTGGGGCTCGACCCCACGAACTGTGAGATCATGACCTGAGCTGAAATCAAAAGTCAGACTCTAAACCGACTGAGCCATTCGGGCGCCCCTGATGCAGTTGATTTTTGACTGCCTTGTCTGTAGATGATGACGTCCTAGGGGCATAAAAGCCTGTTCAGATCCTGGGGTCTTTTCTTTTTCCTGGTCACCTCTAACCTGTTTCTTTTTCAATCCATTTTTGGAGAATTTCAATTAGTTTCAGTATTGAGAAGGAGATGTGTGGGGATAAGTAAGTTAACAGAAATAGTTGCTGCAGAATCCTTCTTAGTCCTGCAAAGAAATGATTTGGGGTTATCTGTTGTTTTTCATTTTACTCATGTCTGTGCCTCTGGCATGAATACTCACGAATTCATGATAGAACTGTTTGACCGCAACCAGCCCCTTGGGTGTGCGGGGGTTGGGGGGTTGTGGTGAGGGCAGCGAGGGGGGTGGTGAGTGCCCCATGGGTCACACCAGATGAGTGCCGGGTCGGCTCTGAGCGATCCCAGTGTGCTGTTAGGCGCTGTCTGTGATCATCACACACTCACAGACCACCGTGCCCCGAACTCTGAGCTGAGAGCAGAGCTTGCTGGGAGTGGAGATGTGTGTCTCTGCTGGACAATGAGAGTTGAAGTTGCTACCTGGACTGAATACAGTCTTGCTGCTCTCCTTTGGACTGGTCTCTGGTTGTCTCAAAGGTGTATTTGCCTTATGGAGTCCATGACAACTTTTGGCTTTCCTGTTCTGCTGGGGTGCCTCCCTCTCCCAAGACCTTTCCTTGGCTCCCGGGGCTCAAGGTGGTACTGTGGGCCTGCAGTCCTGATGTTTCTTAGCTCCGGCTTCACAGGGACTCTTGGGGGAGAACCTGAGCTTTGCATCCTGGGCCCCTCTCCCTCCATTCCACTTCTGATCTGGGTGCCTTTCCCTTTGCTCCACATCATCTTAAGCTACCTTGGGGACTTGGGCTCAAGATCGAGTTCAGGTGCCTTGGGGAGTTTTTGTGTTCTGGAGCTGTTTTAGGGACAGTGTGGGAATTATATTTGATTTAGGATCAGCTTAGGATCCAGAACTTGTAAGAGAAGGCAGACAGATACTCCGAGAGTAGCCCTTCAAGGATTGGTAACTGTTTCTTTCTCAACACCACAATTTTCTCTTCAGTTGTCACCTCCTTCAGATCCTTTTCTGTTTTTTTTTTTTTTAAGGGGGCTAGCTAGAAATAATACATGAATAAAATAAAAACCCAACGTCCTCTGTGAGTATCCATCTATGTAGGAGGATGGGTTGATTTCTGAAGGGCTTTAAGCACCAGCAGCCTGTGGTTCTGATGGTCTGGCTGACTTAGCTGGTGTCTACAGACAGTTCCCCTACCTCCACTTAAGTGTGTTTTGCAAATACAAGGTGTTATTGTTATGGCAGCAAATAATGTAAGTCAATACTCCTGTGTTTATATATGGCTCTGAAAAGAAACCAACAAGAGAGAAGAAACCAACAATTGTGGTTAGAAAACAAGTACCTATCTGGGTTTTACTGGGGGTGCTTTCTTTGTGTGGGCTTAGAAAGGAGGCAGGTTTTTCCCAACAGGAAACCAGTAGCCTCGTCTCTGACAGGCAACCAGATACGTGGGTTATATCTTACCAAAAATATTGTTTTAATTTTGGAAATGATACACGATGATAGAAATGAATCCAACAACTTAAGTGCTTATTTATGTTGAACTTGGTTCCATGTGGCCCTGACTCTTGGCCCCTTAGACCCAAAGGCCGCAAGCATGATTTATTATCCAAAAAGGAATTCCTGACAAAGGGATTTGGCCTAGTTGATCTTTCCAGTACAAGTCACAAGTTGGGTGTCCCTCTTGGGTGAAGTGTTGCCTCAGGATCAGTCTGCTGCCCTGGGTTTTGGGGTGGGATTGCCCTAGTGGGGGTGTGGTCAGGGTAGGTATTCATTTCTAATATAAACATGTATGATTATTTCTTTAAAATCAGTTCCCAGGTGTGAAATTGAGTCAGAAGTATGGACCTTTTTAAGTTTCTTTTTTTCTTCCCTAATATGCATTACTAGTGTCCTGCCAGAAGCGTACTTTGCACTTACACCAGCTAAGTGTGAGTGTGACCACTACCCTCTTGTACACCTCCTCTCAAATCTGGATATAAAGCAAAATGAAACCTTTACCACTTAAAATAGGGTCGTGTTAATTTTGTATAGCTTCAAAGTATCGATTTTTACTTTGCATTTTTTACCAGTGAATTGAATTTTTTCCATGTTTATAGGGTGATTTGTGTGTTTTAAACTCTTTCTCCTCTGTCATATTCTTTTTTTTTTTTTTTCAACGTTTATTTATTTTTGGGACAGAGAGAGACAGAGCATGAACGGGGGAGGGGCAGAGAGAGAGGGAAACACAGAATCGGAAACAGGCTCCAGGCTCTGAGCCATCAGCCCAGAGCCTGACGCGGGGCTCGAACTCCCGGACCTCGAGATCGTGACCTGGCTGAAGTCGGACGCTTAACCGACTGCGCCACCTAGGTGCCCCAGTCACATTCTTTTTTTAATGTCTATTAAAAGATAAGCTGATGGGGCACCTGGGTGGCTCAGTTGATTAAGCGTCTGACTTCAGCTCAGGTCATGATCTCACAGTTGGAGTTCG
This sequence comes from Prionailurus bengalensis, assembly GCF_016509475.1. NCBI lineage: Eukaryota > Metazoa > Chordata > Mammalia > Carnivora > Felidae > Prionailurus > Prionailurus bengalensis. The sequence goes on from NC_057343.1 coordinate 199,951,713, forward strand.
AGCCCCAGGTCAGGTTCTGTGCTGTGACAGCTCAGAGCTTGGAGCCTGCTTCAGATTCTGTCTCCCTCTCTCTCAGCCCCTCCCTAGTTTATTCTCATTCTCTCTCTCTCTCTCTCTCTCTCTCTCTCTCTCTCTCTCAAAAATAAACATTAAAAAAAATAAAACATCTCTGTTTAAAAAAAAAAAAGCTGAGGCAGATTAAAATTTGAGAGTTTATCTGAGCAAAAATCAATTTGAATCAGGCAGCTCCAAAGATTTTTAAAGAGAAGAGGAGGAAACAAAGCAAGAAATGGTCTGGCTGCAGCTTAAGTAGGTGCATTATTTGGGAAAGCCTGGTTGGCGGTTTATGATTGGTTGACCTTAGCGTTTTGATTTCTTAACCTTGAAGCATTTCAGGCTCAGGTTTTGGTTTGCTTTATGTAGGCTGCTAAGGCATTACAGCCACCTTAGTCCAATGGCCTTGTTTAATTAACACTTTCCCTTCCAGCCATTATAACAAAGAGTAAGTGCAAGAATAAGATACGATTTGGATTAGTTTGGGGAATTACCTAATTATATATGTGTCCATATTCCTAACTAGCCTTTCCTGGGAACGTAAATTCCTAGAATTGAAGAATTCAAGTCATGAAAACCAGGTTACAAGGTCATGGCCTTTACTTGCTCAAGGTCACAGTTCACTTTTTCTCTCCAGACCTTGACTCTAAACAGATGAGATAGAAATACACGCAGATCACAACAGGGCTGGGGTGAGGATTTTGAAAAGCCAGCAAAGAGCTAGGAAGACCGGAAAGCGACTGAGAGTTGCTGGTGTCCAAAATAGGAGAAAGAACACAATGTGCTCAAATGCAAAAGGCAACCTGTGCTAACGTGATTTGCAAATAACTTCCTATTACATTTTGTATCAACAGCCTTGTTAAGCTGGGTCAGTCCCCCACCAGCCCTGTTGCTCTTTTCCAGATAAGGAAAGCAAGGCCAAGCAAGCCAGTAACTGAAGGGCACACAGGTTCACGTGTCTCTGTCTTCAGGACAAACCATTTTGTACTGTACTGTAAGGGAGGGGGAAATTTCCTTCTTTTCCCCAGGGTTCTTCTAGCTGGTTTAGGAATTAAACCGACAGACACATCAACAGTAGAAAAAAACTGAAGTTTTATTTGTGTGTGGAGGCCGAGGAATGAAACAGACCCAAAGAAATGACCAAGGCAGACAGTTTTATAAGTTTTAGACAAAGAGACAAATTTGTGAGGAATTGACAGAATAAAGAAAACAGGTGTCTGGGAGCTTTAATTAGTAAGGAATTCGGAGCAGCATTTAGGCTGAGGTAATTAGGAAAAAAGATTTGTTTCTAGAGCTTTCTTGACTAAAGTCCCTATCTCTGGTGATAAGGGTATCTTTTTACTTCTTGATACAGGGAGGGTGTTTTTCACATGGGAGATTGGTTTCCTGCTTTCAGGGGAATGGGGGTGTGGGGGGGTGGTCTGAGTGTCCTTGTATTCGTTTCCCAAGAAACTTCAAAATAAACATGCCATTGTGGTACATCTTGGGGTGGCCTGTCCTGGGCCCCTACACTACTTTGTGCCAAGCACCAGGCTAGGAACTGGGGATCAGAAATATTTTGTAAGGATCCTTTATGCAAAACCATCGTGAGGGTGGGATTTAGAACCATTGAACTAAAAGAAGCTGTTCCTTTACTCCAAGTCCTTTATGACTTATGTGTTCAGATTAGCTGTAAAAGAAAAGAGACCTCCAACTACTGCTGTAATTGGTCCTCAAATTCTAGTGGTGATGGGTCCCCAGAAGTTAGGACATTCTTTCTGGGACACCCCAAAGTGTTGAAAAACCTAAGCTTCAAATAATTGTTAAATCAGATTCCTTACATAATAGAAGCTTATGTAGACGAACTATATAGAAAGTACCCAAGCTTAAAACCTGAGCACATCTTGAAATGGAGACCAATCTAGTCAACTTCCCCCCTCTGTTAGTTGGCAAAGGATCTTCATTATCTGGTTTTGGGTAGTGGAACAACGTCTATTCAAGACATAGAACATCAGTGCTCCATGGGAACAGAGTTTGACCATTGTTAGTTTAATCCACAGGAGACTTTTTTTTTAATAGAAATTTTGCGATAATCCCAGTTTTTCTGACTGTGTTCCATCACTCCAGCCTCCGTCTCCTCACTTGTTACAGATCTTGAAAGATTGCCAAAATTTGGGAAGTTCTTTTATCTTAGAAAAATACTGATAATCTTTCTGGTTGCTTAACCTTATGCAAGTACTTATGTCATTTTCAACAAACTGAACTGTTACCTTAATTATTCAGTTAACCGTAACTTTAAAATCAACCTACTTTGGTTTTCTCGCTGGCTTGGCAAAGCACCTGCTTGTATTGAGCTGAATGAGCTTGGATTTTCATTTGGTGATACTTTAATCAGCCCCTCGGTTCCCCCCTCCCCAGCTGGTGTTGATTACATGCTGATTATTTGGGCACCACTCTTCGTGTCGTATAGGAGTGGTATAGACCAGCTTCGTGATCCAGCATGTCATTTTGACCAATCCTGATCGACCCTTTTCCCATGACACAGAGCCTCTCAGTGGCTAAGCTGCTGAAGGCTTGTCCTTGGTTATATGGATTTGTCTTTACTGAAAACTTACAGAAATGTGAGCAAGTTCAGGTAGCAAAAACATAGGTGGGCTTCTAGGCAGCAAATGTATTCCTTCTAAGGAACAGCATAAGCATCTAAAAACCTGGACTTTAGAACTTTTCCTGATACTCTTTTGCAACTGAAAGGGTTTGAATAAATGAACTGTCTTTTGGGGGCAGCGGGTTTTTGTTTTGTTTTTGTTTTTTGTTTTTGCAAAAACTGACCTACTGAGGCAGTCTCTTCCGTAAAGATTTCCCTTAACTACTACATTAGTGCATCTTTTGCGTAGAGTGTTGAGGCCCTTTTATTGACTGTTGAGAGCATTCCAGAGTTGAACACGCTGTCACCTGCTGAGTTTGGTTTCTGAGCTCTGCCTGATGACTCAGACAGTGGCACCACCAAGGCCATAGCTTCTCAGCATTAGCCTGCGTTTTGGTGATAGTGTTGAGTAGCGTTTGTTTTGTCCCAGTATGGAGAAATTCAGAGAATTATAAGTTACCTTTTTTCATTTATTCATCAAATAGTTGCATGGGCCAGCTTTTTGCATACATCAAATTACAAGCCATTAGAGTACACTTAAAACCTACCTGTGGAGCACCTGGGTGGCTGTTGATCAAATGTCCGACTTCAACTCAGGTCATGATCTTGAGGTTTGTGAGTTTGACCCGTGTTGGGCTATGCTCTCACAGAGCAGAGACTGCTGCTTTGTATCCTCCTTCTCTCTCTCTCTCTTTCTCTGGGTCTCCCACTCCCCCAAATAAACAAAAAAAACCTATGTAGAAGTTACCCTCTGCTTCGGTGGTTGTCAACATTGGTTCTTGGGATAGCATGGGTAGTTTTAAAATTTTTCGGGGGAGGGGCAGAGAGAGAGGGAGACGTAGAATCGGAAACAGGCTCCAGGCTCTGAGCCATCAGCCCAGAGCCCGACACGGGGCTCGAACTCACGGACCGCGAGATCGTGACCTGGCTGAAGTCGGACGCTTAACCGACTGCGCCACCCAGGCGCCCCAGCATGGGTAGTTTTAAAAAAGGCTAGTGGTTAGGGACGCCTGGGTGACTGGGTTAAGCTTCCAACTTTGGCTCAGGTCACAATCTCATTTGAGCCCTGCGTCAGGCTCTGTGCTGACAGCTCAGAGCCTGGAGCCTGCTTCAGATTCTGTGTCTCCCTCTCTCTGTTTCTTTTCCTCCTCTGCTTGTGTTCGCGTGCTCTCTCTTTCTCTGAAATAAATAAACATTAAAAAAAAAAAAGCTGCTTGTTAGATTTATCCTGAGATTCTGATGTAATAGATTTGTGGTATGGGCGTGGCATTGTTTTGTTTTTGTTTTTTTCTTTTTGAAGTTTGTTGACTCATTTTGAGAGAGAGAGAAACCCAAACAGGCTCTGTGGTGTTAGCACAGAGCCCAATGTGGGGCTTGAACCCATGAAACCGTGAGATCGTGACCTGAGCCGACATCGGACCCTTAACTGACTGAGCCACCAGGTGCCCTGGCATTGGGGTTTTTAAATGTTCTCCTCTGTGATTCCAATGTGCAGACAAGATAGAAGACCATTGCTTTACAGTTAATTACACTCGTAATTGGGACACTCTGGGTTTACCTTATGCTACAGATGTTCTTAAATGAGAAAGCATGGTGGACCCTGAGGAACTTAAGATGAACATCTACTTGTTGGAGTCCTGTCCCTGGAGATTCTGAATCCGTAGGTCTGAAGTATTTAGGAAAAGCTCCTAAGTAAGCATGCAGATAAGAGGTCACAGGAGCTTGGGCAGCACAGGTTAACAGAGGTCTGAGGTATTGAGGAACGGCTCCTAAGTAAGGGTGCAGAGAGGATACCGTAGGAATTCTGACAGTTTAGCAGAGGTCTCGGTTTTGTTTTGCCACCCCTGAGCGCTACAGGGAAAACATCACGTCAGACTTCTCGGTGTTGACCAGCATTAATATTCATTTTTAAAAAGTCTGGCTTTCCTTAGTTTATGCATGTGGGAAAGCATCCTTAGCAAAGAATGAGATAATTAAATCAAAATACTTAGACGTCTGCCAGAAACGTATAGGTGTTTATCTTCTTTGCTTCAGTTCAGAACATGCTGGAGTTTTTTTGGCCACCTTGGAACTTCTGAAGTATGCGTTTTATCATAAAAAGTGTGAGGCCGTAATTAAATCCTACATCATTGTTTGCTTTTCTTCTCTTCTTGCCTGAATTGGGAAGGGGTTTTAAGTGAATCACTTCCTAGGCCTCTGTGAAAATTGGCAGTGTTAGGTTTATTTTAACTTTTACAAGCCATGCTTAATTTGGGAAAAAAGTGATTTAATTTAATAAAGCATTTGATTGAAAGTCTGTCTGAAGTTAGATGACTAAGTATATAAAACTAACTTTGTCACTGTTGAGAGGTAGATCGTGGGTTGTATAATTTCAGAGTGAACTGTTTCAGCTGGACTAAAGTGGTGGCCCCGATGACCTTTTCTGTGTCCATTTGTAATTCTAGAGCTCTCCACAGCCAACATGGCACTCTCTCCAGTACCTCTGGACTCTATTTTGTCTCCAGTGGTCCTTCCATCACAGTAGCCAGCAGTTTGAGATCTCTTGGGGTCCTTCCCTACTACCCATGTCCTTACACTTGCCCTCTTTACACTGTACTTCTCTCCTCAAGACCCCCAGGGTTGTAGTCCCTCTTCTAAGTGACCTTCGTGTCTCCTCCTCAGAAGTTCTTGGACTTTGATCTTTTCAATTCAGAGGCAGCAAAATCAAGATTTACTTCTCTCCATCAAATTGTTCCTCCTCCTTTTGATGATTTGGAATATCTGGTCTCTTCCCTGTTGTCCAATTTTATCAGCCCCATCCACATACCTTTTTCTACCCTGATCAGCTTGTACCCGGTCTATGGCCATCGAATGTGTCCCCCAGAGATCCAGTCCTTAGTCCCTGCCACTGCAACCCCGTTTCTCCTGGCATACTGCCAGAAACCTCTACAGTGCCTTTGGCGGGCTTTCGTACACATTCATTTGCAAGCTCTCCAGGGGCCTCTGTTGCTCCTTAGCAATTCTCTTTACTCCTTAGACTAGGGCTCTCTTACTTGTCCCCAACAACAGTTAAAGATCTTTTCTTATCTGTGAGCTCCAACCACATGCCTTCCTTCTTTACGCTCAGGAAGTCGCCTCACTAACTCCTTCACTGAGAAACTAGAGATAGGAACTCTGCCATGTTTCCTCTCTTCCAAAAGTGTCTCTGTACTTCTGATCTGTCTTTTCACTGTTCCCTTCCAAGGCTGATTGGCCAACTGTGCTCTTCTGGTTCTCCCTTGAACTTTTTACCATTACCTTTTACTTGTACATCTTCTTGGGTCTTTCTTCTTCCGTGGACTCTAGTCTCTCCTATTCTAACCACCCCCCCCCCCCCACCCCGCCAATTTGGTTTCCCTGCCATTGCCTATCCAAGTCACTGTCTCTTTTACTGACAAGATTTCCTAAATGAACAGTCCCTTGGGAGTTCTCCTGTTTCTCCTTTCACCAAGTGCAACTAGATCATGGCTTTACCACCCCAATTCAACTAATCTTGCATATATTCACTGTTTTCAGCCCCCACCTCCTCTGCCAACTTTTCACACAATTGATTGCTTTTGGGGGGGGGGAGTGGCTTCTTTTCTAGTACTTTAAATATAACTAATTCCTCAGTGTTCCATGCTTGGTCTTTTTTCCTTATGTCTTTTTTTTTTTTTTTAATTTTTTTTTTTCAACGTTTATTTATTTTTGGGACAGAAAGAGACAGAGCATGAACGGGGGAGGGGCAGAGAGAGAGGGAGACACAGAATCGGAAGCAGGCTCCAGGCTCTGAGCCATCAGCCCAGAGCCTGACGCGGGGCTCGAACTCACGGACCGCGAGATCGTGACCTGGCTGAAGTCGGTCGCTTAACCAACTGCGCCACCCAGGCGCCCCTTTCCTTATGTCTTGAGATATGAATTCATCCATTCCCATGACTTGTTTCCTTTCAGTGCTCGTTAAATTTAACATGTACCTAATGAGTACCAGGCACTAAGGATTTAGAGATGAGCATGATAAACTAATTGCCTTCGAGGAGTTCAACAGACATTTATAGAGTACCTAGTATGTGCCAGACCCTTTCCTAATGAGTTACCCGAAGTCCCTGGCTTCACAGAGGTTACAGAGGTTACGTTGTATTGGGAGAAACCCACAGTCAGTAAGTAACTAAATGCAAGAGTATCAGTTTGCAATAAGTCTTGGATACTTACGAAGCTGTGAGGAAAGGAATGCATGAGGTGTGGGAGTCATAGGAGACCTTCTCTACTAATAAGAAACCTGCAAAGCCAGGTAGCAATAGAGGAGACAAATTATTTAATCTGTTTCCTCATCTATAAAATGGAGAAAGTAGAACACCTACCTCCACAGGGCTGTTTTGAGGATTCGAAGAGGTAATACTGTCCATGTAAAATACTTCATACAGTGTCTGTCCTGTCTCCCTTCCTCCCCACCCCTACTTTATCAGTAGATCTTTCACTTGGCAAACTCAACAGGGCCAATGAGCATCTGGTAAACAATTAATAGAAAAGATGTACTAAGAATTTGACTTCAAGAAGCTATAAGAAATGGGAGCAATTATAGGAGTTGATTTATAGGTAGAATTGGTAGCCTTTTTTTTTTTTTGATGTTTTCTAACAGTTTCAATGTTTTTGAAATGACACATTTAACTCTTTCTTGAAGCAGAGTCAATAATCTTAATGTCTTCGAAATCCAAAACATGAATGTGAGATTAAGCTAGAAATTGTCTTTTTTTTTTTTCTTAAAAAGGGAGGATTGGAAGTGTTCTGGCAATTAGACCCAGTGCTTACGGTTTCTTGAGTAGCTCCTTTTTCCTCCTACTCCAGGTTTCCACCAGCTATTTCCTGGAATTAGGGTTCATATTTTGTCTCAGGATGGAAACACTTCAAAATCAAAAATTTTTAATTTTTAAAATTTACGTTTTCACATTGCCTGTGAGATCTAAGAAAAGAAAAACTAGTTGTAGCTTGGCCATTTTTTCTTGACCTGGGAGAGCTCTCGTTGGAGTATGATAGTTTTAATAGTTCAGAATGTCCTGAGAGATAATCCTCCAACTAGAATCTGGACTGAGTGTCAAGGAGGGAAGATTTTGACCTGGACTTTGGGTCTAGCAAGTTATGTGGATCCAGGACCACTTCGTTGGGCTGCAGTTTGGTACCTGTGGAGTGAAGAGACCATGACCTGGGTGATCTCTGTGGGCTCCATCAGTGCTGAGAGTCTATGATGTTTATACTAGAGCGCTGTAAGTTTTCATGACTTGTGTGTTCCTGGCAAGCATGTCGGTGATGTGGATTGTCCCAAGGTGAGTGGGCATGCCCTCTTACATTTTTTGTTACCAATGGACATTGCTTGAACACTGGTAATGGGAAGCTGTTGGTTACCAGTAGGACATCATCTGTAGGATTTTCAAATGAGCAAGTAAAACTTTTGAGAAATGAGGTGTGCAGGTTTGTCAGGAAATGTTGGAGTAGTAGACTGGCAAAATGTGAAGGGCTGAAATCAGAGGCAACCGGGTGTTTACTTTCAAGACAAATCTTATTCCTGTTCATCTCTCTAGTTTCATTGCATTGTGGTTGTTAGAGTTCTAACAGGTTTTTAGTACACCTGCATGTCAGGAACTATGCTGGATTCTGGGTTGGATGAGGTGATTACTGTGAGCAAAGATACATAATTTCAAGATAATGTAATGCATGCTAAGATAGAAACAGATACTATTTGCCCTGGTGGGGGTGCCGGTAGAGAAGGAGCCGGGCACTGAGGCCTGAGGTCCAGGACAGGCTTCCTGGAGAGGCTGCTATTGGAACAGAAGTATGAAAATGTATTCACAGTTAGCCTGCTGAAGACCACTAGAAAGCTCACTTCCCAGAGGAACATCATCAGCAAAGGCACACACAGTCTGTTGTGTGGAGGCAACTACAAGCAATTTGCTGTTACTCAGGATGAAGTACATGCAGGAAGTAGCCCGAGAAGGCCTCAGGGAGAAGCCAGGCCTGGAAGACTGTATACAACATGTAGACGAGGACAGACGCTGTGGCCAAGAACACCGATTCCGAAATTAAACCTTCTAGCATCAATTCTCGGCTTCTTTCCAAGTTCCTTTCTTTCAAAGTGCCTTTTCTGTGCCATGGTTCTTTCGTTGATGCAATGGGGACGATGACTTCTACCTCACAGTTAGTCCTAGTATTTCGATCCGTCCCTGACAATAGGCCCTATGTCTGTGGAGCTAATGTTATTACTTGGGAGCTACTGAAGGGTCTTGAGGGATGTGAAACCATTCAGTCACTTGGCATTTACTCAGATTAGTAGGTTACTGTTTGGGGGTTGGATTTTAGGGTAGGGCTAAGCTTCGAGTCAGGGAAACCTCTAGGGGGTACTTTCTGCAGTGTGGGTATGAGGCAGGGAGGACATTGGTAGTAGGGATTGGGCGGATGGAGTCCAGAAATATTTAAAAGGTAAAAATGATGTCAAGTGTGCTGAGATGAGAATGTTAAGCAGGATTCCCTGATTCTGGCTCAGTGACAGATGGTGGTTGTGTGCCATGAACTTACATGTGGAATGCACAAGGGAACGTGTTTGGGGAAGGTTGGTTCTGGCCATGTTGGGTTTGGAGTATCTGTGGGATGTCAACATAGATGTGTGTACAGGAAACAGTTTGCAGTGAGAGTCTGAGGCTTGGAGGGAGAGGTCAGGGTTAGAGCAAGAGATGAGGGGAGTGACCACTCATAAGGTCATGGTTAAACGTAGGAAGCGGGTGAGTTCACTGGAGGGAGTTTGTAGGTGAGCAGAGACTAAGTGGAGCCTTTAGGACCAGTAACAATCGAGGATCGTGAAGATGGGAAAGGACTGACCAGTGAAATAAGAGATTGCACATAATAATGGTTTGGAAGAAATGGAGATTTGTTTTAAGAAACAAGGAGTCGCTTCAGTGTGGAAACGGGGAAGATAAGATAAAGGGTGAAAAATTTCAGGCTGCTGGGGTTGGCAATATAGAGATGGGTCATAAATGATCCTTTCCGGGAGGGTTACCGGCGACTCTCCATTTTTGATGGCACAGCCATGGGGTAAAAATTTGTTCCTCACCATCAACGCTCTGTCCCCATCTTATTTGACCAGTGTACCCCAGTGCTTCACAGGTCCACTTGCAAAACCAGGAATCTTGGCCCCACCTTGTAAGCCCCATCATCTTTATCTTTTCTCCGCCACATCTATCAACCCGTGTGCTCCATTTACAGCAGTTCTTCTGCTATTGTTAGCTTTTTCTTTTATTTTACTTGATTTATGTTTGTCTCTGATTTGAGCTCTTAATTTGCATAACTGCCCAACCTGACAAACACGAGCCCACTGAATAGTATATTGATACTGGGCGAAGATGTTCTCTCTACATCAAAAAGGTTACAGACGTGGCCTTTCTCTCATAATCTCACATAGTCCACATTTTTCTGATTGTGCAGAGGAATTTATGGCTTAATTTTTTTAAAAAGAAGGAAGGGACTAATGTTTCTCATAACCTGCTTGTGTTTCTAAACATTCAGCGTTGGCTTTTTTTTTTTTTTCTTTCCTCCCCTTCTTTGTGTTTGGGAGTTTCAAAATAGGGTTTGGCAGAGGAAATGGGACAGTGACGTTTTGTTTTCTGGTTTGAAGTTGTTGAGTTTAGCAGACTATGTTCATAGGGTGTGAATTGCAGGATGTAGTTCTGGGGTCCTCCCTATCAGCAGACCCCACATCAAGGTTATTCTGGGAAGTCTTATCCAGAGCTGACTACAAAATACAGGACTGAACTTTGTCAAAAGGCTAAACAGGAAACAGATATAAATAACTACTCAGTCTTAAATCAGTGCTACCTACTTTCTCACACATATTTTATAATATATTTTAAAAAGTCATTTCCTCTTTTAAAACAAAACCTTTTAATTTTTAGATTTCTAGGTCTCTTTGGATGGGAAACGCTTCACTTTAATGTCTGTCCAATGGTACCCTCCCTTTTAGCAGGGGAAAAAATAATCATTTATTTTCCAAAATGTGAAATCCAAAATAAAGTTTTTGAGAACATGAGAACACAATTTTCATTTTAATGGTCTTTGAATGCAGATAAGGAGCCATAGAACTTTAACAAACTTAGGAGAGCAGACCATTTGGTTTAAAACAGCATTTCTCAAACTTCATTATGCATCCCCTTTCTCAAAAGCCTTTTGAAACTTTTTTTTCATTACCCTCCCCTCCCAATGGCATTTTAATAACACACATACCGTCTGTGTTTTTGCATTGTATGTAAATCTGCTCTGTACACAACAAGGCCTTTTTTTCTTTGCAAGGAAACAATTTTCCCATTGAAAATGCATGGTTTAAACAACAGAGAAAACATGTCTAAGTGCTTCCGTCTTTTGGTTCTATCTAAACCACGTGTAAGTTGCTTGAGTACATTTATAAGACTAATACTCTTTCATGACTCTCCTCTCCTTTTTCAGACAGATTTTTCCTAACTTCCATCCAGAAGGGCCAGAGTTTGACTAATAGATGATAGGACTAATTTAACGCAGATGGTTTTTTTAGGATGATATGGGTAATCTGAGAATATAGGTGATTGTTTTAGTGTTTATCTGAACACTATTGGTTTTCAGCTATTGACTAGCTCGTATCAGACATATTCTATCTCCAAGGCACTAAGCTAGGCTTGGTAGTAAAGAGGCCCAAAGGTACTTAAGACCTCCCTGATTCCAAAAACCTTGTAACCTTGTTGGACAAAATGAACATAGCCAAGGGAAGTTATCCGAGTTTAAATAGAAAAGGTGGTTGCCAAGTGAGAATTAGGGGTAAGTGCTGTGGTTATTTAGAGAAGGGTGAGATGTTCCAGCTAGAGTGGTCCACGAAGATATTACCCAAGAAGAGAGCTGGGCTGGAAGGCTCTTGGGTGGAATCGTGATTGGGAGGATGCACAGGGTGAGCTGAAAAAGCAGGAATGCCCAAAATATATGCCCACCAATTTGCATGATTATCTCCAATACCTGCAAAACTTAATTTTTTCCATGTCTTCTAAATATCTTTCGTGAAGATGGTTGCCAGTTATTCAAATGGTGCCTGATACCTGTTTTTAGGTCCTCAGCTGGCTGTCATACACAAAGGACTTTGTAGTCTCTCTGAACTCAAGGATTGAGGCAAGAGAATTTGAACGTTAGGCTATGTTCCATGGGGAGCCCGATATTTTAGGATGCTTCTTAAGGCCATAGTATACAAGAGTATATAGAATGACAGGAATGGGAAGGGCCTGGGAGCCAGGAGTCCAGTGAGAAAACAGTTGCCAAGTGAGAGATGGTGCATATCTAAATTAGATAACTCTATGGATGAAGGAAAACTCAGCCGAATTTGGCAATGGGAGCAAGGATGGAGACAAGGGGGGCGGATTCAGAAAACATTAAAGAGGTTAAAATGGCCAGCTTTGTTTGTTTTGTGGAAGGGAGATGGAGTGGAAAGGAGGAGTGCCACATTGTGGCTTGGTGATGCTGATGGGGATTTGGTGCTGTGAATGGAGATGTAGAATATAAGAAGAGGAATGGAACTGAGGGAGGCTGGTTTTGCACACGCAGAGTTGTGTGCAGATGTGTGCAGCAGACAGTGTGCAATGGGAGCCCGAAGCTTGGAGAGGTTGAGGCTAGAACAAGAGATTAGAGAGTGACAGCTTGAAGTTAAATGTGGAAGTGGATGAACTCACTGGAGAGTGTGTGCTTGTGAGGAGAACATTCTCCAGAGGAGATTCTGGAACCAGTAATCTAGTGGAAGGGAAGGCAGGGTTGAAAGGACAGGCTGGATCCTGTCCAGATATGAGAGGCAATGATATGAGAGGCAATGGCTGAAGTTCTAGAAATAGATAGCTGGAGGAATGATAGGGTTATTAACCGTTACTTACAAGTCTTAAATCAGAAATGGGCTGGGTCACTTGGTTCAACATCTGTTCAGCACCTGGGATCAATATCCTATTGGTTAGCCCAGTGATTCCTAGAATTTCAGGAAGGAGGTGGTCTCTTCATCTCCCTAGGGATTTTTGGATAATTGCCTGTTTATATCTGTCTCTGGGTTGTAAGGTCATGTCGTATTCAACATGTAGAAGCAGTGTCTACCTAGCAAGGTATCTGCCTTGCTGGCACTAGAGAAAAATTTGTTGAATGGATGAGTGATCAGGGCCATATGTGATGAAGTTTTGGGGTGTTGGTGGGGGGTGGTCCCAAGCCGACGGCCAAGAAAGAAATCTTGAAGACGTCTATGGGGAAAAAAAGGTGATTTTATTAAAGCACAGGGACAGGACCTGTGGGCAGGAAGAGCTGCACTGGGGTCATGACAGGTAACTCATTACATACCCTCAGGTGGGGATGGGGTCAGGGATAGAGTAAGGATCTAAGGAATTTTGGAAGCAAGGTTTCCAGGACCTTGACTGGCTAGCTGTTGCTAGGGAAATGCCATTTATTACCATTTAATAAAACCTCAGTCATGAGACCTTTCAGATGTGTATGGGGGCGGGGGCCATAAGTTTGGAATATGATTGCCAGCATGTATCTCGAGGCAGTTGAGATAAAGGAAGTAGACCTCCAGGATCCTTGAGGTTGGGATAATGTTAAGCCAAGGTTCTCTTTTGCCCCTAGCAAAATGTCGTCATCTGAGGCAGCTGAGCTCCTAGAGGGAGGTCACTCTGTTTGTCTCAAGGACTTGTCAGTGGGCTGTAGGCAAGCAGTAAGATGATTTAATTTTTCATTTACCTTAGTTTCCCACATCACCATGGCAAGCACTTCAACCTCTTTCCTTTGTTCTTGGGCAGCCAGGAATGTCCATGGAACATCACACAGATCCCACCTGGGGGTGGGGGGAGGGTGCTAGCTTGTGCTTTGTCCTCAGCTTGCCCCACCCTCCCTCATCATGTATCCAAAAAATCCAAGAAAATGAAGACTGAGAAAAAGGGCTTTTGAATTTGAGGATTTGCAGATCATTAATGACCTTCAAGGAGGCCAGGTTCAGATTATAGAAAAGAACAGAACCCGGAACAAGGGGAAGAAGTTTATCTTCATTTGTCTGGAGAAAACCCGATGAGGTGGTGGGGGTGGAGTTGGAGCTGATGGCGAAGAAAGAATTCTTGAGATGTCTTTGGTGCAAAAAAGTGATTTTATTAAATCACAGCTTTTTCTTGTAATTTACTAAGATATTTGTAAACTGATGGAGACTCATGTCCTGGAGGACCGTGATCTCTCTCCGTCAACCATTTGTTTTCTTTCCTTTTTTTTTGGGCAGTCAGGGCTACCTGAGGAATATCACACACATCCTACCTGGGGTGGGGGGTATGCTAGCTTGGGCTTGGCCCTCAGCTTACCTTATGGTTCCTCATCGAAACTATTTTAACTTGGCAGTGAAAAAGAACAGGAAGATTGAGCAGAGACAATTTTGTTAGTTTCAAAACAGTGGGGATCTTCACAGATCTTGTACCCCTGTTAAATTTGAGGGTAAATAACACTTGGCTCAGGAAATGTTCCCTTAAAGAATCGTAAACTTTCTAGGACATGCCTAATGTTTCTGGGACAATGTTATGATTTAAGAGATTAAGACCCCGAAACCTATCAATTATGCTTCCCCTGGGTGGATGTAGAAACAAAGAACTGACAAAGGAGTGCTGTGTCGATAATCCATTTGACCTATTTTGAATACCACATGAGTTGCATACAATGTTATGAAGAAGGGCCTCATCATAGAATTAACAGAATAGTCATTAACAGATTTTAGAAACCCAGACCCTCTTTTCTTTTGTGGTCGGGACCCAGGAGGCTTTTAGAACTTGGCGGAGGCTGCGGAGGCTGCGAAATAGCCATCCATATAGCAGCATCGGTATTAAAGCCCAGACCACAGTGCTTTGTTCTTTTGTCAAGAGACAAAGGTGACAAATACACCCTGCATCCTTTAACTGACTTTAAAATGTAGGATTTTGTTTATTCAAAGTTTCTTGGCTCATTTAGTCTCAAGAAGTGTGGAGATTTTTTTTTTTTTTTTCATTTAGTCGGACTTCTGCTCAATTCAAAAAGGCAAGAAAGGTATCTGTTTCCTTGACCACAATCTATTCTGGAGACTTAACTTATTGTAAGATTCAGTGGCTCCTAGTTACGTGTCTTAAGTTACTGGTTTCCTCTGAATATCATCAAACATGTGTAAAGATTTCTTCGAGACCTTATTTGAGGGAAGCTGAGTAATGGGATGGAACACTGTCTTCAAGTGATATTTATAAAGATGGTGGGAGGAAAGATAGAAGTTAATGAAACAACCTCAGACATAATTATAGCTAGGCAGAAGGAAATTCCTCTACTCCTGAATTCAACCTGGTTTCATATGGAAAATTGATTTGGGATCATTATTAGTGTGTTTTCTTGATTCATTTTAGAAATGGAGTGCTTTGAAAAGTTAATCCTGAGATTAAATGCATGTACTGAAATTTCATTTTTTTGTTTTAAAATTTAAAATTTATAAAATACTGAAACTGCCATAGTGCTATCATTTTTAATACTGATGATTAACCTTGTGATTTTTTATTGGCTGCCTTTTTCTTTGTTTAATTGTGTGGAATTAAGGAAATCATTAATGGGGGGAAATGATGTGGAGGATGGTGCTGGACGGGGGCAGATAGTGCCCACCTTGAACTCCCATGTCCAGAGCCTGGCAGGAGGGTTTTTGGATCAAATTGCATTTCTGATTTAAAAGCCCATTACTCTGTAACAGGAAGTGATGGTATTGCTGCCAGTGTAGATTATTTCTTAGCCTGACCTTTATTGTGTTTGATTTTTGTGATTATATCTCTTTTTTAAACTTTTGGGTGTAGGCTAGAGAGAATTCCTTCCCATGTTGTAGGGAGTGGTATTAAAACACGTGGATTTTGTTCAGTACTTCTGTTTCACACTTCCT
Source organism: Prionailurus bengalensis (assembly GCF_016509475.1). Lineage (NCBI taxonomy): Eukaryota > Metazoa > Chordata > Mammalia > Carnivora > Felidae > Prionailurus > Prionailurus bengalensis. Next base: position 199,967,327 of record NC_057343.1, read on the forward strand.
TACAGATAAAGACCCATTCGGTGTGGATGTGACGGTGTTGAGTTTGGGTATGCCTTGCTGTAATGATATTTGACGGAAAAAACTTCGTACAAATTCACAAAACTACTCATGACACAGGTCCATGAAGGACATTGGTGTCACTTTTTAAGCAGACTAGTTTTGTTTCCCAGTGTGAACAGTACAGGCAGGTGGGTAAGTGTTTTCCTTTTGTAAATTGGATATGAATGGCATCTGGAGTTGTTTCCTTTTAAGGATCATATTTTAGGGAGTTATTATGGAAGGATAAACTTGTATTGCTGAAAGGAACTTTTAGACAATTTAGTCGTGTTGTCATTTGGGGGGAACTGAGGCCTGGAGAGGGAGGGTGACCTGTTCAAGATCTAAGAGGGAGAGAATTGCACCTAACTTCTTGGATATCTGCTTTTTCGGCCATTACTTACATTCCACACCACACTTGTCTGTCCTCATTTTGGGTCTGTTTAGTTCTTGGCTTTTATGTCAAAACAAGTGGCCCAAAGTCCTCTAAGATATTTTGCTTTGACCCAAGTACTGTTCACAGCTTCTTAGAATTTGTCACCAGCGTTTAAGAGGTTTTCACACAAAACTTCAGCTTTCCAGCTTCTTTGGAAAAATGAGAGTACTGGGAGGTTGGGTAAGGTTAGGTCCCCATGCATGAGTGACTGCTGCCCCCTTTGGCTGGGACTGGTATCTTTAGGTTCCTCACTTGGTCATCAGTCGCCACTTTGTGCCCCTCATTGTCTTGTACGAATGACTGCAGGCATTTGAATTTGAAACATCCCCTGGTCTGATGAGATGTAGTTCCAGGTTATTTCTTCCCTTCCATGGTTTCTAATGTGAATTGTGTCCCCTTAGACATTTTATGGCTGTATTTAGAGGGATTCTTCTTTTGTGTAGATCTCTCTGTTGCCCTAATGGCCCACCCACTCGACTTCCAGAGCCTGGAGCATAGTACATGATCAATAAATACTTAAAACTGTAGAACAAAGGACCTCAATTGTTTCTGTAATAAGTCAGGTAGTAAATACTTTAGTTTTTGCAGGCTACCTGGTCTCTGCTGAAATCAGTCAACCGTGCTGTTGTGTTATGACAGCAGCCTGAGACAAAAACCAAAAAAATGGACATGACTTCTAGTCCAGTAACACTTTATAAAAACAGCAGACCAGATCTGACCTGTAGGCTGTAGTTTAGTGACATATGCCATGGAATTTTAGTGTTCTAAGAAAACTTTAAGTTACCACGTATTTTTGTATCTGTACTGCATGCTTCTTGTTAAGCCTTTACAATATCCCTCGTTTTTATGAATCTCCATTGCTGCCTACACTAGCAAGAATCTATTTACAACACAGTCCCTCTGCTAGTGAGGAGAATAAAGAACGATGGATAATTTCAGCTTCTCAGCTTAAATACATATTTGTATTTATATAAATAGCAAGCTTTTGTATTTGCCTGAATTACTTTAGACTGTTAAATTCCCAACAGTGTAAATCTAGATTTAACAGCATATTTTCGGACACTACCAGGACAATTTAATGATACTAATGGTTTTAATACACTTTTTTAATGTTTATTTTTGAGAGAGAGAGAGAGCGCACACACGCGCCAGAGAGAGAGGAGGGAGACACAGAATCTGAAGCGGGCTCCAGGCTCTGAGCTGTCAGCCCGGAGCCCGACATGGGGCTCGAACCCATGAACTGTGAGATGATGACCTAAGCCAAAGTGGGATGCTTAACCGACTGAGCCACCCAGGGCCTTCATGATCCTAGTGACTTTAAAGAAGGGAGTTGTCCTGTCATGTCCAGTGGCCTGCCACCTGCTTTTTGAAACCTTGCTGAACCTATCCCTGAGCAGGTAATATTCCACCATTGTTAATGCTTGACCTGTTCTTTAAAATGATTAAATGATTAGAGCTACCTGCGCAGCTATGTTTGCAAGAGGCTAGTTTTGATACTGTGAGGAGTACTCCAATTTTTAACTTCATAAGGCTGTGTACACCTAGAGATATGGACCCAGAGCTTCATTGATGTAAACATTGTATTGAAAAGATACGGGTGACTTTTCCCCTATTGGGAGGATCACAATCTTAACTTTATTGGAGAGCCCTGAGGAGAATGTCTCAGTTCCAATTCTTGGTTTCAAACTGGTTTAAGAAACAAGTAACTGTAGCTTCAGGCATTGCTGGGTTCAGAGGCACAGGCAGAGTCATTAGAGGTGATGTGCTTACCTCCCTTTTCAGCTCTGCTTTCCTGTGTGTTGGCCCCATCGTTGGTCAGGACATCCCCTCCTGGTGGCAAGAGGCTACGAGAAGCTCTGTATCTGCATTCTGGCCTTTACACACTTCCTCCCAAGATAAGACTTGTTCCTGATAGGACAAAAGTCCTGTGCTAAAGTCTCATTTCCCCCGATTGATCTGGCTTAGGTTGCATTCGTCCATGAACCAGATTCTATGCCCACAAGGTATGAAGCTGTGATTGGCCAGGTTGGCTTTTGTGCCCATCTCTAGAACTGAAGATGGTCTCACCTTTGCCCAGACCATATGGACTTAGTGGGGAAGTGGTGTTGTGCATGATGAATCAAGGTGTAATTGCTGGGAGTTTAGAAGGCCTTTCTCGATGCAGGATTGCAAAAAATTTCCCCTACGTATTCCTGAAATACTTATTACTACTATTGTTAATATTGTTTTACCATTTAGCCCTTTATCTGGATTTACCATGTAGTTTAGCACTCGATAATGTTATTTCCCCAGTTAAATTGTGTGTTCCTTCAGATCAACTGGAAAAAAGAACCAACCTGTGATTTAAGTATAATTATCTTCATTCTATACATGAAGAAATAAAGCCAAAGCTCTTACCTTTAGAAAGAGTATCTAGATATCTCAAGTGGCTCATTTCTTTATGATTCTGAATAATGTAGGATCAACTTTTTAAAATCCTCCTCCACCTGCCATTCTAATATATAGTAGGGGTTCAGTAAATACTTAAACTCAGAGAATTTGAGAATTGGAAGGAATCTGTTATTCCCCTGACCAATACTATTTCTAATCTAACAGCCTTATTTTACAGAGAAGGAAGCCAAATCTTCGAAAGACCACTTGACTTGCTCAGGGACTAGTACTCAGTATTTCTGGGGTTGGGACTCAAACCCAGTTTTGAGTTTTTGTGACAAAACTAAAGCCTGGTTCATGAATGGATTGATGAAAGGACCAAATAATGCATTTCTTTTCTAAGGTCAAAGATGCCTTTGGTAACAAACCAATAAAAATAAAAACTTCTCTAATTGTTTGCTAAGTTTGGATTTCTAGAGACCAATTTTTTATCATGTACTGAAACTCCACAAATCAGTTGGTCAAAGGATGCTTATGGTTTCTAAGACGCAAAAGCCAGATGAGTTGAGTACAGTTGTCTAAGCATGACCCAAGGAGGATGTGTGCAGATGGGGAAGCAAGGGAGGATTCGAGAAATGCCCAAAAGTAGAAAGGGGTGGGAATTGGAGGCTGTGTTCTTAGGAAGGTTTAGGGGATGTTTTCTCTGACTGATGGCTGATGGAGCACTCTGTCCTCATGTGGTAGTGGAGTCATGAGGAGAAAGGCACACACCTTTCTCTGGCCCTGCTGCTGTACTGTGAAACCTTGGGGGGCTTGAAGTGGGGGCATGGTGACATGGCCCACCCCTCCACACATCTGCAGGGACAGCAGCTCAGTTAGTTGGGTGTCCTGAACACATCTGTTTGGCAGTGTCCTTGAGGACAAGGCATATACCATAGGTGGCGGCACAGATAGAGGGAAGGGGGCCCAGTTGTCATGAAAAAGAAGTCCTCCTGATGTGGACCCGGAGCCTGAACTTTTTCTTGGGAGATCTTATTTCCTTTGTTGATGGATAGCAAGACTGATGGAACGACAGACATGAGAGGGGAATGGAAATTTATCTTTGGGGAACATCTACTGGCTCCGGGCCTATGGGTTTCAGGAAATGGTGAACATCCAGCAACAAATAGGAAATAGTTCAAGATCATAGTTGAGATAATTTGGTTTCCACTTTCGGAGTACATGTGCTGTATAAAAAGTTATAGGAAAGAACACAAGGTCCAGACTAATGGAAGAGTCTATCTAGTGCTAGGAGGGGTGTCCAAGGCTCAAAGACACAGGCAGGAAACAGATGGTTCTGTTCTAAGCCCTGGGTTGCAAAAAGTTGTGTATGTGTCTACGTGTACATGCATGCTTTTATGTTGGGATGAGGTCAAGTTGAATGGTTAATGTAGTCTACTGAAGAAGACAGCAAATTATATGATATAATTATCTTACCATTTATTGAGAGATTATTATTTGAGAAGCATACTAAAAATGATGTGTCTGTTGACATTCTATATGCCATCTTTACCAAAAAAAAAAAAGGTCTATTCAGGTTCTCTGCCCATTTTTAATTGAATTTTTTTTTTTTTGGTGTTGAGTTGAAGCTCCTTACATATTTTAAATATTAACTCCTTAACAAAAATATCATTTGCAAATACTTCTCTCATTGAGTAGGTTACCTTTTTGTTGATTTCCTTCATTGTGCAAAGCTTTTTATTTGGGAGTAGTCTCAATAGTTTTTGTTTCCCTCAACAATGGAGACCTATGTAGAAAAATGTTTCTATAGCCAATGTCAAAGAAACTACTGCCTGTATTCTTCTAGCTTTATGGTGTCAGGTCTCACTTTTAGGTCTTTAATCCACTTTGATTATGGATTTTATTTTGGAGTTTATTTTTGATTATGGTATAACAAAGTGGCCCAGTGTCATTCTTTTTTGCATATAGCTGTCCAGCTTTCCCAGCACCATTTTTTAAATATACTGTCTTTTCCCATTACACATTCTTGCCTCTTTTGTTGTAGATTAATTGACCATATAAGTGTGGGTTCATTTCTGGGTGCTCTGTTCTGTTCCATTGATCTATGTGTCTGTTTTTGTTTTTGTTTTTTTACTAGTAACATCCTGATTTGATTACTGCAATTTTGTAGTATATCTCAAAATCTGGGATTGTCCTACCTACCGCTTTGTTCTGTTTTCTCAAGATTGCTTTGGCTATTCCTGGTCTTTTGTGGTTCCTTAAAATGTTAGTGTTGTAGTTCTATGCAAAATGTTAATATTTTGATGGGGGTTCCATTAAATCTGTAGATCGCTTTGAGTAGTATGGACATTTTTAGTGATGTTCAGCATTACTAATCATCAGGGAAATCAAAATCAAAACCACAGTGAAATATCACTTCATACCAGTCAGAATGGCTAAAATCAAAATAATAGGAAATGAGGGTGTGAAGGAAAAAGAACCCTTGTGCCCTGTTGGTGGGAATGCAGATTGGTACAGGCACTGTGGGAAAACAGTACAGAGGTGCCTCAAAAAATTAAAAGAATTACCGTATGATGCAGTAATTCCACTACTGGGTACTTACCTGAAGAAAATGAACATACTAATTTGAAACTATCTGTATACCCCATGTTTATCACAGCATTATGTACAATAGCCGAGATCTGGAAGCAACCCAAGTAACCATCAGTACGTGAATAAAGATGTTGAGCACACACGCGCACGCACACACACACAGGAATATTACTCTGCAATAAAAAATAATGCCATCTTGTCATTTGTAACATGGATGGACACTCAGAGGTATAAGGCTAACTGAAAGAAGTTAGGACAATAACATAGATTTTAGTATGTGGAACTTAACAAATGAACAAACAAAAAGACAAAACAGACTCTTTTTTTTTTTCAACGTTTATTTATTTTTGGGACAGAGAGAGACAGAGCATGAACGGGGGAGGGGCAGAGAGAGAGGGAGACACAGAATCGGAAACAGGCTCCAGGCTCTGAGCCATCAGCCCAGAGCCCGACGCGGGGCTCGAACTCACGGACCGCGAGATCGTGACCTGGCTGAAGTCGGACGCTTAACCGACTACGCCACCCAGGCGCCCCAAAACAGACTCTTGAAAGGAGAAGAAACTAGTTGCTGGGGATGGGCAAGTGGGAGTGAGGGGAGGGGTGAAACTAATAAAGGAAATCAAGAATACCCTTGATGAGCACTGAGTAATGTATAGAATTGTTGAATCTTTATATTGTACACCTGAAACACTGCTAATGATATGTCAAAAAAAAACCCAACTGAAACACATAGAGCTGATTAGAAGGTGAGGAATTAAAAAATAAACAATGTGATCTTGGGAAAAAAGAACCAACCTGTGATTTAAGTATAATTATCTTCATTCTATACATGAAGAAATAGAGCCAAAGCTCTTAGCTTTAGAAAGAATATCTAAATATCTAGAGTGGTTCATTTCTTTATGATTCTGAATAATGTAGGGTCTTTTTATTAGCAGGGTCTTATTAATACAACCGTTGAATGAATTATATTTAGATTGCCAGACATGGTTGCACTTTTGCAGATTTACTTAAAACAATTTTTTTATTGAAATGTAATCAACATGCAGTGTTACATTGGTTTCACATGTACAACATAGTGATTCGACAGTTGTCTACTCAGTGCTCACCATGATAAGTGTAGTTACCATACAACATTATTATATTATTGATTATATTCCCTATGCAATAGTCTTTATCTCCATGACTTATTTTATGACTGGAATTTTGTACCTTTTAATCTCTTTTATCAACTTCACCCATCCCCCCACTGCCTCTCCTCTGGCAAGCACAAGTTTGTTCTCTGTATTGAAGAGTGTGTTTTTGTTTGTTCATCGGAATTTTTAGACTCCACATAGAAGTGAAATCATGGTATTGGTCTTTCTCTGACTTATTTCACTTAGCATAATACCCTCTAGGTCTGTCCATGTTGTTGCACATGGCAAGATCACATTATCTCTTATGGCTGAATAATGCTTGATTATACATTTGATCACTTTTTTTTTTATTCATCTGTGGGTGGACACTTGGGTCCCTTCCATATCTTGGCTATTGCAAATGCTGCAGTAAACATAGGGGAGCATATATCTTTCTGAATTAGTGTGTCTGGTTTTGGGGGGCAAATACCCAGTGGTGAAATTGCTGGATCATAATGGTATTTGTATGTTTAATTTTTTGTGGAACCTCCAAACTGTTTTCCACAGTGGCTGCACCAATTTACATTCTCCCCAACAGTGCACCAGGATTCCTTTTCCTCTACGTCCTTGCCAACACGTGTTACTTCTTGTCTTTTTGGTTCTAGCCATTCTGATTAGTGTGAGGTGATCTCATCGTGGTTTTGATTTGTATTTCTTACAGGCTTATTTTTAATAGAATAATTAAAGATTGGGACTTTTGAGTATCATTGACAGTATTAAGTATCACTAGTAATTTAGAAGTTTGAAGACTCTGTTCATGTGGCTGTATATTTATTATCAGATTACTGATGGGACTGGGTGGTTTCTAATTAGTATTGCTGACCCAAAAGGAAGGCTTGTTCCAAAAGACCAGCATCTAGCTGTTTACCTTGGTAATTCTTAATTGTGCTGTTAAAAGAATTCAGTTTTCCACCAGAGAAGAATACTTCAGGAGAAACACTCTAACTTCCTAGGAGATCTTTAAAATGCTACCCCAGATAGCCTACAGTGGAGGAAGAAGACCGTAAAAGCTTTCTGAATCTGTAAGAAGTCAATAAAATATTAGATGACTACAGACAACATTGCAGAAATGGATTTCAGATATGTGCATAAAGTAAGGAATGTGCCTTAAAGAAAAAAGGTACTTAAAAGCTGGCATTTATAAATGTGGGGTTTTAAGAATGGTAACTAATAATTGATGAAATTTTAAATATTAAAAGAATGAGAGAATGAATTTCAGTAATGTTGCTTTGAACTACAGGGTGAAGTCCTCAGTGAAAAATCTTAAAATTCTAACAATTCTAGGGGAACCAAATGTTCCTTATTAACATTCTTTTTTTAGAAATACATATTGCAAGAGAAGGATAGAGATTTTAAAAACATTTTGAAGAAACACAGAATGGTTGAGTAATGGAAAAAAAAAAAAGAAAAATCAAGGGGAGAGACTAGGAAAGGTAGGAGCTGGGCTATATTCAAAGGAATACACAGAATGGCCACAGTATAGAAGCCGGAAAGCCAACCGTAAGGGAAGCAAGCAGAGCTCACTGTGATAAAAGGCAATGGGCAGTTTTTCACTCTGACTCCAAAGAGCACAGCATTTCCCTGTCTCCTATGCTAACATCAAAACACATCGGATTTTTAAGTTCCTTTTCTGTTCTCCTTCCCTTCTTTCCTTGAAAACGTCAGATGTTACATAAGCTATGAAGGTCTTACTTGTGTATACTACACATGCCTAGATTCCAACCCAGGTGGATCTGAGTCAGTGATTTGGGGGCAGGCAGGATCCAGAGATTTGCCATTTTTTTTAAATTTTTTTTTCAACATTTATTTATTTTTGGGACAGAGAGAGACAGAGTATGAACGGGGGAGGGGCAGAAAGAGAGGGAGACACAGAATCGGAAACAGGCTCCAGGCTCCGAGCCATCAGCCCAGAGCCTGACGCGGGGCTCGAACTCACGGACCACGAGGTCGTGACCTGGCTGAAGTCGGACGCTTAACCGACTGCGCCACCCAGGCGCCCCGTGAGATTTGCCATTCTTAAACATTGCCCATGGTCGGGAACCATGGAGTTCACTGGAATGATCTCACAACTCAGTACCATATCTAACTAGAACTTGGAGAGGATTTCTCTTCTCTTCTCTCCCCTCTCCCCTCTCCCCTCTCCCCTCTCCCCTTCCCTTCCCTTCCCCCTTCCCTTCCCCCTTCCCTCTCCTCCCCTTTCCCCTCTCACCACATTTTCCCCAGAGGGCTGTATACCCCGTTCTCTTACTAAGGAAGAAGAAGGAAATATATGCAGCAGAACCCCTCCCTGACAGTCTCAGCTAGAGGGACACACTCCCTGTGCCCCAGAGAAACCAAGGACTGTGAGAACTTTTTTTTCTTTCTTTTTTTTTTTTTTCAAATTTATTTATTTTTGGGACAGAGAGAGACAGAGCATGAACAGGGGAGGGGCAGAGAGAGAGGGAGACACAGAATCGGAAACAGGCTCCAGGCTCTGAGCCATCAGCCCAGAGCCTGACGTGGGGCTCGAACTCCCGGACCGCGAGATCGTGACCTGGCTGAAGTCGGACGCTTAACCGACTGCGCCACCCAGGCGCCCCTGAGAACTTTTTTTCTTAAGTGACTGTTTACCATGGAAGTCGTATAACCACATGTATCACCTTAGCTGTACTCACCTTTGGGGTAGAAGAGCGAATTTTTCACCTGATACATACCAGTATTTAACTGTAGAAGGAATATTTGAACTACAGTTTGTACATGCCTTTTTCAAATCATAAAGATCAAGGTCTTAGATGATAGAGTGAGTTAATTCTGGATTATAGGAAATTCTACAAAGACCTGGAGTTGAGTTCTGATTCAGCCATGTACTAACATCATCTTGGAAGAATCACTGATGGCCTATTCTCCTGCCTATAAAAGCACCCCAGTATTTTACGCAGGATTGTTGCTATGGATTGGAGTAACTGTTGCATTTTTAAGTGAAACTTTATCATTTGCCAGACATAAACATCAGGGCCAAAACCTTTGGACAGTTACAGTCAATCTTGAGTCAAGTGTTCTTATCTCTAAGAATGCTTTTCTGGCTCACGAAATGTGTTGATTGCAGTATTCCTTATTACAGTAACAGGATCTGTTTCAGTTGAGGGTGATTTGGAAAACACTTGCCGTGTAACCTTTACCCAAGGTTTTTTCTTGTTTTTTGAAGTGACGGTCTATGAAGTTGGCTTAATGTCAAGGTCATCTTCTTGAGTCAGAACTGCTGAAGAATAGGAATTTTAAGATTACTGTAGAGATAACTACTTATTCTAGTGGCCCATGTTCCTGAAAGATATTCTTTGGTGGAGTAACAGGGGAAGAATTGGGGCATCCTTTGTGTCTCAAGTTCATAGTTTTCTGTCTTGTGTTGTAGGCTGCTTTCATAAGTCAGGAAGGGGACACTTAATGTCCATTTCCTTAATGTTCTAACAGTCTCAGGATTCTTTGTTTTTGTTCTTGTTGTTTGTTTTAAGACCAGGTTTGGGGTAATATTTCAGGCTTGGAATTGGGAACTGGCTGTGCTGGGCCCTGGGAAAATGGACATGTGCGGTGCTTTCAGGGCAGAAAGGCTCCCCCGAATCTGAGCTTTATTCTTAGCCAAAAAATTGAGTGACCATGATGCTCCCTCTTCTTGGATTCCTATTTTGGTTTTCCACTTGGTTAAACTTAGGGGTGAGGTGGCCATATCGACAGAAGGGGTGCCAGGGAGTAAGGTAGAAAGAATGCCTAGATGCTTTCCTTTCATCCTTCAAATGTTCTCCCACACCTTTAGGAATCTGAAGATGCTATTACTATCTTTATGTCCTCTGGTGCTCTTGTGTGTGTGTGAGTGTGAGTGTGTGTGTGTGTGTGTGTGTGTGTGTGCGCGCGCGTGCGTTTCCACATTTAAAATTTAGGCCACATTGGGCTTCCATTTTGGAGTAAGTTGTGAAGCAGGAATACAACTTTGTTTCCCTCTTTGGTTAGTCATTGCTCAGCCCCATTTGCTGAATAATCCACCTGTTCCCACTGTTAAGATTAACCACAGATAGAACAGTGTTTTAGGTTAGAAATGTCTTTTTGAAGACTCGGCATCTTGAAGACCTTTTGCAGAATATCACCTCCATTTCTCTTAATCAGCTACAGTGGTATCCTCCAATGGCAACAATCTTGGAAGAGCTGATGTTTGGTATGCCAGGCCACAAATTGTGGTATCCTTGGGTTTTTATTTTTGAGAGTTGTACTTAGTTTTGTGTATATAGAAACTTTATTGATAATCCTGTCCTGCTGTTCCAAATTGACCTAATGCTAATTTAGATTAAATGCACTTACTTCCTAGTCAATTTGCATATATCCTCAGATGTATCTTCTCCCCTTGATTTTCTGTTTATATTGATCTAATATGCCATCAGCAGACTGCTTTAATTTTGATAATTGTATGTTTTAATATTGTAGGATACTTCTCTGCTGCTAGAGAAAGTAAAGAGTGGAAAAGGAGGCAGACAATACATTTCCTTACAGGCAAGGTACACGGAAGTTGTACACCTGACTTCCCACTCACACAACTGGCATCGTGTGGCTGCATTTGATGGAAAGAGAGGCTGGAAATTGCATCCTCCAGTTGAGGAGCCACGAGTCTGGCTAAATTCTATTAGTAAGGAAAGTGCTAGGGTTCAGCATGCTCTGGTGGGGCACTTTCCAATTCGAGGAATCCCTGAAAGTCTGGTGAGGTCAAGTGTGACTTGCCTTCCTCTGCTCTCAAGACAGCTCGCTTCTGTTTACAGGATATAGGGTCTCACTTCCCCAGGGTAAGGGTGTGTCCTGTGCGTAGCAGAGAGGTCTGTGTGTTAAGCCTTCAGGGAAAACTGGTTAGCAATGGCCCTGCCCTTTTCACTCCAGTCTTAGTATTTCAACTTCTGAATGCTGTCATTCTGTGCCTTAGGAAGAAAGTGCTTCAAATGGAGGAGACCTTGCACAATTTTGTTGCCTTTGTGTTGGGGGTGACAAAATTTCCTGTACTTCCCATAAATCTCACTCTAGGCAAAGGTAATGTGTTTGTATCATAGTGAATCCCAGACCAGTGGTAAGGAAGCATTATAAACTAGCAGTTTCCCATATAACATGAACACATTTAGGGCAGGATTAAAAATTAAATCATGCTTCATATACTGACCACTCTTATCCTTTTGAGATATAACTGACCTATATTAGTTTCATGTGTACAACATAATGATTCAATATTAATATACATTTCAGTTTTTTAAACTGCTCTGTTCAAAGAAGCAACATTTAAATGTGACGCAATTCTAGTTGACTGATAGGGAAGTTATAATTCTTTAAGTACAGGCAAAGGATTTTAGAAAAACATGACAGAGGTCTAAAAAAATCATTGCAGTAGGTTTTTTAAAAATGGGATAAGTGATTAGAGTTTTAATTACTTGAAGAAGACGGGTTTTCCCATAGCCAATGTCCTACTCAGTGGTGGAAAACTGAGCTTTTCTCCTAAGGTCAGGAACAAGACAAGAATGTACACTCTCACCACTTATATTCAACATACCACTGGAAATCCTAGCCACGGCAATCAGACAACATAAAAGGCATCTACATTGATAAGGAAGAAGTGTAACTTTCACTATTGGCAGATGACATACTATATATAAACTCTAAAGGACTCCACCAAAAAACTACTAGAACTGATAAATTGAGTAATGTCATAGGATACAAAATCAATATACAGAAATCTGTTGCATTCCTATACACTATTAATGAAGCAGCAGAAAGTGAAGTTAAGAAAATCCCACTTAAAATTGTAATGAAAACAAAATTTCTAGGAAACAAATGGAACCAGAGGTGAAAGACCTGTACTCAGAAAACTGGAAAACACGGATGAAGGAAATTCAAGATGACCTATAGAGATGGAAAGACATTCCATGTTCATGGACTGGAAGAACAAATATTATTAAAATGTCTACACTACCCAAGGAATCCTACACATTTAATGCAATCCCTATCAAGATACCAACAGCATTTTTCACAGCACTAGAACAAACAATCCTAAAACTTGTATGGAACCACAAAAGACTTTGGCCAAAGCAATCTTGAAAAAGAGAAAACTGGAGGCACCCCAATTCAGATTTCAAGTTACATTACAAAGTGGTAGTGATTAAAACAATAAAACAATATGTGCTGGCATAAAAAGACATATCAATGAATGGAATAGAACAGAAAAGCCAGAAACAAACTCACAATTACATGGTCAATTAATCTTTGACAAAGGAGGAATTAATATCCAATGGGAAAGACTGTCTCTCTTCAACAAATGGTGTTGGGAAAACAGCAACATGCAAAAGAATGAAACTGGACCACTTTATTACATCATACACAAAAATAAACTCAATGGATTGAAGAGTTAAGTGTGAGATGTGAAACCATAAAACTCCTTGAGGAGCACATGGACAGTAACACCTGACATTGGCTGTGGCAACAACAATACCTATTGTTCCTGATAGGCCTCCTGAGGCAGGGAAAATAAGAGCAAATATAAACAACTGGGACTACAGCAAAATAAAGTTTCTACACAGTAAACAGTAAAGGAAACAACAAAACTAAAAGGCAACCTACTAAATGGGAGAAGATGACCGTGAAGTACATATCTGACAGAGGGTTACTATCTAGAATACATAAAGAACTGACCCAACACAATACCCCCAAAATAATTGAATTAAAAAATGGGCAGAAGACATGAACAAGTATATCTCTAATGAAGACTTACAGATGGCTAACAGACACATGAAAAGATGTTCAACATCACTCACCAGGGAAATAAAAATCAGAACTACAATGAGATAACACCTTACATTTGTCACAATAGCTAAAATCAATACAAACAAGTGTTGGAGATGTGGAGAAAAAGGAACTGTCTTGCACTATTAGTGGAAATATAAACTGGCATAGCCAGTATGGAGGTTCCTCAAAAAAAAAAAAATAAATAAAAATAGAACTACCCTATGATCCAGGAATTGCACTATTTGGTTTTTACCCAGAGAATACAAAAACCACTAATTCAGAGGGATACATGCACTCCTATGTTTATTGGAGCATTACTTACAATAGTGAAACTTTGGAAGTAGCCCAAGTGTCCATCAGCAGATGAATGGATAAAGATGTGGCATAGATGTACAATGGAGTAGTATTCAGCCATAAAAAAGAATGAAATCTTGCTAACTTGCAGTGACATGGATAGAGCTAGAGAGTATAATGCTAAGCCAAAATAAGTCAAAGAAAAACACCATATGACCTTACTCACATGTGGAATTTAAGAAACAAATGAGCAAAGGGGGGAAAAAGACCAATCAAGAAACAGATTCTTAACTATAGAGAACAAACTGATGGTTGCTGGAGGAGAGGTGGGGAAAATCGGGGATGGGGATTAAAGAGAATACTTATGACAAAAAAATAAAATGACCCTCCCTCCCCAAAGAGGTTTTGTTTAGATGGATATATCGGTGGGCAATATATGAGAGAGTGAAACACTGGCACATTATGAAGGATCAGAATTTCATGTAAGTGTTGACAACAGATTTATTCTTGGCTGGTCTGTTTCATTCGTGTAAGTTACTGACTTGGAAGTACTGTGTGTTCAGATAAGAATGACTACTGTAGCAAACATATCCTTTTTTTTTTTTTTCTCCACTTAATGCTCAAATTATAATTGGAGATGTGTGCTCCTTAGTGACTGTTGTTTGGTAACACCACTGAAATTCTAGTTTTCAGTCAACCCTACTGCTTTGAATTGAGATACTGATGCCAACATTTACCTAAGGACTTTAGGTAAATGTGGCTGAGGCTAGCTGTATAAAAACTCAAAGCTGGGAAATGATGCTATGACCATGATGGTATTTCAGTACTTCAGAGGTCATAGAATTCAAAAGATAAAAAAGGGACATCCTGTTCATCTAGTCAGATAATAATCAGTTGGAAAGGAGTTACTATCTCTGCCACAGTTTGAGAAGGTAGCCAAGAGAAGATTGTATATATATCACTAAAGCTTGTGTCGTCATTGAAGGAATCAGACCTTATGTGTTCTATTGATGAATGCATTAAAAAACTCCCTTTTCCAAGTAAGTCTTATGATTTAAAATCCAAATAGATCAAGTGTGTTATTACTTAAACCTTCTAATACCCTATTTGATGAAATAACTCCTTTCCATTTCATGAGATGCTTTGAGTCAATTATTATCCCTCTAACTTAATAAAAATTCCCCTCTGATTATTTTGAATTAAAAATTCTGATAACATTTAAACAGTATAGAAGCATAGTGAAAAGGTCTCTTACTACTTTTTCCATTAATGCATATTCTTAAAAATAACATGCTAGTTTACCACATATTAAGATATATCTGTGCTCATAAACATAGGTGTGCATGTATACGTTTTTAGAACCTAAATTAGACCATACCTCCCATTATTCTGTAACTTCATTTTTATTTTTAATTTGTTATTTAATGTTTATTTTGAGAGAGAGAGAGGGAGAGAAAGAATCTCAAGTAGGCTCCATGCCCAGCACAAGCTAGACATGACTGCAAGATCGTGACCTGAGCCAAAATCAAGAGTTGGACACTTAACCAACTAATCCACTCAGGTGTCCCATGTAACTTCATTTTTAAAACTTAACTATTTCAGACATCTTTCCATGTCGTTACCATATTAACTATAAAGGTGTATGTATTTTCAGTTCTGTTCTAAGTCATTCTAGAGGAGGATGCAGAGCATTCTTTTAACATGAACATAAGGTATACCCCAAGTATCAGTTCTTAGTTTTCAGCGGGCCCTTTTCAGAAATTAGCAAATCATTGGAATGTTGGATTGGTGAGTTGAGGGCAGTTTTAATATCTGGAGACTGAATTGGTAATCCCAGCTTTAAATTACTTAAAGCTATAATTAACCAAAAATATTTAAACCTAGTATTTTGGGTATCTGATGTATAACCGACTCGTAAGAACCTAAAAGATGATTTTCACTAAGTGTAGAAATGTGACTTCAGGTCCACATTTACATTTAGTTTTCGACTAAGTTCAAGCCAGATTTGGTTCCACATTGTCTTTTTAAAATATTCCATCAGAAATGTAAAGTTGAGAATTTCCTATGCTCATAGATTACTATTATCTGAATTGTCTGGGATTAGGCCAGACAGAACTCTTCTGGTAATCCAAATAAATTTCTTTTGTGTTCTGAGCTTATATGTCCACTAGAGGGTGCATTTTACTCTTTTTTGACACAAGATAGAAGTTTAAATCTATAATTGTTTTCTGTTGCATGGAGCTGCCTGTATTTAATGATCAGAAAGCAAATTACCTAAAATTCTTAAACATGGGCACTAGGAGTCTATCATTTAAAAATACAACTCATTAATATAAAACAACCATATTGCTATTAAAGTAATGGCTTGGCAATGAATGCTATAGGGAGGCACCAGCAGGGGTCAGCGAAGGGTGGTTAGGGAAGCTTCATGGATAAGCTAGGACTTTATGTAGCATTAAAAGACCAGTGAAGGTCAAATAGGGTAGCACAGTGCTTCTCAAACCTTTGTGTCTCAGGACCTCTTTACTAAAAGGCCTCAAGGAGCTTTTGTTTATGTGGGTTGTAGCAACAATATTTAATAGATGAGCAAACAAAATACTTTGAAAATATTTACTAATTCATTTAAAAACAAGCTATTGCTTACTTATCTGAGTTACATTTTTTCAATGAAAAATAAGTCTATTTTCCAAAACAAAAAAATTAGAAGAATGGTTTTACATTTTTGCAAGTCTCTCTACCATCTGGCTTAATAGAAGACTGCTAGATTCTCCTGTCTGCTTCTGCATTTATGTTCTGCAATATGTTGCTTTGGGTGAAGTATGTAAAGAAAATTCAACCTCCTGGAGATACGAAGTTAGAAAAGGGAGGGATATTTTAATAGCCTTTTCCAATAATTGTATTATTCTATGGCTCTTCACTGAACTTTCAAGTGGCTCCTTTTTCTTTTAAGTATTATTTTTGAGAGAGAGAGAGAAGGAGAGGGACAGAGAGAGAGGGTGAGAGAATCCCAAGCAGGGTGTCTGCTTGATCTCATGAACTGTGAGACCGTGACCTGAGCTGAAATCAAGAGTCAGATGCTTAATCGACTGAGCCATCCAGGTTCCCCTCAAGTGGCCCTTTCTTAAAGGTTAGTTGGAATGTGGATTCTGAAGCCATATTAGGATATGTACAGTCAGTTTTGTTAAAAAAAATCCATTTGTCTTGAGTTTTGAAAGGATCTTTACCTGTGCATGGTTTTGTAATATTAAGTATTGATCTTGGAAAATATTGGTTAAATGAACCAATAGTTAACATATAGTTAAGTATATCCTCTAAATGTTAACATGGTATAAGAAAAATCAAATTTGTTAATATCACTTGATTCAGCAGAAAAGGCTTTCGGTATTGGGAATTCATCAAATTCACCATGGCAAATAAAGATTTTCTAAAAAATCAATTTTCATTTGAAAGTTAAATTTTATCGCTGGCAACAATGCTGTGTGTTTACTTGAATTCACTGGCTCATGTCATTTATTTTTTGAGAAAGTGTTTATAAGATACCCAGGTTTGAATAATTGTAGTTTGCCTCTTAGTCATTCTTTATTTATTTATTTATTTATTTATTTTTTTTTTTCAACGTTTATTTATTTTTGGGACAGCGAGAGACAGAGCATGAACGGGGGAGGGGCAGAGAGAGAGGGAGACACAGAATCGGAAACAGGCTCCAGGCTCTGAGCCATTAGCCCAGAGCCCGACGCGGGGCTTGAACTCCCGGACCGCGAGATCGTGACCTGGCTGAAGTCGGACACTCAACCGACTGCGCCACCCAGGCGCCCTTCTTAGTCATTCTTTAAAGTCAATGGGGCACCTGGGTGGCGCATTCGGTTAAGCGTCCGACTTCAGCCAGGTCACGATCTCGCGGTCCTTGAGTTCGAGCCCCGCATCGGGCTCTGGGCTGATGATGGCTCAGAGCCTGGAGCCTGTTTCCGATTCTGTGTCTCCCTCTCTCTCTGCCCCTCCCCCGTTCATGCTCTGTCTCTCTCTGTCCCAAAAATAAATAAACGTTGAAAAAAAAAATTAAAAAAAAAAAATAAATAAAGTCAAAATAGTGTTGTGTGGAAAAAAAAATGCTAAGCCAGTTGATACATACTTTTTCTTGAGATCATCCTCATACTTTAGTAAATAACAGAAATGCTATATGTGCATTTCCCATTTTATCACCCAGAATAATAAAGTAATAAAAATAAGTAACAAATATGTAATAAAAACATGTCATGGTAATAAGAAATAATAATAAATTGTCCATGGCTAAAAGATACTTCCAGAGTCTAAGATAGACTAATGAATTTAATAAAATCAGTGTTTACTGATTCATCAAGGTCATTCTCAAGTGAAACTGACCTTTTCTTTTTTACCAGTGCATGGTGGTGAAAATTACAGTGGCTTTTAGTTTGATGCTGTTGCCATGATTTGTGCTAAGGGGCCAGTGGTTCTCTTCACTTGTGCTTTTACGTCATTAGTGCAAATGTCAACACAGTGTAAGAGGTAAGTACTGTCCTGGTATTGACATGAAAATAGTTTTGACCCCGTAGGTCCTTTGGAAGGGTCTTGGGGTACCCTCCGGAGTCCATGGCCTGCGTGTTGAAAATGGCTGGGCTGTTAAGAGTAGAACTGGGTGTTGTGGAAGCCACCGTGAACAAGGATGGTGTCTACGGAAAGTAGGAGAGCAGGAGCCAGCTGAGCAGGGACTATAGGTGTGGGGTCTCGTGGGGAATAGAGGGAAGTCAGAGTACAAGAGCATGTGTCTTGAAGCTGGAACAGACATTTGAGGTACTGAGACCGTGGTTTTCCTGGTAGGAGGGCACACATCTATAACACCTCCCCTCTTCCCATTCCACCCTGCTTCTCTTCTGCCCATCCGTCTTCTGTTTTTGAACCCCAAAGGCAACACGGAGGCCCGCATTCTTCTTGGTAGGCCTTAAAATACAAACATTAGGGGCTTGAGCATTAGGATAGCTTCAAATGCCAAGCTAAGGATTGGACTTCCTGCTGTAGACAGTGATGAGGAACCCTTGCTTAATCTGGTCCTCCCCTTCCTGAGAATGGCGGTTGACAATGATATTTATTGAAGGTGTGCTCTATGGTAAATGTTAAGGATACAACATTGACAAGATGGCCCCAGTACCTGTCTAGTAAGGGATATAATCAAATGTCAGCAGTGTTCTGGGGACCCACAGTGGGGACCTCTAATCCCAGAATGGGATAGACAGGGTTATAGGTCAGGGCAGACTTTCTGGAGGAACTCAAGTTATGTAGGCTAAAGCTTTTAAACTCTGAGGAGGAGTTATTCCAGCAAAAGGAAAGGGGGCTGTAAGGATCAGGAGGAGGAAGAGGAGAGGGTTTCCAGAGAGGGAATAAACTGTGCAAAGGCATGGTGGGAAGAGCACATGGTTGTTGATGTGGCTAGAGTGCAGAGTGTGAAGGGTCTAGGGTATTGTGTTTTAGCAGCCTATGCTGGCTTACACAGGGAGGCACTGGGCAGAGAACTGGAAGGCCCTGTCAGTAGTCCTGTAGACAGAAATTGCTGACTGGCTGAGTGGGTGAAGGAAGGTAAGGAGTCCAGGACTTGAGGTTTGTGGCATGGGCAACAGGTTGGATGGTGGCTGATATGTCACTGGAGACCTCAAGGGACTAGCAAGTTCAGAAGAGAGAAGGATACCTTCGGTTCAGGAGATGCTGAGTTTAACGTAACTGGGGTATCCAGGTAAAAAATGTTCCCCAAGCAGTTGCCTTACACAGTTCTGGAAACGAGGAGATGGGGAGGTTGAGGGGGGAGAGTGAGAGAGGGTAGGTTGCTGTCGGTAGGTAAAAATGTGGGCAAGGTTATTCTGGTGGCTATGGCCAAATCACTTAAACCTTCTGAAGGTGTCATCTCTTGTAAAGTAGAAACAGTATTTTCTTTCATCTCTTGTAAAGTAGAAACGGTGTTTTACTTGCCTGCGTCACCAAGCTGCTGTCACTCGAAACTAAAGAAAATGGAGCAAAAGCACATTATAAGAACAAAGGACAGTATGCACTTGAGTAATTATTGCACGGGATTAAAAGGGGAAACGCTGGACACGTGAGAGCATGGAGAAGGCGCCAGGGAGTGATGGTCAGGACTATGGGAGGGGACCGGGGCACAGGGAGGCCGTGGTGATACCTGTACACAGGGGAGGGAGGCTGTCCTGACACCTGCACCGGTTCAGCTGGCAGGGGAGGTGATCATCTGGAGAGAGAGGTAGGAACATCAAGAGAAGGAGCTTGTATGTCGGGAACGTAACATCTTAAGCAAAGCTTACGTTGCATAGACCTCTTGGTGCGTGTTGTCCATTGGGTGGTCGGGAAGTGCCATTCAGGGCGTCCCCTCCTTTGTGCCCTTGTGGTTCACCTTTACTTTGTCTGCCACGTGTACACATAGCCGCCTCAAAGTTTTACTGGCCAGCACAGTGTTAATTTGAGAAAGTGGAGTCTGCGTGCCTTCAGGACAGTCACGCGTGCTTCTGTACATCATGGGCCTCTTCGGTCCCTCTCACCCTCTACTCCCTATAGCTGCTTCACAGATGGAGCCTTTCTGGCCTGCCCTCCAGGTATTTGCGTTTGTGAACCCAGGTGGACAGCTGCCCTGGACTGCTTGGCCTATGAGGGGAGAATGGTGAGGTGGGCGTGAGGATGGGGGTCAGAGCGGAAGCCAGTTAAGGGCATCCCAGAGGGGAGCCCCTGATGTGTGGGCGAGCGGTCCCTGGGGTCAGATGGGAATGGGTTGTTTTTTTTTAAGTGTTTTTTTATTTGTTTTATTTTTGAGAGAGAGACAAAGCACAAGCGGGGGGGAGGGGCAGAGAGAGAGGGAGACACAGGATCCGAAGCAGGCTCCGAGCTGTCAGCACAGAGCCCGACGTGGGGCTCGAACCCATGAACCGCGAGATCAGGACCTGAGCCAAAGTCGGCGCTCAACTGATTGAGCCACCCAGGTGCCCCGTGGGAACGGATTTAATTAAGCTTTCCTCTCTCCCACTGAGAGCTGCAGGATTTGGTGCAAGTTGCCTAACGTACCTGAAACTTAGCTCCTCGCCAGTAAAATACACCTCGTTTCACGTTTGCTGTAGGAGCGAACAGCATTGGGAAATGGGTGGCACCGTGTGCGGCAGGTATGTGAGCAGCAGGTGTTAACACATCTCTTGTCAATTTGGGTCGGAATGTGAGGTTGGGATTTTGAAATAATCCAGTAATTCATGCGAGAATGTCAGGAGTTAGGAAGGCTCCTTGGTTTTGAGGTTTGTCTCTAACGCAAACTATTTATATTTGTTCAGCCCTCCTAGGGGAGGTTCCATTTACAAGATGGGTGGCACATACTTAATAATGGTACTTATCCAAGCCTTGGCTTTTCTAAATTTGGACCAAATATCATTAGGATACTTCAAAAGGGCAGAATGTCCTGGAACCCTTATCAGTGCAAGTGACTTATGAGCACCACCCTGCTTGGGTCCTTTTGTTAAACGACTCAACCCATTTGGCCTTAGAAGTTCTACACTCCAACCCAACCCTCCTCATCTATCCCAGGGGTTCTTTTCCAAAGCTGTACCAAGAAGGAGGGCCTGGATGCCCGTTTTGCTTTGTGTATGTGTTTGAGGGGATGGGGCTCAGACCATTTTGGGTAACGCCAGGCACCTCAAGGAGTGTGTTTTCCAAATAATTATTTCCCAAGAATAAGTCAATGAAAAAGACACTGCTAGGTGCTGCTTTACAGTTCCTGGTTCTATTGAGGGGCTAGGGTATGGAAGGTGAAGGAGGAGTGTAGATTAGAGAAAACTTCCCACTAAGAAAAAAGGTCTTCTAAACAGCCATGTAGGCATGGGCGGGACGTTTCCCTGCCAGTCCTGTCTGGCAGTGCTAAGTCTATCTGGATTGTCCTGAAGCCTATTCCTTCTATTGGACCTTTGTTAATATAGAAAGGCCCCCTGGAGCCCACTCAGGGGAAGCCTCCACTTCCAAGGTCACTTTGTCTTGAGGCAACTTTCACCTTCACCACTAGGAGTTACCCACCCCCAATCCTTTCTGTATAACAGTAATTTCTGCAGCGTAGTTGCTTGAGAACTCCTTAGGAAGATTGAGAAAACCCCAGGTATAAGGCCCACCTGTAGAGATCTTTATTTTTTAGGCCTAGTTCAGAGTTTGGTTCTGATCCATGTGGTTTCAGAACACATCCTTAGAAACATTGCCCTAGATCAGTGATTCTATATCCAGGCTGCACATGGGAATCACTTGGGAGCTTAAGAAAAAAAAAAAAAAAAAAGTACCAGTGCCTGAGTTCTAGCCTTAAGATTGTGTGATTTAATTATTGAAGATAACAGTAGGTACACAGACACCTAACACATAGCTCATAACTCAGCATAAGGGACCCAAGTCAGTGTATCTCAGGACAAAATCTTGGTGCTTAGTCCCTAAAGCTGTCTTAGCAATTTTCTTATTATGTTTCCTTCCATTTTGTAGTAGGTGTTCACATTTCAGCATTAGGATTTTTGGTCTATGAACTTTCTCCCATCACTTCTTACTTAATTCACTGTCTCAGAGTGTGTCGTATATACCCAGAGGATCTCCTATAGAGTGTGCTTCACCCTGCCACCCACCAGGGGGCAGGCACACTCAGTCAAATACTTGGGCTCTTCCTGTCCGCGCACATTGTAGCTGGCAGGGGAAAAAAATTACCAAAAGAGAATGGAAAGGCAAACCTGTTTAAGGAGGTCCTAAGCTAATGACCGGTTGTTGTTGTTGTTGTTGTTGTTGTTTGCTGCTGCCCAAAGACTTTTTCTAGGAAGACCATAGTTGGGTGGGTGAGTCTAAAGGATGTGCTACCATGGTTCAAGTCTTGCCCATAGCCCAAGGAATGTTTAAGGAATTTGGACGACTGAGTACAGCAATGAAGAGTAAGAGAATGTATGTGTGATCACTGACAGCCACGGTGGCAGGAGGGGCCTTTGCTTTCCAAGAGTACCCACCCACCCTCACCCCCAAAAAAGTGGTGAGAGTAAGCCCCTCACAAATACCTTGAAATGCTTTCCCAACAGTGAGGTTATTTGTAAGGGCGCTGTATTTGGCGCTTTTAAACTAATACCATTGCATCCCTTTTCTAAGATGTGGTTTGTTTCAAGGAGAGGAGGGAATAAGGAAAACCGATCTCTAGTTGAAGAGGTCTCAGAATCTTTAAAAAGGAATCTGTGACGTGAGGTTTTTTCCTGATTCCAGAAATGCATTAAGTGGAAATATTTTTCTCACCACTAAAGTGAAGATCACATTGGTATTTAGGTGGGCTTTCGAGGAAGCGGATGAACAAACGAACAACTTCTGGAAGAAGTTAGAACTATTTCTGATGCCTGTAAGTGTTTGCTGTAACACCGGGTAAAAACTTCAAGATACAGTAGTGGGGGAGGTGAGAACGACACTTTATATTTCATTCACTCACTTTCTCTTAGGGTTGTTGTCTTGGGGTAGAGTCCCTGTGGTGTTCAGTGACCTTGACCCTGAGGAGCTTGGCCTGGGTGTCAGTAGCGTATCTGCTGTGCCAGTCACTGAGCTGTTGAGCTAATCAAGCTCTTGTTTCTTAGTCCCAAATCTGCCCTTCTGAATGGAACAGCACCGTTCCTTCCAGGTGCTCCCTGGTAGATGCTGCCATATGGCTTGCTCCAGGGAGACTGCAAGGCCAGAGGAGGGACTTGTTCCTGCTTCCTGTTTTCTTGCTGTTCCACTTCATCGCCCCAGCAGTGGCCCTCTCCCTTAGCAGCAGTAGTTGGTTTAAGTCTAGCTTCTACACATTTCCAGAACTAGCCTTATTATGTGCCCGTTAGAGGTCTTGGCCCCAGTTAGCAGGGCAGGGCCCTTTCCTCAGAGGTGTGCACCCCAGTTCCACAGGACTGCTTCTCCAGGCCCCTGGGGCACCAGTACCAGCCGGGCTGTGCCCCACCCTCAGAATGCTGCCCAGCTCCCTGCAGCTAACTCAGCTGAGGCCCAAATGTCCTGGTTGTGCGTTCAGTTCTGCAGTCCCTGTGTAACTCACTTGTGACGGGACATTCTCTATTAAAAGGAGTGTGGTTTCTGGGGCGCCTAGGGGGCTCAGTCGCTTGCATCTGCCTCTTGATATCAGCTCAGGTCATGATTTCACAGTGAGTTCGTTTGTTCATGAGTTCGAGCCCCTCGTGGGGGCTCCACGTTGACAGTGTGGGTCCTACTTGGGATTCTTTCTCTTCTTCTCTCCCTCCCTCCCTCTCTCCCTCTCTCCCTCCCTCTCTCCCTCTCCCTCCCTCTCTCTCTCCCTCTCTCTCTCCCTCCCTCTCTCCCTCTCTCTCTCCCTCTCTCTCTCCCTCTCTCCTTCCCTCTCTCCTTCCCTCTCCCTCCCTCTCTCCCTCCCTCCCTCCCTCCCTCTCTCTCTCCCTCCCTCCCTCCCTCCCTCTCTCTCTCCCCCTCTCTCTCCCCCCCTCCCCCTCTCCCTCTCCCCCTCTCTCCCTCTCTCCATCCACCCCCCTCAAAATCAATACATGTAAAAAAAATAATAAATGAGTGTAGCTTCTGTTTTTCTGATAGAACTTTCTCAACAAGGTTAAAGTTTTAACTGGTCCTAATCTGTATCTATTTTGGTCTCAAGTTCCTCTCAAAATACCTGTGTGATAACTTTCTAATTACACATATTCTATCCTAGTCCCTTTAATTGATTGAAGCAAAGTTGGAATTCTCCCCAGAAAGCAGAAAGGATCTACCTGTTAGGACCAGTTACAGTTTAGCAAGAGTTTGCTGGACGTAAGCTGGATACTCAGTTTTTGATAACTCATGGTCTGAATATTGGAAAAGGAAGTTTCAGTGGATTACTGTCCTCAAACTGTGTTTGTAAAAATGTAAGTAATACTCATAGCAGCGGGTACATAAAGGAGACAGGTTTTCCAGATGTATATGAGAGCATGTGAAATTGAGAGACCAAGTCGGGATGTTAGCGAGCAGAGGAAACCCAACTGTTCCAGGCAATCAACAAAAAAGGAAAGAGGAATTCTAAAGGTAGAACAGAGGAAGGAATTGGAAAGTGGCATTTTCTAGAAAATTAAAATGAAAATCCTACTAAAAAACTACTTGATAGATGAACTGCAGTCTCTGGGGATATACCCCCCCCCCCCCCCCACATATACCATACAATTTACTCATGTAAAGTGTGCAACTTACGTCTTTTTAGTATACTCGAGATGCATAATCATCCTCTGGAAAGACACGTTTGCATTCACAGTGCCTTCACCTGTCTGTCCATCATCTTTATACTATTCACGAAAGAGGAGATTTGCTTGCCCACTTGTCTGAGTAAATTAACCTGTTTGAGCTAACTCCGAATATTGAACGTATTGTTGTGTGTTTGGTACAGAATTTAGTTACGGTTTGGGATGAACACTTCCATAGATGAGCACAGTGTCTCAGGTAACTTTGTTGGATTGTGTGTTCTGTGATAGAATTTGTTCTGTCACAAAATGGTTTGCCAACACTGGGCTGGCTTTCCATGGCTTTTTTTTTTTTTTTTAAATTAAATAGGGTTCAAAGATTATATGAAGCGGAGAGTGGGGACAGAATGTATTTGGTACCAGATGCCCTTTAGAAATGAGCTCTGTGATAATTTTCTCTTTGTGCGAATTCTTACATAAGGTGCCCAGGTCTTTGCCTCTAGAGACCTGTGGGTCCCAAGCTTCCCTCTCTACCTCTGCCTTCTCTCTGTCTTGGTTTGAGAAGATACTATGATTTGCTGTGTGTGGCCCATCCTCTTTTCTCCAGCTTCTGTCCAGATCCCTGCTCAGAAAATGTTACTCCAAGGAAAAATTTACCTCCTCCCACACACCCAGGGAGCACTTTCACGGTTTTGTACCTACAGCTTTGAAGTGGTGATGCTGTTCTAGATTTCTGTTTTGACTCCGGGTTTTCTGGTCTCCTCACTGATGTGAGCACATGGACAGTTGTTCATGTACTCTGTGTAGAAGGTGTCTGAAGTGATATATCCCTGAAGGATACTTGATGGCGTTTCTGTGGCCTGTAGCCGCCTTGTATGACCTCGAGAGTGACCCCATAGCATTCAGGCTTGTGTTGCCTCCCTGCTGGAACAGAGGGTGACCCCTGGCGCCCCAGATTTATAGGGCACAGCAGAGCTCTGCCCAGCCCCTATTTATGTGGGCATGAAAGGTGGAGGCCGTCGTGCTGAGGGGACTGCTCTTCTGGGTGTTCCCCTGAGCTCTCCTCCATCTGGGCCCTTGAAGTGACTTCAGGCAGCGTGATTTAGTGGAAAGTGCTGGACTCTGGAAGACTCCGTACCTTTGAACAAGTCTTCCAGCCCCAGAAGGCTCTATTGGGTCACTTAGAAAAAATGCCCAGTGTCATACCAGCCTCCCAGAGCACCTGTGAGGATTAAGAGTGGTGGAAGATATGGAAGAGCTGCGTGAATGCAACGGAGATGAGGTGTGTTAGTCACGCCGCCTTGCTGGTTGTGGGATGGCATGTGAAGACGCTTTGGCTTTAGGAGGCTGCCGACTGTCGTGTTACCATCCTCTCTCTTCCCCGGAGCATGAAGGGAGAGGCTGAGCTCAGAGGACTTGGCCTCAGGGCTGACGGAGTCAGCGTGCTGTCACTCAGACGTTGTGAGCAGTTGTGCGGTGTTGTCTGACATAGGTTGTGGGGCTGAAGAAAAAACCCTCAGAGCCCTCAGTGTCTCCCTTGAAGGCGTACGAATGGTGGAACGGCCTCCCAGATGTGGCTTTAAGTTAGATTTCACTCAACGTCTATTTTTAAAAAGCCTTTCAAACAGACCAGGTGTTATCTAGAAGAACATTTTAAACCGTTTAAAAATTCTACTCAGAATTTATGTCTGTTTCTCCTATTGTCTCCTCCTTTGGGTTTGTTTCAAGGTCCCTTCTCGTGGCCCCAGTTGATCATCTGGCATTATTGTAGGTAACCTCCCCTCCTAGTTTGATGACTGGAGAAATGGCCTCTCCATCCCGAGAGCCTCTCCATTCCTCTTAATCAGCCAGCTTCTGCCTTCGTGTGGGCTGGACTTGCCTCATTCCCACGGGTTCAAACTCTGAGCTCTCCTCCTGTTCACAGCCTCCTGTCCTTTTACCAGCTCAGTCCTTTACTCACCCTCAACCCACCTGGGCTTCCTAGTCCATTCAGCGAATGGCCATTTGCCTGTCCCTTTCTTCCATCCGTCCCATCCATCTCTCGCTAGTCCCTCAGGTCTGCGCTCTAGAGCCCACCATCTCGCCTGTTTGTTCACTGGCATGCCTGGAATCCCTTGACTCCCTTCCCTTTTTTTCGTCTTTACCCCCCCTCGGCCCCCCTCCCCCCGCAGAGCTAGAATTGACATAGCCCCTTGCCCTTCTAACTTTTTCTCTACCACTGTGCTGTCCTCCATCAGCCTCCTCACCCCCATTTCTACCTGCTAGGCCTTTGAGAATCACTGGAGGAAATCCTGTTCCTGGGCCAAATGTTTCTAATGGAAATGTTGATCAAAGGGCATTTTCCCAGCCCTTCCTTACAAGTCACCATTTATCTACATTTTCCACTATTTCTCCCCTTTTTCTGACCAAGTGCTGTGTCCTCCTTTCTGGGGTCTGCTCTCTACTTGGGCACCCAGTTTGTCTCCCTCAGGGCCTCACAGTTAACTCTGCCCGCTCTTCCCTGTCTTGACTCTCTCTCTATCCATACGCCGTCCTCCCTTCATCCATGAACCACTTAACTTTTCCTGAAGCTTTATTTTTCCAAGAGCCTCCCATCCCCTCGGTCACAAATTTCTCAGGAGACCTCCTCTTAGGGCTTCTTCGTTCTTCACCACCTGAGCCCTCTGGCCAAGTGGCATCCTCTCCTGTTCCACTGGCACTGTTCTCTCAAGTCAGCAAGGGCTGTCCTAATTGCCAGAGAACACTTGTCAACCTGTTTACCACCTTTGACATAGTTGTCCATTCCAGCACGTCTCAGATGGTTGATTTCTCCTGAGGGGATGAATGAAGGAACTTTTTCTCCCTTGGTTTCTATGACATGGTACCTTCTTCTTTCACCTGCGGTCTGACCACTCCTTTTCAGGTTTTTTTTAATTTTTTTATTTTTTTTTGCTTGACTCTTACATTTTGGGTTTCCCCACCTTGGCCGAATGATGGACATCGAGGGAATCTTAATTGTGTACTATCGTGTGCCAAGTGCTGCCCTTCAGGTACTGGAACTACAGTTCTTTACAACGATCACATGAGGTATTTTTTTTTTTTCAGTCTCATTTTTAGAAGAGAAAAGCCATACTTGAGAGAGAATTTAAGAAACTCATGTCAACATTAGTTTGTGGAAGAGCAGAGGTTTGAACCCTGTTCGATTCCAAGGCCTGTGCTTTTCCTGTGGGACTCTCACAGGACGCTGTTGGGGATCACCTTCCTGGTTTACACACTGCCTAGCCTCGTCCTCCTATATATTGAATATCCATTAAATATTTGAGGAATAAATCTGTGGTATCATCTGTTCCTGTGGCTTCAGTTGTCTTGCATTAAAAAAAAAAAATATTTAGAGAGAGATGAGTGGGGAGGGGGCAGAGAGAGAGAGAGAGAGAGAGAGAGAATAGCCCAAGCAGGCTCTGCACTGTCAGCACAGATCCCCACACGGGACTCAAACCGATGAACTATGAGCTCATGACCTGAGCCAAAACCAAGAGTCAGACGCTTAACCAACTGAGCCACCCAGGAGTCCCCTGCATTTTTTTTTTCTTTAAAAAAATACTGACTCAAAAAAGTAGTATGTCTTTGATAAAAATACAAAGAATAAAAAGCAGGTTACAAAGTTAAAAAAAAAAAAAAAGACAAAAGAATTCCTTCCCACCCTTCCTCACCCCTCCCACTCTCAAGGGGCGGTGACAACTATCCTTTTTACACTGATGTCCAAGTTTTCAATTTCAGTCCCTAGATTCTTCTTGAGTTTCACAATCTAATCTCTAGCTGCTGAGTCCAGATGCCGATTTATAGCTATTTATGTTTTTTTTCCATATAGTGGTGTTTGAACCATTTGGAATTATTTTGGATAGTGGCACATGTGAAATCAGCCCACTAACCAGTTAACCTCTCGTTTTCCTCACTGGGTCTGTTTACATGTCTGACCTGCTGGCCCCTCAAATTCATATTCTTCAAAATTAAACTCCTTTTTGTTTTTTCCTCCTACAACTGTTTCCTGTGGCTTAGTTGCAATACCACATTCCTGTCCTCCTGGTCCCTCCTCCTACCATTATCCAGTGTGATGGCGAGGCATTCTGTTGTGGGGGATCACCATGGTGCGTTCTGTCGTCGTGGTTGGAGTTCCAGCTTGGACACTCAACTTGGACACCCCCTCGTGACTGCCTTCCTCTCCTTCTAACTCCACTCTGCAGAGACACAGCTTCCTCAAATATAATGGTCCTTGACGTCCCTTCGTTGCATGGCCACAAGCACACTTTATCCTTGTAGAATTTAAACTCCAGCCACATCTGTTTTTGGACTCGGCCCTGAATTGTTTTCGTCTACTCGTATTTATCCTTTACTCCTTGCTCAGGATGCGTCTAACATTCAAGCTCTGCTCAAATGCAACCACCTTTCTCTAACTTTCTCCTGAGATGCCTCCAATTCTCCAGTGCAGGGAGGCCCTTGCCATCCCCTGTGCTCTCATGGTTGCTATTTATTCTCAATCTTAGCACTTGATCCAATTTGCCTGGTTTTAAGTGTATAATGTAGATCTGTTGCTCATTAGACAGTAAATTTTTGAAAGGACTGTGTTGCAGATAAATGCTATTTTGTTTGTACGTAGTTAATTTCTCAGGTCAATGCTATTTGGATTTATTTTCTTGAAACTTTGATTTGAGACCTTAAAATGGATCAAGTCTTTTGTTTTCACATTTAGATAATGCAGTTCAGCAAGTTCATCTCTGAAAGCCCCAATAATCTATAAAATGGAGGCCTATGCTGAGTGGTTTAAATAAGTTCTAATCAATTATCAGGCAGCCAATAGACCTTTCTGGATCTTTGCAGTTACCTGCGTAAGAGGTTTTAGAATGGCAGTAAGATTCAGCCTACTGCGGCCTACTACATGTGAACTCTCAAATGCCTTAAGAAAGGTACCGTTAATATTGGAAATATTGAAGATTTTAATTCTTTAGTCTTAATATAAATACTTCCAACAGGGTCTTTTTACTCAACCCATTTTGAATATAAAATTTTTAAATAGCCTTTAATTAAAAAATCTGACTGTTTTTGGGGAGCCTGGGTGGCTCAGTCAGTTAAGCGTCCGACTCTTGATTTTTGGCTCGGGTCACGATCTCACAGTCAGTGAGTTCGAGCCCTGCACCTGGCTCTGTGCTGCCAGCACAAAGCCTTCTTGGGATTCTCTCACCTCTCTGTCTCTGTCTCTCCACAGTTCTTGCATGTGTGTTCTCTCTCTTCTCTCTCAAAAAATAAATAAAATAAACATTTGATGTTTTTTGTTTTTAAAAAGGGTGGGTGCGTGGTCCACTGTTGTCCTGAAAAGAGGGTGGGAGACCTTTACCCTCACACTCAGCTGTCTTTAGATAACATGACACATGACGGTTTCAAGGCCTAGCCTCACTCCCAGAGGCCAGGTCTCCTTTCATGAATTACACTTAGGCCAGGCTTTGAGGTACAAGAGTGGGAAGCATTTTCCCGTTTTTCACTAGTACCCTCCAATTTAATCCCAGTGGGCAGATGGAAAGCTTCCTACTGATCCCCCTCTTTGGGGAGAGCGCTGGGTGGAAGGTGAAAGAAGGAATATATATCTCCGCTCCCCCACCTCCCATTCCCTACCTTCAAACAGTACAAATACTTCAATGCCTTTTAAGGCGATGATCGTCTGTGCTTGTAAGACCAACATAACTTTGATGTATCACTGCCCTGCAGTGTCAGTGCTAATTTAGATGAGAAACTCCTAGAACACCGCGATGACTCTTGTAGAACAAGCACCACAGTGTCCAAATAGGAGGCTTCAACATTTTGTAGTTTTTGATTTTTTTTTTTAATTTTTTTTTCAACGTTTATTTATTTTTTTGGGGACAGAGAGAGACAGAGCATGAACAGGGGAGGGGCAGAGAGAGAGGGAGACACAGAATCGGAAACAGGCTCCAGGCTCCGAGCCATCAGCCCAGAGCCTGACGCGGGGCTCGAACTCCCGGACCGCGAGATCGTGACCTGGCTGAAGTCGGACGCTTAACCGACTGCGCCACCCAGGCGCCCCATGATTTTTTTTTTTTAATGGGGTGAGCCCTAGCCACATCCGTTATAAACTGGACATGAGATTTGAGGGTTTGGGGAACTTTTGGAAGCATGGTGCCACCTCACTGCCATACTCTCTATTCCTAAATCTTGTAGGTGCAAACAGTCAGTCTCCCTTTTTTCAATAAAATGCCAAGGAGCTGACGGAATTATGCTGTCTCTTCAAGTTTTTGTCCACAGGACATCTCAAGTAACGGAATGGTGCCTCAGAAATGTGAGAATCATTTGGGTTCGAGAGAAACTTGCTTACTTGCCCTGTCGGGATTGAACTTTTTGGTTCAGCTGGGTTCATGTGTACTTCTCCTCCTCGGATATATAAAATTGGCTTTTAGAATTTGTTTATGCTTCTATTGCGTAGAGGGAGTATTTTCCAAGTCACTTGGATTTCTCCGGCCTTTTCGTTGTTCAGAATTGTTCCAAACTTCTAAACAAAAACCATTGCTGAGGAGGTGCAAGTGTGCGCACACACGTGCTTCTGGCCAAATAAGAGAAAAATTATTTCTTTGGGCCCCCATGACTTTTTTTTGGGGGGTGGGTGGGTGGGAGGGGCAGGGTTCCTGTTGTAAGCTTGAAAGAGACTTCTTATCAGATGTGGGTTGTTTATATCTAGTTCTTTGTGTGAAATTCATGCTTAAGAAGAGTGGGATCGTTTTGGATAGATTTTTCTCTTAAACCAGCCAGGCTCTTCTTAACCCTTGTTTGAAGATGAGTGTGTGTGTATATTTGTGTGTGTGTGTGTGGGGGGGGGTGGTGTGTATATACACGCCAGCTTTCTTGAGCGGTTTTTCAATCCTAAGATTCAAAAGAAAAGGAAAGAGAGATTCCTGAAGTAGGAGGACAAAGGAACGCTCTCCTAACTGAGCTGGAATTGAAGTTTGTATTTCATTTAAAATGACACATCAGCAAATCTCTCTTCAACTATGTTGTGCATCAAGGTGCATTTTCCCTTCACTCTGGGCTTTGGACACGATTTGCCTGGACATCTTCCCAGGAACCCCCCTGTGTAAAACCCCTATTAAAGCAAAGTCGTTATAAAATCATTTCATTTTCATATCTTCTGACTTACATGAAATGTACTACAACTCTGGAGGTGCATATTTTGGGTCTTAACCTTACAAAACAAGGAAATGAAAAGGGAACACACAGTTGTCCTGAATGCCCAAACTGATACAAAATGCAGATAAAGGTAGCGATTCTTTCCTTCCATATGGTGAGGTAATTTGGGGAAGGAAATTAGACTTTGTGCAGCAAGAAAATGTTAGATTTGGGGGCGGGGGGTGGGCAGGGGCTAGTGGAGAATTCTTTTCGCTGCCCTAAATTCTGGAATTTGATTCAGAATGTAAAAAAAAAAAAAAAAGTGCCTACCATTTCACTCCTAGGACTTCTCCATCTTAGTGCTGAGGCTGGAGTCAGTGCCTTGGGTCTCACCAAAGCAGACAGCACAGCATACTGGCCATAGTTCCCCAAACTAAACAAAGAATAATAAATTACGTGGTCAGTGTTTCTTATCTCTTGCTAGAGTCCATTGCTGATTTCAGAAGGAAATGGAATGGGGTTTAGTGTAATTACAGAATAAGCCCCATTTAATCACACTAGTAAACATGTAGCAAAGTGGAAGCAGTCCACTTGCCAAATCTCTGCTTTTTAAGGTCCCCTGTACCTAGAGTGCCTTGAAATGTGGGATGGGGGGTTAAAGGGGCTGATTATTGTATTAAAAATTAAGAAAGAGGAAATGTTTCTAAGCTAAGGCCACTGGTGTCTGAATTCCATGCCAGAATATTTCAAGGTAACGAAACCTGTCAAACAAACTTAAAGGGAGAACACACTCTGGGGCAGGAAACCAGCTGAAAACAGTTTAATGGCAGATTCCGCTTAGACCAGCCACGGACTCTGAAAAGCTATAGATCTCCTGTAGAAGCTTCTAGGTTTCCTCCTTTCATCTACAACGCACACAAATGGAGGAGAGGGGAAGATAAAGCAATCTTATTCATAGGTTAGATCAATTTCAAAGCCAATTTTGACCCTTATAGCAAACTTTTCCACACCTGCCAACCACAAATGTCTATGTATGGTAACAGGTAACTGGCTTTCGTATCCTGTAATCTGTGAGACATAAATCATGAGACATCATAATTATACGGCAGTTACCATACAGTTGAAGTAGTTACATGGTTATTAGTACCCCGTAAAATACCACGATAGTGTTGTGTTTTTATAATCTATTGTAGGAATTTCTTCCCATACTTTTAAAGGTGATAAATAATTTTGGTATGCTCTGGCATTCAGTGAGGGCACTACAAAGAAAGGTGGGTGGTTATTCCGAGAGATCTGCTAAATTATCCCCCTCCTGAAGAAATTCATGTGAAATCTGGAAAGGCTAACTTTGTGTGAGGTGCTTAATTTTTGCTAGATAGTCACCTATAGCTTTGAAAGAATAGTTGGTATGAGGAATAATTTTTTGGTCATACTACTTCTAGGGCAGTTTTTAGAAATTCCTAAAAATCACATTATGAAATATTAGTAGTTTCTGTTCTTTGTCCCCACCTTCTTCTTCTCCTCCTCTTGGTCCTCCCACTCTTTTTGTGACTATTGCCTTTTTTTCCCCCCAGAGAAACCAATGCAGTCTGTATCATATTAGTTAAAAACAAAAACCAGGCTTATAAAAGGTCCTTCAAATAACTTGTATTCATTTAACATGTAATTTAAAAATGAGTTCCCCGTCTCTTTCTTTTGCAGATTGTCTTGGTTCCTGGTCCCTGTTTTTAAAAACAGGGCAAGTTTTAGACCTTCTTGGTTCAGCTCCTGTTGTTTGCAGTACACCTCACTGTCCCTCCCTCCCAAAGAGGAGCATTGAATTTGAGATTTGATGCTTTTACTCTTTTTGTTTTGTTTTGTTTTCCTTCCACTCTGATCCTCTATATGTGGCTTCTTTGCAAAACAGTTTTGTGCAAGCAGACATGACTTAACTCCATTCCCTACATAGAGAACTATTCAACTTTACTTTTATGTGTTTTGAATACTGCCCCATCTGAGACTGTGACGGCAATAAAGTATGCATGGCCAACCTTATTTTAATAGCGCAAGAGAGCTGCTTTTAATTAATAAGTGGATCTCTTTATGTCTGGGGTTTTCGGTTTATTTTGTGGTTCTTTGGAGTTCTGCAATTATGTGGCCTAAAACGGCTATGTTAGTGGAGACTAAGTCCTTTTTAAAATCTGTCATTTACATGTTTTGTGTCTGTAATCTGTGTTTTTAGATTATTGTCTTTAAGGGAAAAAAAATAGCAGTAGCAGTTTTTCTCTAAAATGTTAAAATCCATAGCCCATAAGTGTATATATATTTTAGCAGTCTAATGCAGCGTCCATCTACAAGAGTTGAGTTGTTCCATTAT
The DNA here is from genome assembly GCF_016509475.1 of Prionailurus bengalensis. Taxonomy (NCBI): domain Eukaryota; kingdom Metazoa; phylum Chordata; class Mammalia; order Carnivora; family Felidae; genus Prionailurus; species Prionailurus bengalensis. Next base: position 200,001,713 of record NC_057343.1, read on the forward strand.
GCAGGTACAAGTTACTTGAAAGAATCCTCATATTGTGTATTTCCCCACTTGACATAAACTTTTAAACCACTAAAAAATTGGTAGAACTTGTATAAAGCCTCTAGTATCTATCTTTGAGGATTAAAAAGGTGTGCAAAAGTTCTTCCGTTCTGGTGATACCATTGTAGGCTTGTCTGATACACATGGATTTTGCTTTAGGTCACTCAGATCCGGGATTTCGGTGTGTACCGTGCTCCCTCCCAGAGGGGCTTTACCTGGTACAACAGGAATCCAGAGCCAGACTTGAATCCACAGGGACCCCAAATAAAGTGATTGTCTTGGTAGTAATATGGAATGCTTTTAGGATTAACATACGAATGCTGACATGTAGGCTTGCTTATGCCGGCTTGTGATCTGCTTTCTTCAGAAGATGTATCTCTCATGCAGAATTAGAATATAATATTTTGTGCCATTGAAGAGAATGATCTGCAGGAGCACAAGCGTTCCATAGTAGAGGCGTGATTCTCTTCTTGGTTGGCTATTCATTACTAGGCTAGTGTAGTCTGTAGGTCACTACGTTTTAAATTTTCAAAAGTAAAAAAAAACAAAACAAAAAACTGTTTACAGTTGAAAGGAAAAGCTATCTTTTTTTTTTTTTTTTTTTTTTTTTAAGTCAGGGAAAAACTGTGAGCCATCTAACTCTTCTGTTTTTCTTTTTGGTTCCCAGTGCAAAGTGAACTGAAGGGCTCCCCTTTGGTCAGCTCTAATAGGCTGTTCTTGAAGACACTCCTCAGGCACTGCTAAACAGTTGCCAGTAGATGGCAGTACTGTTCCACTACAACATTTTTAAATTCCTTCATATGCTGCCTAACATTAAATCCCCAGCCTAATTTTGAAAAAGCCTGATTAGCTACATTAAGCAATGTTTGGGTGATTTTTTTTCTCTCCCTTTTTAAACTTACCGAATTATAGCCACAGCCTGAAAGAAAGCCATTACTGCTAGACAACATGATTATCAGTTGTAATGTAGTCAGTCCAGCATGGGAATGGCATAAAAGTTTTAAACTATGTTTGTAAAAAGTCTATATAAATGTATAAAATGGTTAACAAGCATGATTATGATTTCTCACTTATATTGTCTCAACTGTTTTTTCTTAATTCTATCTAGGGTAGCATCTGATCATTATGGTGGATCATCTGAGATGTGCATTTGTGTGTAAATGTTACTTCTTTTTATTCCTGTGGGTCTGCACATATGCTTTGCAAATGAAATATTTTTAATCCTGTTAAGATGTATGTCTTCGTGTATATTAACTAGCTTGTATACCAAAATAGCAAATATCTTTACAGTTTGTTTATTTGGAAGTTCAGGGACTAAGGCTATCTTTGGGGATGGATAAATTACCTTTTTGAAGGTTTTTTTTTTTTTTTTTTTTTTTTTTGCAGTTGCTTTACGGAAACCTGCAGTACAAAAAAATAGGCTGTTCTGTTTTTCTTTGTGATCCGGATTATGTTGTAGTAGTAATGTATTATGTAATAATCAATAATCTATTTTAGGTTGAATATGAAATACCTATAAATGATAATCGTTTAAATGGAAATTTGCACAGACGATTAGCAGAATATATTTCCTGAACTTCTAAAATTTTTAAATATTTCTAGGGAAGGTTTCATACTATGGGAGGGTGAAATTGATGATTTTTCCTTTTTAAGAAACAAAAACATTGTTAAGAATATTCCATTTGAGAAGAAGATAAATATATTTTGTGAAATATTTGGTGAGAAGTCTTTCAAATTGAACTGAATTTTAGAAAAACTATGGCTAAACTGTTGACCTTTCATTTTCTCTCTACTGAATTTGTATCTAGAATGGTAAAATGACTAATTACAGAATTGAGCTTTTTTTTTTTTTCTTGAGACATTATAAAATCTGGAATGTAATGTTTTATTCTTGGTTACCTTTAAAGGCTTTAGCAGGTAGAGTAGAAAGAGATCAAACATCTGTGTGCTGCTAAGTATTATAAAAGCCCTGTTTCAGTTACCATTTTTTTTTTTTTTTGCTTACCCTGTGAGGATATTCCAGTAGTCTTAACCACTATATAGCCTTGAAATTTGCAACATAAGCCATAGCCTGTGGAAGCTCCTGGTGATATGGCTTGTAATTCTTAACAGGTTTTGTTCCTATTTTTTTAACCCCGTGACATGATTAGTAAATTTTAAAAATGTAGTCGTGGTGTGTGCGTGTGTATGTGCACGTATACATACACATGTGATGTAGAAACAACTGTTGCAAAGTAAAACACGTTGGTGGGAATTTGGGAAGCTTATGCTAGGATGTATGAGACCTGGGGCCATGTTTGGGGTCTCCCAGCAAACAGATGAATATACTAATAACACATTCCCAAGAGTTTTAGTTGTGTTCTTCTATCAGACGTGAGCCAGCCAAGAAGCAAAGAAATCGAAGTTTCTTCTGGTGGCTCACAGTGGAGCGAAACACTGGGCGTAGGGAGCATTTCCTATCTCCCCGGGAAATTTGGTTCGCGGAGTGATGAGGCATAAGCATTAGGGCTGGGAGGGCGTGCAATTGAAGCGGTGCTGTTGAGTGATACATTTTTGAAAGAGTAGCTTAAAGTTTTGATAGGAGTAACATATTGACCGAAAATTTCCTGTCAGCGAATTTGTACAGGGCTGGATTCATTTCTGCCTTATTCAGTACCTTGGGAGAAGTCCGGATTCTCCCCATTTGACTAGAAATCGATTTTTCAAGCAGTGTTTCTCTCCAGCCAGCTATAGGATGAGGGTGGACAAAAAAAAAAAAAAAAAAAAAAAAAAAAAAAATTGGCTTTGTTTCTATTTTATGCACAGCCAGACTTGCTCTTATGTTTGTAATATTTAAAGGAGTTCAATAGGAGGCCCTTGATTCTTTGATCTAATGCCACAGTGCTGTTTAATGAGAAAGGTTTTTAATATCGTGTGCAATATTGAAAATTTCTGCCAGCTCAGACCAATATAATATAATGTTAGATTTACACCTTGGATCCCTTCTTTTATTTCTTGTCATGAATCCGCAGTGCTCCCCCTCCCCCGCCCCTCCCCGGCTGAAACAGGTAATTACAAAGGTCCTCAGATCAATTTTTGTAAAGGGGCACCCTGACGGGTACCATGACTGAAGTGTGACATGAGCCTTTTCCAATACAATGGGTGGCCTAACATTCCTCTGGAAGCCCAAGCTCATTAAATATTCGGTTCCTTTTTTCCCCCCTCTCCCCCCTTCATGCACTTAGCTTGAGTCACACTAAGTCTGGGGTTTCTTCACTGAAGACTTAGGAAAATTGCTTCGAGTTCTCAGATTGAATTTTTTATGTGTATGACTTCATGATAGCATTAGCATGTGCTTTGATCCATGTGTGAATGGCGCTGGGTCGGCGCTTATTGCCATATCCAGATGGTGTTACAGGGAACAAACAGTTGTGTTTTAGGATTTCTCAATAGACTGTCTAGACTGGCCGTGCAGCAGACAGATACAGCCACCCATCAAATTAGCGTTTGTCAGATTTATGGTAATGGTTCACCAAAGCCTTCCTGTCATTGACATTAAGATTTACGCCTCCAAAGTTATTTTGTCTTCCACAGAATATAGCTTGTGATTGCTCGGATTTAAAAAAAAAAAAAAAAGTTTAAGACAGAAAAGTCTTACTGAATGTGAGCTGTTTCTGAATGAAAAGAAAAATATAAAAGGAATTAAACAGTGGCTGTGGCTCAGGGGCTGTATTGATTAGGGAAAGGCACCCTTTCCGCCCCCACCCACCCGCAAGTGATAAGAAGGATGTTCTGTTCAGGTCAGTGTCTCCCATTTGCCCTTGTTGGAAAGAAAAACATGTATGTGGGTGACTCTGGCCAGATTCTGCCCTTTCATGTTGTTACTCTGGGGTAACGTGATCTCCTGCCCCAACGCGGTGGGAATAACCTTTTGACAGGCAGTATGTCCATTCTCAGTGGAAATGTTTTCCCAAGTCTGGCCAGGCTGCCTTTGATCATACCTCCTTCCAACGTGGGGTCACAGCTACTATGCTATGCAAGAGTCACTGGTTCCTGCGTGGAAAGTGAGAGACATGAGGGTTTAGAATAAATAAATAAATATGACCCAAACCCTCTTAAATTCTCAATCACTGATGTGATAAAGCTGGAAGTAGGGAAATGCCTACGTGGAGCATTCAGGACACTTCAGGTTAAACTTCGCGTGTGCGTCTTTTTGCATAAATGGATCCCGCCACGTATTATTTAGCACGTTTTGTCCAAAGTGGTTTGAGTAGCGAGGGTCCATCCCATCCCTGGCATGCTGAGGCATGTCTGAAAATGTGTTTTCCTATTGTATGTTGGTGCAGATGACAAATGGTGAAGAGGCTGGGGGTTGATTAAAACTCCCAGACGGCCATGGCAGACAATATATAGGGAAACAGGCTTTGCAGAGGTGAAAAGCTCCAGCATTTTTCAAAGGAAGCTCTTTCATCTGTCTGAGAACGGGCATTTGGGGAAACCCCTGCTAACCCCTTTGGTATGTCAGGATTGAGGACTACTGCCTGCTCTGTTACAGGGCAGAATCCTCACTCGCAGGGTATCTCTCATCTAGCCCGGTGGCTGGTGCAAAGTGATCTCCATTACTGAATAAAGAGCGGTATTAAATGTGCACCGCACTGGAGACTTCCTGCTAACCTCCAGTAGCCCCTGCGTCTCTGAGGTGGTTTTACCCCCCTCCTTCTGCCCTTCCTTCCTTTCTTCTTCCAGCCTCCCCTTCCTTTCGCTCTTGTGCCATACAGCAATCATTTGATAGACTCTATTTGGGCTCTCTGTAAAGGCTTCTCACTCACACATGTGTTCAAATTTAGTGATAAGTGCGCTTTAACACGGTAACAACAACAACAACAAAACGATGTTGGTGTTTTATTTCAGCACTAATTACAAGTCACATTCTCTCCAACATAATGCGATGGATTTTCAGTTCCGCCCATTTTCCAAGTCTTTAAATATTGAATTAAGCGCACTAAATTAAAATCATTTTCTGTATTAATTCAAGCAATCAAGCATTCACTTAGTTTGGGGTGTATTTTTTGATGGAGTTATGACTAAGTTACTGAGAATTTATCTATGTTATGTTGATATAAAACTAGATTTGTCAGAAAAACACGGGAACACTTTTGCTAAACAGAATTTTCCTCCAAAACTTCCTTGCCCCATCCCTCCTGGTCTTTTCCTTTCTTGCTGGTTTTGCTCAGGTAGCTAAGAGTTATCCTTTTGGATTCCTCTTGCAAAGCATATTTCTTAAGGACGCAATGATTTTTACTTTGTTTTGATTAATTTATTGTTAAAAGGGTTATCATTTGAGCAGTGCCTCAAAATAAGTCTGATTACTGGGTGCCTGGGTAACTGGCTCTGTCGATGAAGCATTAGACTCTTGGTTTTGGCTCAGGCCAGGATCTCACAGTTTGTGGGCTCGAGCACGGAGCCTGCTTGGGATCCCTTCTCCCTGTCTGCCTGCCCCTCCCCCCACTCACTTGCTCTCAAAAATAAACTTGAGGCAGTAATCAGATTTATGTTTTTTATCTTTTACAGTGCTTAATCAGAGTTATGGCAGCGGGGGATGGGGTTATGGGGGGTGCTTCTTACGTTAGTAGTCTGTCTAGAACAGTTACCATCTTGGACTTGAACTATTTTAAGTTTGTTGTAAGAAACAGTATAATTTTTACAAGACACATTTATAGTGTTTTTAAAAAGTTAACTGCCCTTCTTACACGTGTGTTTTCTTAGAAATTGGAAGGGATGAACGGGATGCCAATCTTTTGCAATGCGTGCGAAGCATTATTTGAATAAAATCCTTTTTCTTCAGTTGAAGACTACCTTCTCTGAGAATTTTCCACATTTATGATTTGGGGTTTGCTATTTTCGAATGAAATTTTGACTGTATACTTTATGCTATATTTTCTTGATCAAATAACCTATTTAAAGAACTCCTAGGATGTTAGACCTTAGAGAGCATCTCATCGAACAATCTCGCTTTTCCAGTTGCAGATGGATGGAGGCATGGCTAGGTTAAGTGTTTTTGCCCCAAAGCTGGGCTGCAGCGCTGTCATTCAGGTGTGTCGGTCCCTGCTTCCCCATTAAAACACTACTTTTAGGGAGCCAGAGATAGACTGACTTTGATTCCCACCCCCCCCATCTTACCTGCTTAACCCTAATCTCCATTTGACTAATTAGATCAAAGCTAAGAAAGTGTACTTCATTTTTTTGAGATTATACCAGTAGAGAAAATATAAAAAATAAAGTCCAGTGTGACAGATACTGTTAACTGCATACCCAATAGCCATTCATCCATTTTTGGTATAAGAACCATAGTTTTATTTGAGGTAGCAATGTGTCCAGACCTAGGCAGTGAATCACGATTTGTCTAAGATGCTTAGGACTCCTAGGTTGTGTCCATCTGAGTTGCTTTGTCCTGACCAATGATGGGAGTGGTGGTGCCGTCTGCTAGAGGTGCTTTTGGGAAAACTTCTGCTTTCTTATGAAAGGGACAGATGTGATTGCCTCAGTTCCCCCACCCCTTACCCCGCCCCCTTGCTGTTCCTCTTACCTTGAACATCGCTATGACATCTGGAGCTCCTGTAGCCTTCTTGCTACCTTGGAGGGTTTTTTAAATTATTTATTTTTTAAGTACTATCTCTCTCTCTCTCTATATATATATATTTTTTTTTTTTTTTGAAGTTTACTTATTTATTTGGGGGGAGAGGCAGAGGGAGAAAGAGAATATCCCAAGCAGGCTTCATGCTGTCAGCACAGAGCCCGATGCACAGCTCAATTCCATGAACTGTGAGATTACGACCTGAGCCGAAATCAAGAGCTGGATGCTTAACCGACTGAGCCACCCACGCACTCCAGTCCTATCTCTTTACACCAGGGGTTGACATTTTGATTAAACTAGTGGTTGGCAAATTATCCTGTGGGCTGGCTGCCATTTTTTGTAAATGACGTGTTATTGGGACACCATCACGCCCATTTGTGCTTTCGTGCTACGAGGACAGAGTTGAGTAGTTGCCACAGAGACTATTTGGCCCACAAGCCTAAAATGTTTACTCTCTGGCCCTTTTAAGCTTGTTGACCCTTGGTGTAAAGCACCATAAAGTGAGTTTTCTGTTACTTGCAGCCAAACACGTTCCTAGTAGAATCAACCAGTAACCGAAGATCTCTGAACAAATTTGTGACTTAGCATTTCCACCTGTTCAAATTACTTGTCTGGTTAAACAGATCTGCTCTGGACAAGCATGTTCATTATTTGGGGTTTTGTCCACTAATCTCTACATCTTTCCTTAACTTTTGACTATTTTTACATTTTCTTTTTAAAAGATGAGAACATCAACACGTTTCACTTAAGTGCAGCCTAAAACTTACATCAGCTGTTTGCTGTTCCAATGTTATAACTGTCTAAGGAATTGCTCTCTGGAGCATCGGTAAGGAAGATTTCCCGGTTTTTGTTCAGTGAATAGGGTCTATTGATGGATTTTAGTCTTAACTGATATGACAGCTTCCTGCCAACCTCCCGTAACTTGTTGTCCTCTGTGATCTAGTAGGACTAGAGAAAAAACAGCAATAATACCCACTCTATGATCATATGCCCTACTTGGTGCAAATCAAATCAAGTCACTAACCTGATATAGGAAGATAACTTGGAAATACGTTTCTGGTTTCAGTAACAGCTATAATTGGACTGTCTTTTGGGCAATAAACAGAATCCTAGTTTGATTTTGCATGAAGATAGAACATCCCTTTATGTGTGAATACAAAGATAAAAGTTACCTAATAAAAAATACTTTCCTGCTGGTTGCTGAAACATATCAGGCAGTACTTGTATTAGGAGACTCTGGATTAACCAGGAGTCTTGCTAACTGAGTTAACTTCTCTATGCCACAGTTTTATATCGACGAGAAGAGATTGGACTGTAGGTCCAATTCATATATTTAGGGTCTCTTCTAATTCTAACATGGTTATACTTTGGAAAATCTTCAGAGTGGTTGAAACCCATTTGAGGATTAGTCAATTCAAACAACACAAAATAACAAAACTCTTAGGGAAAATTGAGATGCTTCATCAGAATGACCTTTTAATTTTGAAGCCCGTGCCTCAAATTTTGTCGTTGCACAAGTATCCTTCAGTATCAGAGGAATTTTCTTGGAATGAAAACTTCTGGGTGAGCCTGGGTTCTGTAGTGGAGATTTGCAGTGCTGTATTTTGACAATCAAATACGATGTATTTCACAATATATTTTAAAAAATAAGACCTTGAGTTCCTTCAAACCACTCTCTTGAAAATATGTATTTTCAAGGAAATAATGGAAGCAAATTAGTTGGAAAGTCAGTGGAATCCAGTACACTGATAATACATGATTATTTCAATCAAAATACCAATACATGATTATTTCAGTGAAAATTCTCTTACCTTGCTTAAGAAATGACATTTCATGAAAGCCAAAATTTAAATGGGGAATTTTATGATTACAATACCTGTGTCATGGAATCTTAACACTATTTTGAAGTAGGTACATTTGGACTTGTATTGCTTTTTGGTAAGAACGACTTCGTAACAAAGAAAAACCTTGTTTTGTGAATTAATGCTTGTTGTGTCTTGCTTTTCAGATTACACAGAAGGAATAAAGGAATAAACATTTTGGTAGGGTTCAAGCTAAATGTTAAGAGAAAACAAATTCCCTTATTTCTACTACTTAGTTCTTTGAAAAAGGAAAAAAGGACTAAAGTATGTTCTAATTAACACTCTATAATGCCCCAACTCACTTGTATCTTTATACATTTAAGAGAAATTTGTGATGTAAGAAAAAGATAACTATTTGACTCCTTTGAGGAAAAAGGTGGGTTGTAAAATAAGTGAAAGTTAAAAAGTAAGAAAGGCTGCTAGTTTAAAAGACTGGAGGAATGTTGACTTAGCAAATAACTCTTCATAAATTAGCCTTTATGTATGCAGTGTATCTGGCCAGTGTCTAGGTACTAACAAATGATCGGAGGTGAATTTTTTTCATTAAATGTGCTTTCAAAGAGAGAAGACCTCAAAATTGTCATTTAAAAAGAATAGCATTGGGGCACCTGGGTGGCTTCGTCGATTAAGGGTCCAACTCTTAAATCTGGCTCAGGTCATGATCTCAATGTTCGTGAGGTCGAGCCCTGCATCGGGCTTTGTGCTGAGAGCACAGAGCCTGCTTGGGATTCTCTCTCTCCTTCTCTCCCTCTCTGCCCCTCCCCACTGCACGCGCACTCTCTCTCTCTCTCTCTCAAAATAAACATTTAAAAAAAATGGCATTGTGCTATAAAATCCAGGCACACATATTTTTCTAATATTGTAAGGGATACAGTAGTGAATAATGAATTCTATACCCACTTGTTTAGTTTCTGTCCATATATAGCCCTGATAAATTATTTGACCCTTTTAAGATTATTTTTTTAAACCCTATGTTTCTCCCCTTCCAATTCCCTGTAACCCTTCTCTAGTTTTCTTCACTTTCAACTACTTAGCTTTTTATTGTGGGTGTGTTTCCGTCATTCTAAATACTGTGCTAATATGGCTACTCCTTGATTTTTCACATTCTGGTATTATCTCTTGGCTTTTCACTTTGGAAGTGAGAATTTAGCTCTTTTTCCTTCCTTTCCTGTGTTCCTATGTCCCCCCCCCCCCCATCCACCCCCTTGCCCTCCCCACCCGCCCTTACCCTGCCAATACGATTTCATTTGGGGCAGACCCATGGGTTCACAGTATAATTAATGCCTTTGTAAATGCTATTCGTAGCTGTCCTGGAGTATGTTAGGATAACCTTGTCCTCTTCCTCTGCTCTTCTCCCTGGAGTTACTGTCCTGTTTGATCACTTAGTTGTATCCCTGTCAGTTCACTCCCCAGTATCTACCCCCACCCCAGGTTGTGCAAATCTCCTCTTAATAATTTCAAACAGGTATGCTCTGCATTTGCATCTTGGTCCTCTGCTTGGTGGGGTTTCTTCCAGAGCTTCAGGTCAGTCTGCTCCCATTTGGACTGGTTGATGTCCAAACTGCTGCATGGCTCTACCCCCCGCACCCCCCCGCCACCAACTGACCCCACTCCCTGCCCTAGGCCCCCTGAATTCTCAGGCCAGGGAGTCCCCTGTCATCTTGTGCAGGATTCTTGCTGGCCTCCAAGTCTTGGCCTTTCTTGGCTTTCTCCAGGGTGCATTGGGGGTCAGTTTTCTGACATTTTGCTTATCAAACTCATGATTGATGGTCTAATTGGTGTAGAATTCTAGGTTGGGAATAATTTTCCCTCGTGGTTTTGAAAGTACTGCTCCATTTAAATGCTCCTAAGCTTCCAGTTTTGCTCCCTAGAGGATCAGTGTCATTTTAATCTTGATCTGATCTGCTTTTTGTAGTGGTGGTGATGGTGATTTTAGTTGTTGTTGTTGTTTTTTGTTTGTTTTAGAATCCTGTTTGGAAACTCCAGGCTTAAATTTCATGGTCCCGTCAGAGTGTGACTGTTTTCATAGCCAGATGTGTTAGGCCCTTTCAACTTAAAAACTCAAATCCTTTAGTTCCGTGAAACTTTTTGATTTTTTTTTTTTTCTTGTTGGCTCTCCTGTAGTGATCTAATTCTCGTAACTTGTATTTTTCATTTCTTTGTCCTTTTGCTCGGTTTCCTGGGGGATTTTTTTCACATTTATCTTAAGTCACTTACTGAGTTCTAAATTTTTGCTCACCCATTTTTTGTTTTTTTCCCTACTTCAACAACTCTTTTCTCTTTTTTGTGTTGTAGCATCCTGTTCTTTCATGAACATGTTATCTGTTAACTTTAGGCTTTTTTTGACATTAATAATATAGATCAGTTTTCATCTCCCTGTATAGCTCTGTTTATCTCAAGTTGCCTTTTGTTTCTGTTAGGTTTCTGTCTTTCATATTCATGGCTCTTCTTAGATGCGCAGTAATTCTCGTGTGTTTATATCTTTTAAATTAAAAAAAATTTTTTTTCAACGTTTTTTATTTATTTTTGGGACAGAGAGAGACAGAGCATGAACGGGGGAGGGGCAGAGAGAGAGGGAGACACAGAATCGGAAACAGGCTCCAGGCTCCAGGCTCCGAGCCATCAGCCCAGAGCCTGACGCGGGGCTTGAACTCCCGGACCGCGAGATCGTGACCTGGCTGAAGTCGGACGCTTAACCGACTGCGCCACCCAGGTGCCCCTCGTGTGTTTATATCTTTAAAAGTGGGGCATGTAAAGCTAATTCAGTTCTCTGTCCCTGTGTGGGACTTGTCTGTTCTTAGTCTCTCACCCCAGGGGTACTTGGTGGTTTTATTGGGGAGGCTTTAGTAATCATACCTTTAGGTTTTTTTCTCTTGGACTGGTCAGATACTCCCAACAAGAATCTTTCAAGGGGGCACCTGGGCGGCTCAGTCGGTTAAGCATCTGGCTTCAGCTCATGTCATAATCTCACAGTTCATGGGTTGGAGCCTTGCCTTGGGCTCTGTGCTGACAGCTCAGAGCCTGGAGCCTTCTTCAGATTCTGTATCTCTCTCTCTCTCTCTCTCTCTCTCTCTCTCTCTCTCTCTCTCTCTCTCTCTCTCTCTCTCTGCCCTTCCCCACTCATTCTCTGTCTCTGTCTCTCTCAAAAATAAACATTGGGATAAAGAAACAAAAAACTTTCAAGCTCTCACTTGGAGAAGATAAGATAAACTTAGTTGTCAGTGCTCAGGGAAGCAAGTAGGCCAAGGGGCCCAGGGAGCTGAGGCTTCACTGTGTAAAAGTTTCCCCTGATTCTCCTTTTTCTGCCCCTACCCCTGCTGTAAGCACTACCTGGTTCTCCTCCTCCAGATACTGTGTTTGATCCTTTCCAGGGAATAAGCCCGTAGTCTTCTACCGGGTAGACAGGAACTGGTGCCCAGCTAGTGAGATGGGGACACCCATCTAGAGCTGGAAGTCCTTGTGTAAAGGACTTGAAACCACTCCTTCTGTTTTCAGTCTCGCCTTTACTCCCCAGTGTAAGGGATCTCGGATTCCACGAATTCCTGACCTGCTCAGGAGCCCTGTGGGCCGGCTCCCCTGTCCCCCGCCGCTTGTTGAGATTGAATTCTTCTGGTCTGCTGGATCCCAGTCACCACTCGTTCTTCAGCTCTCTAGTCTCCCAGATGTTGCTGTTACTTTCATTGTCCGAGTGTGTTTACGTCTTTTAATTTTTTTTTTAATCTTGTCATGACTTTAGTAAGGTTGCGGGAGAACGTGGATCTGCAGGATTTTTCCCGTCTGCCACTCGAATCAGAAGTCTTGGCTCATTCTTCTCACATAGATTGCCTTCTCCACAAACAGTCTGGTCTGAAAGTATATGTGCAGTGTGAGCAACCCTATAGAACAGAAGGGAGACCACATAGAAGCCTGCTCGGCCTGTGTTTAGATGCTTGTGCCTTTTGCTTTTGTTTAAAAAGAGCTCACATCTGGGTACAGTGCAATGCGTCTTGCAGAAGGGTTTTCAGTACACATGGGCTGTTTTCTTACTTTCCCCATGCAGAAGATACCCCGGCTCTGGCACATGGAAAGAAACCCCGGGCATAGGAGCGTGCCCTATCCCGCGCACCTACTGAGCAGTGGCTCTGAGTCCCTCTACCTTCTGACCACGTGGTAGAGGACACCAAAGAGCCCTGGTGGAGGGACACGGTTTCTCTGAAAAAGCTCAAGAAAACATAACAACATTTCATGCATGGACAGCCTCTCAGCTCATTTGAAGGGTTTGGGGCTTAGCTGGATTAGGTGAAGCTTTCTAGTTACAGACGGCTGTCACTTGAGAATTTTGAAAGTTGATTGTGTCATTTCATATGGCTGACTTTTTCAAATGTGAAATTTGGATGTTTACTCTTTATCTGAGATTTGACTATAGACCCTTCTAGCCTATCTTCATGGGACATTGGAGGACTTTGGGCTCAGGTATATTCATAGTTGGGCTATCCTTACCTTCTCTTGGGTCTTCTCTCCTCCTTTCCCAGTGGTTATTTCATTACCACATGGGCCTTTTCAATTTCTATAACAGATCAACTCCTTTCTTCCTCAGGGCTTACACAACTACAGCTCCTTCTTCCTTCTTTTCCTCATTCTCTGTCTGGCTAACTCCTATCCATCTTTTCGGGACTATGTCCCCTCCACTCCTACCCCCCACGTATGTCTTCCTAACTCCATCTATCTGTCAAACTTTTAAAAAGCACCTTATTCTTTTCCTTCACAGTATTTCTCTACCGTCAGTATTCAAATGCTTGTGTTTCTCTTTGTTTAATATTCAACTTCCTCTCTGGACTACAGCTTTCGTGAAGGCAGACGCTCTCTAGAAATGGCCTGGACTTCTTGGTCAGCTTTTGGCACTGGTGAGCTATCGGTTGAATGAGTGAAGAGTATCAACCTAGAAAGTTGATCCTACTGGCACCCTTTATAAGGTGCATACTTTGGGCAGTCCTAACGATTGTGTTTGAGATGGCAGAATGGTCTGTTTTGCAACTGTAGGTCTTACAGCTGTACGTACGTAAATGATGGAACTGCTAGGATGAAATGGGCTTAGACTTTGGGCCAGTTCATTTAAAAACTCATTGTCTATTACTCCCACTACTTGGTTTCCTCTCTTTTTCCTATTTAGGTCTATTTGGTGCTATTAATCTCGAGTCTCCAAGAACAACATGCAAATGGGGGAGCAGTTCATTCTGTTCCACTAGATGTTTTTTTTTTTTTCAGCGTTCACCAGTGCTCCTGATTTTCATTCTCCAGGAAGTTATGATTTTGAGGAAAGAAACAGAAAGTTAACAGTGATCATCAGGTATCTCTAGAGGCCATTTCTGGAGACCGTCTTCTTCATGCCTTTGTCCAAAAGTTCCTAGAGGACAAGGACATGCCTTTCACAAATTTAGTTCTCTGTTGCAAAATTTCAGTTACTTAACAGTTACCTAAATATAGTGGTGCTCAGATAGGGTTGTTGAGCGATTAATCATACATAAGATACCAGGTTTCAGTCCCTCACTGGGTCCCAGGTCTAATAGTTTCAGTAGCCTGTCCCTCACCTCCTAGAAGGATACACCTTGTAGTCAGAGAACAGCTCTTCAGTATGTTAGATGGGCCAGCTGGTGAAGGTAAACTAATTCTGGAGCATCTGGTATTTTGGGATCTAGGGCCAATGCCTAACCTTCTGTTTAGAAGAAACAACGAATAACTCTGTCAACCACTGTTTTTTCCCTTAAGAGGTAGTACAGTGCAGTTTTTAATTTGCTTGAAAGCAGATCAGACCTGTGTTCAAATTCCAGATTGTGTTAGCTGTGTGTGATCTTGGGCAAGTGACTGCTCTAACCCGCACGGTGCTTCCGAGTCATGGGAGCTGATTAAACCGCATACCTCCCAGGGGAGTTGTGAGGCTCAAATGTGCTAATTCTCCCAAAGTTCTTGGAAAGTTCTTCACCCTGAGCCAGGATCCTCCCTCCACCCCATTGCAGTTGCTAGATTTTTCAGGGATGTGCAGTCAGGGGAGCGGAAACGTGCAAGGGAATTGATAGCAAAGATCATTATTAGTAAATGACTGAACATTTCTCTGATACTTCATGAAAAATATTTCATAAGCTACAATAATGTGTGGATTCTGAGTGTTAGCTACTAAATGAGTTTTGCTGGCTCTAAAATTAGGCGAAATGTTCAGAATCACTACTTTAATCATGACTCGATCCACAGTGCTGAAATTTTAAGTGTTAAGTCTTTAGAAATCTTACTATATCTGCAATGCCATATAAAAAGGTAACAAAAAAAGTACAAAACTTGAAACGCCTTTACTATTATCAAAAAATTAGGGCATGTGCACTATCGTTAGTTTCTAGAAAGAAGACTGGATATTGGGTGATATGTCAGGGATTTGAAGGCCACGGTCTGGGATTAGTTTAACAAGGGGACAGTGGAAATTCATGTTTAGGTATTAACAGGTAATGACGAGCAATTCAAAACCACATACATCTGCCAAAAATCTTAGCTCATTCACAACAGTTTAAGACTAAGTTCTTAGGGGCTCCTGGGTGACTCATTCTATTGAGCGTCCAACTTCCGCTCAGGTCATGATCTCCTAGTTCCTGGGTTCGACCCGCATCGGGCTTGCTGCTGTCAGTGCAGAGCCGGCTTCGGATCCTCTGTTTCCCTCTCTCTCCGCCCCTCTCCCACTTGCACACTCTCTCAAAAATAAACATTTAAAAAAATTTAAAAATTTTAAATTTTAAAAAATTATAAAATTTTAAAAAAGTTCTTAGAAGAAATGTTGAGAGAGAAAGAAAAGCGAAAGTCCTGATTCTTGAAAATGTGGGCAGTGTGGAATTTCTGCAAGTCTTGTGTGTTGATGATAGTTGCATGTGATTTGTTTTTTACCGGTGCTCATAACTGTGGGTGGGAAAGTTCAGTTTTCTTTCACACCCTCGCTGTTCCCAGTTAATTCTCACAAAGGACATTCTGTGGTTTGGTTAACATTTGACAGGTACATTAATTTCCTTCTCAAAACGAAAATTGTGTATAACTTAATATATCCTTTACTACTCAACTATCCAAAGTTTTTAGGTAATAGCTTCCAGATTTAGGGATTTTCTGGAACATAATAGTAAAAGCAAAACACCTAGCGGGTGGGGGCAAATGTTGGGCTTCGCTTTGCCAATAAGGACATTAGAAAAACAATACTTGTGGGGCGCCTGGGTGGCTCAGTCGGTTGAGCGTCTGACTTGGGCTCAGGTCATGATCTCTCAGTCTGTGAGTTTGAGCCCCGCATCAGGCTCTGTGCTGACAGGTTGGAGCCTGGAGCCTGCTTCGGATTCTGTGTCTACTGCCCCTCCCCTGCTCACATTCTGTCTCTCTCTCTCTCTCTCTCAAAAATAAATAAAGATTAAAAAAAAAAGAAGAAGAAAAACAACACTTGTGGGCTATCACTAAGTTCATTTCATGACCGAGAAAATGTTCACCACTCCTCCGCCTCCCACCCACCCCCCAGTAGCAAGTTTATAAACTTTAAGGCTTTCTAAATTGAATAACGCTAGTTCTGGAGAACGTTCATTTGTGTATTGAATGGTCATAGTTGATGGTTCCACACATAACAAAAGAATTGCCGTGATGAAAATGGCCTGTAAATCAATGTTACTGTGTCCGATGTAGACACTTGTATAGATGGCCTGTCGATCACCCAAAAACAAATCCTAGAATGGACAATAAAAATCACTGGACGATTGCTTGTACTTGCGCAGACTTACCATATTAGCGAACGGGAACAAGACATTTGGCTTGTGCCTTAAGAAGAGAGATCGGACGGCATCCAGAAATCTATTCTAACGAAGGGGAGTTGTGATACTAGAAAATACTTGAGAAGGTCGTCCTCTAAGGCCACTCCCCTACCTCGGATCGTTTATCAAGTACCTGTCTGGTACCTTCCACAGCAACAAAACAGTTAGCCAGCTCCACTGGGATTGGCAGGTCTACAAAAGGTAGCCAGTTACATGGAAGAAGTGAAAAGTTTTTTTTATTGTATATTTAGTCTTTGTAAGTAGAGTATAGTGAAGGTGGCGGAGCTACTAGTTTCTGTGCTTTGGTGCAATGTTGGTAGAAGAAAAATAATACTTTGTAAGGGTGCCAAAAAGACTTGGATATTCTTTCGTTGCGAGGATACCCTTTCAAACGTGTCGGGGGGGAGGGGGTTACTCTACACCGGGGCTTGAGTTTTTGTCATTGACTAGGCTGTTTTAGAACTCAGGAGAACTAGAAGCTGTAGAAAATTGAAAACCATGCAGCTAATTCTTGTCCATGGAAATGCAAGTTAGTCACGTCCTGGGGAATGCTGCGGACCCGTGTGTTTGTTTCCACATCCCTTTGCTACATGAAATTTGTGCTTCTTTGGCTGTTCTTTTGAACTGGCTGTGACACCTCTTTCGGTTCCCTCATTAAGTAATTAATGAGTTAAATGGAATCTATGAAACATGTTTATTTTAGATCTGTAGGCATCATGATTTTACCTTTTTTTTAATATCCTTTTATATAGGGATGCCTTTAAGAGATTTTTAGTACTACATGATGATTGTCTTTTCAGCTTTTATGTGACCCTCTATAATGGTGGTGTTGCTGAAATCTTGGGTTTGTGTTTTTACTCATTTTTCAGATTGTTACCGTCAAGAAGCCATGTTTGCTGTTGGTTTCGAGGTGACGGAGTGTAGTGGGAAAAGGATTCATTTATGAATCAGGTGGAGAAAAGACTAAGTTCCCTTCCTGCCCTTGGCATCTATATCCCCTTTTTCTAATTCTGGGCAAGTTCTGGAAGTGTCAGGCCAGGTGTCCAAAGTGCTAGATATGGGCGTGGCGTTTGGTTAGTACTCAATAAATGTACGTTAACTTCCCCTCTGTTCTTTGTTTTAAGGTATCTGTCCCTAATCTCTTCTTGGTTTTCATCCTCATGTTTTTAATCTACTGAACCTAGATAATCTGTTAGAATTCTATCGAACACAAATGTCCTTAGATTGTGACTACGAGCCTGAGGAATTTTACTAAGACTGAAGTATATACACCTTACAGTTGATCAGCTTTGGTGTAGGATCCCAGATGCCGTTTGTGCCCCTTTTATATTCTTGGCTGTGTGTTAGACAGTTGAGGTTGATGGTTAAGTGACCAGGAGAAATTAGATGTTACCCTATTTGGTTTTAAAATCTCTTTTCTTTTGGTTGACATCAAAGCTAATTTGTGTCCCTTGAGGTTTATACCAACAAGTGAGAGGTGTGGATATAAAAGAAATAGAAAAGAGAGGAAAGGATAAGTTTGGTGTGAAGGGTGGGGGATTTGGGAAAGTAAGACAAGGCCAGGTGACAGGAAACAACCAACTGTGTGTGTGTGTGTGTGTGTGTGTGTGTGTGTGTATTATACACAGGTATATGATTTGTTGTAGATGTTGGGGACAAGGCCAGGTGACAGGAAACAACCAACTGTGTGTGTGTGTGTGTGTGTGTGTGTGTGTGTGTATTATACACAGGTATATGATTTGTTGTAGATGTTGGGGCAAAGTGTTCCCACATGAGGTGAATGCCCATGGAAGAGAGGGAACCACCTGAAGCCATGGCAGAGAATGGGGAATTATCACATTAACTTTCCTACCCTTGTAATGGCAAAGCTGCTGCTTCTCCAGGACTCCCAGTACATTGCCTTTTTTGTTTGTTTGAATGTTTATTTTTGAGAGAAAGAGAGAGAGAGAGAGGGAGAGCAAGCGAGAGCACAGGAGAGAGGGGGAGGGGCAGAGAGAGAGGGAGACACAGAATCCAGAGTAGGCTCCAGGCTCCGAGCTGTCAGCACAGAGCCAGATGCGGGGCTGGAACTAGGGACCATGAGATCATGACCTGAGCCAAAGTTGGACGCTCAACCCATTGAGCTACCCAGGCACTCCCAGTACATGATTTTTTAAATCAGAAATATGTTAAGGCTTCTTTTGATTTCATTCATGATCTGCCAGATATTAATCTGACCTTAGAAAACTTTAAGAGAAAAGAAAATTATAACACCCTTTCTTGCAAGTATTTCAAGGATAATTACAAATAAAATGATCTTGTGTATCATTGAAAAGAGCTGGACCATTCTTTCTCAGCATCTCACTTGTTTTCCGTGGGTGCTATAACAAATTACCACATGCTCTCAGGGGTTTAAAACAACACACGTTTCTTACTTGGATGGTCTTGAGAGTGAGACATCTGAAATGAGTCTCACCAGGATAAAGTCAAAATGTCAGCAAGGCTTCATCCTTTTCTGGAGGCTGTACGGGAGGATCCATTGTCCAGCCTTGTCCAGTGTCTGGAGGCTGATTGCCCTGGCTCCTGGCCCCTTTTCATCCTCACAGCCAATGATGATTAGCCCTTCTTTCTCCCATAGTAGTTCTCGCACTCTCCCTTCTGCCTCCCTCTTCCCTGTTGAAGGAACATCTGTGATTACATTGGGTCCACCTGGATTGATCCGGCATAGTCTCATTAAGGGCAACTGATGGGCAACCTCAGTTCACCCTCTTCCATGGAACCTAACACTGACAGGTTCCAGGGATTAGGATGTGGATATATTGGGAGCAAGCCATCATTCTCCTAACCACACATACTCCTTACCATCATAGTTTTTCTGTCTTGTTTCTTCCATAGTTTGGGGTTGGGGTGGTGGTGGGGGGGCGCTTTGCTGTACTTACCTTAAAAAAAAAAGGCATTCAATCTCTAGGGGGATGGGAGTCATTAAACTCAGGCTAAGGAGAACTTATTCACGTGACTTTAAAAATAAAGTTAGGGAGCACCTGTATGGCTCAGACTATTAGTCATGAAAACTCTTGGTTTCGGCTCAGGTCATGATCTCACGGTTTGCAGGATCAAGCTCCACCATTGGGCTCTGTGCTGACAGCGGGGCCTGCTTGGGATTCTCTTTCCCTCTCTCTCTCTGCCCCTCCCCTCCTCGCGTGTGCGTGCTCTCTCTCTCAAAATACATAAACTAAAATAAAAAAACAAATTTATAATCTGTTTTTACCATATACTCTGGTACCGATAGTTTGGGTTGTGAGGGAATCCCTTCTTGCTTTGAGTTTTTCAGCAGGTACATATCTTGTTTGCCTGCTTATAATCCACGTGATTTTAAATTCCTGGCTTGAAGCTTTCTAAGGAGCCCCAGTTCGTAAGAAAAGATCAGAGAGGTGGTCTGTGACTTTGGGTTACCTCACACTCTGGAAGCACAGACGCTTGCTCCTCTCATGATGACGTGGCAAGCGAGGAGATGTTGACGTAGAAGGAGGTGGACCTGGGAGAAGAAACTGCTACTGATTCATTACAAAGTTAAGATTAAGGCCCTGGTCTTACTTTCTTACTTACTCTGGTCTTGTTTCTGGAAAGCCGTGGATGTGAATTGGAGACGACGAAACCAAGGAAATCTGTAGGGGTCATGAGGATCACTTAACACCCCTTGGCCTACTCTGTTTGGAAGCCCTGAGGTGGCAACAAGGGCACGGGGTTGTGTATCCCATAATTCTGCAACTGAGCTGCAAAATGGGCAAGGTAAATCCAATTGGGGAAGGTAGGATTTTTGATGTTCTAACAAGTAATGTTTAAATAACCCTGTGAGAACAATCACTGTGAAAGTATAATGGTGGCTCAAGTTATTGAGTTGTCCTTGGGGCCCCTCTGTCAGAGAGTGTGGGGAGGAAGAGAACTTCATAGAAAGTTCGTCAGCTGCAGTTGAAAACGTCCACCGCAAGAGTGAAATTCGTGGCACCTAAGTCGCAGTGTTCCTGTATTTTCCCTGCAGTTACACCATAAGGTGATGTGAAGACAGAACGACACTGACCTCTCCCTAACCCTAGCCCAAGGTTACCCTTTCTAGAGACTTGGTTTATAATTGTATCAACTACTTTGTGAAAGAGGATTTTCTTTTTCTATCCTCTCCATGTAATTTCCAGCACCCTAAACTGGTCTGTAAACATCTGTTGATTCCACAGCCTGTTTCTTAATTCAAGTCATGGCATAAGTTTTTCCTTCTCCGGGGTTTTCGTGTCTTGGCTGTGTCTCAAAGCCTGAGGTAAGCAAATTTGGATGTAGTGCCTCTGACGAGGGCTTGTCGTTTTCGCTCCACCATTATGCTCTGTGTGCTCTAAGCCTTTTAAAATAGCTGAATGTTTTCAATAAGTGAATGAGCCGCCGCTGTTGGGACTTGCATTTTTCTCCCCCCAAATGTTGAAGCACTGACTGAATCTTGTCGGTGCAAAGCATCCAGACCTTTTTTATGGACTGCCCTAGACGGATTGCTTGTAAGAAATGTAGGCAGGTAAAAGGATTAGTTTTAATTACGCTCAGAGCTAGTGTGATCATGAAGCAGGGGCAACCCCTCCTGTTGAGGTGCTTTTTCTGTGACACCGGCCTTAAGACATTACCTGAAAGGCGAGTTAAGAGAGCAGTCCCTTAAAGTTCTTTCCTTGCATTTGTGAGCTGTTTCTCATTACCTGGAGAGTACTCGGGCAAGTTCGCGCTGCCTTTTCACAATGAAAGTCCAGATTAGTATTTCCTCCCCTTTTCCTTCTGCCTGACACGTGCAATTCCTAATTCTTCTGTCAGCACAGGTTCAGAGTGGTCTCCTCACGTGAGACAAAGATGGGATCTACTTGAATTACTCCACATGCGTTAACATCTAGAGAGACCAGGAGGACTTGGTCACCTGAAGAGGGAATCCACTCGGGACCTGGGAATGACCTGCCCTCGTTACTGTTTCTGTTGGTTACTCGTGGGGGAGTGGGGGTGAGGGTGGGGGGCGCAGACCAAGCTGAGTTATTTGAAAGTGGGATGGGGTAAGACCGAGACCTGGTCTTTCTCACTTTTGTGCTTGTTTGCCTTATAGTTTCTATAATTAAAAAGACTATAATTTAAACATTTTAAAGAGATTATATATTGCAAAGCTGGACCAGTATGTGTGGCAGTCAACTATTTCTTTTTGCTGTTGATCTGTATTCCAAGCGAAATTTCCCATGACGTCACAAGAATGTTTAACTGCTTTTTCGTTAGGGTCCAAGCTATATAATTTTAACAGTTGAGGCTTGTTTACCTGATTAGGGTGTACAGACCTGAGAGAGGAATATGGTCTGAGAGAAACTTTAACCTTTGATCTGAGTCCTGATGGCTTTTTTATTGCCGAAGATGCCTTTTGAAAAAGAGTTATGAAAATATCCCTGTATTCTTAAATATTCAAATTTAAATTTGAAACGGTTAAAGTGACTTTAAATAGAATAGTGATGAGTTCAGTCTAAAATAAGTTTCTTTTAAATACATAGTTGACCTCCTAAATTTTAGTCTTGGACCAGCCAAAATGCTCTATAAATTTTAACTTCAACAAGTAATTTGTGTACCACATGCTGATTCCCTTGGGCCATTCTGGTGAGCTGCAAACTCAAAATCTGCTAAGTTTTGAAATGAACTGGTTTTTTTTTGTTTTTTTTTTTCGAAAACTATTAGATCATATAAAAGTGAAAAGTGTTCTATGACCTAAAATTTCATGATTTTCAACAATAAAGATAGAACACGTAACTGGTGGAGAAGTGGAAGAGAACATCTGAATGAGACCTGAAACTGACGAGGCTTTGCCTCAGAGGTATAGAATGTTTTGTTCTTGCTGTTGAAAAGTGTTCAAACGATTTGGACTGTGCTAATAAACTTCAGTTTAATGTGTTTTAAGTTAAAAAATGAAGAATAAAACAGAAAACCAATAACACCACCAATATTAAAGGAAGTGCTAATCTTAGCAGTCACAAAGAGCTAAAAGCAATACATCTGTTTCCTGCAAATATTACCCTACCACCTGGAACAGGTGTCTTTACTGCTCAAGAATCAATATAATATATTTACTGGTGTTTTCTTTGGAGTTTAAAATTTTCACCCTTTATTGTAAAATTCATATGAATGAAAATACAGTAGGGCTGATGGTTTGGTTTCCTTTTCTTCCTTCACTCCTCATTCCAAGGAGGCTTATATAAGTAAGCAGTAACTCGAATATAAATAGATGCTTGTTCACATTTGTAAGACTTCTATTTCAATGGATGTGCTTAAATCTCTCATAACTTAAAATTCAGCATATCTCACTATGGCTGTTACATAATTTCATGTTTTAATAAAGAATGAGAGCTGGCATGAACATACAAATACCAAAATGTTGAATAACAACCAGAATCTTGTGTTTTCTATTCTACCCATACCAAGAACAGAAATTTTAATAATTGTATAAAATGAGCTTGAAGTAGCATGGTATAACGATAGCAACGATGATTGTCTTATTTTGGGCTCCTCTAACAAAGCAGTGCAGAATGAGGGGCTTAAACAACAAATGTTTCTTTTTCACAGTTCTAGAGACTGGAAGTCCAAGAGGAAAGTGCTAGCGGATTCAGTGTCTGATGAGGGCCTGTTTCCTGGTTCATAGCCCAGTCTTTATGCCATGTTCTCACGTGGTGGGAGGGACAAAATTGTTCTGTGACATCTTTTATATAAGGGCACTAATCCCACTCATGAGAGCTCCATCCTTAAGACCTGATCACCTCCCCAAAGCCCTACTTTCTAATACTGTCTTATCAGAGGTTAGTTACCATTTCAAATTATGAATCCAAAGGGGAGACCTGAACATTTAGCCCATAACATTAGTAATTAGCACTTACTGCTTTATTGCCAAGGTAATATTCTGAGTGCTTCGTATTATAATCAACTTAATCTTACCAATAACCAAATAATTATCATCATAGTCCCAGATCATAGTCCCAAATATCATCAACTGTCCCAGAGAAGTGAAATGATTAGCCAAGGTGGCTCAGCTAGTAAGTAATGGAGCTGGGCAAGAATCAAACCCAGAAGTTTGGTGCTAGAGTTTGAGCTCTCAACACCTAAATGGTAGAAAAAGTGCAGCCCACAACCCCCATCTCCCACCAAGCAAGGCTGCAATCTTTTTGATTAATGTTTTGGTATTTTGAGGGTTAAGTATTTTCATCTAGCTCTAAAGTCTAAATTCTGTATGGTTTAAAATTAACCATGTAACAGCCAGCTGGAGACTGGTTATATCAATTTTGGGATGGTCATACAGTAAAAATCTGTGCTGACATTAAAAAGAATCAACTGTAATGACACAGAGGATTGTGATAAATTGGAGAAACAATGAACTAACTAGGTGTATATATGCATACAGGGATCACATTTTTGTGTAAAAAGAGAAAAAGGTATATATATACTAGCGTATACATAAAAAAAAGTTGAAGGACCAAACACCCATAATCTTTAGGAGGTTAGAGTGTGGAGGAACTTTTACTTTTCTTCCTTATTACATTTGATTGATCAAATTATTCTTTACAAGTATTACTTTGAGCATCAGAAAAAAAAATAGAAAAAAATCAAATGGACTAGAGAGAACAGAAGTTTTTCTAAAACATGAAGGGTTGGGCCAGTTTTTAGATTAATGGAGACAATGAATTATTTCCTTCTCTAGCCTGTGGAGATTTTTATGGCCTCCATTATAGCCATAAAATTGTAGCTGTTTAAATCCTATTTTGTAAAAAAAACTAAAACAAAAACAAATTCCTATTTTGTATTCCTGTTAAAATTCTCTTTGCAGGATTCCTTGTGAATAAAAACAGGGTAAGGGTTGGATTCATTTTATTTCCCACGTTTTTATGGATTATCTGAACACAAAATTTTAATGTCTCTTTCTGTTGAAAATAATCCTCTTGAGTCTTGCTGCCCAGGCAAATGTTGACTACAGGCTGCTCGATTTTGAGAGGAACAGCCCAATTATGGGGATGGGGGGATGTTATGAGGAATGTATAGCTGTGACTCAAAATTTCTGATTCTAGAAGCTTTCAAGCAGCTTTATCTTTTTTCCTTCTATAAATCAAAATATTCAGACAATGGTTTTCATTCTTACAAAGAGCAGTTAGTATGTAAGTGTTCGTATCTCATTTAAATTTTTAAGGTTTTTTTGTTTTTAAAGTTTGAGAGCAAGTGGGGAAGGGGCAGAGAGAAAGGGGGAGAAAGAGTCCCAGGCAGGCTCTGCACTCCTCTCAGTGTGCCAGTGTGGGGCTCGATCTCACAATGGAGAGATCATGACCTGAGTCAAAATTAGGAGTCGGACTCTTAGCCGACTGAGCCACCCAGTCTGTTTTTAAAATATACTTTAAGATGTATACCTTAAAATATATTTAAAAACAAAAATTAAAGTGAGCTGTCCTATATCTGTTATTCTTACAAGATAGTTTTCGAAGTCTGAGAGCAGGAATACCTTCTTTAGATCTTTCTGAAACATGCAAGTAAATTACCAATTAAAATATGGGTAGTGAATAGAGAATCTGCTTCAAAAAAAAATTAGTGTGAAACCTTCATATTTTCCATTAATCCAATCTAATTTTGATTCTGGGCTATTGCAATGGATCTATTCAATCTGCTTGAGATCAGCCATGATTAATTTTGTTCATTGATTGACACATTTCACGAACGTACTGTCAGACGTGATGATGCAAAGTTGAATAAATGATTTAGAATTAAACCTTATATGTAGTAGGGGAGAAAGACATTCAGTCATTTGGACATGTGTTGGCTTGACTGCAGTGTAGTAAGTAGATCATTAGCAACATGAAATAATGAGAGTGCAGAGTGTAGCATGAGCCCGGAATGGGGAGGTGGAGTTAGGGAAACCTGGGCCATGAGAAGTGAGAACAATATTGCCTCTTGGATAAGAGGAATATGGATTTACTCTCTGAGTAAATAAACATCCTGAGTGTCTCAGGAGGTCTGCATATCGTTTCCGACCACTAGTAGAGGTGGGGACACCCTCCTGTGTGGGACACCCCACTCTGGGCCAGCCCTTTGGGAATCAGATCGCATGACTGAAGGTCTCCTCGGGAAGTTCGTGCGGCTGAAAGTAGAACTCTTCTGCGGTAGAAGTTAGATAACGGATGATTCATTTTTTGTATATGATGTATCAGGTATGCTGAAATAGATTCTTTCCAGGCTTTAGCCTTCTAGACAGTGTTTAACCTATAAATAACAGTGTTTAAAAGTACAAAACTATGTAAAGTCATGCTGTCTTCTGTTATCCAACCCCTCTCCTCACTTTAGCCTAAAGGTAGATAGTGCTTCCCCCAACCCACCCACCCCCCTCCACAGGTCAAAGATTTTTATTAGAGTAAAACTAGAGAAAGATTTTTCATTTTAGGTGGCTGGAAAGTACATCCAGCTGAAAACCATCAACCATTTAGACTACATGCTTCATTTGAGTTGTGTTTCTGGATGCAAGTCAAGTATGACAACTGTGAGTTTCATAACTTTTCTAACTTGCTTCAAAAATGCTTTGGGGCCAAAATAGTTCTGAGGTCTTTTCGTCCTCTCCTGGTGAGGCCCTCTGGAGGTTATCAAGGTCAAGACTATGTTGCTGGGTTTTGGCACCTTCCAGGAGAGATGAGGAAGCCATGTGTCTTAGGCTTGCTTCATCTCCTGTCCTTGCCTATGTTCTCCCAGTCATGATTGTCACTTCTTGTTCAAGGTGAACATCTCATTGGGTCCATGTCTCTGACAAAGAGAAACCAATAATGTGTTATGTATTTTGTCTGCTTTAGCAAAGCTCAGGTCCTTTCATTAGAGTTGCAGTTTGTAGACTATGGAGAGTAAGTTAAGGGGAATACATTCTTGAAGGTTGAGTGGATAAGGAGGAGCTATGGAAAGTAATAGTGGGAATAATTCCAGTGAGTGACTGTCACTGTCAGGATTCTACAGTGTTCACGACCGTAATCTCCCAGTGAACACTCAAATCCAGGTGGTTTTGTCTGTTTGGGGAATTATTTGTGGTGTTGTCATCAATGCTATCTCAGCTGCAGGTTATTAATTTTTTATTCAATCTTGGTTAAGGATAAAAAACTGTATAACCATAAATCTGAACAACTTATATAGAGCCATATGAGCTATTTCAGTGAATCAAATAGTTGATTCAAAAGCTGTGTTGTGCTAGACGTAGTACTTAAGTTGAAGCAGTTATAGTTCTATCAAGAAATAATGAAAGTGTTGGATGAGCACTGGGTATTGTATGTAAGCCAATTTGACAATAAATTAT
The DNA here is from genome assembly GCF_016509475.1 of Prionailurus bengalensis. Lineage (NCBI taxonomy): Eukaryota > Metazoa > Chordata > Mammalia > Carnivora > Felidae > Prionailurus > Prionailurus bengalensis. Next base: position 200,028,359 of record NC_057343.1, read on the forward strand.
GTTAGAAATTAAAAAAAGAAATAAAGCTTGGGGGTGCCTGGGTGGCTCAGTCACTTAAGCATCTGACTCTTGGTTTCAGCTCAGGTCATGATCTTGTGACTCGTGAGTACAAGCCCTGCACCAGGCCCCACCCTGACAGCATAGAGCCTGCTTGGGATTCTCTCTCCCTGCCCCTTCCCTGCTCGTGTGTACGCACTCGCACACGCTCTCTCTCTCTCAAAGTAAATAAACTTTAAAAACATAGTGAAGGCTCTGTTGTAAAACAATAGGGATAGAGGATGTATACTGAAGAAATATGTAAGAGGTAGAACCAGTGGGAATGGGGAGCCTTCATGAATTGTGGGCAGCGTGAATGAGAAAGGAGTGAGGATGTTTAAGAGGTTTTGAGCTTTGGATGGTGGGTTGGATGGTGCCATTTACTAAAGTAGGACAGAGAGGAGTGACAGATGAAGGAATTAATGATCAATTTGGGTGTTTGAATACCTAAGGGATATCTAGATAAAGATGTCTCATAGGAAGCTTAAAAACACTAGTTTGGTTCTCCAGAAAGATTGAAGCCTGAACGTAGAATTTGGAAGTCATCAATATAGTTGAAGGAATGAGAATAGAAGGAATGGCCCAGGTCAAACACCTCAAGGGAGAAATAGTATTTGGACATGAAGATAGGCCCTGCATTTCCATCTCTACTATTCCATTGAGATTATCAAGATCACCAACATCCCAGCTATTCCCAAATATAATGGTTATCTGTGTGTTCTGATCTTAAGTTACTACTTAGAAGCATTTATCTTAGTTGGTCACTGTCTCCTCCCTCTTGAAGCACTTAATTGTTCTTGACTTTTATATCACTGTTTTCTAGTTGGTTCCCCCACCCCACCCCATCAGTCCCCTTGGTTTCTCCTCTTGTGCCAAACTGTAAAGGCTTGACAGCTCCAGAAGTCTGCGTAGGCCTCCCTCTTCTTTGTCATTGGCATGACATTAGTGCCGTAATTCTAGAGGAAGACAAAACTTGGTAAGTCGGATAAAGTTTTAAGATACACCAAAACCAATAGGATAGGATTTAAGAGGATGTGTTTCTTCTTCACGAAAAATATGGATAGAATATAAACTCCATTGACCTCAAACTAATAGGCTAGGAAAAAATCCAAATGTGCTTGTAGAGGATCTATGGAAACTATTCAACAAATCAGTTTAAAAATGAACCAGACCATGTTCTAGTTGCTAGGGATACATCAGTTAAAAACATGCAAAAGCTCCTGCCCTCACAGGACTACCATTCTAGTGAGGGGAGACCGACAAACCAATGAATAACCAAATTAGTGAATATGCAAGAAGATAAGTGTGGAAAAATATCACAGGAAGGGGGGGGGGGGATAAGGAATGTTGTAAGGAGGGAAGAATATACTTTTTAACAAAGAGTAATTAGAGCAGGTCTCACTGAAAAGTGATGTGTGAGCAGAAACCCAAACCAGACAAAGAAGTGACTGTGAATCATGTATGTATCTTGGGGAAGAACTTTCCAGGGAGAGGCAATGGCAAGTGCAAAGGCCCTTAGGTAGGATTATATCTTGTGTGGTCCAGGAACTGCCAAGAGACCAGTTTGCCTGAGCAGCTGAGGGATGAAATTGTAGGAGGGGGCGGGGATGGGAGGGATGGAGGTGATGGCCAATTTTATAGGGCCTTACAGTCTATCAGAAGGGCTATGATTTTTATCTTGAGTTGGATCTGTGGCCTTAGAGGACTTTGAGTAGAAAAGAGCTATGCTACATTTTAACAGGATCACTCTGGCTGCTGTGTTGTAAATAGATTCTGGAGAGGGTAGAGTGGAAGCAGGAAGCCAATTGCAAGACTGTATAGTCTCCCTGTCCCCCTTAGCTGTTGGGGATACAATCCAAGGCCCCCAGTGAATGCTGGATACCTCAGATAGTATTGAACCCTATATATAGGTTTTTTCCGGTACACAGATACCTATGATAAAGGTTAATGTGTAAATCAAGTGTAGTAAGAGAGTAATAGGACAATTATAACAATATACTGTAATAAAAGTTATGTGGATGTAGTCTCTCAAAATCTTATTAGACTGCCCTCACCTTCTTGTGCTGTGAGCTAAGATGCCTGTGTAATGAGACGAAGCCGGGTAAATGACGGCTGCTACTGACCTGCTTGGGATACTCTAGAAGGAGGATCATCTGCTCCTGGAGTACAGTCCATAGTGCATAACAGTGCAAGGTGAAGCCATAGGGGAGGGGAGAATAATCCAGGCAAACAATGATTGTGTCTTAGGCCAGAGTAATATGGGTAAAACATAAGCAGTAGTTAGATTCTGGATATATTTTGAAGCTATTGCTGGCAGAATTTCCTGATGGATTAGAGTGTGGTTTGAGAGAAAGAGAAATACCAAGGATTATCCCAGGGTTTTTGACCTGAGCATGAATGGGAGTTACTGCAAAGGGAGGAGGAAACGGTTGGGAACAAGTTAGAAGTGCTACTCTGGGTGTGTTCAGTTTGAGATGCCAGTTAGATATCCAAGTTGGAGACAGGTGGACTGGACATTTGCATATGAACTTCGAGTCTGTGCTGCAGGTATACATTTAAAGTTAAAAGCTTCTCAGCGTACTTGGGTGCCACATTTGGTCAAGCGTCGGACTCTTGATATCAGCTCGGGTCATGATGTCACAGTTTGAGATCCAGCCCTACCTCAGGCTCCATGCTGACAGCTCAGAGCCTGCTTGGAATTCTCTCTCTCCCTCTTTCCCTCCTCCTCCCCAGCTTGCACGTGCGTGCATGAGCTCTCTCCCTGCCCCAACACCCCCCCCCCCAAAAAAAAAAAACAACTTTAAAAGCTTCTAGAGACATGGAAAGAATGTGACTAGATGAGATCAACAAAGACGTGAATGTAGATAGAAAAGAAGTTTTAGGTAAGCCTCAGATATTCCAGTGGTAAGAGATTGGTGAGATTAAGCAACTAGAAAGGAGCTCCTTTCTCAGAGAAAATCCAGAAGAGGAGGAGTTAAGTGAGAAAGCTGTGAGGAGGAAGCAGTGAGAATTGTGTTAATTGAAAAGGACCTGTAAGAGCATGGCTGAGATTTGACCATGAGATCTAGTAATGTGGACATCACTGGTGACCTTGAGAAGAAGAGAGTACCTGGTAAAACACCCTGATAAGAGTGGGTTCAGGAGAGGAAGGAAAGAGAGGAAATAGGATTCTTGTAAGTTGTCGAGCTCTAACAGAAAGCAGAAAAACAGAGAAAGTGTGTCCTAGAGAGAGTCTTATCTTGCTTTCCTCCACCTTCTTCCCCCCTCTTTTCCTCTAATCCTCCTTTCCTGGTTTGAGAAATAGCAGCATGCTGTGTATGGGTGGGAATTACCCAGGAGTAAGGGGAATTTTGATCAAGGGGAGAGGGGAGGGGATAGCTGGAGCCTTACTCTGAGTAGGCTGAAGGGAATAGAATCTGGTGGGAAGACTGGTTTTTGAGAAGAGCAATATAGTTCATCCTTAGAGCTAGATAGGAATCCATTAAAATGCAAAGAAATGCAAATCTAATGAATTAATGAAATAATTTAGGTACAACCTAGAAGGGGTATTGCTGATCCAAATCTCAGGGAACAATTAAGTAATATCAGCTTGACTCTGGGGTAGATGCCCCTTAACAAAACCATTTTTAAGGCCTGGCATTTCTATTAGAGGGACTTGAAAAGGAATTCTATACATGACTGATAAATATTTCAGTGAAGAATCCAAATCATGATTTGCTGTCAGAAGTCTTTGGTTGAAATTTAGAATTATGTATAGACATGAAGTAAATCAAACTCTCATTATTGGTAATTTCATGGTAAATTTGAAATAACATTTTAATTTTTTTTAAGTTTATTTTTTTGAGACAGTGTAAGCAGGAGAGGGGCAGAGAGAGGAGGAGGAGAGAGAATGCCAAGCAGGCACCACACCATCAGCATGGAGCCTGATGCCTGGCTTGAACTCATGAACTATGAGATCGTGACCCGAGCCGAGATCAAGAGTCAGTCATTTAACCAACTGAGCCACCCAGGCGCCCCTTTAGTTTTTGCAATTAAAATATTTTTCCTGTCATGACAGTTTAATTGTAATTCCAATTAAAATGATCAAATTGAATAATTGATTTAAACTTGTGATTTTAGTATAAATGTTTTTGTAATCAGAATTGAAATGTTTGAGAACTTAAGATCTACCAAGTTTTATGTTTAATTTATTGGCGTTATAAAAATTTAGTGCTTGGAAACATTTGCATTAAGCAATCAAAGTGCTTTAAAAAGAAAATTGACTATATTAAATTTATAAATACAAGTTTAAAATTTAAAGGGAATTTAATGAATTAAGTTTGTTAATGGGACCAAATGTTAAAGTCCCCAATAAAAGTGATTGCTGTAATAGGCTAAGTTTAGAAGTACAATGATGGGATTTGTAAGAAGCATAAGGAACAGTGACGTTTTTACATTTTGGCTTTAATAATTTGAACGTTAGTTTGCAGAAGGGGTCATTTCTTACAAGAATACCAGGAAAACTCCTGTTCTCCTCAGTGTATATAGCCTCCCCAGGTGACATCATCCCTGGCTTAAAAACTATCCAATGATACTAGTATTTAATATATCAATGCTGATCTCTTCAGAACCCCAGACTAATAGGCATCTCAAAAGTGACTAAAACCAAACTTGTAGGGCATCTGGGTGGGTCAGTCGGTTAAGTGTCTGACTCTTGATTTTGGCTCAGGTCATGATCTCATGGTTTGTGGGATCAAGCCCCATGTCGGGCTCTGTGCTGACAGCTCAGATCTGCTTGGGAGTCTTTCTCTCTCCTTCTCTCTGCCCCTCCCCCGTGTGCATGCTTCTCAAAATAAATTAAAAAATAAATACAATAAAAGACTAAACCTCACCAAACTCTTTAATTTCTTTAACACTCAATACCCCCCAAACCTTAATTCCTTAGCTGTTAAAGCCAAAACCCTAGGTGTCATTCTAGATTCCTCCTCATTTTAGTTATAAGAAGACTCCATCAGAATCCTGGGGGAAAAAAAAAAAAAAAAAGGTCTATTCAAAGTGGGTAACTTGAAGAGAGTTAACTAATGGGACTATACAAAGATGTGGATACTGTATGAGGAAACCACCCTTAGTCCCAAAAGGGCAAAGTGAGGGAACCCTTTTGGGAACCCAGAGACAGGGCTGAGTGGAGGGGACAGCCTGATTGGAGCTGTGGATGTCACTCTCAGGATGCAGCAGGCCCTCACTGGCCCTGCAAGGAAGGAGCTGAGGGCAAAAAACAAAAAACAAAAAACACCCAATTTGATTCTTTTTCCCATCTCTTTCTGGAGCCTCCACCGTGTGCAATCTGACTAGAAGCCAAGGCTCGGGTACCCATCTGTGCAGTCCGTAGAGGTGAGCCTCCAGGCCCACGGAGCAGGTTGGAGAAGAGCGGAGGCAGGCCAGCACAGAAGACACCAGCACAAAGGCTAGTAAAGCCTGCAGTACATTATTTCTGGGACAGACCTTATTTTTCCCCTCACATATTTTCTACATTTGGTGTCCATTTCCTATTAGAGAGATCTTTGAATTCCACTTTTCTTCATGGTTTATGACCCTTTTTCTGTGTCTCTAACCTTCCCCCCCCCCCCCCCCCGAGCAATGATGCCCCCATCACACCTTAGGGTACCACGGTCTCCTGAAACACTCTACTAGTCAGGCAGAGGTCTTAGAAGGTTAGCCCAGAAGTCTTGTGAACTAATAACCTTTTTATGACCAGATAATTTGACTGTTAAGTTGTTAGAAATTGTGCTAAAACTGAAGAGATTTAAGGTGTAATTATTAGCAGTTGACATTTTTAGTATTGGGTGGTTGGTTTTCTAAATCTTCAATCTTTGTGAAATCTCATTGTTTAAGTGAAATAAATGTTGGCCCTTTTAATGTAAGTATAGAAAATTCTCAAGCTGACATTCAGGAGAGTTTCAGTATTAGAGGTAGCAGTTGGACTTGAAGCCATGTCCTGTATCAAGTCAAAGATGTACTGATTATTTAGTGCTACCTGATCTCCCCTTTTAACTCCTCTTGCCTTTCCCACCTTGTTCTGTGAAAGTTTGAAATCCCACCTTAATCCGAATTGAATTTAGAGTATATCCTTTGCTCCTATTTGATCAGATTTTATTGGATCTCTTTTTATTACTTCATCCATTCGCTTCTCATTTCTTTCAGAGAAGGACTAGGTATGTCTTCTAATAAAAACCCAAGAAAGCATATAACAAATATGTGATTTGAGGGGCGCCTGGATGGTTCAGTCAGTTAAGCATCCGACTTCGGCTTAGGTCATGATCTTGCAGTTTGTGAGTTCGAGCCCCGCATCGGGCTCTGTGCTGACAGCTCGGAGCCTGGAGCCTGCTTCGGATGCTGTGTCTTCCTCTCTCTCTCTCTGCCCCTCCCCCGCTCGTGCGCGTGCGCTTTCTCTCTCTCTCTCTCTCTCTCTCTCTCTCTCTCTCTGTCAAAAATAAACATTAAACAAAATACGTGATTTGACATTGTGTAATGTAGCATTTCAAAATCTCACGGTTTAAGATATTGTATCTTCTGTACTTTTTGAGGGTGAATAGAAATGTCCAACTTGGAATGGTTATGGAAATTATGGAAAATTAATAGGATTGAAGAGAGCTGTGGTTTTTATTTTATAGATGATTTGAAAGTCTTGCTAATTAAGAAAATCTCAGGACTTTTTTTATTCTCGCCCATACCCCAGTGCCATCAGATAAAGTAACAGTGAGGTCTTACTTCACTAAATCCAGAATTAGTTAAGACTGAAATTCTTTGTTTCAGAATTTTATGTAGCCGAGAATACTTGGATTTTTCTGGTGATGTCTTATTCCCCTTGTGATTCCCAGATGAGTCCTGATCCTCTCAGATACATTTTATGTACTCTTTTGGTGATGAATATTTTATCTCTGCCAACACTGTCTCTAATTTGTCCAAGCACAATTCCCTGGAGGACCTTTGTATCCACTATTATTGTAATTATAAAATCGATTCTAACACTAGATTCAGTCATGAGTATACCCTTTCTTGCTTATGGAGAGCCATGGGGAAGTAGAGTCCATTCAGGTGGAGTCATAATTCCTTGTACAGAATGCAATAAATTATTTCCACAGATTCACCAAATGAGACAAAATGTCCTTACCAAAAAAAAAAAAAAAAAAAAAAAGAAAAAAAAACCCAACAACAACAGGCCTTTATCTGTTTTCTTTCCAACCTCCTTCCCCATACTGTTTTTTTAACATGCTAGTTTACTGCAAGCATTCAGATTTTCTTCTTTTTTGGGAAAGCTGAATTTGTGAGCCAAAGACCATGGGTTTCAAGATTTTTTAATTTTTTGCAAACCATAAATATGATTGTTCTTTTTTTTTTTTTCTGTGCATGTTCCAGATGAGTAGTTTTTTTGTTGTAACAGTTGCTTCACAATTATGCTGTGATTTGCAAATCAGAAAAGGGAGACTGGAAGGATTATATATTAGACAAATATGTTGAAAACCAGAATGGTCTGTTTAAAAAAAAAACAAAAAACAAAAACAAAAAAATGCCCAGTCACACATCCTTAAGGAGTTTGTGTCTGTGTTCCTAGTGACCAGCTATGGCACAGATGACTACCTGATTTTTCGTTGCTGTTTTTAATTAACGAAAGCTAGGTACCTGCACATCTCCAAGTCTGCCCTGTCCCATTTTCCACCAAGATATCAAAGCTGAAAGGAAAGCAAGAATACGCAAGTATGGACATAAGAGGTGTCAGGCATTAGCCTCCTACACATACACAGCCAGCCCTCATCTTCCTATATGTAATCATTGATCAGTGCAAGTGTGGAGGGAAGACAGAGAATGCATGTAGAAGACAGCTGAGTACATAAGTGGGACATTGAGAAGGCAAACATCTTTGCTCAGGAAAATCCAAGCCAGATTTTCCACTTAGCCCCCATCCTGCCCACTTCCTTGAGTCAGCTGGACTCGCTCTTCTTGGCCATTCCCAAAGTTCTGGCATATTCTTTCAGAGTAAGTCCGTGGAATTGGAAGATCAACAAATGCTGTTGTATTTTCTGTCTTTAAATTGTAATAATAGAAAAAGTCTGCTGTCTGTTGGGCCAAAGGACAAAATTGTGGTTGGTATTGGTTTTGGCTGCCCTACAAATGAATGCTTTATTTGTAATCCCACAGGAGCTTGGTGTCAGGACTCCCTCCTTTCATTGCTAAAGGTAGGGGACAGCCATTTTTGTTCTCCACTCCCTAGCAGCCAGGACCCCAGCATGATGCCAAGGTTCGTTTGGTGGGATGCTCCAGCCTGATGCTCAGGGACACCTGGCTGGGGCAGTCAGAGGTCATTCCCAACAGCAGTGGATGCAGGGTGCCAGGCAGCTGGTACAGGGGCGACTCCTAAAGTAGCAGCTGCTGCCATGTCACTGCCATGGGCTGCCTGGGTTCTTCCTGTTCTTCAGCTTCTTGTCCATTCTGTGAATTATCATTATCCTTCTGTTTACCACCAGAATCCTGTCTGGTACAAAAGAAAAAGGACACTCCTTTCAAAAAACACTTAGGATGTTCAATTATCCTATTTTCCGGGTAGCTTGAGACCTCCTTTGATGGGAGTTGGTGCCTTCCTTGGCCAAAGAAAGTGATTGACCAGACTTCATTTGGTAAGACTCCAGATAAATCTGTCAGGCCCGTGAATCCCTCTGAGATCTTCAGCATTCTGTTTAAATGGGACCTGTATTGTCTATATAATATATATGGGGACATAATTTAAGGCATTCACACCTATATTCCAGGGAATAAAACGGAGCGAATAATAAATCAAAATGTTTCTAGCACAAATTAAGTCCATGTGCTGCTTCTAATATTCTGAGGGAACGGAAGATTACTTTTGTTGGTACTTCATTTTTGATCAGTGATTTGCGGGTGCTGAAGGAAATCTGGTGATAACTTCAATGACCTCAAGTAGAGCTGCCTTAATTTGTGTTGAGCATTTGTGAAGTTTGACAGTAGTCGCAAAGTGCCTCTTTAATAAAACACACCTTTAAATAACTCTCAGATTAATTCCAGCTCCTAAGGTGAGAAGATGGCTTGAACTACCGCTGCTGCCAGCTCAGCTGTAGATCTGAGCTCCCCAGCTGTGCCCTCCCCTCTCCCCACCTGCTCAGACTCTGCAGTCAGAATCTGTCTGACACGTGTGTTGATGTGCGAGGCGAGATCGCATCTCGTTCACTGTATTGGCTCCTCGGCGCTAGACCATAGTAAACATTCGTCTCTGTCAGCAGTTAACAGCAACGTGATTTGAGGACATGCAGGGTTTACAGACCCTCTTCTGCCTATTATGCTTTTGTCTAGGTCTGCATAGACATAGGAGATTGACATTCAGAGAATTGGTCTAGCTCTTAAGATACACCAGTAATGTTTAAAAGCTGTTTTATAGGAGTTTCCTCCTCTCAGGTAACAAAAACAAAAAACAAAACAAAAAAACAGTGATGGTCTCATTCTGCCTTATATCACAGTCCCTTTTAATAGCTGTTACTATAGCAAACCAAAGGACTGTCTACTGGTCCTTAGTCACCATTGGTATTTGGTATATCATATCAGAACTTTGACCAAATGGGTACTAAAATAAATCCAGACCCTGAATTATCTTTACTCTGTGAAGGATCCTGATTGGTCAGAAAAATCAGTTCCTTTTAGGAAAACCTTCCTCGAAGTGAAAAATCTAATAAGTCATGATGGCAATACCTGTTGACTGAGCACTGTTCTGAGCATGTGGGGTATGGTACCTCATTGACCACTCCCAAGAATCTGTGAGATGATCCTCACTCTCTAGATTAGGAAACAGAGATCAGTGAAGTAACTTCTCCAAATCCCAGTGGAGCTCAGTTTTAGGCTTGTCTGACCTCGCACTTAATAAAGCCATGAGGACTTAAGTGGGGATCTCATCTTACCACATGGTGGATGCGGTCTCAGCCATTCAAGTTCCAAAGTGGAATTAGAAGTGGTGCCTATATTCAGGTGCTCGATGTCCTAGTGGGGGAAGCTGGACTAGAAATCAACTTCAAAGAATGGTAAGTGTTAGGATGGTAGAATAGAAAAGGCACTAAGGTAGTTAAAGAAGGTCATCTGAATCAGACTGAGGGCACAGAGGTCTTTCGGAAGAAATTATTATCGAGCTGAATTTTGCAGGGTGACTAGGAGCCAGCTAGAGGGAGATAGTGGAGAATGATGTGTAGGCAGAGGGTCAACTCCTTGGCCTTGGAGCACGAAACAGACTGGAACGGGACCTGTGCACATAGGTCTGTAGGACTGGCATGGAGGTCACGTATATGGTTGAAAAATAGCCTGTATGTATTATAAACTTACAATTTTAAGTTTTGTGCATCGAACCCTGGTTTAGGTGCCTTACAAACATTACAACCGTTATCTCTTGTAATCGTTTTAACAGCCATTAGAGATCGCAAATGAAGGCAAAGTCCACATCATAAAGACCCTATCTGCTTCAATAAGGAACTTGGACTTTATCCTGACAGCTCTAGGTGGTCTTGGAAAGATTTGAAATCACGGGAACGACTCGGTGTGTTTAGGAAAGATCTTTGTTAACATTTTGGAGATTTAATCGGAGTCTGGTAAACCTGAGGTTAGGAGAACAGACTGTGTTGTCTAGGAGATAGTAGTGATGTTTTGAACAAAGGCTTGAGGGCCAGGGGGCTACAGGGAGAGGGCAGAGACCGAGTGGGGAGTGGGACGGATGAGCAGAGATTGGTGACTGATGGGATATGTAGGCCTGAGGTCCATCTTCATGGAACCTAAAGATTACTAAGTAAAGGAATCCTCTGTTGTTGCCCAAAATATGGGAATAAGATGTCCACTGTCAGGGGCTACTAGAAAACCCACTTGCTTTTGGTTTGTTTTGCTTCTCATCTGTTATAAGGCTCCCCGGCTCCAGTTCTAAAAGCACCAAGAGCAGAGAGAATTTGCTTTGTTGGGATCTTTCCCGGGGATTTTCAGAGGATGGTTAAACCCACATGAAGGTCTACCTAGGGAGCCTAGCTCTTTCTAAATGTTTTCATTCCCTGACTCTTCCTAAGTGTACAGAGGATAGAAAAATACCCTTGGTAAGGAATATTATATATTTTTATGCCCCACTTTGCATCTAGAAATGTTGTATTCAGATAGTGACCAAAAATGAGGTTTGATACAAAATGTATTAATCTGTTTAATTTTCTGCTGAATTTTGTGTTTCTTCACTCTTTAAAAAAAAAAAGTTTCTGTATTTTTGAGAGAGAGAATGAGCAGGGGAGGGGCAGAGAGAGAAGCAGGGACAGAGGATGTGAAGCAGGCTCCACACTGACAACAGCCTGTTGCAGGGCTCGAACTCATGAACCATGAGATCGTGACCTGAACCCGAGTCGGACACTTAACTGACTAAGCCACCCAGGCGCCCCTTTCTTTGTTCTTTAGGAATAAAAAATACATGGTCTGAAACTGACCCAGGTTAAGCCCTAATTAGGGTATGTTTGTGAATATTGCATAGAAAGCTTGGGTCTCCTTACCCAAAGTCATGCCTGGGAAATTTACTTCTGGTTTTATTGTATAGTTATGTTATTTTAAAAAATTGATACTTAAAAATGAGATATTTCTTGTAGCCATTATAAGAGAAGAATTACATAGTAAAAATAAGAGCCTTATCTTCTACTTAGCTACCTTTTTGAGTTTTAGTTTAAGGAAAAAAAAAAAAAATCTTGATCTATTTTCAATATGAGAAGTCCTGAAATTTTAGAGAGCTAGGAATATAGGAGAATCTTGAATTACAGTCTTTCAATCTAATTATCAGATACATGCCCTAACTTGGAAAACCCTACTTCTGGTTCGTCTTGAGATGCTCTTAGCAGGACTTGTGAGTCCCGCTGATCTAGGAGGACTGATGCACAGGCGGGGAGCCACGTGGGCCCCTGGTCTGGCTGAGCACAGCAGCAACTCTCTTCCATTCAGGGTCTCCGATGTCTGCTCCTCTGCAAAGCCGCGAAGCCAGTGTCTGTAGCTGCTAAGCATGAAATCCCCTGCTTCTGTTTGTTTCTTTTGTTGCCACGAGTTAATAGGGACAGAGACAGGAGACAGACCAGAACAAAGCAGAAATAATGGAGTATTTCACCCCAAAAAGGAATGTGGATTGAGAAATACAAAGGGGAAGGCAAAGACAGACTTCGTGTCCCGAGGCAGTGTGATGTATTGGCCAGAAGCCTCAGCCCTGGGACAGTTCTGGGCCAAAGCCTTCATCAGTGAGCCCGGAGCAGCCCACATGGCCGAAAGGTTTGACCCATCTTCTGTAAAAACAATTTATTGTTTTTCCCACTAGGGTCTTAAAGGGCCACAGGATTTTTCACCTCGAAAAGTGGATTGCTCTTGTGACGTGGTGAAGAGTCTTCTCCTGGGATCTGCCTGGTGATCAAGGGCTTCTTCTATTGCTATAGGTGCCGTGTGAATTTACATTTTTTTCACTTGTTTGCAAGGACCACTAGTTACTCCAAGACATTGCAGCATATTTGAAACTCATTTTTCTTGCAAGTAGAAGGAAAGGATTAGCCAAGAGATTGCATGTTACGGTTTATCTCCTTCACGTGTATTTCTACGCATTCCAGGTTATTCGTGTATTTTTCTCCATACTCTCCCCCAGTACAGTTGATTTATTTTTAGTATTTGCTTATGTATTTACTTTATTGAGGTATAGTTGACATACACATATATTTTAAGGGGGAAAATTGGGGACTGTTATTTAGAGATTTTCTCCACCCCCCCCCCCCCCCTTGCTACCGTGCTTAGAATCAGAAATCTCTGCGGCAGCGTGGGCTTTTCTTAATAGACAAGCTTTGTCCTTGCCAGAGGACAAAAAATGGTTAAGTGAAAGAGGCCGACAGCAGGAGAGAGAAGCCAGCAACTCTTCAGGGTCCCCTCGCCTCCCTCCCAGCCGGTCCCTTCTCCGCCTGCCCTCCTCCCTAAGTCAGCCGTGCAGGAAGCAGGTCCCCCCGGCTCCACTGGGAGGAAGATGCAGGCCCTTGAGCAATAAACTTGACAGTGCAAGGAAAGCAGTGTCAAGGCTTGCATCGTCCCCTTCCTCTGCCAGGGATCTGTTCTCTCACAGAGGCAAACTTCTTCAAAGTTCTCATCTCCTTGAAACCACCGAGACACCCCGTTTCTGGGGCCCTGATCCCTGACTCCGGACGTGGCACTGAGGCTGAGAGGACACGAGTAGTAGGCATTCTGGAGCCATGCAGCCCTGGTGGGAGCTCCAGCTCGGTCGCTTGCTAGCTGTCGCAAGTTCACATCTCTGTGTTGCCCTCTACACAGGATGCGTGTAATGTCTTTTCCCCGTACGTGGCGCACACTCAGATGTCAGAGGCTTCCAAACCTGGCCACTCTGAGGCAAGTTACTTAATGTCTTTGGGCCTTGGTTTCCCCCATCTTAAAGGGGGAAGCGCTTTTCTCAACGGGTCGTTCAAGGAGTGAGTTAACACACACATATCACTTCTATCTGGTGCTATTAGTAGCATTTTGATTTGTTTTTAAGTTTTAGGGGTAGCCATCCTTCCTCGTGTGTTTTCCAGAAGCTTTAGATAGCTGCTATGCGTGTTATGACAAATTTTGGTTGTATTTTCCACAGACAGACCCACATTTGACTATTATGCACTTGGAAAATATTTTAACTCTTATATAATTTTAGATATTTAAACACTAAATATTTTGTTATTTGGACATGTTTAGTGTTAGAAAACACTTCTAGAAATGGACTTCCTTTTAAAAACTTCTTTCATTGCAAGAGAGCGAGGGTCAGAATGTACAGGTGTCTCCTTTTGGTTTTAAAACCAAACTAAGAAATAAATCCACTTCAGGTTACAAGTGACTCATATCTTGCTTTTAGGTACCAACTAATGAGTGTTCTGTTCATATAAGAAGCATTTATGGAGCGCAGTGCCAGGTCCCACCCTAGGACTCCACCGAAAGACTTGGTTATTTGCTGTAGGAACTCTGGTTTTTGTTTGGTGAGACCCGTATTTAAATAAGGAGGAGATAGTGTGGGGTTCAGGCAGTGACTGCACGGCCCTGGGGGAAGTCCCCAAGCTGACTGAAGAAAATTTTCCAGCAACTGTACAGAGCTTCAATCAAATTGAAATCATGCTCAGAATAAAATCTTGTATTCATGATGAAAAACAGAGCATCAATTGAAACAAATGCCATGTTCCCAAAGGCTAGGGACTTAAGGACACGGGATGGTAGGAAATACTGGCAATGCAAGGGCCGGTGCCAGAGGGGGAGGATCTTGAGTAAGACTCTGTCCAGAATTGACATGTTGTAGGACAACTCTGCTTCTCTGCTTTCAGGCCTGGCCACCCTTGGTAGCTGTAAAATCCAACTTTTTGAATCAAGGATGAACAGGTCTTGGAGTCGATGTTTCGAATTCTATCATCTGCTTAATTCTTACTGTTAGGAAAACAAAACAAAACAACAACAAGAAAAACACCTGGCCTGATACTTCCATGCTAGAAGTGTGTGTCGTGAACCAAGGAGGGAAAGAAGGAATTAGCTCTCTGGGGTCACTAGAGAAGACTTTTCAGAGGAGTACCATCAGAGCAGTACCTTGACTAGTACCAAATTCCTAGGAATTTGCCAAGGAGAGGAGTGGAAAGAGCCTTTCTTCGGGGGGCACAGAACCGGAGCATGAGGGGGCTCAGACAGCTGGAGGAACCTAGTGAGTGAGTTGGAGGGTAGCTGGAGTCATGAAGGGGGGAGATGGAGAGGGACAGGAGATACACAGTTAAGTGCTTCATTAGTGCTTTATGGTGCCAATCTGTGGAGTAGTTATCCGCTAAGTACCTATTATGTACGGGGCTCTGCCAGACCTACCAAAACGTCTGACGCTGTCCCCAACAGAAACGGAGACATCTTAAGATCATCTTGCTGCCTTGGTGCTAGGCCACCTATCTGAAATACAAGCCCTCATTTAATCTTTGCAATTTAATCTTTGGCTTCCCACTTCCCCCCCCGCCCCCCGCAGTACAAGTCATCAGTCTCCTTTAAGCAAATATTGCTAAGGTTTTTGCTTATGCCTTTTAGTTAATCTGCCTTTCTGCTAAAGATTATATGATTATATGATTTGTCCAAAGTCTGCGACATAGATATTACTGGTGATTCCGGACTTTGCCCTCTCTCAAGACCTTGGCACACTGTTTCCTCACGTGCGACATTGGTAGAAGCTTGTGGATTTATGCTAAGGGGAAACATCCTGCGTCCTGGCACAATCAGAGATACACTGGGTCCTTTTGAAAAGGAACGTGTCATAACAGACCCTGTGTGAGAAGACCTGTGAACTGAAGCAGTCTAGACAAGAGACCGTGACCTTGCTTGCACACGCCCCTCCCCCGCCCCCCCCCCCCCCACCATGGTTACAACGCAGACTTCTCCCTGCTGCAAGCAAGGGCCAAGGGTTGAGTGTCTTTAGTGTCTTGGGTTGGACTGGAAGGGGATGGAGCCCTCTGGAAGCTGCTGCGGCCTGGCCACGGGAAGTGCCAGTGTCTGGGCTGCATGGTGGGCTGCCAGGCCCTTGCCCGAGGAAACGACTGTCACCTAGGATGCCTTAGGGAAACGAGCCTCCTGATGAACAGTGATGTATCGCTCGGGTGCCTTTCTTGTAGCAAAATGCATTGAACTGATGCCTCCTAACGTCCTCCTGAAGAAAGGAAGTGGCAGATAGTGTTAAAACATTACTGGTTAATCACGAGGAAACTGAAGCATGGATAGGTTTATGGAGGCTGAACAGAGCCACACAATGCCTCACTGTCTGGCCTGGGAATGGGGCCTGAGTTTGCCGCTTGCTGTCAGGACTGCCGACGGCATTGTGTTTAGCATTGTACGGCAGTGAAAGGGGCTTACTCTTAACAATGCAAGAGCTGCTTTAGGAGACAGACACAATGAACTTGGGTACAGTATAGTCTAGAGGCCAAAATGAGTAATTTTAAGTAAATGGACTATGAGATCTGAAGCTTCATTAAGTTTTAAAATGAAAAACAAGTGAAAACTGTAGAGTTTTTAGGAACGGACTCAAAAAAACATGAACATTCTTTTCCCGTTTGAAATAGCATATTTTTAAGAGCCTTATTTTGTTGGCTCAAAATCTGACACTACTCCTGCCAAGCATAGGATTTATTTATTTCAAATAAATATTCAAAGGTTCTGTGATTTATTTCAAAGATTCTATCTTGTAATGATTGTCAGTCTAACCTTTGTGCCTTTTATGTTCCAAAATACCTGATTTCCATAGACTGTGGTTTTGTGTGTGTGGTGGAGGGAGGCTCCCCCCTCCCCCCCCATTTAGTTTGAGTTATTCCAGAACAGTTGAAAATACAGAGCCTGGAATTCAGGAAACAGATTTGGGGGAGAGGAGACATGTCATGTTAGGTGTCTTAACCATCACTGTGGAGAACCTAGAGGAGATGGAAAGATCTGTGTGAGTACAGTGTCACTGCTAAATTGCTTTTTATGCCAAAAGTGCCTTAGTGACCTAGAGAAAAATTAGCAGGTGATACAGATATTGAGTTTGGCTGCAAACATTTTTACATTTTGGATTTTAAAAAGAGCATGAAGGTGAGGGTGCCTGGGGGGGCTTAGTCCGTTAAGTGTCTGACTCCGGCTCAGGTCATGCTCTCATAGTTTGTGAGTTCAAGCCCTGCGTCGGGCTCTGTGCTGACAGCTCAGAGTCTGGAGCCTACTTCAGATTCTCCATCTCCCTCTCTCTCTGCCCCTCCCCTGCTCACACTCTGTCTCTGTCTCTCTGTCTCTGTCTCAAGAGTAAAGAAACATCAAAAACATAAAGGTGAAATTTTGGAACTTCTGGCCAAAGTATGTTGAGTAATACTAGCATTTGAATAACTTAAACAGAGCAAGATCGTGAGCCGTCACCTATAATTTTATTCTGTATTTAAGATTTGATTGTTTGGACCTGGAAAGTTGGTCCAGCCCCCCTCTAGAAGATGGCCCGAGAGAATTCTAGGAGAGAAGCTGAGCAAGAAAGCGGCAGTCTGGAGCAGGAATCGGGTCTCCTCTCTTTTCCCAGTGAAGATCAAAGCAGCCCAATAAGAGAAACCACAGTGTGACTGGTGGTGTTGTCTGACATAGTAAATAGCGGCTAGCCAGTGGTCCTCTTTGAGGGAATACGTAGATACATGCAAATACGTATCTGCCCCTTAGGAAAGTTCCCCGTGAGTCCAGGGCACTCACAGATAAAATTTGCAAAATGTCAGACGGTATCAGCCAGCCTTCGTACGCATCCAGGATGTGATGTGCTGGCATCTAGGGTGCTGTTTATAGTTGTGGTCATTAATCTTGTAAGAGGAAGACATAATGGAGCTCAAGTAATGCCAAGAACAGAACTAATGTGATGGAGCAGTAGGGATTGCTGTATGCCGGCAGACTGAAACAATTAGGGCTCCTCAGGCTTGAAAAGACAGGAAATATGATTAGAGTTTAATTTGTGAAGAATATGGATTAGATGATCTTAGAATTGTTTACCAGAAGTAGGGAGAACCTCTTAAGAGCCAAGGAAGAGTGTACTGGGGACAAAAAGAAGCTCTCTCATACTGGGAAAGTAGACCCTGTACAGTGCAATCACTCTTAAATTGGACTAACTTATGGCATTGAAGTAAAGTGAAAGGGTCAAGGGTTACTCTTAGTTTGATACTTTTTTTCTTGACATGTGAGGGGCCCCAAGAGAACATAGATCAAGCTTCCCATTAGCCTTTACATTTTCCTTTTTTTTCTTAGGTGAACTTTCAGTGTCATGGGTTTTTCCTTCAACATTTATTCGTTGAGGGTAGATTATGTGCCATGTCTTCCGCAAAGCCCTGGGGACACTGGGATGAAGATGGAGAGGTCTGGTTCCCACAGTTTGGTGATGAATAGGAAACTGTAATTGTGTGATGAATTGACAAACGTGTGTGAGAGCTTGACAGAAATGGCTCACATTCTCATAGAAACAGATCGGGTGCCCCTGGAGAAGGGGTGCTGAAGCTGAGACCTAAAAGCTGACAAGTCCACTGAGCTAAGATCTGGGGTAAGAGGGAACAGCATCTGGGAGTGCTTGGAGTTGCCATAGGGTTGTCATGACTGGGGGCAAAGTGAGGGAGGAGTGGCTGGAGAGTGACCCGAAAAGAGGCTGGGGGGGGGGGCACGTTGGTGGAGCGGATTCTGGAAGACTTTGTAGGTCCTAAGTGTTTGGATCCTAGAATAGTTGGAAGTCACGGAAGGGGCTTAAGCAGATAAGATCAGATTTTGTTTTTATAAAAAAATCATCGTGGCTGCCTCATGGAGAATGGAGAGGGCAAGAATGAATATCCCAGGACTGGTGGGAGAATGTTGATATTGTCTAGGTGATGGTGGCTTGGACTGGAGAGCAGTGGGCATGTTCTAGAGCTCTTTCAGAGGAGTCATGGACAGGATTTGTTGACTAACTGGATATGAGAAGTATGAGAGAGAAATAGTCAAATTGATCTTATGAGAGCCAATTAGGCCTCAGATTTTATCTGAATGAGAATTAGGACAGACTTTTCATAGGTCTTTTCTCTTGGGATCTCCAGATGATCTAGCAATCAATAGGTCTCCCTCCCCAACCTGTCCCTCATTTTCTCTCCTGAATTACTGAGGGTTCTACAAGTTGGCACATAATTGGCCCCTAATAAATGATTGTCAAGTAAGTAGAAAGATCATAAACTGCCTAATTTCCAGTCTCCCAAATCCCCCTGCCTGTAACTCTTGGAGAGCAAACAGGTCTTGCCATGCACAAACTGTACAACTGTTCACAGTACCCTGAGGTCAGTTGACCTGAAACAGAATTTGGCATGGGTCAAGATGGCAGAGGTAGATACAGGGGCTCAATTTAATGATTTGTAAAAGATTTTTATTTTTGAAATAATACCAGAGTTGTAAGACAAATACAGGGGCACATAGGTGGCTCAGTCGGTTAAGCGTCCAATTTCAGCTCAGGTCACGGTCTCATAGTTGGTGAGTTCAAGCTCCACATCAGGCTCTGTGCTGACAGCTCAGAGCCTGGAGTCTGCTTCAGATTCTGTGTCTCCCTCTCTCTCTGCCCCTCCCCTGCTCACACTCTGTTTGTCTCTTGCTCAAAAATAAAGAAATATTAAAAAAAAAATTAAAAGATGAATACAAGGAATTTTCTTATGACTCTCCGCTTCTCTGGTCATTAACATCTTAACTGTGTTTGCTCTATCACACTCCTCACTGTATAGAGCTGACGATGGACATAGATTTAGAAATTCTTCTAACCAATTAATTAGACATCAAGACCCTTCATCTCTAAAATACTTCAGAATGTGTGTTCTCAGAACAAGGATTTTCCTTTTATCAGCATAGTACAACGATGAAATTCAGGAACCTAGACCCTCTGCAACCCTGTGTACAATTGTGCAGCCTCTAGTCAGCCCTCACCTCTTGTCCCAATGTCATTTCTGCCATTTTTCCTCCGCCTGTCCCAAGGGTCCAGGGTCCAGTCCGGAAGGCATTGCATTCGGTTACCCTGTCTCTAGTCTTCTCTAACCTAGAACAGTTCCTCAGCATTTCTTCAACTTGTAAGACCTTGAGATTTTAGAGAACAGGTCAGCCGTCTTGTGGAGTGCTCCTCAGCGTGGTTTTGTCTGAAGTTGTCTCATGCTTAGATTCAGGCTGTGCATTTTTGGTAGGAGAGCTGAGCGATGATGTCCTGCCCTTCGCAGGGTGCCAGTGACAGTAGGAGGGGAGCTGTGAAGTCCCTGTAGGTCTCATTCCTGGGAATGTTAGCTTTGAACACTTGGTTAAAAAGATGGTTTCTCCACCCTGAAGTTACCTTTGCTTCTTAAAACGAATAGGTTATTACTTCTTAATACTTAGTCATTGCGAATGTTACTAAGCTTTGTGTCCAGTCTTACTTAAAAGAGCCACATTTCTCCCCCTCTCTTGGCAGTGTTTTAGAGCACTTTGCTGCAAGGGACCACCGCCCGCACGACCTGAGTATGACCTGGTTTGCATAGGCCTCACAGGTTCTGGCAAGACCAGTCTGTTGTCAAAGCTCTGCAGTGAAAGTCCCGAGAACGTCGTGTCGACCACAGGTGGGTACTGTGCCCGAGTTCTGTCCCTTTCTCATCCCCCAAATGGTCTTGTGTCTTATGCTCTTTGTGGGACCCTTTATTTGTAGTTAAATGCGTCAGTCAGTTTATTTTTGGATGTTCCGTTTTTCAAAATAGAGTTGGGGGTGGTGAGTGGCATTAAATGGCTACACCCTGTATCTCTCTCGATAGATATTTCAATGCCACTGAACAAGTCAAACTCCGGAGAACATTAATACAAACTAATGCAGAAACCTGGAATTCTAGAACTGTAACAAAATGGCTTCATCTCGGCCTCACAGAGTACTAGTCCCCCTTGAAGAGTCACTCTGGCCTACTTGAGTCGGTCATACACTCCCCGAACAGCGCAGCTGATGGAGTCTGAGTCTTCTTTCCTCATAGTTCTCATCTGGAGGGTAGTCAGCGCAGGAACCGTTGATCAGGTTATGTTGTTTCCAGACGTGGCCAAGAAGTCTGTCTGGGTAGTGGTTCTCAATCAGGCGGGACTTTGGGTTGTCACACCTAGGGGAGGGGGCCACTGTCTTCTGTCGGGTAGATGCCAGGGATGCTGCCAAATATCCCACAGTGTGTGAGACACGCCCCCACCATGAGGAAGAGGCATCGAGAGTGCACTTAGTGGCTGGTTGGGTTTGGAAGGTGAGAGAAAAAAGCCAAAGACAACTCAGGTCCTGGTTGAGGTGCTGGGCGAGTGATGGAATCATTAACTAGGGTTTCCTGACAAGTAGGAAAAATACTGATACCAAGAAGAGCCTTACATCAGTTTGGGTCACGTATGCCACCAAATAAGTTAGGTTTTTGGAGCTTTTCAGATTTTAGAATTATAGATGAGAAACTGTGGGCCTGTAAAGCAATAGAGACCTAGCTTGGTTAAAGGATGAAGAAAAGAGGAAAGGGTTTGTGATAATCGGTGAGATGACAGAGGGTGATTAGAGCTCAAGCACGGCCTTATGTGTGAAGCTGTTCCTATTTTCATTTTCCCCAAGAGAGAACTGAGCACCCCCTTGTCCCCCACTGTGCATCGTCCATGTTTCTGTCACTTACTGCCTGCAACACTGCCATCTACACGTGTGTCTCCCCAGCCTGAGGTGTGAGCCCCTAAGGACAGTTAGAGCATCATATTTGGCTTTATACATGCCAAATGTGGTATAAGGTTTGGGCATAGCTCCAAGTGTTTATTGAGTGAATAAGAGACCATAGTAATTTGAATCTGTTTTTGCAGAAAGTATCCTATCTCTGTGAGCCTCATAATGGCCTTACCTGGCAGGTAAGACTCTTTTTTCCAGACTCTGTCTTTAAATCATCTGAGGCTCAAAGGTATGGTGAGATGGCTATGGTCACACAGCTAGTGATAGAGGTAGAGTCCCAGTTCAAGGCTTCAAATGAAGTTGAGTCATCCCTAAGACTTAGGATTTGTGATGAGAGTAGTATTGGCTGATTGTTGGTAAAATTGTGGATATCTTTGGAGAAATGGGTTATGAAATTATGCAAACCTTATTAATTCAGTAATTCTTTTCAAGCAAAATAATTTCCCCTAAAATTTGAAAAAAGAAACACAAAGTGTACACTTATCAGAGGTATAAAATCAGAAATACTATTGTTAGAAAAGCAGTTTTGAATTATAATGTAAAAGAAAATACCTGTAAATATTACAATTGTAAATTGCAATAATTTTTCTATTTCTACTAGATTTTTAACATTTTCCTTTTATGGGAACCTTGTGTGCTAGTTGAGTTTTCTGATGTAGGAGATGTTGAGTTGGCTAACATTTTGGATATCAAGCTTCTATGAGTTGTCATTATCTTGAACCAGGCACAGTGACTTTTTGGAGACATTTTTGAAGGTCTCTGATGTCAAGAAGCTTACACCCAGGTTAGGAAGATAAGATTTCTAATGACAAACAGTTGATATTTACTGCGTATTTAAGACCATGTGATATGTGCTATGCTTGATGGTAAATATGAGAAAGCTAAAGGGTCATTTCTAATCTGAGGAGTCAAAGAAGGCATAGGGGATGTTACATTTGAGGATGGCCTCATGATGAATGATATCTGAGCAGAGAGAAATGGGGTAAGGAGAAGAAGGATAGGAAGCAAAGGATGTATTCAGAGAACAGTGATCTTCCTGGGTTGAGGCCAAGGACACAGGTGTAGGGTGCGTTGTGACCTGATGCTGGAGGAGCCTCTGAGAAAGACCTGTACCATGGAGAGCTGATCCAGTAGGGACCTCGATTGTGGGGATGGAGAGTTAGAGGCAGATGTGATTGATTTCTGTAAGAGCAGCTATCACTTCCGGTAATAGAGAGGGAAAGGAAGGAAGAGAAAAGAATCATGTGTGCCTTAAATCTCTAGCCTAGTGATTGAGTGAATTGTAAAAAGTGGAGAAAACATGACAGGCAATTTTAAGATAAATGATGAGTTTGGCTTTGGACATGCTAATTTTGAGGCATTGGCAGTACTTTGAACAATGAGCCAAATACCAGAAGATAAGCTGACTAGAGAGAGTTTGGATCTGGATTTGAGAGGCAACTGATCTGTGGGTTTGAAAAAGATTGTCGAGGGATGATGGGTGGTACAAGGCAGGAAGGTGCTAAGCACCAACTATGTATCATTCATTCTTTCCACATTTGTTGAATACCCATTACACGACTGCTACTGATTTAGGCACTGAGTATGCATTAGTCAACAGAACAGATCAACATTTCTACACTTTGAACTTACATTCTAACATCTGCACAAGACAGGGACTCTAAGCCAGGCAGTTCTATATGGTATCATATAGGCAAATAGGAACAAGAGGCCAAAAGAACTGGAGTTAAATAATCATCAGCCTCAAGTCCGAGAAAGGACTGTTGGGTGTGGCGATATTATGGTCATTAGTGAACACGTTCAGCAGAGTCAGAGTAGAAACCAGCCTGAGCTATGAGGGAGTGGTGAGCAGAGGAAATAACAATGTATAGACCTTGCTTTTCACTCCTTGGCCCCTTGTTAAGACTGCACATTGACCACCCTTTCAAGAAAGTAAACAGCAACAGAGAAAGCAGTGTCTGGGGAATTTGTTTTTTCAAGGAGAGATGCTGTGGACAGAGGTGCAACGGTAGAACAGAGAAGGAAAGAAGAAGATGCTCAACAGAAGGCAGTGACAGTAAGAATGAGTGAGGACTTCCAATTCTGTCAAGACAGAATAACTGGAATGGGTTTACCCTCCTACTTGAAGTACATGGGGGGAGAGGGTTGGAGGACAGACAAAATATGCAACAGATTTCAGGAGAGTGAACATCAAGCAACAAAAGATGGTCCTCCCTGAGAGATGAGAAACCAATGAGAAGAGCCCCGCATTTGCCCCAGCTTACTGCCTTGAGAGAGTTCCTAGGCCATGGCACACTTCCAGGAGGAACTGAGGTAGAGCTCAGGGGACTCTCTATGTTGACCTAGACCTAAGAGTTGGAGAGACCAAGGCAGCTAGGGTTCATGGGACATGGTAATGGAGAGGAAGAGAGAGAACCCTAGAGATCTACAGAGGGTCTGCCTTGAGTAACCAGGAATGTATTCAATGCAGACACATGAGGAAACTACCCAAGGCCAGGGAAAGGAACGCTTGAAGAGTAGAGAAAGATGGCTTGGTGTTCACACAGGGCCAAAAGTTATGGCTATTCTCACTAGCCAGACTGAAAGCGTCATAATTCAAAAGGTACTGGGTAGAGTACCAGGAGGCTCTTGCCTCAGGAATCAGCCCAAAACTGAGTGCTGCTCTAGACCCACCTAAGAAATCAAATGAAGACCAAAGGCTCAAGCAAACTGTTTGCTACTAACTTTAATGCATCCTAGAACAAAGCTGTATGGGATTTACAGAAACAGAATTACCCAGCACCTAAGATAAGATTTACAACGTTGGACACTCAATCAAATATTACCAGGCATGTAAAGAGGCAGGAAGACATGATTTATAATGAGAAGAAAAATCAATTGAATCTGACTCAGAACTGATAAAGGAATTAGCAAAGAAAACTTAAAACTGTTACTATAGCTGAATTCCATCTATTCATAGAGTTAAGTAGAGACATGGAAAATTATTAAAAGACCCATATAAACCATTATAAAAAACCCATGTAAAGTGGTGAATACAACAGTATCTGAGATGAATATGCACCAGATAGGATTCATGGCAGATTAGACATTGCAGAAGAGGAGAGTAAGAATTTTGAAGGCCATTAGTATTAGATACCATCCAAAGTGTTGAGAGAGGGAGGAGAAAATGGGAAATTCAAAGAGCAACACAAACTGTGGGACAGGTCCAAGTCCCCAAGCATGGGTCATTGAAGTGTGTGGACATAAAGGGTGGAAAAAGGGACAGAAAAAAATATGTGAAGCTATAATGTCTAAAACATATTTAAACTTGAAGAAATTTAACAACAAATCCAGGAAGCTTATTAAACCTCAAGAACAAGATATGAGCAAACTACACAAAGACATATGATAAAGTTGCTCGAAACCAGAGATAAAGTATGATGGTTAATTTTATATTGTCAACCTGCCTGGGCCACGGTGCCCGTGTATGTGGTCATATACAATCCTGGATGTTTGTGTTTTGGGATGAGATGAATATTTAAGTCAGTGGACTTTAAGTTAAGCAGACAGTCCTCTATAATGTGGGTGGGTCTCATCCAACCAGTTGAAGGCCTGAATTGAACAAAAGATGACCACTGCCCCACCCCCCAGCAATGAGGAAGTCTGTATCAAGTAGCCTTTGGACTTGACCTGAAGCATCAGCTGTCATCTGGTTCTCCAGGTTACCCTGCAGATACTGACTTGCCACCTTCCATAATTGAGTCAATTACTTAGAATATATCCTTCTGTATATACATAAACCTACTACTATTGGTCTGTTTCTCTAGAGAACTTTGAATTAAACAGAATATCATTTTAAAATTTGTGGGTTTTGCTGTGTGTGTGTGTGTGTGTGTGTGTGTGTGTGAGAGAGAGAGAGAGAGAGAGAGAGAGAGAGAGAGACAGCAAGTGGGAGAGGAGCAGAGATGGGGGGGGGGGGAGAGAAGCCCAAGCAGCCTCCTCACCATTAGTGGTGGAGCCTAACACAGGGCTTGAACTCCTAAAACGTGAGATCATGACCTGAGCCAAAGCCAAGAGCCAGATGCTTAACCCACTGAGCCACCCAGGCGCCTCTAAAACAGAATACCTTAAAAGTAGATAATGGGTGTTATAGAGGAACAATGGTAAGAGTGACATCAGATTTCTACTGGAAACAAGGCAAGCAAGAAGACAGAGCAACATCATTAAAATACTAAAGGAAAAAAATTATCAACCTATACCCAGCAAAAATATCTTTGAAAAAGATAAAACATAAAAACGTCTTCATTGTACTTTTTTGTTATTACTTTTGTTACACTTTTTCCAGCGTTAAAAGAAGTATTAAAGGAAGTCCTTTAGACAGAAGAAAAATGAATCCAGATGGAAATCTGGATTTATACAAAGAAAGGGAAAGTACAGAAAATGGTGACCACGTGGGTAGTCATATAAAATTTAGTTCTTATTTAAATCTCTATAACATGGCACGTGGGTGGTTCAGTCGGTTGATCGTCCAACTCTTGATTTCAGCTCAGGTCATGATCCCAGGGTCATGGGATCAAGCCCTGTGTGGGGCTCTATGCTGAGCATGGAAACTGCTTAAGTAAGGTTCATTCTCTCTTTCTCTCTCTCTCTCTCTCCTTCTCGCTCTCCCTCCACTGCTTGCAGGAGCTCGCTCTCTAAAAAAATAAACAGTATATCGAGTTTATAATGTGAAAAGTAAAATGCAGGAGAATAATGGCATAAAATTCATAGTGGAAAAGGGGAAGTAGACTTTCGTAAGGTTCTTTTATGTGAAGTGATTATAATAGCACTTGAAGGTAGACTGTGATAAAACATGTAGTATAAACCCTAACACAACCACTGAAATAACAGAGTGATAGCCAAGAAAGCAGCAGATGATATAAGATGGAATTAACAAAAATTAACAAACAAAAACAGAAAGAAAGGAACAAGATAGATGGAATAAATAGAAAACAAGTAGTAGGTGATATACTCAAACCTAACCATCAGTAAGCAAATTAAATAGTTGAGACTCAATTAAGGGAATGAAATCGATATTAGATAAAATAACAAAAAGCAGGACCCAACTATATAAGACTTGAAACAAATCTTAAATATAAAGACACAAATAGGTTGGGAAAAAAAGGTATCGTGCTAACAGGAGTCAAAGTTGGAGTGGCTGTGTTATCAGAAGAGGTAGATTTTATAGCAAAGAATAATGCTGGGGATAAAGAAGTTTATTTTATAATGGGATCTTTTAATCAACAGAATATAAGAGTACTAAACATTTATAGAACTTTTGAACTGTTTTAAAATATACAAAAACTGATGGAGCCCTAAAAGGGAAATAGCCAAACCCACATGTCAGATGTTAATACTTTTTTTTTTTTTTTTTAAGCTTATTTAAGATCCCAGCATGAGTGGGGGATAGTCAGAGAGAGAAGAAAGAATCCCAAGCAGGCTGTAAACTGCCAGCTCCGAGCCCCAGCACGGAACCTGAGGAGGTGTTCAAACTCATGAACTGCGAGATCATGACCTGACTTGAAATTCAGAATTGGTCGCTTAACTGACTGAGCCACCCAGGCGTCCCAGCAGTTGTCATTTTTAATGGTGGAAGAATTCTTTCCTCCTCAGATCAAGAATAAGAACACATGGGTCTCTGTTCTCAACACTTCTATTCAATATTGTAGTAGAGATTCTAACCAGGGCATTAGGCAAGAAAAAGAAAAGGCTTCCAGATTGGAAAGAAGTAAAACTATCTTTATTTGCAAATGACATAATCATCTGTGTAGAAAATTCGATAGAATGTATAACTTTATATCAATATATTAGATGGCTGATGCGAATTAGAGCTGGTAATTTGGGAGATCTAAAAACTTGGAGGATAGTCTTGGAGAGAATGGCGAATTCCATTTGGAACGTTTGGAGAATGTTGTCCATAACAATAGAAGTGGGAAGAGTATGGTGGATAAATGTTAGGCAAGTGTTGAATTCATTCAGATAGATGACCACACTCCCTGAAAATTGATAAATGGAAATGTAGAGGTCCCAGGTATAAGCAGATGCCACAACTTCAGGTGGAAAATTATTAAGAGGTGACTATGGTGAAATGGTCCAAAAGCATTGTAAAGAATGCACACTTGTCCTGAGTAGCACTGTTATGGAAAGGAAAAGTTTTGTTGGCTAGTATAAGGAGGATGAGAAAACGTGCAAGAAAATGTTGTTGGAGCTTAGAGAAGACTTTTCTTAACAAAGCTGAGGTTCCATATAACTCAGTGAAAGGACTCCATGATGATGAAGGAGGGGCTGTGTTGGGAATGAGAGGCATGAAGTAAGGGATATAAGAGGGAAGGGGTAGATGCTTATGGTTGACTCTGTGTGTTCACTATAGCTAATGAAGGTGGGTAAGAGGTTAGAGAAACAAATTGGTGATGACAGAGGAAGGGGAGAAGAAAGGCAGCTGAGGAGAGCCAAGCAGGCTGATTTGAAGTTATCCATGGACCCACAAAACCTAGCCCCTTCTGGAGTTCCAGATAGGCAAGGCTGGTGTGTACAATTGTACTTCCTGGTTCTTTTTGTTGTTTAGAGCAGGGGTGTGTGTATGTATGTAATCGAAGAAGAACAAAGGAGATGGAAGGAAGGTCCTAAAATAAATGACAAAGCCTAACACCGAGAAAAGATAACTAGGAGAAAAAATAAGCAAGTCAGAAAGCCACACATACTTGTGGAAGATAAGAGAATAGCTGCTGGAAACCTTTGGAATCACTGGGAAACTAAACAAGACAAATGTAAGAAGAAAACAATAGTGTTGAGAAATATTTGTAACAGGTATTACAGAGTTTATGGCTGTCCCATTTAGAGAATTCAATCACATTTACACATACTACCTAGAATCCAATCGATACATTGAACATAGTCCATAAAGAGATGATTCATGAAAAGAGTGACAAATAAATGGGAAAGGTTCAACTTTGCCAGAAGTTAAACTTTACTAGAGAATCAGAAACATGTTAACCTTATCCTTAAATTTACCAAAATTGTTTATGCTAAGACCCAATGTTTGATAAGATTGTGGTAGCATGCATTACTGGTGGCATGAATGACATTGTTCCTTTTCTTGAAAAGCAGTTATTCACATAAGTCAAAGGTTACCAAAATATTCACATCTTTTGACCTAGTAACTGTACCACCGAGGATTTAAGCACATAATTCCAAAGAAACTATATGCGTAACATCCTTGTAACGCTTGTGTAACTTAAAACGTTTAAAATAATTTAAACGTCCTATAGCCATTGAGTTTATTAAATTACAATTGCTCAATTGAAAAGATGATAAATTGGAAAAATAGTCTTCTGTTGAGGAAAATTAATATTTATTAAAGAAAAAAACAACAACTATAGGGGCGCCTGGGTAGCTCGGTCAGTTAAGTATCTGACTTCAGCTCAGGTCGTGATCTCTTGGTTCATGGGTTTGAGCCCCACGTGGTGCTCTGTGCTGACAGCCCACAGCCTGAAGCCTGCTTCGGATTCTGTGTATGTCTCTCTCTGCCCCTCCTCCACTCACGCTGTCTCACAAACTAAATATTTAACAGTAAATAAGAATAAAAAATAAACTGTGCTTTGAATGAAAAATGGGAAAAGAACATGTAAAAATAAGTGTGCTTTGATATGGCTGAATTATATGTGAAATTTTGTTCTTGAAATTGTTTCTTTATAATGTTTTGATATCAAGCCAATTAACAGTAAAACAGTTATTGGAAGAGTGGGGAACAACTGAAAAGAGAATCTACCTTGAGAATTTGTTTCTTAAAAGCATCACAAGAAAGGTATGTGTATCCAGTTTTAGCAAGACAAGAATGTCTGCCTTTTCAGAAGGAAAGGGAGTCCAAACTTTATTGGATTGTTAACTTCAGCAATCTTTTACCTTTGACATAATTTTTAGAAGAAATTTAAATTGTCAAAACTTAAAGGGCCAAGAAGTCCTCCAGAGAGTGGGTCCTGTGGATAAAGAAAGAAAAATTGGAAGGCTTGCACCTTGGTAGAGAAACAAAAGTGAAATATGTCCCAAGTGAATTCCTTGACTGGAGAGGCACAAGGAATTTGTTGATAAAAGGATTGTTAACCTATAGATTATACAAATGCTTACTTCTTTTTTTTTTTTTTTCTTCTTAAACTAGAAGGATGGAGTCTAAAGGCTTAGGTTAATATTTTGATGTAACCTGGAGAAAATTCAACACTTGGAATTGAAAAAGGGGGAAGATCTCTTTTAAGGATATTTATTACTTCACTTGGAAAGTAGTCAAATGGTATGCCATTCAGTTAAAATAGAAAATGATCATGCTAATTTGAAAGAAATACAGAAAACGTTCATGAAGATTTGAATGAGTTATTTTAGAAACTTTAGTATTCACTTGCATATGTGTTAAGTCAACAAGAGAAGTTAAAAAGTCCAATTTTGGTATCTGCCAAAGGATTGTTTTGTAAATGCCCGTGGATTAAATTTGCTTTTAGGATATTGAAATCATATTTAGGAGAATTTCACTAGAGTAAACCAGAATTGTCCAAACATCACAAAATTACGATGGCATAAATCATGCCCTGGGTCTAGGTTAAGGCCACCAGATTTTCCTTCAGCAATTGTTAAAGTGACCCAGGGAATTCAGAAGTACGCACAGAGTATCTGTGTACATGTGTACGGACTTGAGTGTTAGGGGGGTTGGGGAGAGGTTGGTCTGTAGGTCCAAGTAAGATACTCAAGTGTTCCACACCACGAATAAAAATAGACCAGCCTCACTCCCAAAACTAATTTTGTTACAATTCCAGGAATGCTTTCCCTGCATAAAAAAAAAAAAAAATTCACATCCATCTCCCTTGTATCACGGGTTTTGCTTAATTTAAGGGCTAAAAGACAAAAACTGAAAGCCTATGCAAACAATTATTTCCCCAAAGAGTGACTAAGTCATATATTTATTAAAATTTGTGGGGTTAAATCTTAGGGGAGGTTTCAGTCTTACTAATGGAGCTTAGATCAGCCAGGAAAAAATGATCGTGTAACTTAGGCTTCAGCCGTCATCTTGTTTGAGTGGGGTCTGGGGACACCTACCCATGAGGCCTTCAGCCAAATACGAGAGGCCATTGATGATGGACTCCGTTGTTACTGTTATTTCCTCTTTCTTGTTTAATATAAATAATAAAATCCTAATGCTAGAAGAAACTTTAAGGAGCTAAGCTAATCCACACTCATTTTGCAGATGAGCGATTCAAGGTCAAGAAAAAAGTGGCTGGTGAGTCTAAGAGCTGTGGCTAGTACCTCTAGGACAGTGCTCTTATCCCATCAGCACACTGGCTACCTGTGGAGAGCATCAGGATGCCTACTTTGAGGAGAAATAACGGCGATCCAGCCCCGAGTCCTGGCTGAGTCAGTTGGACCTTTTCTCTCCCCTCATAAGTTCCTGGTTTTACTAATAATGCCCATAAAAAAACTACTTTTGAACTCATGGCTATTTTTATTCCGCAAATAAAGCAATGTAGTATGGAACTGAGAACACTTACTTATATATTGCATTATTTATAAATAGGCAAAATAGTGGGTTTATTGGGCAAGTGTATGTTTTTACAATTGGCTTCACCTGTATTTAGTTCAAAATTGGACAGAATACTGTGACTTGATCAAGATGTTGGTATACAGAGGAGGTATAGAGCTTTGGTGACAAGGCCTATGTTGAAGTTTTGAATATGGCACATAGTACTCTTGGCCACCTAACACTTGGCTCACTTTCCTCTTGGGATAGTAGTACTGATACTAGGATTGTTGTGACAGTTAAACTGGGAAATACATATAAACCCTTAGTATAGATCTTTAAAGAAATATTGAGATCCTCTTATGTGCCTATCACTGGCATACAGGGTATATTATGCACTATTTATTTATCATGGATTCTAGCTGTCTAACTGGGGAATAGACCTAAAACAAACTGATAAGTAACTATAACTGAAAATTACATAGAAGAACTGCATGCTGGAAGAACATGAATCCCCCAGAATCAATTTATTTCAAGAATGCCATAGAAAGCTTGCCTGATGAAGTAAAAACTGTACCTGAAGGATGAAGAGTTGGCCAGGGGACCAAGGAACACTAATGGAGCGGTATGTGCAATGGTCCTGAGTTGGAAGGGACATAGCTTGTTTTAGGAACCGAAGACTAACATGAGGGGGGAAAATGGTACAAACTAAGCCTGGAAAAGGGAAGAGAAACCAGATATTAGATAGAGCCTTGTTAGGTGTTTTGAACTGTATAACTGTATCCTGAGTAGTGAGAAGCTACCCAAAGGGTTTAACCAGGGGAGTGATGTGAACAGATGTGAATTTCAGGATGATCGCTTCTGCTAATGTGTGGAGATTACTGAGCAGGCCAGTAATGGATGCAGACAGTTGAGTTAGGCCCTTGAAGTTGTCCAGGTGGTAGCAGTGGAGGTGGCAACTTGGCCAGTTATGGAAAGGAAGTGGACATATTTTAGAACTATTTTGTGGATGGAAGTCACAGGCTTTGTGGGTTAGGATTAGGAGAGAGGAAAAGGAAGAGCTATGGAAGACTCCAGATACTTAGTGTGTCGAAGTCCTCAAATGTTTTCAATTGCTACTACAACTTTTATTTTACCAGTGCTTTCATAATATATCAGACCTTAAGGCTGCACATGATTTTGACTGGGAGGAATTTAAAGCCTCAGTAGTCAGTTGGTGACCATTAATAGTCTCAACTTTTATTTACTAAACACTTTATAGCCCTGGGTGCTATCTGTTCTCATTTACAGACTAAGAAATTGAGGCACGGAGGCATTAAGTAACTTGTTCAGTTAATAATAGTAGAGCCAGAATTGGAACCCAGACATTCTCTCTTTGGGGCCCATGCTATCTGGCCATTTTTATTCCTCAAAACAACCTTTAAAAACACTATTCTGATGGTTTGACCTTTATATCCCTACTGAATGTTAACATTCCCCCACCCCCAACCCCAACCTGATCTAACCCAGTGTAAAGGAATAAAATAGAGTTGATCAAATAATCACCCTTCTTTTTTTTTTTTTTTCAATGTTTTACTTATTTTTGAGAGAGACAGAGACAGGATGCTAGTGGGTTAGGGGCAGAGAGAGAGGGAGACACAGAATCCGAAGTAGGCTCCAGGCTTCTAGCTGTCAGCACAGAGCCCGATGCAGGGCTTGAACTCACCAGCTGTGAGATCATGACCTGAGCCGAAGTCGGACACTCAACCAACTGAGCCACCCAGGTGCCCCAAATAGTCACCCTTCTTGATTGCTCTTCTAGTTGAACTGAAAGCGTGGCTTTAAACTTAAATTTTTTGAATCCTTGCAAATGTGTAGAATGACTAAAATTTTTAAAAATTGTTTCTTTTCAATGCATAGTACATTTTTCTTATTTTCTGGACTGATTACATAGGCTTTGTCCTCTGAACATTCATTACTACAGTCATACTGTAAAAATATGAAGGCAGCAAAATGGAAGAGCACATATACCTTTGCAGGATAAATCTAGCCACATATGTTCTATTTGGAGAGAAAACATTTATGAGTATTCTGCAGAAACATTTATATGCCTATAAATAACATTGCTAGGTTACTTTGCTTAGCGTGAACATTTGAGGACATTTTTGCAGTCGATTTATTATGTCTGTGTGAGGATTAAAGATGGTAACAATGATATAATCTGCCTGTTGGATTCTAAATTTCAAAACTTTTGAATATGAGTGTTTTGTATATGAGCGCAGCAATTTCTGGAAGGATATTCCTTTCCTTGGGTACCTGCTTGTTGTCAGCTTTAAAGAATCAAAGCAGATTAAACATGGCTAGTGTGTTCCATAACTGTGTCTTTTTCAAAGTTGGGGCCTATCTCATTTCTCTGGAAAATCTTCACTTGAGTTGTCCTGAATATAACCACTAATAGACTGTTGAGCATTTGCAGAGAGCTTTTCATTTTCAGGATTTCACAATCATTGCCTTTTAATCCATACGACACCCCCGTGAGGGGTAGGTAGATACATTCAAACATCCAAGTCTCCTGCAGGCACATTTTCAGTGCCAGCAGGAATATTGTGATTGGCACTGACTTTCCTTAATTTCCCAGAGGCCAGACACCTGGAGAGGCTTTTCTGCAGGCCCAGGTACATTCCAGTGCCGCAGCCTCCTCATTCCTTCTGCTATTTTACTGAGATTCTGTGACTACATGCACTATTAACCGTAAGCTGTGGTGACTGTGTCTGCATAAAACCCATACAGGAGGGGTATGTTTCAGAAGATTGTTAGAGGGCCCAATGAACATTTACATCCTATACAACAAACTTCAACTAGTGTTTACTTCTGTCACTCTCACAAGGGTTCTTGTCATTCAGTGGTGATATCTGTAGTTCCAAGTAACTATTTAGATTAATAAATAAGCCCCCAGGATTTCTCTTAAAGTCTATAATGTATTCAGAAGGTATGCACAGCTAGTGACTAAACCATCAATACAGAATCGATTGATACAGAGCACTAGAAGTTATATGTTGTATGCTTATTTGTATCAGGTACTGTGACAAACATAATACGTTGTATTATTTTGTAACAACTACATGAGGTAGATGCTATTATTCCCATTTTAGAGATGTTGAAAGCAGTAGGTTGCCCACAGTCTGCTTACTTAAACCTAGTTCCATCAGACTCCAAAGTTACTTCTTCATTACGTGATATTCACTGCTTAAGGTAGAAGACAGTATATAGAATTTGGAAGTGCTAGGACAACATATAACAAAACAGTGGTGTTAATAGGGTGAATATAAAAAGGTACATACTGACTTTCATTTTTATAGAGTAAAACAAAACCATGTAAAAGAATTGTTCTTATCTACATCATACTGTATATCTTTTTTTTTTTTAATGTTTATTTACTTTTGAGACAGGGAGAGACAGAGCATGAACGGGGGAGGGGCAGAGAGAGAGGGAGACACAGAATCTGAAACAGGCTCCAGGCTCTGAGCTGTCAGCACAGAGCCCGACGCGGGGCTCGAACTCACGGACCGTGAGATCATGACCTGAGCAGAAGTCGGACGCTTAACCGACTGAGCCACCCAGGCGCCCCCATACTGTATATCTTTTTACCTCTCCAGGCACCTGTCATAACTTTATAACTTCAAATGAAAAGTATTTCTAAATCTTTTGCTCTAATTTCTTGAAAAGGAATGATGATTTATCTTACAGTTGCCCATACTAATGTTTCAAAGCTTAGATTAATTGGGTGGTTAGAAATTACTGAAGAGATTAATTCTTATTAGTAGGGCTTTTAATTGAAAAAGTACTTGTAAATAGCAAAACATTCAAATGAAAGAAAAAAATCTGTGTAAGACCTCCTGATCTCCAGTTGTCCCAAGAATCCTCACTAGTTAGTTTCTTATGGATCCTTTTAGAAATCGTAAGTATATTTGTTGGCATATGTGTATACATATATGTTCTCATGTATGTTGCACCTGATAAGCCTCTGTACTAAAACCTGTGAACCAGATATGTTGAATCCATCATGACTTGAATGATAATAGTTCAGTGCTCGATACATAATCAAAAATTTATCCTCTGAATATATTTTAATAGAAATCATTTACTGCATGCATTATAAAATAGTTACCTATGCATAGACAATTACAATTGCACTTGTAAGAAAAATGTTTACATAATATTAACCATGTCTTAAAACTCTGACATAAATATTATGTAATTCTAATATAAGATGGTTGTAATTTAGGTACCTTCATCTGTAGAGTCGCTGAGTTCTGTATGAGAGAAACTAACTAAGAATTAGATGCAAAGGTCCTAGTAGATCTAATATTTTCTTTGGAGTTTCTCTGCACTTCCAAATGTCTTTATTATAATTGACAAAATTTACAAGTGATGTAACATATTAAAGAATAAGGTAGTATTGTGAAGAAAAGAGTTTTATTTCACTATAATACACAGCTATATTTTGAAAATTTGAACAGGGTAATGTGTTATCAGTTTATCTCGAATTGTGTTTCCAGCATAAATATGAGCTCTGAAAATTAGCTCTTAATCTGCCTAAAAAAGGATTTGGGCATTTCATGCATTTTTTAAAGTTAAGTTGCTAATTCCTTTTTTTGTTTTTGTTTTCTAATTTTAGGTTTCAGTATAAAAGCAGTGCCCTTCCAGAATGCCATCTTGAATGTAAAGGAACTTGGAGGTAATATTTAAAATCCTTTCTGTGTCTGGCTTAAGCTTGTACTAATTTGGTATTGACATGATGTAAAATTAAAACATTATTATTCTAGTAAGTGATTTATTTGCACCTTTTCCCTTGGTAATAGAGATATTTCTTTCTCTTTGTATATGTTTTAAAGGTTGTCAAATAGTTCCAAGTAATAAACTTTTTTTTGTAATTTGAGAATCATACCATTCTATTTCATTTGCTCCATACTTTTCAGTTTCACTTGTTCAAAAAATTTCTTCCTGATTGAAAAGTATGAAGAAGTTTTAATGTAATAGATAAGCCATACATTATGCAGGGCGAAGAACTGTATTTTAGAGTAGTTTGTATTCATACCGCAGGTTTTATTGTATTAGATCTTTTTAGAATGTATTTGTTCTGATAATAAATCTTTGCCAATGGGTTCTTTGCTGGTCAGGCACATTTATTGGATAGGCTGTACCCCAAACTATACATCACTCAGTCTTTCATTACACTCTCTGTCTGAGATTTTTTGGTTGTGTTTTATGTCAGTCAGGGTCTTAACCCATGTAAATAGGTTAACAAAGAAATCAGTCAATTCAGTGAACCTACTAAATTCTCTAATGGCACAGGAAAATGGCGAGTGCTCTGAAGTTCAGTATCATATTGGTGAGTTTAATGACTTAGAAGAAAGTTCTCTTCCATCTCTTTAATCACTTTGTGATATTGACCTTCCTTCCCCCCACCCCCGTCACTTTTTCTGAGTTCATTCTAACTGACCTACTTTTAACTTGATGCAATTGAAACACAAACTTTATGCCATTTTAATAGTGTTAGTGCCTTCTTATTTTTATCTCCTAATGTATTAGTTGATCTTCTCAGGTGTTTTAGAGAGCTGTATCTAGGGCAAGTTTACTGCTGTCAGTCTGTTTTATAGCTACCTTTGATTTTTATAGCATTAATATTTAAATCAACCACAGTTGATAAATTCCGGTTTTCCTTTAAAGCATTTGGTTTTGTTGTTTTGACTACAAAAATTATAAAACATGAGTGTTCTTGTAATGGAGACATTTTTCTATGTAAAAATTTTTAAAAGACTGCTCTTTTAGGTTGAATATTTTGATACTACTTCGTGGTTTCTTTTTTTGTTTTTGTTTTTTTTAACATGAAATTTATTGTCAAATTGGTTTCCATACAACACCCAGTGCTCATCCCAACAGGTGCCCTCCTCAATACCCATCACCAAGCCACCCCTCCCTCCCACCCCCGATATTACTTTGTGGTTTCTAGTAACCCTGCTTCTCAGTGACCATAGTATTAGGGAACATATTGGAAAAGTCTCATGGAATAAAAATGTATGGTTTGAGAATTCTTTTGGTTTTAAATGTGGTTGATACTTAGTAAGGATTTTATTACTAGGCTAGACACAGAACTTTTATTAAACCCCCTCCAGGTGTAAGAAACTGCTGATTAATTGACAAGGTGTTTCTTATAGATGTTAGTTGGATGGTACAAATAGAGAATGTGTCGAGACAACTGAAGTGAACACTTGAGGGACTTTTTGTAGCCTTGATTCTGTGCCACTGTAACATTGAAATTCAATACGATAAAAGAAGAATTCGAGGACCGGGGTTTGTAAGATGGGAATCTGTCTGTTCCCAAGCATGGTTTACTTTTACTGAAAAAAACTTCACCAACAGTTGCAGTAATGGACATGGTAATGGAGAGGGTACCACAGAGTTTGGTGATAACATTTTAGCTCATGCCTCTTGTGTGATGACGTGAGACCTAGGTAAAAGATAGAGCTTCCGAGACTGGGACGTGAGTTCCAGGCTCATGATAATGTGGTGTTTGGCACGTGATATTCTACCCCCTTAATTTTAATAGTCCTATTTGCAGTTGAGGGGTTGTCTCAAGAAGGTGATTTTTTTCCGAGTAGAATCTAACTGTGTATCCTGCGTTGAATGCTCAGAGGCAAACTATGGAGGCAATTTGGCGTGTTCAGTAAGTCCTTTATTTAACAAATATTCTTGGAGGGCCCTTTCGGTCTGGAAGAAGACTGGGCCCTAGGCTGTGTCTCACCCAAGAACGCAGGAGAAGCAGGCTAACCCCTGAGAAGAGTGTAGTTTTCCTAGGATTTAAGGTATCTCTTCTGTAGTGAGAAGATCATCCCGGTATAAGGTATATATTGTGGCATTTACGGAGATTTGTGACCAACTGAAATCAGGTTGCTTGCTTGAAAATTTCTGAGTTTAGGAGGAAAGAGTGGAGTGTTTTAGGATCAATTTGTGAAGATACGAGACCTTTATAGAGGGTTTCTTAGAAGTTGGATCAGGTTGTTAATCAGGGAAAAATCTTGACATCAAGGAATAAATCCAAGAAGATAGGTGGAAAGATAGCCATACTGAGTGCCACAACATCGCTGGTGTGTGGAATGCTCAGATAGTTGTGCTCACTGTATGGTTATTTCAAGAGGTTGGCATGGCCCTGCTCCTCCCTGCCAACTCCTTTTTTTTTTAACCCCTTTCTGAGGGTTCCAAGGTGCTCCATCACCCCCATTCTCAACCTTCAGTTAAATTTTTTATTTCTTCAAAATAAGAAGAGGCATGAACTTGGGCTCCTTATCTATTGAGAAGAAATGGTGTGAAATGAAATAACAATGACCAGGGGAGTTAAATGAAACTCACTCTTGGGAGATCTTAAGAAGAAACTTTGTTTACATACACAGGACTGATAGATGTCTGTGTATGTTCGTATATATAATTTATATGTAAAACATTTATTAGAACTATACATATAGTCCTATGTTCTCATCAATTTTCTCTTTTCTGAGGGTGTTTCCTAAATCTTTCACCTAACTGAATTCTCCTTCTGAAACCAATATTGCACTGTATATTAACTAACATTTAAATTTAAAAAAATCTATGTCCTCAAAAAAATTCTTAAAATTCTCATTCACCTATATTTTTCTCATGTGGTCTCTTCCTACCACTCATGCAATCATTCTGGCACAATTGTATATCAAGCCTGATTCTAGGAGCTGAGAATAAGAGATATTTAAAATACACTCCCCATCTTCAAGAAATTCCTGATTTGGGCTTATGGAGACATTCGTGAAAACAAATTTGACATCGCAGCTGCTTTTATCGTTCATTTTCTGTCTCTGACTCTCTTCAGTCAAACTCTTGCTCACTCAGGGTTCTGACTCCAGTGCTATAGTCCTGCTGCCCTTCAGATCTCTTCAGGATTGGCTTCTGAATCAGTCTTCACCTCAACTTTCCAATCTATCTAGAGTCTTCCAGAAACGCATCGTCTTCATATTCTTTTATTCTTTTTAGTTCATTTATTCAACAACTATTTATTAAGTACACACAGAACCAGGCTGGGTTCTAGAGACTGGTGGTTATAGCATCAAGACAAAGCACAGTCCTTGCATAGACCAGCTGATGGACACAAGGGGAGACTCTTGTGTACTTGTCTCCTTGATTAAAGCCCAATATTCCTACTTATGGACCTGGAACTTTCTAGATTAATCCCTTCAGTACTTGAAAGGATTTTAAATATCATCCAGGAGAGCTCTTCTGATCTCTACAAAGGACATTCTGTAGTATTGCTTAGTGGATTTGTTCTTCTTGCAAATTCTTTCATTTGAGAGGTTTTCGTTGAAACTAATCCAAATCCTTTCTTTTTTAGTTTTAATTAATTACCCTGCTTGTCTTGCGATAGATATTATTCTGGATGTTGTGCAAGATACCTAACAGGATCCTCAACAGACAGAAAGCTTCATCTTTGAACAAATATCCCTTGTTCCTAGTAGAGGAAGCCCAGCCATTCTATATGATTCTAGGCAAGTCTGTTTTCCTGTATCTCTACTTCTGTATCTGTAAAATGTCGTAATAATAGTTCCTGCATTACATAATCGTTGTGAGGACTAAATTAACATAGGTCAAGTACTTAGAGATTGCCTGGCCGTAGCTGACATTTTTGGAAGATTTACATTATAATTATACCTTTGCCCTCCCAACCCCCCTAAAAAACACCATTCATAAGCCCTTTCCCCAAGGTCCCGAGAAATCGCCCAAATTACATATTGATTGTTTTTTCTCCTTGCAGTCATGCCTCTCTCCCTCGTGGACAAGATGATCTTTTTCTTCATTTTGTCACACCTGTTTAAACTGAAAAGTCACAGGGAAGGAACTCCTTGGAATCTTTTGGTTAACTGCCTAGCGTATTTTTTTGGCAGTGCATGTGTGTTAATATTAGATGTTTTTGTCCCATCTACCTTATCCCCTTTCTCTCTGTTTTCAGTTTCCACCTGAAAAATCTCTTCTATCTCAGTGCCTCTGAGTTGCTTCCATTCTGTTTGGCTTGTGTATTTAAACCACATTACTAAGGTAAATGAAGCATCCGGCATTTAGCTGAATTGGAAGCACCGGTCCCATTGCGGTGACATTACAGCTCTGGTGAGTTTTCATTTTAGAAATTTCCAGTCCTGAAATCTGCAGGTTTTTGTGCATTCAGAGATGTTTTTCACTTGATTTTGAAATTGCATTTGCAAATTGATAGGACCCAGAGAGGAAAAATTCATTTCTTAACACGTTTGGCTTGTTACCATTTATTGATAAGGATCCAGACATCCTACTATTCCTTTTGCTTTCCCTAACTGAATTCTGGAACCAAGATTGGTCTTGTCAAATGACTTGTTTTCTTCCTCTGATATTCTAATGAGTTCTGTCTGACTTGCTTCCCCACCCAGTAAACCGTTTGGCAGTCTTGTCTTCCCAGTTGACACTGGAAAAGGCGAAAGCTGAAAAGCAGTGAGCTGTCTTACATGCTTCAGTATTGGCTGCTAGTTGTCAATCGGAAGGAAAGTTCATGAAGATTTTTGTTTGCACTTTATTTTTCTCCCTTTAAAGACGAGACGACTTTGCTTTTGCAGAAGGTGGTGAGGGGAGTGTGGAACAGTGCAAGTTGTGTTCGTTTACCCATTTACTTCAGCCCATGCAATAGTGATTGAATGATTTTTGAGGATTGTCAGCTAAGCCATTTTTTAAAAGGTTGCTTCTTTCAGCAGCCAAGCTGTTATATGAAACAGATGTTGACTCTGTCCTGTTTCTTTGTTTGCCTGGAGGAATACACCGCCTCCTCATAGTGAAAGGTGCTGTTTCTTTGTATCCTGCTAGTTATCTTGGTGCTGTTAATCTGTCCAGGTTATTTGCATTTCTTAATTTCACCAGACAAACGGTACGGATTTCTTGACAGGCAACCCAGGGGGCACTGCTGCCTGCTTCTTTTAATTTCTGCTTTCTGTGCCCAGGCCATTTGATGCCTTTCACCAAAATAAAGCCTTCTTCCTTCAGGGTCTCCGATTAAACCTTCTTTCAGAAGGAACAACAGCTCTCTTTTATTTGATGTGTTCTCACAGCCCTTTGTGGATTATGATTATTACCTCCGTATCTTCACTACCACCTCCTTGTTAAGACAAATCATAGCTAAATATCTATGAATTTAATGTCATTGCCTCTACTATCCAGTAGAGGAGGAATCAAGACCATATGAACAGTATAGGTAGACCCGAAGACCTTATTATGGCCACATTGCTTTAAGGAACGAGTGGGGTTGAAAGATTTCTTGCTGCTATAAAAGAGAACAACTTGCCATTCAAAAACTCTTTTAGACCTCTCCAAACAAGGATTTCTCTGGAAGAGGTGGCAAGAAACCATGACCCTGGCAAAGGAACGTGATAGCACAAAGTGGGGGCCTGTGGAAGGCCAGGTCCACAGCATCCCTTGTGATTGTGCTATAAGCTCAATTATAGTCAGCTGCACTCAAGTAAGTCTGCATCTTCCATATCTGTTGTAGAATTACAAGGAAGAAATGTGATTCAGCCTCAAGACACTCTGTCCCTCTATGCATTTTAGCTTCTTGTTGTTGTTTTCTTATCTGCAAAATGTAAGTTTTAATAAATCATCACTACTTATTTCCCAAGGGATTGGATTGGAAAAGAAAAGTTCAGTTGCCTAAAGCCCCTGGAGGGATGCTTTAAGATAGACAGTGGTATTTCCACTAATTCTGTTTTTATAGTGGCGGTTCCAGTGTCATATGTAATAGTGAATGATCGAAACTTCTTGATATAGTATTGTTTCCTTATCTAGGAAAAGAACCAGGCCTTTCTGGAATGGGGACAACCGGTTAACTCCTGGCTCTCTGAGCTGTGTACTTTCTCACTGAGGCTTAGGCTCTACTAGGGGAAATGATATTGGTATAAAGCCAAGTGACTTGGATGCAAGTTGAAAGGCCACAGCTATCTGAATTGGTTGAACAGGATCCCAGGGTGGTGGTGTTCAAGCGTTTTTTACACTTGCTAAGGGAAAACTGAGCCAAACAGCAGAGCCAAATAAATGAATCTGGGGGCCCAGAAGTCCGTTACTGGCTGATGTAGACCTGACCTTAATTTTTGTTTTCTTCTGGAGAAGTGCCCTAGGAAATTTTTTTTTTTTTTTAATTTGTCTTCCTGGTCATAGTTTAGGATAGTACTTAACAATCTACTCTTCTAAGACTAGATAGATACACAGATAGATATACATACAGTGCTCAAGAAACTAGTTTCCTGGCCTTTTGACCCCCCCCCCCCCCCTCCCGAGAATAGGGATCTCACATGCTGCTAAGGTTGCCTGCCTCACCATTGATTCCTATTCAGGGGCAGTCAGGTCATTTTATATCTTCCAACTCTACCAAACTTCCTCACAGAACATTTGTGTTGGGTTCTTAGCTTCTTAACCCTCACGAGGGAAAAGATATTTCTGTTTCTCCCAGGGGTTGCCATAATAGCAACTAATTTTCATTGTGTATTTGGTTTCAGTGTGATATTGCAGCGACAGCACTGGAAGTCAAGAGACTAGTATTTTTCTCTATCCAAACAAGCCATGGGACACTGGGCAAGGCTCTTGACTTTTCCAAGGCTGCTTTCTTTTCTAGCAGCTGAGGATGCTGATAACCATTCTCCTTTGGATATAACTAGTTTATTTTTTATCCTGAAACCCATAGTTATCTACTTCACTTTGGCCCCTAGGGACCATAGAGCCCACCTTTAACAACTATGCATGATTATCGTACTTTATTTTTTTCTAAGTTCATTTAACCCTAACTTCCTCTATTTTTTCTTTCTTTTTTTTTTTTGTTTGTTTGTTTTGTTTTGGTATTGTAGACATTTCAAAAAATCTGTGTGTGTTATGTGACACAGGTATATATGTTCATGAGATAACAATTCATACTAACTTCAAGTTCCTGTGACTTAAAGTCACTGTGCTGTTTACTTCAAGAAGCATTACAGTCTAGTGTGGGAAATACTATAACAAGATTGAGTGCAAGATGCAGTTAAGATCTTATAGAAAGGACAAAGGAGACGTCACAGAGGGAAAGACAAGTCATAGAAGTGGCAGTGGGTTTGGTCTAATCTTTCAACCATAAACCAAGTCCACTGTCAACTCCTTGACTTACATCTCATCTGTTTTCTTCCTAGACTTCTACTCTGTGATGTCCTTGTCCTTTCTGCGTGATCAGAATTGCGTCTCGTACTCAATCCTGTTACAGTCTTTAGCATACCAGACTATAACGTTATGAAGAATTGAAAAACACACCATAATCGTAATAGTTTATTATATTGTGATATAAAACATATCTGCAGTTCCAAGATGGAGAGAAAATTGCTGGTCATGCCCCAAGATACTAGAGTAAGGCTAGACCCTTAAGAAGCAAACTGTTGCTTTGTTGTTGAATTCATTTCAGTGAATACTTAATAAATACTAATTATATGCAATCACTTAGAGATCTCATCCCTGCACCTGCACACACAGGAGTCCCTGAGCCCGTTTCTTCAGATAGTTTAAGTTTTCTCTTACTTATTTTGAGAGAGAGAGAGAACACAAGGGAGAGAGAGAGAGTCCCAAGCAGGCTCCACGCTGCCAGCACAGAGCCAGACGCGGGGCCCCACCTCACCACTGGGAGATCATGACCTGAGCTGAAATCAAGAGTCAGACACTTAACCAGCTGAGCTACCCAGGCAGCCCTCTTCAGATATTTTGATGGGAGAGTAATATTGGCCATAATGTTTATGTAATTTCTTAGAAAAGATTAAACAACTTTACTAGATTTCTACAATTATCAAGTTGACAGTTCAAGAGGTAATGTTTGTAGCTATTCATTACTCTGACCTATCCCTTAGAACTGAACAAAATTGAACTGGTTAGATTTGTTTTGAGGCATTGTAAATGTGTTGCTTTTTAATTCCTTAAGGTCCAAAGCATTGTCAAGAAGCTCTATTGAAGGTGCTTGATCATTTTAATCTTGAAATTCACTGATATTTTATGGCATCATTGTGAGAAGCAATGTAAAGAATTTATTGCATAAAGTTAACTTTAATTACAGGTATGTGGAGTACTTATGATTGAACATTGAAGGTTGATTTTTTTTATATACTCCCTCCTTTGCCAT
Organism: Prionailurus bengalensis; assembly: GCF_016509475.1. Taxonomy (NCBI): domain Eukaryota; kingdom Metazoa; phylum Chordata; class Mammalia; order Carnivora; family Felidae; genus Prionailurus; species Prionailurus bengalensis. The sequence goes on from NC_057343.1 coordinate 200,072,351, forward strand.
AATTTTATAAAATTTCAAAAAATCAGAAAATGATTATAAGTTAAATCTGTAACAAAGATTTAATCCACAGTGAAGAAAGGAAAGCATGCCGAAGACTGAGGCATGGGCAAGGAAAACATGACATAGAAGGGGAATTCATCAGGATTAATAATCAGAGAGCTTATTGGAGTTATTAATTGGGGCTTTACATTTGGACCTATGCCCTTATTTTTCTTCTCTCCTGTGTTAAGTTGTGGATAGCAGCTGTGTTTACCCACAAACTAAATCTTGGAAGTGGGTGCTAGACTCAGAGAGGCAAGACAGTGCCCTAATAATGTACTAACTGCCAGGTGGGTTGCAAAGCCCACACACACAGGAGAGAAGCCACTTGTCTGTCCCTATTAATCACTGAAAGTAGGCAATGGTAAACAAAACAGCTGGCAAACGTAGATTCTTAAAAGATAAGCATATAATCACGGCACACAACAATATGAGGAAAATCGGCACCATCAAAGAAAACTTACCCCGTCAAAAGAAGAAAAAGTATCGAGGGACCTAGAGGTAATAGAGTGATCAGAAGAAGACATTCAGAGAGATAAGGTTTTGTATTATGAAAAGGAATCTAACACAGGGACGCCTGGGTGGCTCAGTCGGTAGAGCATCCGACTCATTCTCGATCTCAGGGTCATGACTTCAAGCCCCACATTGGGTGTGGAGCCTACTTAAAAAAAAAAAATCTAACACAGAACTTGGGAAATGAATTTGACTTTAAAATTTAAGATGAAAATGTCAGTTGACACAACTCAGATGTAAATTTAAAAAAACTAAGGATTGAGTTAGGGAATTTCCTCAGAATGCCCTGCAAAAGGATGACTTTGGAAATATGAGAGAAAATTGAGAAGACTGAAGGAACAGTTATAGAGTTCTAACATCCCTCTAAGAGTTCTAAAAAGAGAGTAAAGAGAAATTACAGAGAATAAAATAATCAAAGTAGAAAAACCTCAAATGTGAAAAAAGACTTACTCAAATTTAATGAGTCTTCTGAGGCCAAGAAAAGACTTATATCTAGACATATTATAAAGAAAAAATCATTAATTGTAATCACAGGAACGCACAAGGAAGTAAATTCTGATTTTAACATAGGAGATGTCAGGTAGAATCATAAAGTATATTTTCTTTAGGTTACACATTGTAATTAAAAGAAAAAAAATGTTCATGTTTATTTATTCTTGGGAGAGAAAGAGCACAAGCGGGGGTGAGGCAGAGAGAGGGAAACAGAATGTGAAGCAGGCTCTAGGCTGTCAGCACAGAGCCCGCTGGCGGGGCTCAAACCCATGAACTGTGTGATCATGACCTGAGCCGAAGTTGGGCACTCAACCGACTGAGCCACCCAGGTGCCTCATTAAAAGAAATTTTGAAATTTAAATATATTTCTTTAAAAATTAAGGGTTGGGAATGTAAGCTGGTACAGCCACTCTGGAAAACAGTATGGAAGTTCCTCAAAAAACTAAAAATAGAACTACCCTATGACCCAGCAATTGCAGTACTAGGTATTTATCCAAGGGATACAGGTGTGCTTTTTTGAAGGGACACAGACACCCCCATGTTTATAGCAGCACTATCAACAATAGCCAAAGTATGGAAACAGCCCAAATGTCCATTGGATGGATGAATGGATAAAGAAGATGTGGTATACATATACAATGGAGTATTACTCGGCAATCAAAAAGAATGAAATCTTGCCATTTGCAACTACATGGATGGAACTGGAGGGTATTATGCTAGTGAAATTAGTCCATCAGAGAGAGACAAATATCAGATGGCTTCACTCATATGAGGACTTTACGAGGCAAAACAGATGAACATAAGGGACGGGAAGCAAAAAGAGTACAAAACAGGGAGGGAGACAAAACATAAGAGACTCTTAAATATAGAGAACAAACTGAGGGCTGCTGGAGGGGTTGTGGGAGGGGGGATGGGCTAAATGGGTAAGGGGCACTAACGAATCTACTCCTGAAATCATTGTTGCATTATATGGTAACTAATTTGGATGTAAATTTAAAATAAATAAAATGAAAAAATATATATATATATATATATCTCAAGTAGAAAAAAAAATGAAGGGTAAACATGAAAACAGTAAAAGTAGGATGATGTCTACATAAATACAATTTTTTAAAAATCTGAAAAGTTATTCAGCTAACGTAAACAATTCTAGAATGGAGTGAGTTCACTGGGATCAAGTAGAATTTTTGTTTTTTCTTGTGTGAACTTTGTTCATGAGAATTTAAGAAATACAATTTAAGAAAATACACCATAAAGATAGAAAGCTAAGGATATTTGATAAATTCAGCAACATGCAAAAATAGAAAAAGAACAAAACAGTCATGATAAACAGAAAACATGTATACGTTGATAACAACGAAAATGAATAAATTAAGTTCCCCTTTTATATAGGTGGCATAAAAAACAATGAATGTAACATATTCAGCTATATGTGGTTATGAGACACTTCTGCAGCAACGACAAATGCAGCAAGGTAAAAATAAAGGGATAGAAGAGATAGCCTTAAAAAAGACCATTGAAAAGAAAGTACTGGGAGCATTATTAACATCAAATGAAACAAAGGTGCGCCTGGGTGGCTCAGTCAGTTAAGCGTCCAACTTTGGCTCAAGTCATGATCTGTGCTGACAACTCAGAGCCTGGAGCCTGCTTCAGATTCTGTGGCCCCCGTCTCTCTCTGCTCCCCCCCTCCCACTTTCTCTCCTTCCCTTCCTCCCTCTCTCTTGCTCTCTCTCCCCGCTCCTCTCAAAAATAAATATTAAAAAAAATTTTTTTTAATCAGGTGAAATGCAATTCACAGCAAAGAACATTAAGTTGATTTATGTTGAGATTTTCTTTTTTTTTTTTTTTTAATTTTTTTTTTCAACATTTATTTATTTTTGGGACAGAGAGAGACAGAGCATGAACGGGGGAGGGGCAGAGAGAGAGGGAGACACAGAATCGGAAACAGGCTCCAGGCTCTGAGCCATCAGCCCAGAGCCTGACGCGGGGCTCAAACTCACGGGCCGCGAGATCGTGACCTGGCTGAAGTCGGACGCTTAACCGACTGCGCCACCCAGGCGCCCCTTTTATTTATTTATTTATTTATTTTTAATTTTTTTTTTTTTTTTTATGTTGAGATTTTCATGTTGATCTACTAGGATAGCTGAGTACTCCTGAATCTTTACATAATTCTGAATCTTATAAAACGAAAACTAAGAAAAATGTAAGAAAAAGCCAACAGATCCACAATCTGAATTTAATCTAATTGATAACTACTGAATGTCACATTTAAGTAGAAAACACATGTTCTTGGGGTGCCTGGGTGGCTCCGTTAGTTAAGGGTCCCACTCTTGATTAAGGCTCAGGTCGTGATCTCATGGTTTCTGGGATCGAGTCCTGTGTCAGTAAGTGTGGAGCCTGCTGGGGATTCTTTCTCTGCTTTCTTTGCCCCTCCCCCTGCTCAAGCATTCTTTTAAAATAAACATTAAAAAAAACAACACATGTTCTTTTAAAACATGCATAAAATTTACACACAACTATGTATGTTTTCTGACTAAAATCCAGTAAGATTAGAAATTAGTAGCAAATAGACAAAAATAAAAACACATGAAACGGGATTTAAAAGTGCCCTAACCTAAAGAGCCCAAATGTCCATTGCCTGATGAATGGATAAAGAAGATTTGGTGTGTGTATATACAACAGATTACCACTCAGTGATCAGAAAGAATGAAATTTTACCATTTGCAACAATGTGGATGGAACTAGAGTGTATTATGCTCAGTGAAATTAAGTCAGAGACCAATATCTTAAGATTTCACTCAGGTGGAATTTAAGAAACACAGCAGATGAATGTAGGAGAAGGGAAGGAAAAATAAAACCAGGGAGGCAACCATAAGAGACTCTTAAATACAGAGAATAAACTGAGGTTTGCTAGAGAGGAGGAGAGTGGGGGAGGGGTTAAATGGGTGATGGGCATTAAGGAGGGCACTTCCTGGCATGTGCGCCAGGTGTTATATGTAACTGGTGAATCACTGAGTTCTCCTGAAACCAAAACGATAGGTTAACCTAATTTGAATGTAAATAAGTAAATTCTTAAAAGGACAAAGGTACTCTAACTTTATACCATCTATAAAAATCAAAATGGATCCTAGACCTAAATATAAAACCTGAAACTATTAAACTTCTAGAAGAAAACCTGAGACAATTTTTGTGACCTTAGGTTAGACAAAGATTTCTTAGATAAGACACCAAAAATCTGCATAGAAAGAAAATTGGTAAGTTGGATTTCATAGTACTTCTGCTTTTTGAAAGACGTTGCTAGAGAATGAAAAGGCCATCTATTGACTAGCTAAACCTTATTTGGAGATCTGATAAAAAAAACAGCAACAAGAAAAGAAACATTTCAAAAATGGGCAAAAACTTTGAACATCTCCTTTATCCAAGAAGATACAAAGAAGGTAAATAAGGTCATGTAAAAGGGTCCTCACTTTATTAGCCATTCACTTTATTAGCCATTAGGGAAATACAAGTTAAAACCACCACACACATATTAAAACGTCTAAAATTTAAAGGCCTGAATATATCAAGTGTTCTGGAAAGAGTGGAGAACTAGAATTTTCATCTAATGCTGGTAGAAATGTGCAATGGTACAACCACTTTGAAAAACAGTTTGGTTTGCCTTTATGTTAAGAGACTGCCAGTCTTAGAATCAAGCCATTCCACTCTAGGAGAAATGAAAACTATGTTTACACAAAATCCCGTGTGTAAGTGCTCATAGCAACTTTATATTAAATACTGTCACAACCCACAGGTCATCAGTTGGTGAATGGGTAAACAGATGTGGCGTATCTATATAAGGAAATAGTATCTGGCAGGAAAAAAAGAATGACCTATGGGTACATGCCATAACATGGATGAATCTCTAATTCTGCTGAGCAGAAGAAGCTAGACAAAACAATGTGTAAGGTGGTATTCCCATACTGGGATAAATTTTTATTCCATTTAGAGAAAGTACTAGAAAATGCAAACTAATACTTTAACAAAGTAACAGTATTTCAGGGATTCCCTAAGGGAGAGGGACAGGGGGCTGCGGAGGGCGAGGGGGGAGTGGAGGGATATAAGGGTTGTGAGAGGGGTGCCTGGGTGGTTCAGTCAGTTAAGCGTCTGCCTCTTGGTTTTGGCTCAGGTCGTGAGCTCACGGTTATGAGATCAATCCCCCATCAGGCTTGGAATGGAGAGTGGAGCCCGCTTGGGATTCTCTTTCTCTCTCCTTCTATCTCTGCCCCTCCCACCCGCACTTGCACAGGTGTGCGTTCTCTCTCAAAATAAACTTAAAAAAAAAAATAAAGGGTCATGAGAAAACTTTGGAGGTGATGGATACAATTATTATCTTGATTAGGGTGATGGTTTCACAGATGCACATGTGTCAAAACCACATTGTATATTTTAAAATGTGTAGTTTATTATATGTCAATTATACCACCATAAAACTGTTGATAATATTCTACACGTACAGAAATTAAGAGAGATTCTTTTCTATCATCTCTGGTTAAAAGCATTGAAAGTATGTATTATGGAGAATTTATGGCCCTTTTCTTGGGTTGCTTTCCAGTGAAGAGTTATTTTAAACAGGCTAAGTTAATATCCATGGTTTAAAAAAAGAGAACTGTGACTGGGGAAAGACTTCACAAAAATATCAATTTCTGGACGATCATATGTAGCAGAATTGTTAAGGTTAAATATGTAAGCAGTTAAAACTAAGATTAAGATGTTATCAAATCTGTCAATTTAATGTGTAGATTTAAAAAATCTCAGTGCTAATAAAATAAGACAGATTGATCTGTCTGCACAGCGGCATCAATTAATCAAAGAAATTCATATGACAGATTCATTATACAAAGAGTGAGAGATTTCTCGGAGTAAACCAGTTGTGGTTCATTCCACAGGGATACTCAAAACCTTAGTGCTATGGTATTCTTTTTCCAACCTTAGCAGTTATATTTATGAACAATTTTCCTGTTGGTGATTACACAATGGGCAGGATGCAGGTCTCACACAAAGTTGGAGGTTGAAGGGGAGAAAAAAAAGCAGTAACACTCAAATGAACCAATGTATTAAAAGCATCTGATTCCAGACCACAGTGGAATAATTTGTGTTTTAAGAACATGATTTGTACGTGTGGGTAAAATATCCTCTTTCATTCAGGAATCTACAGCTTTAAATTATCTGCTTGAGCTGATCCTGTGCTATCCAGATTGTATCTCAGGTTAAAGTTTTCCAAGCAGACCTTACTTTGGCATAAAAAGTAAGATATTTTTATTTGCATTTTTCCTTCATTTTTGTGAGTGTCCGCAAGATGGCTGGTTGAGAGTGGTAATGGGTATGTTTGTTGGTTACATTCTATACATAACACGCTAAGAGGGTAGAACATAACCTATTTGCTCTCTGTCCTTTGCCATTAGTGATCCCAACAAGTTCTTTTGGGGTCTGCTGTGTTCTTTAAGGTGATGGTGCATTTTAAATTTGGGGTGTATAAGTAGAAAACCTCTTTCCCCTTTCTAGTTTTTTTCTTCCAAAGTCCTTTAAATAGATTTAGATGTCAATGAATTTTCTCTCTTACTCATTAGATTAAATCTCAGTAAGTAGGGACAGATTAATATAAGCTGCTAAATTGAAAATGCAGAGGCTTGGTTGTCGAGTGTGGGGATTTATAGTACATAATAGATTAGTACATAAGCATGTTGGTATTTTTTCAATGTGGGCTGTCTTTGATGCTGTTACTCTTTTATATATGGTTGTCTATTTTTTTTTTTTTTTTTACAAATATTTAGTTGTAGAGCATTAGGTCTCCTTGAGCAGATGAAAACCTGTTTAAATGGTAGTGTGGGAAGATCCAAAATGATCATGCCTTGAAGTTAGAATCTGGAAAATAGCCAAAGGTTTTAGATGTATCCCTGAACAGACTTAAAGTTTTCTAGTTATTCTAGATTCTACGTGTGTGCATAAAAATTCCTGCGATTCAAGCTGAAAGCATTGAGTTCTGTATTCTTCTTAATTCTGGGTGAGAATGAGGGCAGGCAGCAGTGGCTGAAATTTTAGAATGAAAATGTGGACCGCTCTCCATTCTCCAAAACTGGTAAACATAAAACCATTTTCTTAAGGTTCCATCAGGTTTGTTTTCTCTGAGTTTGTTATGTGTGTTACTGTCATGAATTTTAAACCTTTGCTACAGATTTCGGTGAGGACTCAAAGAAAAATCAATTATGCTGGGGGATTTTTGACAGAGGTGTATCAGGGATTGTACTGTGAAAAAAGAGCAACACCAAACCCAAGAATGTCTTTATTAGTGGTTGCTTTTTAAAATTTCTTGGAGGTTACTTTATTTCTTCAAATCCTTGAAAGAGTCCATATATGCAAGAGAGCTGAGAGGAAAGACCCCAAATCCAGTGCCATGCCTCTACCTACAGTGAAGGAGTGACAATTCAGGGCCCCCCCCTCCAAAAAAAAATGAGAAGAACAAATACAGATGAAGTCCAGATACCTTGGTGGAAGATCCTTTCTTTCTAAATATTTATTATTAGCCTTTGCCATGGCTCATGTGTTTTTGTTTTTTTTCAAACAACCCTGTCTCTCCTCTATTTAAGGTCAAGTGCCTTCTCCTATCCATGTCCTAGGTGGGCTTGATGTTTTGGTGTCCTGAGTTTTGGAGCTTCTTTATAGTAGTTCTTTCGTTGCAGGCATTAAACATCTTCTTGTCTCCTACATAGGGCCCTAAGTGTTCCTTTGTCCTGTTACTGCCTGGACCTAAGACGACAACATACTGCTTTTTTCTTGGATGAACCTTTCCATCCTATGTCTTCCCTTCCTTCAGGTTTCCAAATTGTGTTTCTCTTCTAATCAGTGGAGAAAGAAAAGGAAAAGGAAAAGAAAAAAAAAAATCAAGGACCAATGTATGTTAATTTTCCTTGATTTTTTTCCATTGTTATTTGAAAGAGGCTATAATACCACGGTTTTGGAGTTTTCTGTTCTATCTCATTCTTCCTTTCTCCAAAATGGTAATACTTTGAGTGTAAAGGTATTTATTTATTTACTTTATTTGCACTAGGGAATGAGGATGTGAACTTTACAAGTCTTGCAAGGTTTTATCTACCAAGTCTTTGGTCTGAGACTCATGATCAACCTCCTTCCCTACTATTCTAAGATGGAATTTAACAAAACGAGACCATGTGAAAACAGAGTCCTATGTTATAGTTTTTCTCTCCTCAGGTAAAAGGAAAACCCTTAGGCATTGCCTTGCACAAAAAGCATTGAGTGCTGCCCAGATTTAAAGGGTCAAAATAGTTGACTTCACTTTGATTAAAAGAATTCTCGTTTAATATGGTGCTGGGATTTTAGGTTAATGTGATTTTGACACTGACAGGACACCTCACCACTATTATCATCCTCAGACACTGAGATTTTCCCCAAATCGGTAGAATGCTAGTCCTCTGTTATTTACAGTATTACTGAGATTCTTCTGTTTTCAGACACATAGAATTGTACTGTGCTTTAAGAAAACCCTATGTAGAGAAACACATTAGTAGCTTTTATTAAATAATATGTAGTATTCAAAAATTATTGGTGTCATAAAAGGTTTTGCTCCAAATTTTCTTTAAAGTATTGAAGTCCCAATACATGTTAAGTTATTTGATTAAGTATTATCAAGACCATTTCTAAGGCATAAATTCTGAAATTTTCTTTCTGGTCCATCTTACGGAGTTTCAAAATTACTGCCACCTACCATGTGCAATTAGCAAATACAAATGTACCTTCAGGTTAAGTTGCTTTGGGGAAATTCTCCATCAGCTGTTATGATATTCAAGTCTTACATACTCCTTCAATCATCATCTGGGACAAAACGTCTCTGTGAAAGAAGAAAAGGAGAAAGAAAGAATGAGTACAAGATAAGGAAATCTAGTAAGAGCATAGAAACTTTGGAAATGAAGCCCTTGCTCTTTACTCACATATTTTTATACCTCCTGTCTTAATAACTACCCGGGTCTCATCTTGGTTTTTCAGTGGGAGAAGCTGAATTGTTAACCTTGATCGGCAGTATGGCTACGAAAATTTTTATTTGGACTATTGGTTTTCAAAGTTTTGTCTGTTATTTTTCATATGGCTCTTAGATAAGCTAGGGCCTGGTACCATTTTAAAGGGAAGTTGGCTGAGAACTGAGAAAAATTTGAGGCTGACCAGATTGTATCCCAAAGCGTAAAGCCCCATAGCAATACAGTGTGAGCCCTGAGGCAGAAAAGAAGGAGTCTCAGAGGAACACGTCCTTCTTGCATACCGTCCCTTTCTGGGAAACGTGTGCAGGGAGTTCACTGGGGGCAGGTCACCAGAGGAGGACACGAGGGGCACGTACAGGACAGCCACGTGTGCATCGTTTGGCCCATGTGCTGACCATATGAAACTGTCTTTGGGACCGGAAAATGCCTGACATGGCTAACCTAGAATATATCACTTTGCTGGTTCCTGGCACCGTCCTTGTTTTTAATGTGCAGTGGATGCTGTTGCGCTGTTTGTACAATGCAGCAAGCTTACCGACCTGGGGGAGCTGAAACAAACAAAAAGTTAGCTCCTGCAGTTCTACACTGAGTTTTAAAACAAAACATTTTAATATCTGTAGCTGGAAGGGAAACGTTTGGAGCTTTGTAACTGGCAGGCAGGAGTATAGCGACTGAAGAAGGGATGATTCCGGGGCCAGTTTTGGACACAAAACTGAATAAATGGAAAAGAACCCAGGCAGGACAGTCTCCTGTCTGGCTTCCCAGTAAAGTCAGAGGGGACAGTCCTGGCAGTACTATGGATTTGTATGCTGGGATAGATATAAACAGCAAAACCCTCAGCCCTGTGGCTATAAAAAGAAATATTTTTTATGATATATTCATTGTTTAAGAGCAGCCAGTGAGTTTTGTGTAACATTTATGCCTATGCAGTTCAAAAACCAGAATTCTGTCTGCTTGTGTGCTTAAGCTCTTTCAGATGTTTTTATTGTGTAACATCGTCTCCAGATTCTTCTTTTAATGTATGGTTCATTTTTTTCCCCCCTCACAATCTGTTAAAAGATCAGTTTGTGTGAATCTTGACACTGTGATGCTATTTCATGGTTTTAATTTGAATGTGAGTTGTTGCAGCTGGAAGCATAAGATTAATGCCACAGACTTGTTTGTCGCAAAAACAGATATTTTACACAGAGTCAAGATGTGTTGAAAAATTGCTTATATTTCACTGGACGTAAGTCACGTTTTGATTCACTTTTGAATTCTTATAATTTGAATTATTCTGAAACAAATAGATGTGTATCTGGTAATATAACTGGCCATTGAAGGTATTTGAAAGGTGGCTTGAATAATGGCCTATTAAGTACATAGTCCGTTAATTAGCCAAAGCTTTTTTTTTTTGCTGCAAAAATTGTTTTAAATCAGTCTGAGAGTCTATGTAAAAGGTGGAGAACATGGTTATAGAGTTTAAAAATTTGTTCTTGACTGCCTGTGCATTTTTATATACTTCGATAGTGTACCTACATAACAGAATGAAGCTCCTGGTCTCCCATACCTGCTGGCATGTGGAGAGTTCCAGACACACAAGACATGGCGGTGACTTATGGCTTCTCCACCGTCACTCTGGGTTAATGGGTGTATTTCCTGCAGTGGCCCAAGCCATCCTTCTCCAAAGCAATGTCAGGAAAGTTGGGTATGCTTTTTCCTTCAGAAGTGAGTCTCACAAGTCATGTGAAACCTGTTATGGCATTCTGTCCTTCAACTCTTGCATCATATAAGATAACCTGAAACTATACATGTTAAATCAGATGCTACTTAGTCTGATTATATCAGGTAGGAATTGGCTCTTTTCAGATCTATGAGGTGTGGCTTCACAGTCTCAAATACTTCCATGGTGAGGAAGTCAACGTTTCAGAAAGTATATGTTTACGTGCCATATTTGAAGGGTTGTAATTATTGCAATTCGTGATAATTTGCCAAAATCTACCTTTCTGCCTCTTTGCTGAAACGATCCTCTTCCGCTTTGTGGAGCACGCTCAACAAATAACAGATCTTCCCTACACAGTCATTCAGAAACATGAAACTTGTTATCATATATTCTGGAAGATCCTCTTCCAAGCTAAATACCTTTCATTTCTTCAACTATTTTCCATGTTATATAATAGTATCCAGGTTCATCACCATCCTGGTGGTCACCTTTGTGGTAATCCCTTATAAAACCTGTATCTGAAAGCATGCTGTTCTAGATGTGGTCTGGCCACATCTTTTCTTTCAGACACTTAGATTTCTCTTACAGTCAACAGTCCAAGCCATAGCACCTCATTGGTTCATGTTGGATATGCTGTCAGAATACCCAGCTGTTTTAAGTCAGGGCTCCTCTGTTCTTGCACAGTTGATTTTTTTAAGTTCCAAACTCCAGACATTACTTATATCTCTATTAAATTTCATTATGTAAGCACTGGCTCATTGTTCCAGCTTGTCAAGAACTTTTTGACTTTTTTTATTCTGTCCTCCAACATTAGCAATTTCTTACAGCCTTGTGCCATCTGTAAATCTTGAAATGATACCTTTAAAGTTTTTATTCAATTAAAATGTATAAACATGTATCAAATTGTCTACTTTGAGCCAGTCTCATGCTCTCTCCTAGGGATAACAAGATGACTAGCATGTAATCATTCCTTTAGGGAGCTCACAAGCTGTGGGGAATAATAGACATGTAATTATAGAACTATAATGCCCTGTGTTAATTGCTGTAATAGAGTTATGTGTAAAGTGCTAGGGGAACCAAGGTTGGTTGTAAATCGTAGAAGACCCAACCCCTTCCGTGGCACAGCTCCATGAATTTTTGGATATGGCTGTTACATCACTTCTAATGCTGCCTAACTACTGTCATCTGATTTACTTTTTCTTTCTTGCCCAAGGATACGGCAAGAGACTTGTTAAATATTTTGCTGAAATGATCTCACACAATGCTATTCCCAAAATGTACCAACCTGGTGAGCCAGTCCAGAAGGAACTGAGAATTATTTTTGAAAGACTTCTTAGTGACTCCATGATGGCTCATGATTATCATTTTTTTTTTTTAAATCTGGGTTGATATTTGCCTATTCTCAGTCTCCCGGTAACTTTCCCATTCTTCATGGTTGTATCACAGTGCTTAGAGGAGTTTTGTGATGATGTCTGAGTTTTTCTGCTATCTTGGTATGTAATCTGTCTGGATCTGGAGACTTGCATTAACTTAAAGAAGCTTGGTGCACTCCCTCCTCACTCCAAATTTACCTTCTTTTAACTCTTCACAGATTGAAATCGTTCTTTTGAGCCTACCCTGTTGTTTATCTATCTGTTCTTCATAACATTTTTACGAGTATAAATTCATTTTAGCCCTTACTCTTCTTTTCCCTTCTTATCGTTTAATCCTCCATTAAGGTCATGGGCTGGTTTTTCCTCTCCTTCTCCTCCTCCGATTATGTTGAAACCCTGAAGTCTAATATAAATGACCATCATTGATATTATGGTATCTAGAATAACCTATCCACCATTTCTTCTTTGATAATCCCAATTAAATTCAGAGATTTGACCTCTTTGTTGTTTTCTCATCTTCTTTGCCATGAGATTGTCAACTGAATAATGTAGACATCTATCAGAACTGAGGGCTTTTTAGGAGCCATGTTTAATGACATCTGGCTCTGATGGCAGAACTGGTAGCAAAACTGGACAAGGCAAGTATTTGGCCATGAACAGTGCTCTTACAGTACTGCCAGCATTTCCCATTCTGTCTCCTTGGGGTTCTGTCACTAACTTACCCTCTTTCTCGTTTTCCTCAGTACATCTATCAGTACTCCTAATTCAGTCTCATTTGTGTGTAATTTTGACTCTTTAATGTGGCTTGAGAATTTCTTGTTTATATTTTTTTATTTAAAAAAATTTTTTAGAGCACAAGTTGGGGAGGGGGCAGAGGAGGGGGGAGAGAGATAGAGAGTGTGAATGAATGAATGAATGAATGAGAATCTTAATCAGGCTCCACACACAGCGCAGAGCCCAAAGCAGTGCTTGATCCCATGACCCTGGGATCATGACCCAAGCCAAAATCAAGATTTGGATGCTCAACTGACTGAGCCACCCAGGCATACCGGCTTGACAATTTCTAATTATTTCTTTTAATTTTTTTTTTTTTTTTTTGAGAGAGCACAAGCCAGGAAAGGGACACAGGGAGGGACAGAGGATCTGAAGTGGGCTCTGTGCTGACAGCAGTGATCCCAATGTGGGGCTTGAGCTCATGAACCAATAAGATCATGACCTGAGTTAAAGTTGGATGCTCAACCAACTGAGCCACCCAGGTGCCCTGACAATTTCTGATTATTAATGATAAATTATTGATAATTGATAATTATTAATTATAAAGTAACTTAACTCTGTTTCTGTGTAGAACTTCCCAAATCTTTTATATATCTGTTGTCCTGTGTATTTTGGTATAGATCATAGATCTGACAAATATCCCGATTATTTTATAAAAGCATATATTTTTGAGTTACTGAATGGTTTTTAGATTAGATATTAAAAGCAGAATTGAAAAAAAAATAAAAGCAGAATGGAAAACATTTTAAGGCCCTTAATAATAAATAGTACAAAGTGACATTATAGAAAGCTTTCACAGATATACGTCCCTGTATAGGGTTCTATTCTATTATCTTGTTGCATGCATCTTTTCTATTGTTGCAGGACATCGTTTAGATACTTTTAGGCAATTTGATACCTGAAAAATGGTGCCATATAATTTCAGTTTGCATGTTTTGTATAACTGAGATTGGGTATATCACCTTTGTTCCTGTCTCTTTGTGTCTATTTATCATTTTGATGTTGAAAATAAGGCTATTTTTATACACCAGTTACTCCAGGTGAATTTTTGGGTTGAAAGATTCCCTTGAGATTTTGATTGGTAATGCATGAAACTCACTAGTAAATCTGGAAAGAATTGAAATACTTACTATTTTTAGTCTTCCTGTCTAAAGAGATGACCTGGTGCTTTGTTTGTGCGAGCACTGTTTGTTCAAATGTTGGGATTTTTCCATAGTAGCATATTTTACTGTTATTGCATGAGTTTTTAAATTTTTAGTAGTAGTAAAAAGATTTTAAAGCATTTAAATTTTGTTTCTAATCACCTTATGGAACCATATTATTGAAGTCTTCTAGTTAATTCTCTTGGCTTTGTAGCTATACGGCCATTATCTGCAAATAATGATCATTTTAATCTCCTTTCCGTTGGTTATTCCTCTTACATCAGTCTCTTGCCTTGTTGTATTGGCTAGAACATTAAGAACAATGCTAAATAATTCTGATGATAGAACCACAATTTTTATTCCTCTGCACCTCGTATAAAAGGTTTTCAGCATATAAAAGGTACTCTGAAACTGGAGCGGGTTGACTTGAATTTAGCTGTCAGAGCTTTGATTCTAGCTGGCAAACTAGAAACTGTGCATAAATAAAAATAGTACAAGATAGAAAGTTACACATGACATTAAAAACTATGGATAACTACTCTCTGGTGGAGGAAAAAAGATGATATACAAGTGCAGTAAAAGGAATGGTTGTGGTGCAGGTGGCATTTTAATGCAGGACTTGAGAATAGATTGCACTCAAAGATAGAGAGGAGGTTCCCAGCCAAGGGAAAAGACATATGCAGAGGCGGTGGCACTTGGGGAACATGATGGGTATAAGATAAAATGTGAGCAGTCATTTTGGCCACTGCAAAGATTTCCTAAGTGGTGTAGAAGGATTTGAGGATAGAAGTGACCACTTGGGTTAGACCATTGGGAGCCTCGAATGGCAGCTAAGCTATTTTGACCTGACCAATGCTTCCCAAGACTTTTCACATCAGATGCATGGGAAATAATATTTTTATGACATTGAGATAAACAGAAACCACTTCCTGCAAGAGGTGATGACAAGAAATGGGGGGATTATGCCCCAGGTCCCACTGGACACCCTAATGGCTGCCAAATTTCAACACATCTGTAATCCTTCCGATGTATGTACATGTTAGGAAGGTGAGATTTTATCTCTGATTTCAGTTTAAAGTTGTTTTGAACTTTCTACTGAGCAAACTACCTCTTCTCTCTCTCTCTCTCTCTCTCTCTCTCTCTCTCTCTCTCTCTCCCTCTCTCCCTCTCCCTCTCTCCCTCTCTCCCTCTCTCCCTCTCTCACACACACTCTCTCTCTCTCTCTCTCTCTCTTTCTCTTTCTCTCCCCCCGCTTCCTCGTCACATGTTCCACATGTTTTCAGTTCCCATTTCAAGTGCCACTAGTCCTATTGATCTTCCCTTCAGAACCTTAGCTTTTAATTGTAAGAAGAGATCCCAGTCTTCTGTGTTCCAAGTTCTTTAACTTCCTATCTAGATTGTGGTTATCAGTGATAAATTTTAGATTTCTCAGGTGTGTATCATTACACTTGTTTCAACCTACTTGCTTTTGAGAATAATTACAGCTCAGTACTAGTGCAGCGGGGTGATGATATGGAATTCTCTCAAGGTTTCCTGTGGTCCCCCAGTAAGTAAACAGACCACCACCTCTGATAATTTCAGGGAACTAGCATATGGCTTTGAAATAATAATCAAATTGTTACACTTCAAATCTGAAAGAACTATTGTAGGCTATAGACAAAATTATCTTAATGGATGATTTTTCTGTTAAAGGTCTTCCCTTAAAGAAACAAGTTTAAAATACTATAGTACCATAATTTGACAACATTAAATTTCCATTAGCTGTTGCATTAGCAAAAAAGGTGTTTCTTAGAACACTTACTGTATCTGTCTTGGCATTTAACCAATTAAACTAATTAAGAGTATAAAAATAGATTTTGATGAAATATTAAGATTGTAATACTGAGAATAGGTTGAAAACCTTATAATTTGATTTTAAGACTTTGAAATTCTTACAGGTTATACTTTTCATAGTAGTATCTCAGTTGGACATTTTGGAAACAGCTGAGGTTATAGTTTTAGTACTGAGCTATTATTTGAACAACTGGATATTTGATTTTAAGGATTTGTTGTTAATTTCTTTTCGATGTAATTTATATCTTGGTTATATCTTTAAAATCCTTGTCTTTTAGAAACATAGACCAAAATATTTACCCATGAGATCATATGATACTTGAAATTTGCTTCAAAATAATATGAAGGAGGAATTAGGGTAAGGCTGGATTGGCCAGAACTGATGGTTGTCAAAGCTGAGAGTTGGTGTTTGTCATACTTTTTTGTTACTTATATATGTTCTAAATTCTCCATAATAATGAAAATATCGGTATAAATACATCATTTATTTGATGAACACCAAAAACCTTACAATACTGTCCAGGAGGAAGTAGATAACTCTTTCATGCTGCATTAAATCTGAGAATCGCTATACCTTTTATTTCTAGTCTTTGTCTTTTTTTTTTTAATTTTTATTTCATAGATGTTGATCTTGCCTCTCTTAAAATATTCTGATTTTCTGATTTGCTTTCTTTCGTAGCTGTCTCTTCTTGCTACTGTCCACGTGCCTGACTCTGGTGGTTTCTATTTCTCCTGTCTCCCACATAATGATTTACTACTTCTAATATGCTCTGAGCAGGGAGCCAAGAAACTAAGTGTGATCACATTTTTTTTTCCTAGGCAAGATTTTTGTGTGGGCCTGAGGGACTTTTTAGAGTGGTTAAGCATGTGAGCTTTAGAATGTTAATTTGGGGCCTTTCTGTTGGCTACCCCATGGCTCCTGGTTTTTAGCTGTGTTCTGGGTAGTTGGGGGATCCCATATATGTTTAGATACATTGTACAGTCATATGTCTTGAGATTGCAAGGGTGGGGAGAGGTTGGGTTTTTTTTTTTTTAATTTTTCTTCTTAATGCAGTGATGATGACATTGGAAGTAAAATTATTTACAGCTCCTCTAAAAGAAACTTAACTTTCCAATTGTTACTTAAGGATCAGAAGAATATATATGCTGTTATGGGAAATACTTTGCAGCACATGTAAATTGAAGCCTAAATGACATCATGTCATAAAGGTATTATCAGTTCAGTGACCTGCTAGACTATGAGCTCATGAGTTAGGCAAGAGCCACATCTACCTGGTTGGCCACTGTATGCCTGGTGCCCAGAGCTATGTCTGGGACATAGATGCCACTCAATAAATACTTGTTAGTTGATCAAGTGGATGAGTAATATAAATCAGATGACTGTTTTTAATTCACACGTAAATTAATTGAAGACTATATGCTTATTCCTATACTAGGCCCTTGAAATATACAAAAGAATTGGTATAGATTGTCAGTCCAGGATAATCACAAGGTACTGGACGTATAGAAACACTTTCAATGTTACAAGTATCCTAACATTCAAGGGATACACGGTTTGCTCTAGAATAACAAAGGATGGAGACAGCAATTTTGTGAAAATGAAGGAAGGCTTCAGTAGAAGAGATGTTTAGATGTAGACTTACAATGTGCATAGGGTTTTGTTTTGTTTTGTTTTTAGGTAAGACATGAGTGGAGCAGGGGAAAAACAGAGGAAAAATGCATGGTGAAGTTTCAAAGTGTTCAAGAGCTTGGCATTTACACAGAGAGTAAAGTTGGGTGATTGATGATTGACTACTAGGAAAAAGAGATAAGGGGTTAAGCATGACTCTTTTTAAAGTGTATTTTATTTTGAGGGAGAGACTGCATGAGTGGAGAGGCAGAGAGAGAGGCAGACAGAGATTCCCAAGCAGGCTCCTTGCTGCTAGTGCAGAGCCCAATGCAGGGCTTGAATTCATGAAACTGTGAGATCATGACCTGAGCCAAAACCAAGAGTCAGACACTTAACCGACCGAGCCACCCAGCTGCCTCAAGTATGACTCTTCTACTTTGGGCGTCTCTCAATCCCTAGACCAGGGAATCCAGGAGACTGGTTTAGAAAAGAATGTGTGGCAAGAATGAGGTCATAAGGGGACAAGTTGAGTTTAAAATACCTGGGAAACTTTAGAAGGGAATATATGATACACTGTAAGAAATCAGAATGTTGGTGCTTTAGAGAAAATCAGATAAGAGGGATTGAACGGCTGTCTTCAGGATAGTAGAAGTAAGTGAAACAGGAGGAGGAAAGACATTTCTAAGGAGGACGTGTAAAGTGAGAAGAAAGAATTCTGGGGAAAATCTGAGAATTCTTAATTGGAGATCTGTGCACTCTGAAGGCAGAGACCATGTCTCTTTCATTTTCTGACCTGCACTGTAGAGCACAGTACACGGCACTCAGTAAGCCCTCACAACGTTTTTTTAATGTCGCCTCTGAAAGAAGCATGTTGAGAAATCGGTAGATGGTATTTATGTAGAGCAACGAGTTGCCAGTAAGACTTAGGGTAAGTTTTTTCCCCATTTTGTTCATGAATTCACATTGTAGAAGTTGCTGTCTAACTGAAAATTGTTTTTTAACTTTGTTAGTTATCTATCACTATGTAACAATTGACCACAAACTTAGAGACTTTATCAAGAAAAGAATGTGTGTTTTTTTGAAGTTAAATATAGAATTACCATGTGACCCATCAACTCTACTCCTAGTTATATATTCAAAAGAATTGAAAACAGGTGTTCAAAACAAACAAACAAAAAAACCCCAAAACCTTGTACTCCAGTATTCATAGCAGCTCTGTTCACAGAAGCCAAAATGCGGAAACAACCAACATGTCTGTCAGCAGATGAATGTACAGGCAGAATGTGACATATCTATACAATGAAATCTCTGGCCATAAAGGATCCCTTTTTAAGATCATATTTTTCTTGGTGGATTTCAGTTCATATTTTCTTGGTGGCCCCTTGAGGGCCACATGTTGGCCAGAGGATGCCTTCAGTTCCTTGGCTCATGTGCCTTTGCAGTATGACAGTTTGCTTCATAAAAGCATCCTGACTGAGAAGGCAATAGAGCTAACCTGTTATTAAAATGAAAGTTACAGTCTTTTGTAACTACTCAGGGAAGCAATATCCCATCACCTTTGCCACATTCTGTTGGTTAGAAGTAAGGCGCTAGACCATCCCACACTCAAAGGGAGGAGATTACACAAAGGCCTCAGTACCAAGAAGTGGAGATCATTGGTAGCTATCTTGGAGGCTGCCTCTGTAGCCTTTGCTGTTTAATGTCTCTGCGAGACTTTCGATTATTTGCATTGGGATGATCATGTGCTTTTCCTGACAGAATCTTCCTCATGTAAACTCAGAAATCTTGTATTTGAGTACCTGTGACTCTGATATGGCAGGTATAAAGAGAAGATGTGGTCGCTGGCTTTATGGAAAGGAAAATGTGGGTCATTCTCTTAATGTTGCCTACTTCTGTGCAGAAATCGTTTTCAACATTGGTTATTTACAAGGATACATAGCCTTAGATTGATTTGTAAATAAGAGACTGTGTTCATGTGTGTATGTACATAAGTGTGTGCACTGAATGAAATTATCTGATTCTTGAGGTTTATAGCAAGACCATCATTTTTCTAATTAAAGAAGGGATAAATCTTGAAGAATACAAACCAAAGATTGGGGATGGGGTAGGTAGCGTGTTTTTCCTCTCCTAATTGCTGTTTGTGTGCTTTAGCCATTTGTATATAAGAGAAACTTCAAAATAGCAACAGTATATGATAAATGGGTTGAAAATAGTTTTTTTTAAAGGATCCTGATCTTATTTATGTCTGATAGCCATACTTTTATACATGTCCACTCTATAAATGTTTCATTTATCTAAAATAAGAAGGACATGAATGGAGAGACATGTCCTCATTAGTCAGCTCTGAAATTAACTCCTAGCCTAATATCACAGCTTTAAGAAAATCAGCATTCTGGAACCCTGTGGGATACCTAATAAATATTTCTTTCATATAATCTCTTCTCTATTCCCAGGCAAATATATTCTTTAACTATCCCAATCTAAATAAAAATAAGACAGTAGGCTTAGCATCATTTAAATTGCACCCTCTCTTTTCTTTTGAGTGTGTTCTTCATGAGAAACTATTTGGAAGTGAAGTGCTTGACCTCAGGCAATGTTTCAAACTCCTTTGTCTTCTCTTTGGCTAGTGTACTGATGCCTAATCGTTTTATGCGGTGACACTATTTTCTGTAACCGCCTGTCCCCAAGTGCTGGATGATACAGACATACTTATATTTTAAAATTAAAATTAATTTCATTTTGAGAGTTCCACTTGCCTCTTGAGATAATTGGAGACATTGCATAGCTTCTAAGAAGGTTGGGGATTATTGATTTAATGATACGGTTACATGTGAAAAAGAGTGTTTAATGGTATATGTGATGTAGTAAGCTAATCTCTTTTAAATATATAGTAACTGTGTAAAACAAAAAAGAAGTCTGATTACTTTAAGGACACTTTAATGAGTGGTTCATCCAGCTGTGGTTACAGAGTTTATTCTTTTGGAATTGTCTGAAGTGGAGTGATCTTATCTCCACTTTCCCTTTATAATGGCAACTTCGAAGGACAGAGGAAAAGCTTACTTTGGAGGACAAAAAGGAATTCCCCTGCTTTAGAAAACAGCTCAGAGAGAAGAGCATTTCAGACAAGAATTATGAAAGGAACCGAGGGAGCAGTGAAGGGTATTTTAGACTATGTAAAAATGAGACAACTTCTACTCAAATGCATGGGCATATAATGCGCGTATTCATCTTTCTTTCACTTACTTCAGCAACAAATACGGAGAGCCTGCTCTGTGCCAGAGTCTGCATAAACACCTGGAGACATAGCATTGAACCCACCTAGCAAGGTGGATCTTGAATAGACTTAGCAAAGGTGATGGATAAAGAGACCTGGTGAAAGTGGCGTGTTTACCTAAAAGCTATGAAAAAACTGAGTGTGAGAGAGTGGGTTACAGATAGATGCAAAAATTCCTGACTCAGGCATTTAGGTGAGCACTATAGTTCAGTAAGTTATAGGCTTACTGAACATATAGAACATTCCAAGCACTATGCCAAATGAGTTATCTCATCTAATCCCTACAATCCTATTGGGTACCTAAGTATTATTTTTTCCTTTTATTCGAAGGAAAACCAAGGCTTACAACAAGCCGGTTACCCAAGGTCACTAAGGTGACATGTGACAGAACTAGGTTTTGAACCCAGTAAGTCTGACTTAAGAGTGCATGCTAATCTCTCTGCTGTCCTATCCTCTATCAGAGCTAACATGCCTCTCATGACTAAACCCAACTCCAGTGCATTGGCTTATTTTCAAGGAAAATTTTGTGCCAAATTCTGAAAAAATTGGAGCTTTCCAAAAGTTTTGGAGTGTAAACTGATCCCTACGCTGACAACTGCCCATATTTATTTATAATTTGTAAAGTGCCTTGAGTTGCCCAATTGCATAATTCAGATTATAATGTATACTAGCTTATGTACATTATTAAACACTGGTGTAATTTCTCTGAAGCCTAGGCAGTTGTTTTTTTTCTCCTCTTTTATGCTTAGGCCTGAACATGGATCCTCACTGAATTTGTATAATCCATAGGGTTCCAACAAATAGAGCACAAAGAATCCATGGGAGAAAACTGAAATCTCCATTTAGGAGTTGTGATAAACCTTCCGTCAAGAATGACAGAGTACTAAAGGACAAAACGGTAGATAGCGATGGGTTCAAATAAATGTTGTGGACCAAGCAGAATTCCCCTTAAGGTTTTATTACATGAGTAGGTTATTAGTAATTTTTTGAGGTCAAATTAATCACAGAATAGAAATTACAGTTAAGAGACTTGGGGCGCCTGGGTGGCGCAGTCGGTTAAGCGTCCGACTTCAGCCAGGTCACGATCTCACGGTCCGTGAGTTCGAGCCCCGCGTCGGGCTCTGGGCTGATGGCTCAGAGCCTGGAGCCTGTTTCCGATTCTGTGTCTCCCTCTCTCTCTGCCCCTCGCCCGTTCATGCTCTGTCTCTCTCTGTCCCAAAAATAAATAAACGTTGAAAAAAAAAAAAAAAGAGACTAATACTCTACCTTTGAAGGTCAAAGCTTATAGTTTTAAAGTTTTTCTGTGGGCTATGAATTTATGTTCATCTAGAACCTCATGTCATCTGTCCATTTTGTCACATGGTTGGTATAAGTTAAACTTTAGAATAAAAACTTGTGGCAGGGGGAAATGGAAGCTACACTAGAATGCCATAGCATTTCTGCCGTTTTAAACGATTGTATTTCACCCTGACTATGGAACAAACACCTTCCACTTCTGCCAGAAAATTCTCATTGTGGCTCTTCCCAATTTGTTGCTTTAGTCAATGGCAATTTCAACAAAATTGTTCCCAGACTAGCTTTCCTACTCTGGCCACCAGATTTTCCAGAATACTATAAAATGTGCTTTTTTGCTTTTTGTGTTAGGCCGATAGCTCGGGAATTTGCTGCTTAGTAAACATGTGGAGTCATGCAAATTGTGATCACCTTGGGTTTGTGGGTCTTCTAGGCAGTAGGCCCTTGGCTGTTACCGGAGTCCAGAGGGGAACATTTTCCCACAACTCTTCCCACAGCTTTTTCGTTCCACACTTTCAGTTTCTCAAGGCTGCTTGCTTTGCTGAACATCAGGACAGGCAGGCTGATGGATCACAGAGAGCACAGGGCAGTGCTCTTATTTGTGTTTTAGTACAGTGCTTAGCACATGCAACGTTATGGCTTCACATTTCCAGATACTAAAACAGAACTCTGAGAGAGGCAAAGCCATGAAATAATTTTGTGTATGTGGAATTAAAAATTTTTTTCAATAGAAAATGTCAGGCGAATGATTCTTCGCAGAGTATGTGCCAGAAACATAACTACATGCTAAGCCAACAAACTACTACCATCCACAAAATACACACACGCGCGCGTGCACACACACACATTTCGCTTGTTTCTTTATGACGTGTTTTGTTTGGTGAATTCTATATTCTGCATACGAGAAATCTGAGTAAACGTTTTATAAAAGATTAACCAGTTCATTGAAGAAATGATTGTATAAGACTATGTTAGATGCATTCAGAGTGTGGAAATGAGACACAAAAATGCACAAAACTCCCAGATGTCTCTTTCGGTCTAACCAGGAAGATGAAACATATATTCAGATAACTATGCTACAGGGTAGAAACAATTACGAACAGCACCAAGAGAAATAGATTAAAAGCTTCTGAGAAATGATTTCCAGCTGGAAGACTATGGAAGTCTTGGTGGAGTAGGAGATCTGGCCCTTGACAAGCAGGTGGTGGTTTCAGTGTACAAGAACTGACGTGGCAGGAACTCCAGGCAGAGGGGAATAACACAACTAAAGGCATGAGGATGAAAGCGTGGTCTGGTCCAGGAGAGACAAGTTGCAGTTGTGGATTGCACACAAGGAGCGGAATGGAAACAAGTGGTAGGAATGGTCAGCTGAGGCCAGATCACAGAGAACTGTAAATGCTAAGTCATGTAGCTTGGGAATTCCAAATTATAGGCATTTGATGTTCTTGAGCAGTGTGGTGATACAGCTTGAGCTAGTTTCCTGGACAAACATTAATAATTTAATCAGCACTGGCTTTGTGCTAACCGCTCAGAGCCTGGAGCCTGTTTCCGATTCTGTGTCTCCCCCTCTTTCTGCCCCTCCCCCACTTGCACTCTGTCTCTCTCTGTCTCAGAAATAAATAAACATTTAATCAGCACTGGCTTGACAGAAGCATGGAGACCAGTTAAATAAGTCATTCTGGTGATCCAGGTGGAAAGTGGTTGAGGGTATGGACCAGAGTGAGAACATAGAGAAGGGCAGGTATTAGATGGCAGGCATAGTCCTCAGGTATGGTTGTTAGGTCTTAACGCTGAAGGTACTGATGTACAGTTGTGCTTTGAGTAACACGGACATCCAGAATATTTGTTAGGAACAGGATAAGGTGAGAACAGGGAGACTAGTGCATCAGTTTTTGTATAGTGTCGCACATTTTGTTTTTTAAAAGGTGGGCTAAGGGGGCGCCTGGGTGGCGCAGTCGGTTAAGCGTCCGACTTCAGCCAGGTCACGATCTCACGGTCCGTGAGTTCGAGCCCCGCGTCGGGCTCTGGGCTGATGGCTCAGAGCCTGGAGCCTGTTTCCGATTCTGTGTCTCCGTCTCTCTCTGCCCCTCCCCCGTTCATGCTCTGTCTCTCTCTGTCCCAAAAATAAATAAACGTTGAAAAAAAAAATTAAAAAAAAAAAAAAGGTGGGCTAAGAACTACCTTCAGAATTTTCTGGGGGTGTGCTATTTGAAGTTCAGATTGCACAAGTCCAAGGTTGCACACATTATCATAACATTTCTAGTCCCTAAAGCATGTGACCACTGTTGGAATTCCAACATAATGAGACCAAGGAGATTAGTACGATTCCCATATAGGCCTCTTAATTTTGCAATTGTACTTCCAACTCTGGCTGACCTATCTTTGGACACGAGATAGCATGAGTGTAAAGATGGTTCAGTGTAACACGCTTATTGCTGCTGGAAAACGACTCCAAATGTGCCTGAGATTTAGTGGACCTCAGTGGGCCCCGTTGTATATTAAAGATAACGAGTATGTACTATTCTAAAACCCTTATGGGGTCTTAGGCCTTCACTCTCAAGAATTATTGAGACCTCAGTGCCTTGGCAAAGCTAGAGATGCTAGGAAAATAATGCCTAGCCCTCCTCAAGCAACCACTAATGGGAGGTAGGTGGATGAGGACCCAAATGCTTCCCCACTGGTGCCTGGCTCCCAGTTTTAGTATGAGTAAGCTCAGGCTACCCACAGTGGTTCGTTGGCTGGGTAGCTCTTCTTGTGGGTTGACTCTTTCCCTCCCCCACTTTTTCACTCTACCACTAGTATTTCCTGCGTTCATGGCTTGAATAAACCCGTTGCACTGGGGGAATCCAAAATAAGGCAGAGACTATTTGTTTACATATTTCCTTTGCTGACTCCCTTACACCGTTTGGGAGAAGGAAGAACTCTTTCTTGCCCACATGTTTTCATAGATTTCCAATAAACACAGGAAGACCTTAATAAGCAAATCTTTTTCAAGATATGCAGTTAGCTGTGTGTCCAAGAGTGTGGAGAGTATTCATTTTTAAGGTTTATGAAATCTTAGGGGCGCTTGGTTGCTCACTGAGTGTCGGACTCTTGATTTTGGCTCAGGTCGTAATCGCAGGGTCGTGAGATTGAGCACCATGTGGAGCACGCTTTAGATTCCCTCTCTCCCCCTCTCCCTCCTCTTCTGTCCCTCACCCCTGCTTACATGCGTGTTCTCGCTTTCTCTTAAATAAAATATATAAGATTTATGAAATCTAGAGGCTTTAGGACTGGAAGAAGCTCAGATATGAGTAGGTAGTACTGTCTACTCTAAATACAGTTACCATAATCACATTACCATAACAGGTAATGGATGGTCAACAGGACCCTTAAGCAAGACCATCCAGCTGCCAGGTAGTATTCCCCAGGGCTCTGTAATAATTCCCCATTTACTGCTGCCTCAAGCCCAGACACTGCCTGGCTTACAAAGCCATCCACATTCTGTCTTCACACTGGTCATTACTTGTCACCAGCTCAGGCTTCTCTCATGTTCATTCTCTTTACTGTGCCCCACCACCCACCCACTCCTAATTTCCTCTTATCTTATGCTCCCAGCCATGCCATCCCCACTGGAATGTTTTCTCCTCTTCTCTCCCTTTCATTGGAGCCTCCTATACTCTCTGTGAAGCAGCATAATGTAGTAGAAAAGTACATGGGCTTTGGAATCAGTCCGAAATTTGAATTCTAGATCTGCCATTTATTAGCTGGATATGGAGGAAAGTGCTTAAACTTTGTGTCCCAATTTCTTCATCCATTAAATAAGGATAATAACTCCTAAAAAGTTGTGTGTGGTGATGTATATAAACACCTTTACAAGGTTAGATGTGATGTAATATGTCGGTGAGACGGGGGTGGATGACTAGGTGTGAACCCTCTTTTATATTCTATGTGGGTGTTCTCAGCTCATCTCACTGTGAGCCTGAGGACTTTGGTCTCCTCCAGCTCAACAGTTTATCCTGTTCGTGGTTCTTCTATCATGCAGACCACATTTCTGTTTATTATCTAGAATGGGTTTTTTTTTTATTCTGAAAGCAAAATAAGACAATACACCTCCCTTCAGAGAACTTGACTTCGAATCTTCACATTTTTATACTTTGTATTGAGCACTTAAGGAGGGCTTAATTTAAGATACTTCCGTGCTTTTTTCAGGAGCTGGGGGGAGTCCATAACAAAAGTTTGAGTTTAGATATGCATGTCTTAGTCCTCCTGGACTCTTGGATATTTCAGTTTTTAAAAACAGATTGAGTGGGTCTGATATATAGAAGACAAAAAGAATGAAGGAGCCACCCATCAGAAAAACCAAGATTCCATATATGGGAAGGGTAAAAAAAAAAAGAATTTAAAATTAATACTTTTCTGTCCCTTCTCCTGTCCTGCCCTTGAACATTTTCTCCCTATGCTGGAAATCACTCTTCTTAAAGTAATACTGGCTGTTGCCACTTGTGTTCCGAGGATATATCCTCCTTCACTAAAATTTGAAGAATTAATTTACAATTAAAATTCTCCAAAATTGGCTTCATTTATGGGTCTCCAGTCTCATTAAGTTTTTCAGAGGGAAAATATTCTCCATTTTCTGAAGACTGTGGTAAGAGGATGGAAAGAGAAGACAATCTTGACTCCTCATCCTGAGTCTATATGCCATAACAGGGTGACCCTAGTGGACACCCTCGTCCTGGTTAGCCTGTTGTGTCACCCTTTGGCACACTTGTCTTTGGATCAGAGTGACCACACCTGCTCCTATACCAGCATGGCTGCATGGCTTTTCCTTTCAGAGATGGGATCAGATCTCTAACTGTTTTCTTCTTAGGGGTTTCTAGCAGTCGCTCAAGGCAGCAGTAAGTTAGAGGAATATCTAGAACACACTATCCAATACAGTAGCCACCAGACAAGTGTGGTGTCTAAACTTCAAATTTAAGTAAATTGTAATAAAATTCAGTTCTTGAGTTACAGTGGCCACATTTCAAGTGCTCAGTAGCCACAATGGCTAGTGGCTTTTTTTTTTTTTTTTTAAATCACAGAAAGTTCAGTTAGACATCACTGATCTAGAGATCAGATTTTCCATAGGGACAACTTCGAACTGCTGTTTTTATTGTTGACTCCTGTGTATCCCTGTTTATTTAGTTCATTGGTTTCATCTTTCAAAGAAAAATTCTTTTAAGAAACTTACCTCTACAGCCTTTTAACTTAAGGGAGCTAAGCATCTTTTTTGGCTGCAAATAATAAAATAGTCTTTGAAATCGGCACGAGTAATTAGGCATTCACTATGTTCACAAAATAAAGAGTTCTTACAATAAGTGGTTGGTACCACTGCTCAGCGATGTTCTCAAGGACCCAGGCTTTCTGTCTTCCTGTTGTGACCTCCTCATGTGTTGGTATGTCTTCTTCAAGATTGCTGGGAAGGTTATCATCTAATGGAATCTAAAAGCTAGAAGAGAGAAGTGACTCTCTTTGAGCATCTCACTTTTTTTGAGGGGCACAGTTTTTCCCAAAAGCTCCCAGCAGACCTGTGTTGAATCCCAGTTTGCCAAAACTGAGTCATCTGTCCATGCTGCAAGAGAGAGCTCGAAAAACAAATACTTGGCATTTTTAACCTCTATACTGGTAGGCTGGCCCTGCTGATAAAGAATGTAAGCACTATGAAGACTGAAGCTTTTGTCTGTTTTGTTTGCTAGTATGTCCCCAGTGCCTGGGATGGTGCCAGGTGTTCAGTAAACATCCATTAGAGGAATTAATAAATAAGAGAATGTTGCCATAGTTGTCCATAGTGTGCCATACGAAAGAACCTTGCATAATGAAGACACATTATGCTCCCATCTTCTATCTTTTCTCTTATAGTAGCTTGAACTAGGCTCTCCTGGTTGATTGGCTTTCTGAGTGAACTCTTAGGATACCAAGGGCTCCTTACAACCTTCAGTAAGGCAGTATCAGACTTTGGGTAATTCAGAGACTGGGTAACACCCTCACCTCCCCAACCTCTCTACTGTTAATACACCCTTTTTTTTTTTTTAATCTGAATACAAAATACAGGCCAGGTTTGGATTTGGTGTTTAACCTCTTTATATACCAATTTAAGTGACACAGAGCATGCGCTATTCAGTTATTAAAATGAGTGGCCCCAGACCATTTATGATGTGATGTGATGCCCTGCGTGTGTTACTCCCCTTGGACTTGGTTTATGGGCGAGGCCTGTTGGGATGTGGACATCAAACTCTGTTCCTAGTTTTCCCAGTTAGGCTCACTTCTCAGAGCATCTGGCAGCTGGGTTAATGACCTATTTCTCATTTTAATCTGGTGGCTCATCTAAGGTCCTCTCAGCTGGGCCAACCAACCTGATACTACCATTCACCCCATTCCTGGTTTCCTGGGGTACTCTGGGTTTCATCCAGAAGCCCTGATGACCAAAGCCATTGTGCAAAAGGCTGAACTGGAATTTCAGATTCCAAGCCCAGTGTTTGTGATGAACATTAGACATGCTAAGATTGGACAGATAGCTGTGTGGCAGGAGACTAAAGAAAAGGGTCTTTTCATTACTAATAAGTTATCATCCACATAGTATATCATAGAATGGATGTTTTAAGAATTTCCAGCATTTCTCTTTGGATTTGTTTCATCCGTCAACAGTCATTGGACTTAAGGTCATTTTGTCTTGCCATTTTCTGGTGTCTTATTGTGCTCCCAAATGTGGCAGATGGAAATAGTTTATTGTTGAAAAAGACCCTCATGAGTTAGATTTCGAATATGTCCCGTGTATTTCCAATAGAAAATTTCCACTGAAACATTCAACCAGTATTCTTCTCTTTATACTTAATTCTCTGCACCCCTCTAATGCTATGGCCATATTTATTAAGATGTATTTACAGGCCTTGTTGTAGTAACTATTACTTTAAAGAATTTGTGGGTTTGATCTAAGGTAATCATGGATTTTTAAATATTTCTTATAGGTCCTTGCTTAGTGACTTGTATAGAAGAGTACTTAAAAATATTCATTTAATTAATTGGCTAGAAACATTAGGTACCTTTTATTTTGATAAGTTGCTTTTTTCCCCCCTCTTGGCTTATGTGGTAGTAGAGTTTTTTGTTGAGTTTTATCACCTTTCCAGTCAATGATCCTTCTATTTCTATCACATTAGACCTAGATAAATATTTTAGGTATGTAACCTTGGCCACATTATGTGATTGTTTCATGTCTTAGTTTTATTGTTGATAAAATGAGAGCCATAACAATACCTACCTCTTAAGATGGTCAAGAGTAAATGAGTTAATACATGTAAAAACACTTAGCACCACCACCATTTATTTTGGAACTGCACTTGGTCAGTTGCAACTGTTGGTTGGCTATGATTACAGAAGTTGGGCAAAATCAGTGAAAGCATTTTGTGAGAATTAATGAGCTCTATAGAATTTACAGTAAAGCATGTTGTGTACATTATATGAAAATTGTGTGCTGCACACCTTTTAGTAAAATTTGTAATAAATTTATGTACAGATATATACACACATATTATTTTTGTCTTAAACATTTACCATCAGGTAACACTGCTGCTACTTTTGCTCCTCAAACTTATGGATGGTTCTCTAGCATATGGATAATGTCTGGATGTAGCTTGTAGCAGATGCTGTTGGTATCCTACCCAGATCTCCTTTACTGGGCCAGTGCATCCATCTCCCAGCTGCTTCGAGTATTGGCTGCTAATGACTCACACCTGTACCCTTCTCCAGAGGCCTGCCCTTGGCTGACAATAATTGCCTCAACCAAATATGTCTGGGAGAGTATGAGATCACACCCCTACCCCCTCCTGTTCCCTAAGGGTGGCTCATAGCCAATGACTGTACTGGGGTATAGCAGCCCAGCCTCCTTGTCTTTGGACTGGACAACTTCTGTGGTTGAGTCCATGCTCTAGAGCTCCTCATTGGATCAAGCTGAGGGTAGATTTTTGAAACCAGATCTTTGCCAAGCCCCTTCCCCAATTCTAGCTTGCTTCTTTCACTCCAGGTTTCTCCTGACAGCACTGTCTATAATCAGGTGTTCAAGAAATGCAGTCTCAGACTCTGTGCCTGGGGAACCTGGCTTAAAGTGTTGCTGATTTCAGTGGCTCTGTTTTCTTAGTTAGACCATCACTTATGTAACTAACTACCTATATTCAATCTGTGGCTTAAGTTGTTTTGTTTTGACTGTTTTCTTGGTTGAAAGTTGCCTGATCTGCATTAACCCTGTTCACATCCCATGTTTTTACATATTTAAGGTTGTTCTACATTAAATATCTTTGATGCTCTTATATAGCTGGGTATTTCAGTATAGGATTATGATGGATACCCTGGATTTTAAAATCTGAAATTTAAGTTTTAAATCCTGAATCAATTATACCTCCCTCTTGGGGTGGCTGTAAGAATTCTATGAGCTGTTCTTTTGAAAACACCTAGCACCGTGCCTGGAATGTAGGAAGTGCTTAATAAATGGTAGCTGTTTGGTAACTATTATTTTTTAAGAGGAGTGCCCAGCCTGGTTGAGATGCCTCATCTCTTGTGCTCATGACGCCTAATGAGTACCTCTCTACAGAGCTTTATTACTTTATTAATTTTTTTTCTATTTCTCACAGAAAAATAGGGGCTTCTTAGTGCCCTCCAGTGGTGTGTTGGCCCTTAGGGGAAGAAAAGACCTGATGATAGCTTTCATTGATTTCGATGGTGAAAATATTCCCACCCTATCCAGTTTGAAGCTACCAGTATGGCATCATTGAATACAGAGTTGGGAAGAGATGCACATATTTGGCTCTTGTCAGTTAGTGCACACCAACTCCAGTCCTTTATTCCTAACACTTAGTGCAGTATATCCAATATAGGAGCTAAATATTCAATGAAGGGCTAACATGTAGTTACTAACTGGTTAAGACTTGCTCATATACACTAAATTAATGAAATACCTTTATCTAATTTTTGTTGTATAACCAATAGTCCCATGCCCCAAACACACACACACACACACACACACACACACACACACACACCATGGACTGCCCATGCTATTGATGAATAGAATGGAAATAAATGAAACACTTATCCTGATGTAGTAGGGAATGCCCATGCCCTCCCTGGACAGGTTGTCTACTCAGATGCAAATCTCAGTTTTGAGATTTACTAGACACATGAATGGGGATTAGTCACTTCACCTCTCTTGGCCCCAGGTTCCTCAGACAGTTGGACTGGATAGTCTTTACAGGTCTTTCTAGTCTGAAAATCCATAAAACCTAATTAGTGTATAATTTCATTTCCTCCTTCCCTCATTTTCCTCTTTCCTGTACTGAACCTTGAGTTATACATAATGCTGGATGTTGAAAATACAAAGAGGAATAAGACGTGGCCTTGGATGCTGAGAATCTCCATGTCTTTTTATGAACACTCCCATCATATCAAGACCATGAGTATGCCCATTGCCAAGTGGGTTTATGCAAATGTATCAAGTATTTAATTCATCACAGATTTCAGCACTTTGATACATAAAAATATTGTGCTAGTAGTTTTCACTTCCTAGATGAAATTAAATAAGGCTGTCATGTCTTATTGTCATGATCAGCAAGTAGTTCTTTTAGAAACTGTCCTCAGGATCATGTTCATTGTCTGGGATAAAGCTTCAGTGAACAGCTAGCTGGGTTACACTACTCTCTGAGTTAGGCTCAAGCTCTGATTATAAAGAGTGGAGTTTTTATTTAGGACTAGTAAGCAAAATCTGAAAAAAATGTTGACTTTCAATCAAAACAACTATCCTAGTTCTTTCTCACATATTTTGATAAGAAAGGTATAAAGAATGACTGATAAACTTGGGTGTTCTCTTTCAAGGCCACATCCACCTGTTGGCTCTCATGCCTTGGTCCTCATCAACCATGCTCTCTGCCCTTAATTTTTAAAAGCTACATTGGTTTCCAGTAGGAATTAGTGTTGGGAACACCAACAGGACTGTTGAGTATTTTTCAGTTGCCAAAAGCTATTTTTAAAAAGAATTTGTTTTGTTTTTGACAGGGGCTGATAATATCCGGAAATATTGGAGCCGCTACTACCAAGGATCTCAAGGGGTAATATTTGTATTAGACAGTGCCTCTTCAGAAGATGATTTAGAAACTGCTAGGAATGAACTGCACTCAGCTCTCCAGCACCCACAGTTATGCACTTTACCCTTTTTAATATTGGCCAATCATCAAGACAAGCCAGCTGCTCGATCAGTCCAAGAGGTATGTCTCATGAATGTGACAAGCCCTTGTCTTGTGTGCTGTGGTTTTGCTGCCACGTTGGAATCTGAAAACTTGTCTGTAATTAGGAATATGCTGGTTGTGGTGTTTTCCAACACGAAACCCTAGTTTTCTGAGAAAGGAGAAAGACTATATCAATCTATAGAAATTATTGTTTATATACCTTTCTCCACTTGGAAAGCATCATTGTTTTGTTTTTTTTTTTTAACTTTAGCAAAAGTTAAAGGACTTATCTGAATATTTTTCTCATCTGCTTTAAAAGGCTGCAGGCTTGGTGATTTAGCATTTCTTACCCCGCTAGCTTACTTAGTTCATTCTCCTTTTCTCCAGCTTTTCAAGGAATGTCTCATGCGTGTCACCATGCATCACTTGCCCTCAGATGTCATGTTCTTGTCCCTCTGAAATGCTCACTGTTGACTAGAAGCAATGAGTCCTATTCTGTAACCAGCCAGGCTGAAAATTGATGTCTTATCTTGCAAGTTCCATGCCACCAAATACACTTTAATATGGACCCGTTCTTTATCTTCTGCATTGAATTTCATTTCTTAGTGCATATCTCTCCTATAAAAGCATGAGTCTAGTTCTGAACCGAAAAAAAATCAGTGTCTCACCCAGAAGAGCTTCTGATTCATGGATACGGAAGGAATAAGATATGGGAATAATTTTTAAATTTTGAATTGTAGTGAATTTTAACCAAAGTACAGTGAAATAAAGACTTTTTATGTATTCCTTTACACCTGTAACTTTCAAGGTAGGTTTCTCTCCCCTTCTTCAGAAAATTGTGTGCTTCCTTTAGTGACTTCAGGATATTATAATTAGTAGGAATAACAATGCCCTGTAGTCTGAAACACTGGATGAGGAGTCAAACACCTAAGACATTCTAACTCCAGACTGGTTTCACACTTAATGTGGGACCCAGGCAAAGAGCTTTGTTCCTTTGCTTGTCTTCCATCGGTAAAATGGGAATGATGCAGGCTTTTTTTTTTTTTTTTTGAGTGGGATGGTTTTAGATAATTTACTTTGAAGTTTAAAGTACTAAGCAGTAGAAGAGATACTATATCGAGACAGTTTTCATTTAAGTCTTAGGAAAATAGTAAAGAAGGCAAGGTTTTCTTACTAAGTAGAACTCGTGCCCATTTTTTTGTTGCTTCGTTTATCATTAAGTAGTCAGCATGCACCTTTTTCCTTTTTAGATTTTGTGAAATATAAATACTAGTAAGTAATAAAGATAGAAACAAAGCAGTATTCAGAGTCATTAATGTGCAGATCTTCAGCATTGAACTTGTCGCACCTTCCTGATCTGTTCTTAAGACTTGGGTGGGGTAAATCTTTTACTTTCTCAGCATCAGTTTTCCTGCTTGTAGAGTAGATATAATAGTATCTAATCGTAGACAGTTAGGAGTATTATAAAATATAAGATACTTGCTGAAGATGCATTGTTCTGAGATTCATTGTGGGAAATATATGTATGCAGTACAGAATACAAATAGACGATATAATGTTTTGTACATAAATAATATGTAATACATCTATAATAAAACATACGAAATACACAAGTGACGTTATAACATCAAATCACTTTATTCAAGTTATGTGCAATAGCTGAATTTTTTTTCTTTTAATTTTAAGAAACTGTTTTCCTTAGACATCATAAAATTGAAACTAATGTTTTCTTGAAACCGGATAGATAACTCAGGGTAATCCTCCATAGAAATTGAAGACTGTCACATTGAAGAAAGGAAGCTTTGAACAATTAATTGCTTCGGAATATGCCTTGTGTGTTTTCGCCAGTATCTTTCCTAAGAAACGGGCAAATATCTTTTTATGATTCATCTTTTAGTGAGACAGAGGCTGTAAATGTAGAATAAACAGAATGATTTGAAAATTATTCAAAATTTGTATATCCTGGATCATGTATGACTGACTTTCCTTTCTATTTATATCAATTTTAAATGACTTTTCCTCAAAACTTTTGCTTGTAATGGAATTTGCAAATACCATTTTGAGGACTGTTTAAGGTATTGTCCCTGTGGTTATATAAACATATACTATACAGGTGGACGTTAACATTTTAGATTTTAATTAAAGACGTAGACAAATTCTGTTATAGATCTTGAAGCTTGTCGAAACATAATGAAGTGCCCATACGTTGGATTTGGCAGAAAAAGAGAAGGAAGCTTTCTATTTTTCTCGTGGCTTAAATGACAAAGAGGTTTCTCAGAATAGTGTGTTACAATGCCTTGTTGAAATACTCCTAGGAATGTTTTAGGGATCAATATCTTATTAATAAGTTAGCATAAAAGTAGAATTACAAAAACTGAATTTTAGACTTTTAATAAGCAATCATCTCAAAATGGTTGGAAGTAGGTTTGCGTAGAAGAGGGATAGAAGATTAAAAAGTGAGCAAACTTACATGTCATTTGAAATATGTTCAGAAGTGGCCATCTGTATACTACCCCTCCTTACCTTATTGTGAAGGTATTACATGCCCCTATGCTCTGTTGCTTATAAACATTTTTATTCGTTTGTACCTGTTAATTCATGTGCACTTCATGTAATCTCCAAATGCTAAAAGGATGGGTTTTTACTTTGCAAAATAGCTGTGAGTTTGAGGCAAAATTCTATTCTTTCAGAATTCAAGGAAAATGCATTCAGTTTACCAAAAGCACTGAACAGTTCTTTGATGCAGCTAAGAAAAGACCACGAGTCATAAAGGCTCATTGATTCTTCCCCTCCTCCCATTGAAATTATTACATTTTGTGCTCAATGCATTATGCAAAAAAAAAAAAACTGTAATTATTTACCCTGTCACTGGAGTAAAACTTTAAAAATTCATTTATCATCTAATGAGGATAACAGAATGTTGTTGCATTTAGAAGCTGGTGAGATCCAAAGGAGAAAGAGGAATTATCCTGGGGATTCCAACCAGAGAATGAAAATCTCTGGAGGTTCTATACATTTAGTCCCCTCCTCTGCTATGAGTGTTGCAATGTTTGTGTAGAGAATGGAGTTAAGAAAGGAAGACAATGGTTAAAATTACTTTCTAACCCACAGAGGGCAACATGCCCAATTATTTTGTTACCCTTTTAGAACGCAAGTAGAGTCTTGTACATTGCATAGTTCGCCTTCTGTAATAAACCTGGTAATGACCTGTGTTTAACTCAACAGCCTTTTAAGATTTTACATCTTGAGAATTGATAGTAGAAACATGTTTTTTAATAAATAATCTTTTTTTTTTAATAGCAAAACACTGGGAAAAAGAACACCCTTTATGTACTGTCTGAAAGCCAAGCAGTTTTTGCAACAGATGTTGTATTCACTTTGGGGAGGTGTAGTTACCACAGTTTTCCAGAATTTATTCGTATCAACTACTTTTCTCTATAGAAAATATAATATAAAAATCTATAATTGAGTCAAGTGGCCCACTTGATTCATTAGGGAAAATTCTAGTCCAATTTGAATAATAAGGCTTTAAAACAAGAATCATCTTAAGGGTAAATAGGTTGGCTTTTTATTTGTATTGAATGGTAATTGTATCTAATTTGTTTTACAACTCCCATAGGAGAGCATACTTCAGTTCTGAAGTTATTTAATAGATTAGGAGGATTTTATGAGAAGTTAAGTTGATATAGTAACCAATAAATGTAATCCTGTTTTCCCTCTACACGGTTGCCGATTAGGACTCTTTTACTTCCTAGCTTTTTAAAATCTTATTTTTGTTTTATTGGGCACTACTGTGTCTTATAAAATGACACATTTTGTCAACCTGAAAGAAATAGTTTAACCTTTCAGCAGCCTAATCTGAATTGATATTTGTCCATATCCTTAATTCAAAAATGTTTACCTTTTTTTAGAAATAGCACCTCAAAAATACTGAATCAACTCTGTCAAGTATTTTGCATCGAAGCAAATACTAAGAAATGTGAAAACTGTGAAATAAAGATTCTTGAAGTGACATTGTAAGGTCAAATGACTTTAATGGTTCCATGGTTCATTAATTGTAGCACAAGAATATCCAGCTTTTAAATTAGGATGTCAACATTAAGGTTAAAATTTGTGATCAGGCATTTCTCAGTTTTCTTCCAACTGTCACTTAGTTTGTTATTGTGATGCACATTGAATGTGGGGTTCTATTAGGAAAGAATAAAATACAAGTGTGAGTAGAGTATTCCCAAGTATTTCTATAATGATACATTACCTTTTTAGCCCATGTTTTGCCTCGATTATAAATATTCGTACTTTTGAAAAATACTTTTCAATATTGAGTGTGTCACGAATACTTTGTCTACATCTCACTTTTTAGTCTATAGACCTCTTGTGGAAGAGAGTGCTGGTGTGTGTTTCACGTTATTGAACCGTTGCATTTAATTATAGTTCTTCTTTATAGATCATTATTTCTAAATTGTATACATTTTCCCCTTCCTAAAAGGGTCAGAGAGTTTTGAAGGATTGAAATGTTTGGGAACTGTTGATCTGCAAATAGTAAGCCTCTAATTTAAAATTTTTATTCTATACTCGTTAACTATGGAGTGGTGTTTTTGTTTTGGTATCTCTATGAAGTGGTGAATATCATCTCTGGTTTTAACGTGACTAATCTTTTATTAGAAAATACAAAGCAGTGTTTAAATCATGTAACATACTTAGTTTATTATTACTCTCTGTATATGGACAGAAATGTGTGTGTGTTTGTACCATAATGATTGTAAAGTGTCATACACTTTAAATCTTAGGGGCTTCCAAGTGTCCTGACCTGCGTCTTGGCAGCATTTTAGAATACTGATTTGATTTCACTTAGAGCAGCGGACATGTGTATTGTGTAAGCAGTCTGAAGATTCCCTTATGGGACGTATACTTACTTTAAAATGATATGAGATACAAATTATTTTTTGTTCATTCCTTACAGATGTACTGTACTCTGTTACAGTTTAATCTTGGGGAAACAATGGGAGGGTTTAGAGGAATGACTCCGTGATCTCCTGAAAATGTTTACTAACGTTTACTAACGTGCAAGAGAAGCTGAAATCACCACCATTGCGATAGTTACATTTATAATAATGACTCTTCTATATTTTGAAGAGCAACTTTTAGCTGAATGCCGAAAGAGTCAGGATATGTTCTTGTACATTCATGTACTTCATGTACATGAAAAAACTAATTTTTATATTTGATTTCATCAATTCTAAATCTAGCCAGTTTGATCTTAGCATTCAAGGGAACTCGTATACCTGTATTTCTTGCACCTACCAAGCAGTATTATGAGAATGTGCCCTGCCCCCTGAAAGCTAATAAATTCCCATTAACAAGTGATATATACGAAAGGTCCATTGTATCAAGAAAATTACTTAGGAGGGATAATAGTGTAAGAAAGACATTTAAAAATATAACAAGAATTCATTACGTTCTCTTATAAAACCCCTATTTCTTTACACTTTCTTCCTTGAGTCTGTCAAATGCATATCTTTGTTTAATGTAAAGCTGGCAAATTTTGGAACCTCTTCCAATTCTTACTCTTACTTTGCACATCCAGATGTTTCCGGGTATAATTCTCCCACCTCTGCGGTACTTTGCAGTTTCCTGATTGTTGACACCCCCAGACCTCCCCTTTTCTCCCTGTTCTTCAACACAGACCATTAAGAACCAATTTCCTATCTATTTTTTCATGATACCCATATTAAAAACCAGTACTATGTTCTGATTCCTTCTAGAAGCAAGTGAAACAGCACCGATCTTATATATCAATGTGCCTGAGTATTGAATTCCCTTCTCTTGTCTCACTCACATTGAGCTACTGCTCACTATATCTGTTGCTCTAGGAAGACCACCTAAAGATTATAGGTCACATCAAGAAGTCTCCCTAAAACATCGAAGTCTGGGCTAGGTGCCCTCCTTTTGACTTCCCATAGCATCCTGGGCATATCCAAGTCATAATACTAGAATTAATTGCATATAACTTTTCTGTCTACCCCTCAAGATTGTAAGCTCCTTGAAGGACAGGACTTCAGGCTTGTTTATGTCTCTGTGCTCAATTATATGTTATTGGGATAAGTACTTCCCATATGTGCTTCCCTCCTGGCTTTGACACCATCAGCTTTATCCAGATTCCCTAACTCTACCTAGTCTAACTCACGTTCCCACCCTTGAACTTTCCTTTTCCTCCACACCAAACCTGACCTTTGAATATTACTCATAAACTGCATCTTGCATGAAATCTCACCACTGTGACCATAGTAATGGTTTTGCAAAGCTTTAATCTGCCATTGACCAGACTTACAAGTGTTTATTTTCATGTACTTAAATTTGTGTTTGTCCACCTGAGGACCTTGCTATAAAGCAGGTTACTATTTTTTCCCCAGAATTCCTCGTAGAAAGTGGCAGGACATCTTGGCTGAATAATAATCCTTTTTTTTTTTTTAATTTTTTTTTCAACGTTTATTTATTTTTTGGGGGACAGAGAGAGACAGAGCATGAACGGGGGAGGGGCAGAGAGAGAGGGAGACACAGAATCGGAAACAGGCTCCAGGCTCTGAGCCATCAGCCTAGAGCCTGATGCGGGGCTCGAACTCCCGGACCGCGAGATCGTGACCTGGCTGAAGTCGGATGCTTAACCGACTGCGCCACCCAGGCGCCCCAATAATATTCCTTTAATATGCTTTTATTAATGCCTACATTTTAAGTATATAGAGCTTATTTCAGTTGTGAGCATAGCAAACTGTCTTTTACTTGTATTTCTCATGTGGAGACTGGTACATGATGCAGCTCAAGGGGAACGTAATTGAAATGGTTTTAAAGCAATACATTCAATGTATTAAGAACAAATCTAGCTTTGTTGTAAAATTGTTCTACGTTAATGAAACTTAGAGGGAGTTTTTTTCATTTCTTAAATTTTTTAAAAGGCTGTTTACCAATGTATTTATTTATTTACTTATTTTGAGAGAGAGAAAGTGTTGTGTACCCTGCCATACAAGTGGGGGAGGGGCACAGAGAGAAGGAGCGCAAAAATCCCAAGCAGGCTCTGCACTGTCAGCCGGAACCAACACGGGGCTCGATCTCAGGACCCACGGGATCACGACCTGGGCAGGAATTCAGAGTTGGACGCTTAACTAACTGAGCCGCCCAGGCACCCCTCATTTCATACATCTAACACTTTTAATTCCTGCACATATTTAAGTATTTTACAATAATCATAACTAGTACAGTTAGAGTTTGACTTTCTCTTTCTGGGTCTTTTTGAAGCAATAGGTATTTGAGTGGTTGTAGTGGTGAACTTCACCCTTTATTTCAATTTTGTATTTTGTAAAAATTAGTTTTTCATTAAGCCTCATTCAACAAAGCCAAGAAATGATTCTGAGGCTGAAGTTTTCAGACTGATTTCCTCGGCCCTTAGTCCCAATTATTTATTTACTTATTTATTTCATTTGCAAAAGAAAACTCCATTGACTCCACATTCCATAACTTACAGAGTTAATAAGACATTTGTCGAGTTAAATTAATTTGAAAATAGACACATGGTTAATGTCAGTAAGGTGCTTTGAAGATAAAAAGCACAATAAGCGTTAGTTATTATCATTATGATAATTATTTTCATTATTATTATTACATAGTGTCTGCTTAAAAATACCTTTGGTTACTCTGGGATGGCTGAGGCTAATGAGAGGGGTTACCATGCTGGGTTTTATACAGAACTAAGGAGTTGAGACATAATCCACTGAGGTTTTGTTTTTTCTTAACAAATGAAGAGATGTTTGTCCTTTTTCTTAAAAATATATAAATGTATGTTACATATATAACACATATATATATACCTGTTATATATATATATATGTTATATATACTTGTTATATATATGTTATATATATATATGTTTTATATATAAAACATATATATAATAACATATATACATACATATATATAAAACATATATATGTATATATATATACGTACATATATATGTTTATATATATGTATGTATATATGTTTTATATATATGTTTTATATATATATGTTTTATAGATGTATGTTATATATATATATATAAATCTGTGTCTATATATAAAATAAAGCTACCTGTAATGCAGAAGCATTGGAACTCATTTTGAATAGTTTGAATGTTTTCTTATGTAATCTCTAAAATGATATTTGAGGAATAAGGATAGGTCTTCTGAAAGGCTCTAAAAACATAGACATTGATTTCTAAATAGTCAAAACCCTTTATTTCTTAGTTAACTAATTCCTGAAGTTGTATAGAACTCAAATTTATAATTTTTATAAACTAAAAAGAAGAGGGCATAATTATGGGAAGAAAATATGAAAGCTTAAAATTATCACAAAAGTGGAAAATTATATCTTTGGGAAGTTATAAAATAACCATAACTAATTACGTGAATTAATTCCGATGAGACTATTTCAAGGAGGATTGTTCTTTAGATTATTCTTTAGCAAGAAGACTTGAACATAAAGCCAAATTCCTCACAACATCCTGCAAAGATTGTCATCACAAGTCAGAGACAGAGGAAGTATGGAAACATTTTAACAGGCATATATATGAAAGTTAAATGTACACCCAGCCTCAAAATCAGGAAGACATTAGTGACATGTCTGAAGAAGACATTCCCTAATATTATTGCAAATTAAATAAGAAAAGACCTCAAGAGAATGAAAAGAGAAAAGGTGCCTGGAGCCAATGAATTACAATTGACAACCTAAAGGCAGTTGAAGAACCAATTGCTGGAGTGATTGCAAAGCTATTCATAGTGTGCAGCAGACAGAGCATACCAGAAAGCTGGAACAATGCCTTCAGTTCAGCAATATTGCTTCAAAAGAATGGAAAGAGGGGAACGGGAAGAGCCACTGACCCTGAGACCAATTTCCAGGCAGCTGCACAAACTATATACTGTAATTAAAGGTTTTGACCAGTAATCACAGCAAAGCCAGACTACAGAAAGTCTAGGGAGTCAGCGAGGTTTATAATGAGGCAGATATCCTTAACTAAACGTGTGGAAAAAGCAGGTAAGAAAACCAGTCCATTTTTGGCAGTGACTTTGAGAAGCTCTGCTGTGTTAACACAAATATGAAAATCACATATTTTTGGCCTTCTTCCTCTAAGAACAAAAACGTGTAATGAAAGATATCTGCTTTCATCTTTTGAGATGAATAGAATACTCTGCTCCTTAGTACCTGGAATTTTCTCCTTGCCACTTATTTTTCTTTACCTGTGAATTGCATGTGCCTTTCGGGAAAACAGTAAGCCAGGCACGTGCAGTGGTACAGACAACAGAGTCCCACTTAGAAGTAGCTACTCTTCCAGGATACATGGGCTTTGGCAGAAATGAACTAACCCACACCTGAGTTCTTTGTCTATAGAACCTCTTTTTCTGTTTTGTTTACTGATAATGTAGAATCTCTTTCTTTCTTTAGTAGTATCTCTACACAGATGTCCATGTTCAGCTACCACTCTTACTTAAATATTCACATAGTACTTTGAATGTTTATATCTTGAGTAAAGGGGAATCTAGTGGTTTTGAATAAAGGCATGATACAAACTTCCAAAACAAACAAAGTGTCAACATGAGTCCAGTGAACACAAACGACATCTCATTTTGCAGACACCACGTAGTTCTCTCCTGACTGGCCTGCTAAGACCTTTGCTGTGTTTGATGTCACAGTATCCAGTAGTGGAATG
The DNA here is from genome assembly GCF_016509475.1 of Prionailurus bengalensis. Lineage (NCBI taxonomy): Eukaryota > Metazoa > Chordata > Mammalia > Carnivora > Felidae > Prionailurus > Prionailurus bengalensis. Next base: position 200,114,384 of record NC_057343.1, read on the forward strand.
GAAATAGTCTTCTCGGCTAGAAATTCTGAAATTGTAATTTGTACACACGTTAATCGTTGACCAAAAAAATGACAAGTTTTCTACTGACTTATAAAGGAGGAGTCAAGTAAGGTTTCATTTTATTTTATTTACCCTTATCACATAACATATTCCAGTGTCTGAATTCCTTGTGTTAAGGGTGGTGTGCCTAGATTGAGTTTACTTTTCTTCTATACCTGAAATAAGAATGCTCCATAAAGAGTGTTCAGGCAGTAAACAGACGAATAAAGTAACCGGAATTGTTTTTGTAAACAAGGGAAACCAACTAAACCTTATGGGAAGATGGTTCTGCATATGAACTGTGAAATAAATTGGAGGTTGCCTAGAACAACAAAATTGTAACGTGTAAGAATTTGTAAAATATTTTTAGAACTATAGTGATGACTAATAATTTGTCAAGCCAAAACAAGTTTTTATTGAAAGGGGCCAGAGTGGAAAATCTGGGTAACTTATGTGTAGTTTAGACAAGGAGAACAAAGAAATAATGAAATGAAAATAAGACCTTGGCAGAGGAATGCTTAGAGAACAGCTGATTGAAGACTTACAATTGTTAATGGTGCTATAAAAGAAAGATATTTTCTCATCATGCTGTAGCATATCACATTGAAGACAAGACTGAATAATTATAAGATCCTGAAAAATAGGCCAAAAAAAGATGTTGAGATAAAGGTATAATTTATATGCACTGAGTAGAATCGTTATTATGGTTATTGACATTATGCAAAAGCAAATCATTGTGCCCAAATGGCCTAATTTTCTAAAACATGAAAACATAAATTCTTAAGAAAGAATCTTTCTCTGATTATATTTAAAGACTTACGTTTTACTCTGTTCTAGAATAGTTTCATTTAAAATGGTACTTGCCAAACTTCTTGAAAAGGTTAAGTCTAAATATTTGAATTATTTAAATGAGTGGGTAGAGATTCATTAAGTGGAAAAATGCATGTGTCTACATGTTTGGGGCAATAAAAAAAGATGTCAATTTCCCATATTTTTATATGGACTTTGATGTTTTTCTTTAATTAAAGCTCAAGTTTGGACATCTTTCTGTTTTTCCTTAATTAATAATGGCTTTTTAATGACTTTTATATTAACAAGCAAATTAAGCTTTTTTTTTTTTTTTTTTTTTTTTTTTTAGCTGAAAAAGGGAAAACAGCCTTGAAGGTAAAACATAAGATTGCCAGATTGCTTGAGCCTGTTAGAGTTAACAGAAATTTTTTATTAATATAGTTTTCTGCTCAGCACAGTTTTCTGCTCTAGGGAAATAGTCTTTAATGATTCTTATGTGCAGTGCCCCTTTAATTATTTAGAACATTGGTTCTAGCAGTGTAGATGCAGAAAGTATGGAATATTTTGTTGAATTTATACTAACTTCATATCAGGCCCAAGACATTGCTTTTTTTTTTTTTTTTTTTTTTTTGGTAAAACACTTGATACAGATCTGTGTTTTTGTAGTTTTATCTGTTAAAAATGGAATACAAAAATTGTAATTCCTTTAGTACTTGTTCTTTTTTGGATTCTAGTTAGTCAAGATTTTGCCATATGGTTCTGTAGCCATAGTAAAGCTGAACTGAAAAATGTGTGCTATTAAAAATGTCATATTTCTAAGATGTTAAAGCAAGATATGGCTGTAATTGCTGGGTTTACTTTCACTGAAATTATTTTCGGAATAACATCTCTTCTCCAGCTCTGCTCACAAATATGTACAAATTTGTAACGAATTATGGTTGACATTACTTGATCCATTCTTTGTCAATTAAGATTATGTAACTACCACCCAATGGATGTCTGTCGTTCTCATTTGGATCTCCATGGAGTATGACATAATCTTTAAAAATCCATTCATTTTTAAGTTTCAAAAATCCATCTCATTTAAATTAACCTGAATGGCAAAACACATGGTAAATTTTAAACAGGTACAAAACGGTATACAGTGAACAATATTCTGTTTTTTTCATGTGCCCTGGTCTGCTATACTTTATTATTTTTTTGTTTATTTTTGAGAGAGAGAGAGAGAGAGAGAGACCGAGTGTGAGTGGGGGAGGGGCAGAGAGAGAGGGAGACACAGAATCCAAAGTAGGCCCCAGGCCCTGAGCTGTCAGCACAGATCCTGACACGGGGTTTGAACCCATGATCCGTGGGATGATGAGCTGTAGTCAGATCATTGACCAAGCCACGCAGGTGCCCCTAGTCTGTTGTACTTTAAAACTCTCATCCTTCAACCTAGCTACTTGCTTAGGAGACTTTGAAGGTGAAAAGATTAGAAACACCAACTTAATGAATTTTGCTTAACAATATGAATGTGGACCATATATTAATGATGTAATTATCTTAAAGATACTTCTAAGACACGTGCAGTAAGGTGCTGTAATCATTTCAGGAAAGTTAATTTTAACACTTTAGTCTCTAGGTTGTTACCCTGAATTTTAAGCAGTTATGGTGGGGGGAGGTAATTTATAGGAACTCCAACTCTCATTTCTGGAGAAGACTTATTTTGGAATATGAGGATATGCATCTAAAAAATCATACTTTATTTTAATTATGAGAAACTTCAAAGATAGAGATAAGTACAAAAAATGACATGACAGTGAAACTCATCCACCCATTACCCAGATTCAGCACATTTTAACATTTTACCATATTTGTTCAGATCTCTTCCTTAAATCAGTAAAGATGCATTTTCAAAGCCCCTTCCCTCACTTCTCAAGTGAGTGTATCTTGAAGTTGGTATCTTTCCCAACATACATTTTTATACTTCTAATACATATGCATGTATCTCTAAGTAATATACAGTAATGTTTTGTGTGATAAAAATTTACATAAGTGGTGTCTTAGAGTGTATACTTTGTCATGCTTTTTTCATTACGTTTTTTGAGCTTATATGATATATGTAAATCTAACTTATTTATTTTCATTGATATATTATGTTCCAAGGCATGACTGTGCCATAATTTTATTTATTTATTCTTATTGATAAACTTTTAGGTTGTTTCTGGATTTTTGAGATGACAAACAAAGCTGTTGACGAATATCTTTGTACATGTTGCCTTGTGTATATATGCAAGCATTTCTAAAGTGTATATGTGTCAAATTGGAATTGCTGGATCATAGGATACACACACATTTAACTTGATGGGTATTTAACTTGGCACTTTGGGTTTAGAGATGACAGACAATAAGGCTCTGAGGTCAGACCATCTGGATTTAAATCCCTCTTACTGTGGACCAGCAGAATAATATTGAGCAAAAACTTAAATCCATTTCCTCATCTGTAAAATGGGGCTAATCCTAGAACCTACCTCATAGCAAATAGTGAGGATTACCTGAGGATTGAGCACACAGAGTACCCGGATTAACTGCTGGGTCCGTCCTCCTTCTCTGGACAGAAGTATTAAGAGCATGAAATGGCACGTTTAGCTGTGCCTCGGATACTGTCACGAATGCCTGTTAAATACACAGAAGTGAAACAAAATCCAGTGTAGGGACAGGTATGTTTATATACTTTTGAGAGTGCTTGAAGAATGAGTTCCAAATAGGAAAAAAAAAAAAAATTAAAGCAATGAAGACCGTACACAATGTTACAACTTCCGTTAGATTAAATTATAAGCAAGTTGATTACTACCATTCAGATAGACTGTGTTCTTGTCAAACTGCTTTTCATCACTATGCCAACAAGATGTACTTTCCTCTGCTGTTGTGAGGAAACTGGGAAAATCCAATCTTCTGGAGATTTTGACTTGTGAAACTCGACACTAAAGTGTGTTCTTTACAGTGTTCCAGATAGGTCATTCTGCTTGAATTTTCTGATTTGTCAATTTTGCAGTACAGGTAGTAGCTCTGTGTTAAAGAAAGTAAGCAACTGTAGAATGTTGTACTTTGCCAATGCATGAAAATGAGGGAGATGCTTGAACAAGCTGTGGACCTACCTGCAGGTTTCTAGGTTTCTGTGAGGCCTCACAGAAGCCCCGAAATCTGCTTTTTATAGTGTGTCACTTGGTGTATTCTCATGATGTGATTGACGGGCTCGTTGTTTCCTCTTTGAAGGCCCAAGAGGTTACTCGGATTATTTTAAGAGTGGATTCTTACGTTGAGACTTAAATAGTTGAGACTTAAATAGAACGTCCTCACCAATTCTTACATTGAGACTTAAATAGAATGTCCTCACGCCTTAAAGGTGGATTAGTTTGCATTACTTTCATTGCTTTTCAAGTGTTTTGGGAAACATTTAAGAGTCCTCCTAAAAACTGGATTTCCTGGAGTGTATTTTCTTTGGGGAGTGATTTTAAGGATAAGTTGTAGACTTTTTCCGAAAGCTCAAAAGTTAACAACCAAAAGGTCCCGGTTAAAACAAATTACTTAATTAAAAAAAAAAATGGGCATGAGAGAAAACCCCCATCGTATCTCTGCATCCCTTATAGTAAATCAGACCTGTGTGTGTTTTTAACAAAAACGAGGGTGTGCTTCCCGCCCCCCCCCCTTCATTCTCTGTTTCTTTTGATCATTGATCTGGGTGACCCCACGCTCAGGGTTTTTTTTCTTCATTTGACATGGACAGATTTTTGAAGTATAGCTCTCCTTTGGGAACCCCGGGCAGTTCCACTTGACTAACCTGTGATCTAATGAGCAGTAATGCGGGGTTACAGTGGCCATTTTGTGTGCTTTGAGGAGGAGGATGGCTAGACAGAGTGGGAGAAAGGCGAGGTCTGCGGAGAAAAGGAGAGGCAGGGTGATCGAACAGTGTGAAAAAGACTTGTTAGCCCACATTAGTTTGCCTGATTTACTTCACAACAGGTCAGGAAAGGCCAACAGCATGGTTGTCGTTAAATTTGCAAAGTTGAAAATCCGGGTATTAGAAAGGATCTCTTTGAGATCTCAGAGCTATTAATTCCAAAGTTGGTTTTAACTCACCTTGGAGTTGCAGCACACAGGGTAGCATCACACTTTTCTTCGGTCTTCTGTATATTTATGAAATCATCATGTGACCCTCGATTCTTTTTTTTATTTTTTTCCAACGCTGCAAATTTTAAACATCCCATCGTGGTTGGGCCATTCTGCCATGAGAGGGAAGCCAAAAAACTGAGCAAGTCATTGCACTTTTTTATGCTTGATGTTCAACTCTTAATGAGGCGCCCATGCTTTCCATTTAGAAATGTTGCAGAAGTGCATTTGTGAACTTCTATCTTGATAATCGGAGGAAGCTCTTAAATTTGTCTCTGCACATCTACTCTGATGTACCCTGATGTGGGTTTGTGTGTGTGAGTGTGCACATGCTCGTAAGTCGTCCCCATAGAATACAGTCAGAGTAACTGAGATAACCAAATTAGATTTCAGCATCCTTCTTTCTCTGCCTTAAGCTTAAACCAGTATATTTTGCATCTCACTTTTGTTTATGCCTTTTACATGAAAGCAAATAGACGACCTACCAAAAAATGTCCAGGTTTTTGGAACATGTCATTACTGGAGCCTAAAAATTATTTTCTTGAATTTATAATCTTTTTCTCTTCACATTCAGAAGTCTATATATTACACTAAAAACATAATAGTTATTGATCACAACACTGCTTTTGTTTGACCACCAGTTCTGTAAGACTTGCCAATAAAAGCCATCTCGCTGCGGGATTAAAGAATAGTTGATACTATCAGCTTTTTTATTCTACACGTGTGTGTGTGTGTGTGTGTGTGTGTGTGTGTGTGTGTGTGTAGAGAGAGAGAGAGTATTTAAAGCCTGTGTTTGAGATCTAAATGGAAGTCTTTACAAATGGCGGACAGTGGCTCAAGCCCCATAATTGCATCTTGCCTCAGGGCATAGTATGTATGTAGACTTATTCTTCTTTGTGCCATAAGAGTGCCTAGAAGGTGGACTAGCCTATGCTTACCGTCTTGGGTCAGGTGCTTTGGCTGTGCTAAGGAGAATTGCTCAACAGAAAAAAAGGTACGTTAGACCAAATTAAAGCCTCACACAATGACCTTATGTGAAGACTTATCTGGAGAAACTCCTTTCTTTTTAGATATGCTTGCCTATCTGCAAATTGGCAAAAGGAAGTTTCCCAAAGCAGAAAGATACCTTGGTTCAGCATTTTAAGCATATCTTAGTGTTTTTTGAATTTGATTAGTTATCTAACAAAACAACTGTTCATTGTTGCAACCAGTATTTTTTGCACACTTGCTCTGTGCCCAAATACTGTGTGAGGAGATGCAAAGATAAAGTATGGTCCCTTTCTTAGGTCACCTACGTATAACAAATAACCACAATATATTACGATATGAGCCAATAAAAATATGTAAAGAGTACTATGGGAACACAGGAGAGGCTGAAATTAATATGAACTAACACATGTGCAATGTACAGTGTTTCACCTACATTATAACTGGTAATTCTTGATTGTCCTGGGAAACATGGTTTTACTTCCTTATGAAATAATAAATTACCCAAGATACAACTAGTAACCCGAATCCACTTTCAACTGAATCCAAATTCAACTCATTTGCTCTTTTCACTATACCCCAACAATCTTTTGTCATTGAATTAAAAAAATTGATTTTTTAAAAAAAAATAGAACTTTTTTCTTATCTTGAAGTCTTAAGTTCTTCTCGTGAATATTTTTTGCTGCTCTGGACAAGCCCCAGCTGCCAGTTTGCAGATGAGCCCTTTTTACAAGTGACTTCAATCAAAATAAGAGTGATACATTGAAGAAACTAAGCCAAGTATGTTTTTATATATTTGTGAAACAGAATGACTGTTGTATTCCAGTACTGGGGGGAGAAAGTCTGCTGATTTGGGCTTTACTTACTGTCCAGTTCATCTTTGTTTTTAGAAATAACACAAGACTGAATTAGAGAACTGAGGACACCAGAGCAATTTCTGTAAACACACAGCCTCCTCCATAAGTTTTCCTGACCATAACCCACCTCTAGCAGCTTTTAGGGCTCCATTCATGTGTTTATGTTTGTCAATTTTAGAAATGAGAGACAAGAAGAAAAGCTAGAAAAGAGTCTTTGGAAGCAGAGGGAGCAAGTTAAGATCTAAAACAATGTGTTTTATTTGGGGAGTTGCCCATTCCAAAGAGAACAATACATTTTCTAAATGTAACCTTTTGTGTGCTTGCATGGGAAATACCCATCACAGAGTTAAAAAGGTACCTTTGCAGGGGCACCTGGGTGGCTCAGTTGGTTAAGTGACCAACTCTTGATTTCAACTCAGGTCCTGATCTCAGGGTTCATGAGTTCGAGACCCACTTCAGGCTCTGGGTTGACCATGGGGAGCCTGCTTGGGATTCTGTCTCTGCCCCTTCCCCGCTCGTGTGTGCGTGTGCTTGCATGCACTCTCTCTCAAAATAAACATTAAAGAAAAAAAAAACCTTTCCATTAGATAATAGTTCCTTTTTTTGGTACCTCGTATTAAATACTTGTGCCACGCAGGTAACATGTGATGGAGGAAGGTCAGACTGGGATTTTAGATCAACTCCTCTGACCTCAACGTGGCAGTGGATTCCTTAAATGCTCCCTATCTATAAAATGCTGCAGGCCCACTGAAGGATAGAACACATTAGAAAATAACCTCTTAGCTCTCAAAAGAATTCTGAGTCTTGATTTATACCACTGTTGTTTTCTTTGCATAATATAATGGCACCGTATCTCTACTTCAGAAATAGCTGAATGTTCTTGTCAAGAGGGCTGCTAATCTACCTTTTAGCGACTTAGCAAATATTCACTGGGGAAAGGGATCTGTTTTGAGATCTTTGTAGGCGCCTAATACAGCTTCTCAAACATAGTAGATGCTCAGTAAATGCTGTTAGATAAACAGCTCCGTGCCTGTGTGGGGCCGGGCAGTGCACTGTGTAGTGAGTGAGACGGACCAAGTCCCGGCCTTTGCGCACTGATCCAAGTGGGCAGTTTTCAGAACTGTTTTTTCCTCATAGTGAGGTAACAGTAACTTATAAAGATGGATAAATTAGAAGATTTAAATAAAAATTAATGTAGAGGCACCTGGGTGGCTCAGTTGGCTGGGCGTCCGACTTCAGGTCATGACCTCACAGTTTGTGAGCTCTAATCTCAAGTAGAGCTCTGTGCTGACAGCTCGGAGCCTGGAGCCTGCTTCAGATTCTGTGTCTTCCTCTCTCTACCCCTTCCCTGCTCACACTCTGTCTCTCTCCCCAAAATAAATAAACATTAAAAATTAAAAAAAAATAATGTAGCATTTCTAAAAATGCTCTGAAGTTTTTATGAGCACCTTAAGAGAAAATGTTAACTTATTTAAAATATCTATCTGAATCACGTGCCCCAGTACCTTTTGTGTTACTGTTACATTTATTTGTTGGGAATTTTCATGTTTTGCTCCCGAACTAAAAATCTTTTAATATTGTCCTGTTACAACATAATTCAGGTATTTCTGCCATGATTCTGTAGAGTTCTTTTTTTTTCTCTAAACTTTAAGGAATGGAAGTACATTTAATGTATTAGAGACGTGGCAATTTCTAAGGAGCTCTAAATAAGTCTTTGAAACTGGTCATGGTAGAACTCAGAAATTTGGTGAACATCAAGATTAACTGGTATGACATTTGCTAAGGCAGGTGGTAAATGTCAAAAATGTATCTACTGGCCCTGTATAGCATATATGCATCAAGTCTTGAGAACCGTTGTGTCTCTGGGGTAATCATCTGAAATGCCTTTCATCTGTTTTACTAATTGTTACATAGACTAAACCCTGTTTAGAAACCTTCACACTGAGACCACACTGAAAACACATCTGCATTTAAAGATAGATTTTTTTTTTTTAGAAAACGTATGTGTATATATATGTATATGTATCCATATACACTGGTACTTAAAACAATTTGTTTTTATAGCAGACCCTTGATATCCATCAGAGTATATTCTAAACTTCCCTTCTAGAGGAGTCCCTTAAATATTGTATAACGTTGATACTTAAGAAAGGAAAGAGTAAGTTAGAGCCATTTTTGTACATTTTTCTGAAATTATTTCCATAATTAATATTTCAAATGAGGTTTGACAACCCAAATCAGTCCTTTGATGGTTGGTATATGTGTAGGAAGCATTATTGCACTAGAGACCTTTATACATACCTTCTGCCTTTGGATTATGAGAATCTGCATATCCACTAAAGTAAATGCTAGCTCTTGGTTAGGGAAAGATAGCAATCAGAGTTGCTCAACATGTGCCAAAGTGTGTGGAGAGAGCCAGAAGGCCCCCGCAGCATCCTTACCCTGGGGCCAAATGTTGCCCAAGTCTTTTTAGTTTGTGTTAGACCAGGTTTTGGGGTGCTGGTTTCTCAGAGTGAGCCCATCAGGATCTGGAGAACACCCTGGCCCAGGCATTTGGCCCAATGCCAGGATGTCTTTCATGTTTGAGTTGAGCTATGGAGCATGCACCTTAGAACAGAGCAAACTCCTTAGACAAGACTTCTGTGAGCGCTCCACGTTCAACAATAGGCACTATTCTCAGTGATTACCAAGAATTCAATTACGTGTCCTTTTCAACACTAAAGGGCTGCATCTTTAACATCAAAGCAAGGCTTTGTGTTTGTCCATCACTCATCCTTTATGAATACTTCCTTTATGTCTGCATTTAAATGTGCCTATAAAATGTATGTATGTGTATGGGATATAATTATGAAGCAGTTGGAGTTTTTTAAAAAATGCCTCAATGTGTATGAATACTGTCTCCTAAGCATAGATTTTTAAAATTTATGACCTACTATGTTGCAGGAAAAAGTGATAAAAGCTGAAATGGTATAATTTGGATCTATTTTTCTATTTAAGATATATCTGGATTTTAAGACTTTTGCCATTATAAGATTTAGCAGCATAATTCTTTTATGCTGAAGATCGTCTGGATCCGGGTTATGACTGAGACCTGGTCAAAGATCTCTCTGGAAGCCAGCCCAGTAAGGGAGAGAAAAGCTTGCTGAGGCCTGATACTTAAGTGACCTTAGGATGAGAGGACAGGAGAAGACAGAAGAGATGTGGAGATGATCCTTTTCAGAAATAGCGCAAAGACAAAGAGATTGATATTCCCTACATTTAAGACTACCATGAGAGTCTCTGTTATTATTACTATGTCTTATTTCAGCAGTGCCTTTTTTCCCATTGAATTAGTCTTCTGGCATATGAGCCATACAAGAAAAACTTTGTGTTTTTGTGTTTGTGTTTTAATTTTTTTTACATCCCACGCATGATCACCTATTCACTAACGAATTTTTGCAAGTATTATGCATGTTTGTTTCATCCATCCATTTGTTCATTTACAATACATACTTATTGAGCACCTGCTTCCATAGTTCAGGCCAATGAATTTTACTCTTTAAAGCCACACATCTTTGTCACAAGAGGTATTGACAAGAATATGCCAAGGATTCATTCAAAAGCCAAATGCAAAAGAATTCCAAATAGGTTTGGGGTATCACTTGGAATAAGTACATAGTATAGAGCTTCAAAAGGAGATTACTTTTGTGTGTATTTTAGCCCTAAAAGCTCTGGGGTGAACATGTATTGATCCATATACTAGTGTTGTTGTTGTTGTTGTTGTTGTTTTTAAAGCTTCCTCAGTCTGTCCATTAGCCACATGTAAGTAGCTGGAGGCAGGGGAGGGAGAGGAATGTACGGAAATGTGTCTGACTCGGGATGTCTCGTTTTCCAGAATCCCTGCCAAGGGCTGGCAAGCCCAGAAAGGCAGAGGCTGGCACCATTCCCTGCCGCTCTCCGCCCTCCATGGCATACCCCATCAGACGCCTGTTCTAGGCGTGACCTAGATTCCCTAGCTGATGCCTGGGTCCAGCCAGGCCCGTTGCTTTTTGTTTGTTTGTTTCCTCATCTCTTCATCTCAAGTCTCGTTTAGCCATTAAGTTAAAGAAATGCTCCAAAGGCCTGTGCCAAAATGTGTCTGCCCTTCTTCTCGGTGGCACATGCCCAACTGTCAGTTGACAGGTGGGCATACCACCTGGGGAACAGTTAACTTCCCACAGCAGATGGAGGTTTACTGGTCCAGGAGAAGGCCCACAACTGGGTTGCTGGAACAGATGCTCTGCAGACAGTCTCTGGATCTCAGTTTTCCTCACCCCCTCTGGCTCCGTCTTCCCTCACTGCATATGTAGATGTGAGTACAGCTTTGTAGCATTACAGGTTTCCAAACATAAAATTTCTCTACTGACTCTCAGGTTTGAGTGACCATCTACAGGCCTTCCAAACTTTAAGAAATAAAGTCTGTAACAACAGAGATGAATAGAACTCTGGAATCTTGAATAGTGACCTTAAAAACATAGGTTATGAAAACATTTACATCAGCATTTGCCAAAAGGTGGTTTGGCTGGTGTGGGGAGTGTTGACACTTTAATTGGCTTTTTCACTGCTCGATAGCACAATTTGGGTTTAAATCTATTTGTGGTAGATGGTCACACATGAAAGTTGTACCTTCCAGATTTCCAAAGTGTGGAAGAAAAATTTCCTTTGTGGTTTGATACATTTCCTTGTTTTATTGCAAATAATTGAAGAAATGTCAGTGGAGTTCACTGCTTTCCAACCTAGTACTTAAAAATTTTAGAGGAAATTTAATCTAGTGAAACTTGTTTTTCAAATAAGAAAATAATAGTGTTTTCGTCCTGCCTTTCAGCCATAAGCCATCTGCATTATGACAAATGACTCATCAATTTTAGTAAAAGGAGTCTACGCTAGCTTATTACAGCCTCTTGCAGATGTGTTACCGATACGGGTGCCACGGTAGACTTTATAGCTCAGCATTTGAAGGATTTTCTCCTTTCCTTCTGTCCTCCTCCTTTCCTTCCCTATTGTGCAATACACGAAAAATGAAAAACTATATAGAACATATATATGTAGTTTGAAAGAACAGTACAGCGAATCCCAGTGTCCTCACAATCCATGTCAAAGACTAGACCACCCCGGGCCTTTTCATTTCCATGCTTTTCATTTGAAGATGATCTCCCTCTCTCTCTACCCGGAAGTAATCACTGCCTTGAATTTTCTGCTGAGTATTTCCTTGCTTTTTTTTTTTTTTTTTTTTTTTACCTGTGTCATCTATACATGGATCTCTAAATAACCCATAGTGGTGCCTATTTTGAACTTTATATAGACTGAGAACCATACTATAAACGTATTCTTTTGCAATTTTCTATTTTTGTTCGGGCTTATCTTCTTGAGGATCATCCATGTTCATCTCTGAGGCTGTAGTTGATCTCTCTTAATTGCTGTGTCCTATTCCATCGTGGATATATCACCGTCTCTATGCTGTCGATGGACCTTTTCCACTGTTACTTCTGTTATTTGGATATTATCAAAACTGCTGTTGTGACCATTTTTGAATGTATCTTATGTATACGTACAACTATTTCCCAGTAGTGTATACCTAAGAACTTAACAAGTTAAAAGTACTATACATTTTGGGCGCGCCTGGGTGGCTCAGTCTATTAAGTGTCCCACTTGGACTCAGGTCATGATCTCACTGTTTGGGAGTTTGAGCCCTGCGTCGGGCTCTGTGCTGACAGCTCAGAGCCTGGAGCCTGCTTCACATTCTGTGCCTCCCTCTTTCTCTACCCCTCCCCTGCTCATGCTCTCTCTCTCTCTCTCTCTCTCTCTTTCTCAAAATTAAACATTAAAAAAATTAAAAAAAATTTTTTTCCTTTAAGTATGATTTTGCTCCAGGCTGCTTATTTATTTATGCATTTATTTAAATAAATGCCTTAAATCCAGTGAAGGATGAAGGGCATTCTTGTAAAAGGTGTCCTTTCCTTTTGTGAAGTAGATTTTGTTGTGAATGGACGTGGAACTTTGTCAAATGGTTTTTTTCATAATTACTGGGAGGATTATGTGTTTTTTCCCTACTAATAATAGCCTATTAATGTAGTAAATTACCTAAATTTATTATCAACTAGTTAATCACCTTTGCATGGTATTAGATATGATGGCTGCAGAAGAAATGTCAGAAGTTCTCTACTCTTAATTAACTTACAGTATAATTGAAGAGACAAAACATGATTAAAGAAAAGTTAATAGATGCCACAAGGGTATATTGTAATTATTCGCCACATTAATGGGGCTTTGAGTTCAGTTGGCAAAAACCATTATGGGCTGTAGTAGGCTGAGCCAGCTTCCTGGAGAGGGTCCTGGAGCTAAAACCGGAAGAATGGTTGTTTATCTTTTAGGACACTTTGAATAGCATTGCTTTGGTTTGCCAAATTACCTGCTTTTTGAAGTTTTAACAGTGATTTCAAGTAATCATTCATATGGGGTCATACTGGTCATATTGCATTTTGTCGGAAAAACCACCCTTAGGATCTCCTCTGTTTCCAGCAAATGTTTTGCTGCTGCCCGTTTTTTTTTTTTTTTTAATATTTATTTTTGAGAGAGAGAGAGAGGAAGGAAGGAAGGAAGGAAGGAAGGAAGGAAGGAAGGAAGGAAAGAAGGAAGGAAGGAAAGAAGGAAGGAAGGAAAGAAGGAAAGGGAGGGGCAGAGAGAGAGAGAATCCCAAGCAGGCTCTGCACCATCAACACAGAGCCCGATGAGGGGCTTGAACTCATGAACTGTGAGATTATGACCTAAGCTGAAATCGAGTCAGACGCTTAACCAACTGAGCCAGCCAGGCACCCCGCTGCTGCCCAGTTTTTAAGCCATTAGTCTCATCCTGAGTTTGCTGCTACAAAATAAGCTTCATAGGTATTTGGACTTTTTCCTTTATCAACTATTTGATTCTTAGAGCTAATTGGAAAAGAGGACTAATTAAGAGCAAGTTAATTGTACAAACATTCCTGAGGCATCTACGATAGGAAAAGAACTCTTCTAGACTCCTATGTAAATAACGATCATCCTTGCCCACAGAACATTTCCTGTCTTCTACCAGGAAGCTTAAAATTGTGAGATTGCCCTGTGTACTTTTGGCTGTGAACATAGAGTAACTAAAACTTTTTTTCTCACTGGGAATGATTTTTGTGTCCATGGTTTCAAGAGGGTTCCTCTACCTCGGAGCACACTGAGAAAATTATTTTCATGCTAGGGTAAAGGCAGGGACTGGAGGATGCTTACTTTTTAATGGCCAAAATAGATTATTTTTCATTATTTTTTCTCAAAGTTCTGTTTGTACACCTGTCTTCTGTTTTGTTTAGCTTAGTCTTTCAGGTGTTTTTGTTTGTTTGTTTACAATTCTTTACTCCACACTTTCTGCCATTTGAGTCATACATACCTACCCCAGTTTTGACAGTCCTGTAAGACCTCCTCAGTCAATTCTGCTTCCTTCACCATCTTTTGCCTTATTTATATCCTTGTCCTGACCACTCTTCAGTTTTAGAGTGAGTTTTTTTTTCTTTTGATCTTCCTGTGTTTTCCTCCATTATCTATACTCATTATCACTTTTACATATGCTTTCTAGAAATAGCCATGTTGGCTGGCAGTGTATCTTGCCATATTAACGTGAAACTTCTATTTTTAAAAAAAAAATTTTTTTAATGTTTATTTTTTGAGAGAGAGAGACAGTGCGGGGGATGGGGGGGGGGGGAAGGGGCAGAGAGCAAGGGAGACACAGAATCCGAAGCAGGCTCCAGGCTCTGAGCTGTGAGCATGAAGCCCGACGTGGGGCTCGAACTCACAAACCGTGAGATCGTGACCTGAGCCGAAGTCGGACGCTTAACTGACTGAGCCACCCATGCGCCCCTAACACGAAAATTTTAGTGGACGGTGCCTGGGATGCATCCTATTTCTCTGGCTAATATCCAAAAAGACAGTGTCTTGATTATGCTTATTAATAATTGGAGCCATTTCATTTTATTTCTGTTGGCTGTAGATGTGCTAGCGTATTTCTGGCTTCCTCCAGTTGGCTTTGTAAATGTGGTAAGTGCCAACAGGAACAAGTCACATGTTTATGTTTTAGCAGACTGGAATAGTTGTGGCCTGGTAGCCCTGCCATTCCTTGTAGCTGTCCAGACCAGAGGTGCTACTTCCTGAAAGTAGAGAATTCAAAGAATCCAACCCTAACGCGCTTTTGGGTTTTGCTGTTAAGGAGATCTGGGGTTACGGATCGCTAAAAAAAATAGCAAAGTATCCTGGTTTTGTTTAGAAACTATGAGACGGATCCTCACGTTGGCAGCAGTACCATCTAAGGTTATATGATTCAGAGTTCAAACACCTTTTTTCTGCCTACCAGGTCTTAAAATGAAAACAATCTCAATGTAGCCTTGAACTAAGTTTATAACAAGTTTTAAAACAGTAAAATGTTTATAAAACACTAGCCAAACTGTAAAGATATTTGGCCATCAAATGTATTGAGATTGCATGTATACATTTCTCATCCCTCCCATAAATCTTTGTTTTCTCCTGCTTTCAAATCCTTGTCTTCTATGTATAGGAACTCGATTCTAATTTTTGCAAAAAGTAAACCCAAAGCCCACAAAAATGAAGACCCAACTCATTGTACTTATCATTACATTAGTTGCCTTATTTTTACTTAAGCCATTCTGATTTCTTGTTCCTAGCTCAGTGGACTAGTGTATATTTTTGTGGCCAATTAGCATACATATTTCAGAGAGTGTTAGAATTAACTGATGATAAGCAATGTGTGTGGGGGTTGGAGGAGGTCTTTGCTTCCCCATTCTGTCTGGGGAGGTCATAAAATGCACTGTAGTCAAGTCATAAAATGCACTTCAACAATCATCACTTCAAGAAACCCCTTCAACTGAAAGCTTGATGAAATTTACATCTGATGAATGTGCATTTGAGCTCCTACTAAATACATATGCATGAATTTCATTTGTTTAATAGCCCCTTCATTGCCTAATTGTCTTTAAGGTTCCTCTCCGGTCATGAAACATTTCCCTGAAGCTCCTATGAGCGGGGAGAGGCTTTTTGCATTGATGGAATTTCAGAACTAAAGAGCCATAGAGGGGATTTTTTTTTTTTAAAAGTCTGTAACTTCCAAAGCGATCATGTGTCCAAGTATTAATTAGACCTGACCTAGATTACTCTGCCATGTCCAGATGACAAGGTCTATGTGTGATATCCACAGCCTCAAGCCACTCAAGGGTGAGCACCATTGTTTGTAGGCCTGTCTGCCCCCACGATCCATTGGCCTCTTATCTTTTTTTCAAAGCAGTGGTTACCACCACTAGCACTAACCAGTCTCCTACTGAAACCCTTCCAAAGAATAATAGAGGTAACTGGAATGTTTTAAATGACAAGGACATCTTTGTATCCAAGAGTATAAGTTAGAAAGTGTATCCAAGAGTATAAGTTAGAAACTGCAGCAGTTTGCATGTGAATAGCTAAAGGGAATTTTAAGATATTTTACATACAATTGTTGAATATGTTAAATCAGTACTAATCAAACTGTGGTGAAGGACCGACTCCTGCTCTCACCCCCAATCCAATATGGACCAGTACTTTTCATCTATATGTTCAATGAGGTAAGACCACAGATCACATATATGGAGGTCATAGCTATGTTAAATTCCTTCAGATAGTTCTCAGTATTCTCAGTTTTGGCACTTAGTTCATTTGTGGACTGTTCTTGCCCCTCAGATCACACTTTGAATAGCATTTTTCCAAACTATAGCAAAGGATAAGGAAATGAGATCAATAGAAGTGAAATAAAAGAATAATAAATATGGTGAATACAATTATGAGACTGGTAAAATGTTAAGTAAAACCAAAGATTGTTCTGGATGTATTTTCATCCCTGATAGTTTGCCAAGCACTCTGAAGATAACAGGGTTAAAACGATCCATTCTTTTTTGCTGTTCCCACATTCTATAAGTGAATAGACAAGGTAGGAGTGCCCTCTCAGTTCACCCGAAGGGAATGAATTCAGCCTTGCTCAGAGTATAGTTTCCAAGATACATTTGTTCTATAGTTTCAATTAAGTGGTTTCTCAAATTTCATGATGGTTTTTTATTAAAATCTGTGTATACATACACTCAGACATTAGCCAAAGCAATAATATCTGAACCATAAAACAGCCTCACTGAGGATTCATAAATACGACCTCTCCCACCCAATCATTTTCAAATCATGTTTGTCCCTTTAGCAACTTTGCAGATGATGTTTTTCAACTCCCATTACACCCTAAAAATTTGCTTGGATGAGTGAAATCAGTTGCAGTCTTCTTTGCCAGAACATGGTGCCACACCCTTGGCAGGTAGGCAATGTTGTCTTCATGTGTTTGCAGAATTACTGAGCATTAGCACTTTGTCCTCCAGAGACCACCCAGCCCTACCCCCTCAGCTTACAGTGCAGTAATGCCACAGACAGACCAACTCTAGAGGGGAAATGGCAATGTCAGAGCTCCCCCCAACTTCACGCATGCAGGGCCCCTGCAAAAACAATGGTGGGCTTACAGTCCCTCCCAGGGGGATGGGGGTGTGAGTGGTGTTGATGGAAGGGTGGACACCGTGGTGGTTCTTTCTTTTGCACTTTTCTCCTCAAAAAAAAAAAGAAAAAAAATCAAAATCAAATAGACCACTTTAAGTTACAGCTCCTGGATCTTTTCCGAAGAAAGTCAACACCACTGTGGTGGCCCCAAAACTATCCTACTCCTCCACCCCTCTGGGAGTCTCCAGATCTCTAAGATTAGATGAGCCCAAGAATAGTCTTACCCCACCCAGTCACTCTATCAGCAGCCATCTGTGGGCTGAGACTCGGCTCCCATTCTCGAGTATTACGGTGTCCTTAGAGGCCTCATAGACCTCTTGTGGGTTTGGTCACACGAACACAGTGCGCCAGGTCCGCTCACTGAGGCTAATGGTACAAGAGTGTTCCAAGGGCCTGCAGTGCCCTTCACTCCTTGGGTTGGCCAATTTCCAGAGTTCTTCCTGGAAGGCCTCCTGATTCCTTCTGAGATAGGACTCTTCCCAAAGACTAGGGGACTCAGCCCCTTGGTTCCCATAGCCCCCTGGAAAAGGGATAAACACTGACAGTGTGGGGATTACTATCCCCACATAGACCACTCGGTCGTCTTGTCATCTGTATGATTAATCTCCACAGCCCCCACTCTACTGCATTAAACTGTAGCACGTGTTTAATAAATCTTTGTTCGACAATGAATGATTGACCAGGGTGATTGACCTTTTCTGAAGTGTTGTTGCCCTTTGAGACAGAAGAAAACTCCCCTGTTAAGTGGTACCCAAAAATCCTTAGATACTTTGCAGAACTCCTAGTTTGACATGATTAGGATCCTATGTTACAACTATAATCCATGATTAGGAACTTTTTGAGCTAAAATTGTGGCCACTCAGATCCAGTGTTTACCATATAACCTATTAATATTTATGATAGCCTTTGTAAAACTTCTAAATATGGAGAAAAGATACCTTCCCCTTGCTTTTAGCTGGAATTAGAGATATTTTCTCATGGAAAAACTTTCGACCTGAAGCAGCAATATGTGTCACATTTAAATATATCCAGATTCATCTCATTGTCAGTGTCCGTCCAGAGTGCATTTAATTCTTGCCCAACCATCCCTACAATAAGTCAAACAAGCCCTCGGTCCCCATAGCATAGAATGTTCAAGAAAATTGTGTAAAGATTAAAGTGTACCATTGAATGCATTCCAATTGCATTAGGAGTTCTCCCTTGTTCGATGAGCCTCCATTGTTTAAGTAGCCACAGTGGCACTGTGTATTCGCTACACAAACACCCGGCAGAAAACATGAGCTTTTCTCTTTCCTTCTTCTCTTTTAATTGGAAGACATTTCTCATGAAATGCAATTCTTTGATTTGTTCTTTTGACAGGAGAAAGACAGCATGGTTATTTCTTCCTCGATAAATTAAGTCTTATTGTCAAACCTAACTACTGAGAAAAAGAAACGCACTGTGTGAAATCCTAACTTTTAGACGCACCACATTTGCTTACATAATCTCCTTTATTTTCTTCAGATACTTGCACATGCAGATAATGAAGATTTATAGGTCATCGGTAGTCTCTTTGCTTTTCCCATATTTTCAAGAAAGGTAACCGTCCACTCATTCAGAGTCAGAAATAAAACAGCACAATTACTTTGAATCCAGATTTGTTAACATGCCCAATTGTTCAACCGCTCCTGTTTTCTTAATGTAATGAAAGGTTTTGATGAGATTTGCATATAATTGAAAGGTGATATTTGCGCATGGCATTTTCCTCCCTCTACATGTTGGGCTTAAGAAGGAGGAGCTTCTCAAAGCATTAAATGTAGGAGAGCCACAATTGTTCAGAGACAAACGAAGCAGAGGCTAACAGGAGTGCTGTGGGGACTCAGGAGTAGGTGGTGTTTCTTTAGTGTATCAGTGGCTCAAATAAGTATACATACCTGTGTTTTCAAAGGTTTGTAGCTTAGCAATATAGTGTATATTGCTCATCACCTCATGGAGGTCAATTTTTAAAGTCCGTGTGTAAGGAGAAAATCCTAGAGGGTCAAAATTTCCTCTGAAAATCTTTTAGGATTTTCATACAGTTGTTTTATATCCAACAGAGGCATTTCCCTGTTTCTTCCGTTATGCACGAGGCGTGGTAGTTCATTTGCATTCTAGGGTCAGGTTGAATAAAAAATATTCAGCTTGTTTTTTAAATGTTTATTTTTGAGAGAGAGAACATGAACAGCTGAGGGACAGAGAGAGAGGGGGGGGGGAGAAAGAGAACCCCAAGCAGGCTCCGTGCTCAGTGTGGAGCCCAACCCAGGACTCAATCCCGTGACTGTGAGATCATGACCTGAGCCAAAATCAAGAGTCAGACCCTTAACCGACTGAGCCACCCGTGTGTCCTAGAAATACCCAGCTTTAAATATTAGACTCACACACAGAAATGGAGATGCTCACTCTAAGAACTCCTGGAGAATTGAGACTTATTGAGGGGATTCATGTCTTCCTTCTCCAGTGCCATAAATGCGTCACATGAAATGATTGTCAGGCACTATTTTGATCTGTTCTTTCTCAAGTTGAATGTTTGTGATACAGTCCAATCCTGCTAATTGCTCCCTGGCTCATTAGTGGGACACTCCTAGAACTAGATGTCAAACAAATAGACTAAATACTTTTAACTACCTTTTTAGTTTAAAAATTTCGAACCAAGACTAAGTGGAAATCACAAGAGGATCAGTAACTAAACGTAAGAAAACTTTGTGGTACATACATTTTCATGAATGACATAGGATCTGTATTTTTTGGCATATGCCAGGGACTGAATTGTGTCCCTGTGTCCCCTGAAAGTTCATATGTTGAAGCCCTCACCCCTAATGTGACTCTATTTGGCAACAGGGCTTTTATGAGGTAATTAAAATTAAGTGAGGTAGGAAGGGTGGGGTGCTAATCCAGTAGAATTGGTGGACTTTTAAGAAGAGGAAGTGGGGGGGCGCCTGGGTGGCTCAGTCGGTTGAGCATCCGACTTCGGCTCAGGTCATGATCTCACAGTCTGTGGGTTCGAGCCCCACGTCAGGCTCTGTGCTGACAACTCAGAGCCTGGAGCCTGTTTCCAATCCTGTGTCTCCCTCTCTCTCTGCCCCTCCCCCAGTCTTACTTTGTCTCACTCTGTCTCTCAAAAATAAATAAATATAAAAAAATTTAAAAAAAAAAAAAAGAAGAGGAAGTGGGGCACCTGGGTGGCTCAGTCATTTGAGTGTCCATCTCTCAGTTTCGGTTCGTGCCATGATCTCATGGTTGTGAATTCGAGCCACACATCAGGCTCTGTGCTGGCAGTGCGGAGCCTGCTTGGGATTCTCTCTGTCACTCTCTCTCTCTGCCCCTGTCTTGCTCATGCTTGCTCGCTCGCTCTCTCTCAAAATAAATAAACTTTAAAAAATCATTTAAAAAAAATGTAAGAGGAGGAAAAGCAGTCACCTCCCTCCAGTTCCCCTCCCCACAGTCCTGTGTGACACAGCAAGAAGGTAGCCACCTACAAGACCGGAAGAAAGCCTTCACCAGAAACTGACCACGGTGGCACCCTGATTTTGGACTTTCCATCTTCCAGAACTGTGAGAAATAAGTTTGTGTTTAAGCCACTTAGTCTGTGGTAACTTGTGATGATAGCCCAAGCAGACCAAACTGGCTTAGAAGCTTGAAATTTATTTTTTTATTTTTTTTTTATTTTTAGAGAGTGTATGAGCAAGGGAGAGGGGCAGAGGGAGACAGAGAATCTCAAGCAGGCTCCACACCCAATGCGGAGCCTGGTGCGGGGATTGATCCCATAACCCTGGGATCATAACCTGAGCCAAAATTAAGAGTTGGACACTCAACCGACTGAGCCACCCAGGCACCCCTAGACTTGAAATTTTAAAAGCTTTCAGGTCACCATCTTCTTCCAATAAGAGAATTATTCTATCTTCGCTGCTCCAGTGTGACATTTAAAGGATATGTGCTTCTCCAGTGCTCAGCCAGATTTGCTCTAGTGAATACACTCCTCAGGATTTTATTTTTTACTCCCTGTTTGATATTTATATTTTATGAATTTTGAACTATTTTGAACATGAATATTTATTTGAAATTAATATTTAAATACTTGGTTTTAACATGTTTTCATGATTATTTCAAGTTAAGGGGAAAAAATAAAAACTTAAGACCCCTGGGGTTTTTTTGCTTTTTTTTTTTTGTTTTTCTTGGGGATGGTGAGGACATGATTCAAGCAAAAATAATCTGATAGCCATATCCAAATGCCTACTTAAAATATCATTGGTAGGCTGAAATTTTCCACCTCCAAAGGCATCTTTCAAGAATTATGCATAAAAATGAAAAGCTTGAGGGGCACCTGGGTGGCTCAGTCAGTTGAGCATCTGATTTCAGCTCGGGTCATGATCTCACGGTTCATGGGTTCGAGCCCCACATCGGGCTCTGTGCTGACAGCTTGCTCAGAGCCTGCAGCCTGCTTCAGGCTGTGTCTCCTTCTCTCTCTCTCTCTGCCCCTCCCCCACTCATGCTCTTTCTCTCAAAAATAAATGTTAAAAAATTTTTATTTAATAAATAATGAAAAGCTTGTCTTAAGTAACTCACATATTCTGTCATTTGTAACCAGCAGCCCTGAATGAATTATGTTTGGTGCCCATGACCTTGGTTTCCTTCACTGCTTCTCTCAACTTTCCATCTTTTTTGTTTGTTTAAATGTTCATTTATTTATTTTGAGAGAGAGAGAACGAGCTGGGGAAGGGCAGAGGGAGAGGGAGAGAGAGAATCCCAAGCAGACTCCATCTACCTGTCAGCACAGAGCCTGATGTGGGACTCTATCTCACAAACCATGAGATCGTGACCTGAGTTGAAATCAAGAGTCAGGGCTCTTAACTGATGAGCCACCCAGGTGCCCCTCCACCTTGTTTTTGTGAAAAATTTAAAAAATGTTTAATCTTCAGGAATATTCCTGTTTTAAAGAGCACCTAAACCTGTCCCAACTGTAGATTTTCTATATCCTATATTTTGTTGAAAATGAAGATAAATTCTGGGAAGTACTTTGTGATTCCAGTGCACCTAATTCAGGGCCTTCCTCATAGAAAGTATTCATAGAAGGTTGTTTCCTAAAGGTTTAAATTAATCTATGTTTTAAAATTGATTCTACTTAGAATTTTTGGTTTTTTAACAGTTTACAACACTGCCTATACCCTTTGCCCAATTTCCGACA
Organism: Prionailurus bengalensis; assembly: GCF_016509475.1. NCBI lineage: Eukaryota > Metazoa > Chordata > Mammalia > Carnivora > Felidae > Prionailurus > Prionailurus bengalensis. The sequence continues at coordinate 200,137,004 of NC_057343.1, forward strand.
GATTGTCTAGTTCATTTAGAATATCTAGAAAGGGAGACTTAAAAAAAATTTTTTCCCTCAGCAACATTTTATAATTTTCCTACACTTCAAAGGAAGGGGATATGCAAAATGAGTTTCAGAAAGTGTCATTATGTAGGTTTGCAAGTGAAAAGAATAATTGTCAGGCAGTAAAATTTTGCATTAGCACTTCATGTTGGCACCTATCTGCTTGTTGTTTGGTTCCCTTTTAAGATCCATGGTTATATTCGATTTTCTTTAGTTCTTTCTTCTGTGGTTATTGGGTTGGATGGTTTTGGTTCTGTTCAACAATGGATGCTTTGAGTAATAAACTTCAATGCATAATTATCCAGTGAAATCATAGCAAAGTGATGAGATGACAAAAAGCCAACTGATTTCCAGGAACTAAAAATAATGCTATAATATAGGCATTAATTCGTACATGAATATTCTAGCATCTAGCTTTATCCTGATCATTATACATGTTTATATAAACTATAATTGAGAGTTAGGAATCTTTGAAATATTCCTTTTTTCATTTACTTAGTGCTTTTAAACACTAAATTTGAGATTTTAATGAAATCTATAAGCTGCTGATTTCTTTTATATTAAATAAGATACTGATAGCAGTTCACTTAAAAATCATTTGATCCTTTGTCACTTTAGCTAAGATACTTTACAGTAGCAGTTAATTACAATAACAGTTTTAAATTATGTTAACCTGATTTTCATGCCATCAAGGCTCACTCTGACAGTGAGTTAACTTCTATAGAATCATTCTTCTTCTGATTTAATATTTTACATTCAGCAAAGAATTTTGGTAGTTGAAAATGATGGTCATTCTAACTGTTCAGGAAATGTGAAGTGAGTGTAGTGAGTGTTCTCTTAGTGAGTGTAGTCATTCTGACAGTCTTAGGGAGATCAGTAATTTTGGAGGAAACTTCTGTTTTATCTCATGTGAGGAAGGGATGGAAGGTGGGTTGAATATTTATAATGGGCCAGTGCTTTTAAAACTAACGTATGGGGTACAAGTAACGCCTTCCTATAGACATTCGACCCTTAAACACCCTGGGGGTTAGGAGTACCAACTCCCATGTAGTCGAGAAGCTGCCTGTAACTTTTGACTCCACCTACCCCCCCCCCCCCGCCCCCGCAAAAGTTAATAACCTACCATTGACCAGAAGCCTTACCAATAACATGAACAGTTGATTAGCACACACATGTGTTATATACTGCTTCTTACAATAAAGTAAGCTAGAGAAAAAATGTTAAGAAAATCCTAAGAAGAAATACATTTATAGTACTTCGCTGTCTTTAACAAAAATAATCCGTGTGTAAGTGGACCTATGCGGTTAATACCTGTGTTGTTCAAGAAATTTACAATACACAATACCTGTGTATTTACAATACACAATACCTGTGTATTGAAGTAGAAATTTAAAATAAAACTCATTCCTAAAGGAGAGCCACTGAGCTCTTTGTGTGTGTCATTTGGTGACTTGAAGGATCCGTATGTGTTTGTGTTTTTCTTGTGGTGCTGGCAGTGAGTTACGTAGACTGAGTGCAGCCACTGCTGCCTGGTTCTTCCTGTGTTGTAAATGTTCTGTATACTCAAATCAGCCTATGGAATAAGCACTGTGTATGTGTGTGTATATGTATATATGGATATATTTGTGTGTATATATATATACACATATATGGATACACAGTGTGTATATATGTATACATATCCATATCCATCCATACACACACACACACATACACATATGTGTGTGTGTATATATGTATATATGTATATGTATGTATGGATATGGATATGTATACATATATATATCCTAAGCAAAACTATTGTGAGGATTTGGAGTTGAATGTGACACATTCATACTTAGGAGCAAATTGGTTTCAGCACCAAGAGAAAGCATCAACAGTCCGGGCATTTGGAATAACTCCTTTTTTTTTTTTTTTTTTTTTTTATAATATTAACCTTAAGAGGGCATTATAAATAAGAGACAAATAAAATTAAATTCAAAAGAATATTATGTGGGCAGGCCCTTTAAATATTGTAAATTCTATTGTATGAAAGAAGTAATTAGTTTAGAATTTAGATTCATTGTAATTAAATTAACATAATTCAAGAAAGACACATAATTCAAGAAAATCATCATGTGTTTTTCCCATAATGCCTTATTAATTACATATTTTTGAAAGGAATGGTTTCTCATATTCCAGAATCTGCCAAAGTGTTCACAAATGCATTGTAAAGTATTCTTTGAAATGCAGTTACAAATCAGAGGTCATGATAGACTCCTCTACACACCCTTCCCCCCCATTTACCATGGGGTAAAAAGCTCACAACTTTGCCAAGTAACAGAAGACCATTTACGTGGATTGAGGTTTACAGTTTAAAACAGAATGTTGGATAAGTCTGAAGATACTTACACATTATTAGGCCTGTTTTATTGGTTGTTTTTTTTATAGACTCCAGACTTTATTTATGCATGTTAAGTAATGAGATCCCCCCCCCACCACAGGAACACTTAGCATAAAGGCTTAAACATTTTTTCCCTTGGAACAGTGCATTTTCCCCACAACATATCTAACATTGGACACTAAATTCCTTCAGACCTCTTCAGTATTTTATGCCTTGTTGTTTGGAAGGTACCCACCTTTGCTGTGAGTCTTCAGTCAGTGTCTGAGTACATTTTTTCTGAGGAATACTTCCATAGAGTCAACAGCTACCACTCTGGTCTCTCGATAGTGACTGACCTTTGAAAAGTTTAATGAACTATCAGGATGCATTTCTCTTTGGCCCTGATGAGACACTTTTTAAGTTGCTTCTTTGCAGCCGTGTGTTCTGTGTCATTTGAAGATATTCTTACTACATTCTTTGAGTAGCCGACCTCCTTAAACAGCCCGGTTCTCATTCTGGGCTTTGCACTCCACTGAAAAGTCCAGAGTTTGAAAAACCCTCAGATAAATGAATTGACAATAACTTAAAAGTTTATCAGTGGTCTTAATTTCTCCCTGTTGAGTCTGTATTTTTGATGATGAAGTATAACCAAATATCTTTGGGGTTACTTTTGAAACAACCCTCAGAGCAGAGAGCATGTTCTTGTAAGGGAGGCTAGTAAGGGAAGCAGCTACGAGCGGAAGAATCTTGTTAAGACAGGTATTACCTGGCACCAAAGTGGTCTGATGGTTGGCCTCTTCGCGAGCAGAGTAACCTTTTTAGGAAATAGAAACGTCCGCCTCCATGGACCTTTTGTTCATAGTCTGGAGTATTTACAAATGACCGCTCCTACATTGGACCCAGTTAACACTGAATTTTATTAGTTCGTTCAGTTTCGTCTCATAAGTGTTGCAATTATATACCTCCAAGATCTATTAGAACTTACTACCTTTCAACAAAGATGTCAACTGAAAATGTAATGTTTTGGCCTCAGGAAGATGATTTCTACAAGATTCGTTCTTTCACTGTGGTTTAATTCAGTGGTGAGGATCACCTTCTCAAAGACAGTTTGTGTATATTGTCATTGTTTCAAGGAATTTATCACCAAACCTTTAATATATTTAATGATATGCATCAATAACTTTTGCCACATCTATACCACCCTGATTTCTTACTTTGCAGTTGAGTGTCTGCCAGGGACTGTGTGAGATGTTCATTTAATCCTCATTCCCACAAAGTGGTCTGTGTGCAAGTGATACGCACACTTACCAGGATACGTAATTGCTGGTAGATATCAGAAAGCTAATATATTAAAAGTCAAACCGCACAGTGTAGAAATGCAAATCTGATTCCAGATCTCTTTCTCATACCTAGCATCACACTCTTCGTTTTACCACATTGTATATGGTACTGAAGTTTTTAGCTGACATTAAGCTTAGTTAAATACAAGGCTAAATAATTATGGCTTTAAAGCCCCACATACAATATATTGTAGTTTATTTAAAAGTAAATATATATATTTAACCCAAACACTGTTCTAACTTCTGGTTTTTTTCTTTTTCATTTTGGCTGTCTTGTGAATAAGATCTTAAATGACCACTAGAGAAGGATCAAGAAAAAAATAGTATTAGATTTGAAGAGATATATTGACCCCCTATGTTTACTGCAGCATTATTTACACTAGCCAAGTTATGGAAGCAACCCTGGTGTCCCTTGATAGATGAATGGATAAAGCAGATGAGGGGTGTGTGTGTGTGTGTGTGTGTGTGTGTGTGTGTGTGTGTACACAATGGAATATTAGTCATAAAAAAAAAAAAGAATGAGATCTTGCCATTTGTGAACATGGATGGACCTAAAGGGCATTATGAGTGAAATAAGTCAGACAAATAGTGTGATTTCAGTTACATGTGGAATCTGAACAAATAAAAAGCAAAAACAGACTCAAATAACTACAAAGAATAAACTGAGGATTGCCAGAGGGGAGGGATGGTGGGAGGATGGACAAAATGGTTGCAGGAGAGGGGGAGGTACAGGCTTCTAGTTATGGTACAGCATAGGGAATATAGTCAATGGTATTATAATAGCATTATATGGTGATAGATGGTAGCTCTACTTTTGATGAACATATCATAATGTACACATTTGTGGGATCACTTTATTGTACACCTTGAATGTAACATTCTATGCCTACTATACTTAAAAAAAAAACAGTATTAAAATTAGCTTCATGTCTGCTTGCAGAAGAACACATTAGTTTCCTCAAGTTCCTTGTCTGGCTAGGGGCAATAACAGAATCCTAGGGTTGGAAGTATTCCCTATATTTATTCTCCCTAATTTGGCAAAGACCATGAGCATTGATTTTTATCATCTGAATTAAGAGTTTCTCTAGGCCAGAAGACTTGAACTCATTTAAAGCAAAAAGGTAGTATGGTAAGCCATGGCTTTACTTGTCCTTCCGAATTCAGTGCTGAGAATCATTCTGTGAGGTCTGCAGTGGGTTTTTCTAGGTTTCTCTTCAGCTTGGTAGATCTTGGAGTCTTCTGGTACTTAAAGCTCCACTTATCTGTTGCACTTAATTTATATTTCCAGACCTTTGTGTCCTATGAAGACATAAAACCCCGGGGATGTAAATAATAAGAGACTAAAAACATGGACACTTTATGAGGATTGCTACTATTGAGACATCAGATGGTGAATATATACAGATGGACTCATTAAATTTAAAATTCTTTTTACTTTTATCTGCTTACACATAGCTTTTATTTGAGTATTATTGTACTAGGTATAATTTTAAAATAAAACTATATATTCAAATAGAGAAGATCACAAGAAGAAAATGCATATATTTTACTCTGTACCTCTAATGCCATTAAATTAAAATCCCTTTGAACTTGTGCACGGTAGAAATTTGCGCCTTCACAACATAGCAATATGTCCTATCCATCCAGTTGATGAGGGACATTTAAACTCACCTAGAATTCAGCATTCTTTTTTTTTAAGTTTGTTTGTTTGTTTGTTTGTTTGTTTGTTTGTTTGTTTGTTTCGAAAGAGGGAGAGAGAGAATCCCAAGGAGGCTCTGCGCTCAACCCATGAGACCATGACGTGAGATGAAATCGAGAGTCAGGTGCTCAACCGAATCAATCACCCAGTCCTGATTTCAGTGCTCTTAGGCATCAAACTTTATAAAAGTAAACACAAATTAAAAGTTAACAGAATGCCATCTCCTATTTTGATCCTTCTTTATTATTCTCCCCTTCTTCTCAGTTGTTTTTAAGCTTTCTCTTGAATTTACGACATTTTACTGGCAATCTGGAGTTGATGAACTGTATTACTCCCCACCCATGCCATTAAGCAGGGGAAAAGGATAATAATGATCTTCCGCAGACATTTCGCAGCCACACAGTGGGGTAGGTGCCATCATCATTCTCATTCTGTAGGTGAGGCTCAGTTTTTAAGCAATTTACCTGGTGTTTGAATACCAATATCTGTATACTTTACAGACACAGGATTTTTTTCTCGATGCCATTGAGAATGTTATGATCTAGATCTGGCATATAGTAAAGATCCTAATCAACAGTAAAATTGCCAAATTAGCTGGAAGAGAGGCTGCCACAGCGTGCGAATATTGATTATCACCCCATGCATAAAATAGTTCCACTCTGGTTTTTTCTCTGTTACCAGCGCAAATGAGACTGGAAGGCAACACCTGGAATGACGGGGCCCCGGCGGTCTCCATGCTATATCTTGGTGTTGCCACTGAAGCTGTGCAGAGCTGGAATGCTAGAGTAGCCAGCAAGGGGCACGGGAGTCCAGATGAGTTTTGTGCTTGCAGGTGCTGCAGCACGCCCAGCTGGCTGATACTCACACATCCCGTCGTAAGGTTTCTTGTTACTGCCAGTTTGAGCCACTTTCATGTCTCTTGGCTTTTCTTTTAATCAAGGGGGCTAGAAGGTGGGAAACATTTCTTTAGGGTTTAAATGATGTCAGTAATTGGCAGGAGGAAAAAGGAAATTTAATCTGAGAGGATCACAGAGTCATTGGTCTTTTCCTTTCATCTACTTACATATACTTATACTGACACCATCAGACTAGTCCCGTTTGCTTTGCCCAGGATGTTACATTGTTGACTCCACGTAGGGGTTGCCCATAGTTTTATATGAAAGCATTTTTCAGCCATCCTCTGAAGTGAAATGTTAATAACACTCTTTCTCGAGCTTTGGATTTAGTACATCACACAACACAGAAGTTGGCTTCAGAGTTGGAGTCGTCTTGTATATGTGGTGAGAAGTTCAAAATTACCCCTTATTTATACAGCCTTTGGCAGTTTAGGCAATGCATTTTGTCACCTGTTTGCTGTCTTATGAAGAGCTGGAAAGTTTATGAAGAAATAGAAAATATGACTTTGAGCCCTTGACATTTTAAAATAAATGTACATATTGTTAGTGACAGATTGCTAAACTTGGCTTTAGACACTTAGCTATGTTTCTTGCCAAAAGTAATCCAGATGTGCATAATTTACCCGGCTGCCATATGTGCACTGACATGTCTTTCTATAATCAACTGTCTGTTCAGTATGGTTACAGTTAAATGTTCTTTTTTATCAACAATCTTTTGAAATAGCACTAGCTTGATAACTTATTTTGAATTTAACAACTTCTCAAAAAGTAATGCGCATCCAGTTTGGCTTTAAACCTAAGTGACCAGACATGTTGAGTATCTAGAAAAGACATTGACAGTCCAAATTCTCTGGGGCCCTATGTATTTCAAGGGTGAAGAATCTAGGATCCCAGCGTCAGTATGATCCCATTTTGCTGAGTTTCTTAGAGTGGAATGGAAGGTATAGGTGCCTAATTAAATGTTGTCAAAGCAATGAACAATGAGTAACATCTCTAACGAAGTAATTCCTTTTTAAAAAGAAGTGGGGAAAAAGAAATCTTGATTCGGGATGAAATAAATACGTCAAAAGAGGACATTTTATTTCTTTCACTAACTCGGTATCTTTTGTGCTATGTGCTGGTGACATTTGGGACTTCCCACCTGAGTTAGGGAGCAGCTGTCTTGATTGCCAAGCCATATTTTTGTTGTTGTTGTTGAAGAAAGAAATTAATTTCTAGAGAAATTTTATAGAGAAAAATTTTCTGGAGAATATATATGGTAGGGAGCATTACTGCTCTTTTGCCATTTTTTAAACCGATCGTTAAGTATCAGTGTGGAGAAATTTAGACTACATGATGATCGCGTTGCCTGAATGATTGCACTATCCCTGAGAGATAGTTACCTTGAAACCCTGTCCTTGTTCTTTGTACTCAGTGACACTGAGCCACTAGCCTGTCTAGACAGGGGTTTTGTCAACCATGTGTGTCCTTGTTTGTGTTTGTCCACAGCTGCAATTAGGTTTTTCACACTGTCCCCATCTGTGGAGGCTGGCTGCTCAGTGACCTTGGCCAGTGCAAAATCTGTTGAAGCCCGTGTGTGGAGGGAACTCAGAGCACAGATGGTAGCACTGATGATGGGGAACCGTCGTGACTGGTGCCTGGGCTGATCATAACCAACCCATCCCGCCCACAGTATGATTTTAAGAGAGGTGTCCTGCAACCTACAAGACTCGGGTGAAAACTGGCTCCGCGTCGGCACAGATGTCCCGACAAAGATGAGAAGCATCAGTGGCATTCTTGGAGGGAGGTCTCTTCTTTATCATTATCGTAGCCAATGTGTAGCTCTTATTTTCTAACCAGCTACCACTTTCCCCCACTTTCCCCTTCCACTCCTCTAGAGCTTAGCGGGAGGTTCTGAACACAAGTGCACCAGAAAAGCACAGAGGCCTATAAGAATTCCAGGTTTCCCAGTCTGAATGCTGCAGCTTGGGTCTGGTTTTGAAAACAGAGTATGCATTTGAAAAAAAAAACAAACAAATCTGATTTGGACTAAACTGTAACTGTTAATGTACCCTGCTTGAGCTCACCTGTCAATTTGGAATCTTTGGAGCATGATTGGCAGTTCTTCTTCGCAATTTTGAAATGTTCAAGTTCTCTTCTACGAGCTGCTGACCATTTTTTATGATTAAAACATTGGTGTGTGTGTGTGTGTGTGTGTGTGTGTGTATGTAAAGATAGTTGTATGTTTTAACTTACATATACATATACATATGCAATCATACGACTAATTTTTAGGTGGAGAATTAGCATTGCTATCACTAGTCCTACCACCATCTATTTTTGACTTTTCCTTATTTTGAATTAATAAACATTTCCCAAATTACTAGCTTCATCCAAATTCAAAGAACTTAATTTTTTTTTTTTACTTGCAGTAATTTTGTGAATGTCATGTTATTTCAGAGGCCCATGATTCTTTTAAAAATTATGTATTACTACTGAGGCACCTAGTGGCTCAGTCAGTTTAGCATCTGACATGATCTCATGTTTTGTGGGGTTCGAGCCCCATGTCGGGGTCTCTGCTGTCAGCCCAGAGCCCACGTGGGGTACTCTGTCTCCGTTTCCCTCTGCCCCTCCCCCGCTGGCGCATACACCCTCTCTCCAAAAATAAACGTTAAAAAAAATTATGTATTAATACAACATTTTGGAAGTAACAGTGACAACAGCAGTAGTAATTACAGCAAATATATATCAAGCCTGTACATGGTGCTATTCTAACAGCCTTACTTGGCTCACGTTTCTAACAACCAGACGAGGTGAGCACCATTACTGGTGTGACTTGACAGATGAGGGTGGTAAGTCGCCTAAAGTCACAGAGCTAGGAAATGGCAAAGCCTAGCTAGAAACCAGGGTGTGTGGCTCCAGGACCCGTTTCCCTAATTACTGTCTCCAACAGTACCAATATTAACATATCAACCTTAAAAAGAGCCTGTCCAGGATGTCAAAACAATGAAATGGCCTGATCCTGATAAGTATTTCTATTTTTTACACTTGGGAAATTGCGATTAAGATCAGTATACCTCAGGATCTCCTGTCTGTTTAGGCTAATGCCCCCGTCTGACAATTTGGTGTCTCTTACAGGATTTATCTCACCTGGCCTCCCTGTTGAAGTCACTCTGTAGAACTGGGACCAATGTCATATAGTCAGTCGTTCATTCTTCTAGCAGCTTACAAATTAGACACACAGAACTGGACAAAAGACATAGTCTGTTTCCTCAAGAATTTCCCTTAGAATGGCCCACATGGTCATGGCTGATCTTCCATAATTGTTGGGCAAATTGACTTCTGGAGACTATTTTGGAGGTGTGTGGAATTGTCCCTACTGATTTATTGACTTGTAATTTTCTGTTTCTCACCGTCGGTGTAATCAAACCCACTAGTTGCATCTTCCCTCTAGATGCCCAACATCTAGAACTTCTTGTTTTGTTTCACTTCATATATTTCCCATACTCTACCTCCACTCTTGTTTCCTCTGCAATTTGGTAAAATGGAAAGAAAATAGTTGGAGATGTCCTTGGTTCAGGCCCTAACTCTACCTCTTTTTTAGCCATGTGACAGTAGGCGGGTTCTCTGAGCCTACTCCTATCTCCTTCTCCACGAGGCCCACATTGAAGATAGAATCAGGAAACAGTGTCAAGACAGGGTCTTGGCCCTTGAAATGCTGACATTTTAGTGGAAGATGTAGATACATAAACATTACAAGCAAATGATGAAGTTTTACAGAGGTGGCCTGTGCCACGTGTTCTAAGAGCTTAGAGGTGGGTAATAAGTTTTGGTGAGTGAATGAATGTATGAGTAAAAGTTGAGAAAAGGAACTGAAGTATGCAAGACTTCTTGTCAGGAGATTTGTCACAACCCTGGCTAGCACAGAGAGTGATTTTATAAATGTTCATTTATTCACGTAGTATTGATTGCCTCCTACCATATGGCAAAGTGCAATTTGCTGCAGATGACAAAGGCCACGGTTCTTGCTCAAGGAAAATAACCGAATTGTCCATTGCTCTGAATATTAAGTAAACACACACACACACACACACACACACACACACACACACAAACACACAAAACCACCTGCATTTTTTCTGGTCAGATGCTGTAGGATAAACACTTGATACACTGATGAGACCTTCCTGCTGTTATCAATAAGTATATTTAAGTAGGTAGTAGCTTTGTACCTGTTTATTTTAAAGTCTCCATTTTGATGTAAATGAACTAAGAAGGTGAGTATATAAACAGCTTGCAGACGAACTCTCATGCCTGCGAGCGAAATGTATATACCTAGTTTTGTGAAATCTTTCATCAGATCATCTGTTAGTACAAGTAGTTTAGTTCACAAATAATGCATGGTTTTTAAGCAGGTGCTACACAAGTGTAAGTTTTATGCTTCTATTTTTTTGTCACAATGATGCAAATACTGGAGAAAATTGCCGGGAAGACTCTCTCTTCTCCTCTCTTCCTGAAATGCAGTGTAAATAGCATATATTGTCAAATCTTAGTAATAATAACATTCGTGAAACATGACTTCCTCAGAGGAGTGAGAAAAATATTTTGATGTTTAGCAAATGCTATCCCAACAGTGGAAGGGATGCCAATTTCCTGTTAGATGTTAAATCAATCATTCTGACTGCAAGTAGTGATTGAGCAAACATGGCCAAATTTTAATCTATAAGTAATTTACGTCTATTCTTTTTTGTTGTAGTTTTCAGGAAATCTAAATATTTAAAAGGAAGCTGTTCACAGGTACCTGGGTGGCTCAGTTGGTTAAGCATACTACTTTTGGTCTCGGCTGGGGTCATGATCTCCCAGTTTGTGGGTTCAAGCCCCACATCAGGGAATTGCTTGGAATTCTGTTCTCCCTCTCTCTCTGCCCCTCCCCTCTTTTGCACACGCTCTTACTCTCTTGCTCTCTCTTTCTCTCTCTCAGAAAAAAATAAACTTTAAAAACAAAAAAGGAAGCTGTTTAATAGACCCTATTCCAATATCCAGTACCCATCCCCCATATTTATCATAATCAGCTGTGTTTGTGATTAGTTCCTGTGATATTTTGTCAGTAATATCTTGCATTTGAAAAAAGTTATATTATAAAACAACATAGCATTATAAAAATGTGGAAAATATAAACAAATTTATAATCCCATTGCCTAATACAGGGTTCCACAATCTCTGCACAATTGATAATTGTGGCCGGAGAATTCTTGCTTAGTGGGGGTTGCCTTGTAGGATGCTTAGAGGCATACCTGTAGCACCCCCTGAGCTTTGACAACAGAAAACCCCTCCCAGGGGTGCCACGTGTCTTCGGTGGCTAAAACTGCCTCTCCACCATTTGAAAACTGTCCTGATACGAAGCTATGATCAATTAGACTGTTCCTGTCAGTTTTTCATGTACATATAGGTCCTTTCATGGAGGTGTAATAGAGTGTGTTCATAATGCCATATTCTGATTTTTGTGTCATATAACAGTTAAGCATTCTCTGCTGTTAACGAGGTATCAAAATTACCACTTTTTAGTTAGCCCCCTTTTGAATTTTTTATGAATAACATGGCAAATAACATCTTTGTGCATATGTTCCACTTTAAATTTTGCTTTTTTTAAATTTTTTTTAAATTTTTTTTTTCAACGTTTTATTTTATTTTTGGGACAGAGAGAGACAGAGCATGAACGGGGGAGGGGCACAGAGAGAGGGAGACACAGAATCAGAAACAGGCTCCAGGCTCTGAGCCATCAGCCCAGAGCCCGACGCGGGGCTCGAACTCACGGACCGCGAGATCGTGACCTGGCTGAAGTCGGACGCCCAACCGACTGCGCCACCCAGGCGCCCCTAAATTTTGCTTTTAAAGTGTGTGTTCTGTTGCTTGTGAATTCTTTCCCTACTTTTTCTGTTAACATATGGAGGCTTAGGTTTAGGTAAAATGGAACCAGAATGACTCGAGTTATCTATAAATTCTAAGGTCTGTGCCCTTATAAGACTGGAGTGTTTACACATCCTGCAAGGTGTCCTTCTGAGGGAGGGCTGGGGTCCCCTTGCTCCTGGAGGGGGCCCCCCTTTCCTCTCACTTGCCTCTATTTCCACATGTCCCCTGCTACAGGGGAAAGCTCAGGCTTTGGAATCAGACAGATGTGGATTCATTCCTGCTGCAAACACTACTAGCTTTGTGATTCGAGGCAATATACACTGTGAAACCTTCTCATCTATAAAAAGAGAGGAAACCGCCTATTACACAGAGCTATTGGAACACTTAGCAATAATGTTTTAAAACATCTAGCAGAATAAGTACTCAGTAACTGATGGCTAAAAGTTGTATTAATAAGAACAGTGTGGCTTCTTTTCCTTCTTGCTCTAAGCCAGCACAGTCCAAAAATAAATGCAGGCCACAAGTGTGAGTCATAGGAGTAGCTTAACTTTTCTAGTAGCCATGTTAAATTAAAAGAATAGGTGAAATTGTAATACTGTCATTTTAGTTAGGTCAGTATTCCCAAATATTATAATTTCTGCATGTAATCAGTATTAAAAATCATTAATGAGATGTTTTATATTCTAAGTCTTTGAAAGGTGACATGTGCTGTGATATGAAATGTGTTTTTGTACTTACAGCACAACCCAGTGTGGACCCGCCACATTTCAAGCGCTCAGTAGCCAGGTGTAGCTATAATGGCTATCTTATTGGAAAGCACTGCCGTGAGCAGTACTTGGAAGATGCCAGGTTAATACGTGTGTATTGTTGACAAATCAATTGTTATTAAATACAATAGCCACGTCTCCCTTAAAGATCAAATCGTTCCTCAAATTTCCTTTTTTTTTTTTCTTTTAATGTTTATCTTCAAGAGAGACAGACATACAGAGACAGAGACAGAGCATGAGCAGGAGAGGGACAGAGAGAGACTGAGACCGAATCCAAAGCAGGCTCCAGGCTCTGAGCTATCAGCACAGAGCCCGATGCGGAGCTGGAACTCAGAAGTCATGAGATCATGACCTGAGCCAAAATCCGACGCTCAACCAACTGAGCCGCCCAGGAGTCCCTCTCCCTCCCCCCCCCTTTTTTTTAAAGCGGGACAACAAACTATTAAAACTCCTAAATTTCACACTGCCCTTCTCAATTTTGTTTAGTTCTATAGTTGTCAGTAGGAATATCTTACAGGTACTGTCACTTGAATGTGGGTTGTATCTTACTTGCTATTCAGTTTAACGTTTGACTTAGTTTATCCAAACATTACCATTCAGGTATTTATGAAGCACAGAAGGTGTGCGGGCACCATGCTAAATGTTGGCTTCCGTTAGCTCTTTGGTACTCCAGAAACTTCCATGGGCAGTAGTACTATTATCCCCTTTCCACATGAGGAAATTAAGACACAGAGTGCCCAGATCGCATGCCTGAGATCACACATCTAGGAAGTAGAAGAGTTGGAATAAGAATTCAAGAAAACTGTTGTACAGCTTCATACCCTTACGGAACTGCTGTGGTGCTGGCTTTTTCCTCAAAGCTCCTTTCTTTCAACACAGTCCAATCATTTGTATTTGTCCCATTGGAATACTTGGTCAGGACTTGGTATTCCCAGTAGATGGTCACATCTCCTGCAGAATTTTCCTCTGTTGCCCTAAAATACTAAAAGCAGTGGTTTGGTTGGTCAGTTTGTCCTGGAGGTCTGGGAACTGTCAGGGGAGTGAGTCTGTGGGGTCATAGGCCACGTTCAGTCTGGGTCATGCCCCTTGTATCCTTTCTGCTGAGGAATAACCCCTTCCTCGGTATTTCAGTATTGGATTGGAATACTTGTACTTCTTTCTTCACTTGCCCACTCTAAGTTCAGGGTGGAGGGAGGGGACACATATGGGGGAGAATAGTGCCTGGTTGTTACACGGCACCCATACACTGTTGTGGGAGAAAGCGCGGCCTCCGGATTTCTGAAGCAAGTCAAGAGACAGAAACGTATTATGCGAGTCTGACTCACTGAGCAGAATGGGCCAGATAAATGGTGGGAAAACCCAAAACCAACTTTCCTATGACCTTCTGTGAAATTCTGCTTTGCGCCCTAAGAAGAATGTTAAAAATGATGTGGTCGGAGTTGGGAGAGCTGCAGCTGAGAGGCTGTATTGGAAGGAGAATTTCTAATTTTGAAAGGAAGCTTGCTAACCTCATAGCCACCGCTAATAGCTGTATAAATATTAATAAAGCTTTAAACACCTCCCAAATTAGCTTTATTTTTATATCAAAAGTGCAAGACATGGAAGTGGTAATTTGTGTTAGTCCGGCAGACACAAAATTAATTGAGATAAAAACAAGAAGTAGCAGGCAAACCCTTTGGGTGACAAACTAATGAGTTCTCCTGACTCAGGCGGTTTCTGGTGAAACATCATGACAGGAACCGAGTTCCCGTTATTGAGCTGGGAGGCTGTCCTATGGATCAGTGCTCCTTACCAACCGTCAAAGTCATAAAAGAAACTGAAGTCAGGCTCCGTGGCCTTGTCACTTACCAGTGTCCTGGGAGGAACAACTGCACCTCACCGAGAGCCTTGATTTTCCTGTCCTGTGGGGGTATCAGGTGTGCTGTTCCATGTGGGCCTATAAGCCGCACAGTCAAGACAGCAGAGTGTGGGCACGACGAACCCAGGGAAGCACAGGGTAAAGAAGTTCGTTGGCACCTCCAAGTTTGGTATGTGTTTCCCAGCACAGTTGAGCAACACATCGAGAACTGACTGCAGTCTCTTCACGTTTTCTCGGAAGTATCAACCTGTCACCCGACAGACTCGCTGACTTGTATGCAGCCCATAGTCCTTCGAGGCCTAGGTCAGCTGCACATGCCAGGTGCCACATCCTCATGATGCCCTGACTTGTGCAGGCTTTGTTATCAGCTGTGATTTGTTGTTTAGTTGTTTTTTTCATCCTAACATCCTCTGCTTCGTGTCGGATGGGTTTCTTTTTGAAGTTATAAAATGATTCTACTGTGAAGGGTTAAGAGCTAAGGAAATGAGATTGCACAGCTGGGAATTAGAAAAGAAGATAACAGCCAACCTCCTAGGAACTGTGGCCTTCTAGAAACCATGACTGTATAAGTCCCAGATTTCTCTACCTTTAGCCACGGCTACAATTTGTATCCTTCGGTGACCATTTTATATCCCTCGTGGTGTTTCTTCTCATGGGCTTCCCTTGAATTCATGACCCCAAGATCAAGAGTCACACGTTCTGACTGAGCCAGCCAGGAGCCTCTGTCACCCCCATTTTTTCACCCTGGGCCCAACGTGTCTGTTAAGCCAGCCTTCTAGCCAGATTTGCTTCCAGTATAGAACCTGATAAACGGTATCGATTGCCAAGAAAATACATGTTCATCATTACCAAAGGTCCAAACTGTGAGCATAGCCAGTGTTCTTTTCATGCATTGAAATATGTTTCTTCGCACAGTTTGAGCTTGAAAAAGAACTTTTTAACTACTTCCAATTTTTGGTTAGAAGTAGAATATGAAATACAGGCATCAAGTTTCCATGCACCTTTTTTTCCCCACACATTAATAACTACCATCTAATTAGTAATGCTGAAGGTGCCAAATGACTAACACGGATATTTTAAAAAATCAACCATACAATGAGACAATACTTCTCAGAAGTATTTGAGACATTACTATAAAGCCAAGTCTCCTTTAATTACCCTACTTGCTACTTCCCACCATCACTCCCTAGAGATACCATATTGAGACTATGGTATATATCTTTCTAGAACCTTCTGTATGTTTTCTCATGTTTTACATTTATCCAGAGAAAATGGAATCTTGTTTTTTGTATCTGTGTTTTTGCATAAATGCTGCAATACCAGTACATTGTGATCTTCAAACCAAGTGATCAAGTAAACGAACAGTTCACAGCAACGTCTAAATATAGTGGGTTAGGTTGTCAATTGGAAATTAAAGTCCATACACTATGTTGAATGCAAAATTTGAAAAATGCCTAAGGACCCACAAGATCCATTTGAACTGATCTTACAGCATATATCCAACGTTGCTTCCCCTCACAGTGAAGACGCTATCAGAAGGGAGCACCTGAACAAACAAGAAAGAGTCCCTCTAAGTTTTGTGGATCTATCAGCCTTTAAAGCTGCCCCACTGTCATTTCTTAGGAAGCAGCCATGTTAGGTCATTTGGCCAATTGAATAATCCCTGTGTTTCCATTAGGCTGAGACAATGGTGATCTTTATTCTGTACAAGTGAAAAAAAAAGCAACTTAGGTATAGATTAAGGAAGAGCAGAGGGATTGTATGAGTGGCTAGGAGATGACAGAGTTCTATCAAGACTTTTCTTGAGAACTTCTTGGACTAGATTTAAAAGGAATGCGTTATGATGTAAAGGAGTGTGTTATTAAGATTGTTTTTTCAAATGTATTTAGAACACAGTCACATCTCATCAACACCACTGCTCCCACCAGCATTTCTCACATGCAATGGTAATGGTCTCTGACCTTCTCCCTGATCTCCCCCACTTCCCCCTACCCCTTTGCTCTCCCATACTTTATTTTCTCCAGTAACCTGAGGAAGCTTTCAAAGATGGACGTCAGATGATAACTCCAAAACTGCCCGTGGCTCTTCATGGTAAAAACAGAAGCACTGTATAATCTGGATTCTCCCACTTCCTTGGCTTCATCTTCTAGCATCTCCCCTTTAGCTCCATCATCTCCAGCCACACTGCCCTCCTCCTGGTCCTTGAACTTGATAAGTAGAATCTCATCTCAGAGCTTTGATACCTGCCATTCCCTCTGCCCAGATATCCCCATGGCTCACTTCCCCACATCCTTGAGGAATTTTCTCAGCTGTCACTTGATTAAAGAGGCCTTTTCTGATGCCCCTTCCCTCAACCACTTTTCTTTACCAGTTTTTTTTTCCTACATAGCACTTCTTCACATATCACATATTCATTTGTTTGGTGTTTTTCTTAGCTCATCTCATGAGAATATAAGCTCCTCGCGAGAAGGGTATCCATTTTTTTTTTTTTTTTTTTTTTTTGGTCTGCATCAGCCAGAATGATGCCTAGTGTAAAGTAAGGTTCAATAAATACTTGCTTAATTAACAATCCGTGTAAACCAGCCAAGCTAAAAATTGAGAGGGAAAAATGAGGTATGAGGTTCGGAAATCAGTCTTCGATAGGACTAAGGGAGCCAGTAAATAAGAGGAGAGGGAGGTAAAATGCCACTGCGTATTCTTTACAGTTTCCTGACATCTTCATATATTATCCAATTATAGGGATTTAGAGACTGTGCTTTAGATGGTGACCTACAACTTCTGTCTGTCAGGGCCATTGTAATTTAAGTATGCTACTATTTCATTAATGAGGGTTGAGCCCCTGTTTAATAAATAACCAAACACTCTATAGAGAGAAGAACATGATGGGAATAGAATGTTCTTTTTAAAAATATTTTTAATGTTTATTCATTTTTGAGAGGTGGGGGGAGGCCGAAAGAGAGGGAGACACATAATCCGATGCAGGCTCCAGACTCTGAGCTGTCAGCACAGAGCCTGATGCGGGGCTCAAACCCACAAACCGCGAGATCATGACCTGAGCTGAAGTCGGACACTTAACCGACTGAGCCACCCAGGCACCACCCCCTAGAATGTTCTTTTTAAACAGTGTTATAGTTCTGTGTTAACACCTGCTTCCTCACCTTGAAGTTTGTTGCCAAACTTAAGGTGTTCATTTTTGAAGGAAAACTGTTTGATAGTCTTTTAGAGGCTTCAGAGAGAACATTTGTTTCTTTAGGATCTGCTCCAGGGATATCAGAAAAAAAAAATACTAGGAAGTTTAAAGAAAAGCCAGTTAGAAGAGAGGGCAAGATGAACAGTAATTAGTTTCATAAACAGAGATCCTGCATTATTTTACCCATTGATATTTACAAGGTACTGTTCCTACTTCAGGCTGACTATAAATCATTTTTCCTAAAATGTAATCTCCCTTTTAAAATTGTTTCTATCTTCTTTTCTGTGAAATAACATTTTTTCTTCCAGAACTTTCTATCTGCCAGTCAATTAATTTGTCATTGTATCGTTCAATTGTGTGCTCATCACCACCACAGTCAAGAGCCTAGATAAGCATTTTCTCATTTAATTCTCAAAATTCTTTGTAAGCTAGATATTTATTGTCCTCTTATACTCAGAGGAAATTGATGTTTAGAACATTTAGTAATTTTCCCAAGGACACTTAACTAGTAAGGAGCAGAGCCAGGAATCAACGTAGGGTGTGTGCTATACTGCACACTGTGGGGTCTCTCTGTCACGCCACACTCCTTCTTCAAGAGGCCAAGTGGCCTCTGGAATCCCCCCTAATCTCCATTTGTCAGTTTCTTCATTTGTAAAACTAGGGATTTGAACCAGATGTTGTTTAGGGTCTGTCTCCCTTCTCTCACCACTCTGTTCATGGCCATTATTATTGGTAGTGGCTACCACTATTGAGTTAAATTCTTTACAAACAGAACTTACTGAAGTCAATAACCGAATGAGTACGTATCATCATCAAGTTGCGAGTGGGATTTGGAGTGGTTAAGTGACTTGCCCAAGGCCACTAAGCTTTCAAATGTAGAAATCCTACGTCAACCCAGGTTTGGGGTCATAACACTGCGTTAATTTGTACTGTTTCTACACTATTGCCTACTTGTTTTGTGTAATAAGTGTAAATTGGACAAATGAGAAGAATCTTCACTGATTTGACAAATAATTGTTGAGTAGTTATTGCTGATCAAATTCTGCTAGGTCCTGCAAACCCAAAGATGAACAAAGTTCTATCCCTGTGCCTAGGGAGTTCAGTAGTGCATGGGGAAGGGGAGGTACACAGGGATAATTGTAATACAATGTGAAAAGTACAATAATAGTGCCTAAATGGAGGACCATGGGAACTGGGGAGATGATCAGAGACATGGGCACTGAGAGGTGCCACATACGCTATGATACCGTTTAAATGAAACGTCCAGAACAGGAAAATCCAGAGAGAAAAATAAATTGGTGGTTGCCTAGGGCTGGGGATGGGCGTGGAAGGAAACGTGCGTGATTTCTTGTGGTGTGATAAAAGGTACTCTAAAACTGATTACGGTGATGGTTGCACATCTCTGTTGAATATACTAAAAGCTATTGAATTGTGTACTTTAAATGGGTGAATTCTGTGGTATGGGCATTATATCTCAAAACAGCTTTTATAAAAAAAAAAAAGGCAAGTGAGTGTTGGAGAGAGTGGGATGTTTAGGTAACTGAGAAGTTTGGTGCGACTGGAATATAGGTTTCAAGGAGGTGAGATAGGTGTAGATTGCAGCCCTTTGGCAAGGACCTTGTGCATCAGATGAAAGCCTTGACGCATTTTCACCCCACATTGTTGTAACGTCCACCCACGTGGCTGTGTATAGTTCATATGTTTCACTTTTGTGTAATATTTCACGATGTAATTGTGTAAATATACCACGATTTACTTACTCATGCATCTGCTCTGGGACATTTGTTTTGTTTCTAGATTTTGCTCTTATAAACAATACTGTAATAAACTTTCTTATAATCCGGTGTGAGTCTCAGAAGACAGTGTCAAATACAGTGCTATTTTTATGAAGCTCAAAAACGAGCAAAGCTTTTAAAGGTACACCAGCACACTTGTATAAGACTCACAAAACGAGGAAAGAAGTAATAATCACAAAGTTTAGCATCATGACTTTTTTCAAAGGCCAGGGGGCAGCAGGTGGGCAGGGAGAGAGGGGAGGGAAGGAGCAATGGATGGATGCAAATTTACAGACGATGTTCTAGTTATTTTTGTTAAGATTTTTTAAATGTTTTTATTTATTTTTGAGACAGAAAGAGAGCATGAGCAGGGGAGGGGCAGAGAAAGGGGGAGACACACAGAATCTGAAGCGGGCTACAGGCTCTGAGCCATGAGCACAGAGCCTGACGCGGGGCCTGAACCCACGGAGTGTGAGATTGTGACCTGAGCTGAAGTCGGATGCTCAACCGACTGAGCCACCCAGGCGCCCCGTTAAGATTTTATTTTTAATCTCTACACCCAACATGGTACTTGAACTCATGACCCGGAGATGAAGATTCACACGTTCCACCAACTGAGCCAGCCAGGTGCCCTAACAATGTTCTAGTTCTTGATTGGATGATACATTCATAGGTACTTTCATAGATACATAAGTATTTATCAAAATCAACTTTAAATTTTAGAATGATTTTTAGATTCACAAAATTATTGCATAGATATTACAGAAAGTTCTGTATCTCCCATATCCGGTTTCTCTTGTCTTACCTTAGCATGGTACCCTTGCCACAATGAATAACAGATGTTGATGCATTGTTATTAACTAAAATTCATAGTTTATTCAGACAGATTTCCGTGTGGGGGGGGGGTTGTTTGTTTTTGTTTTGTTTTTTTGCCTAATAGCTTTTTCTGTTTCTGTAGCCCATTCGGGATACCAAAGTACATTTACTTAACATGTCTCCGTAGGCTTCTTTCAGAATGTTTCTCAGACTTTCCTTGCTGTGTTGTTTTGGGTTTCTTACTTGTTTTTGATGACCTTGACTGCTTGGATGCTGGCCAGGTATTTTATAGAATGTCCTTCAATAGGAATTCATCCGATGTTTTTATCTCATGATTAGACTTAGCAGAAAGGTAACAGTGGTAAAAATGCCACATCACATCATATCAAGGGTATATCCCATCAACATGTCTTATCGCTGTTGGCATTATCTTTGATCCACTGCCTGAGGTAGTGTCTGTCAGGTTTTTCCACGGTAGTTATTCTTGTTCCCTTTCCTACTGTCCTCTTTGGAACAAGTCACTGTGCAGAGCCACACTGAAAGAGTAAGGATTTATGTTCTACCACTTTAAGAATGGAGTATCTGCATAAACTACATGGAATTCTTCTGCGTGGGAGATTTGTCTCTTCTCCCCCATTTTTTAATCTGTCCAATTATATCAGTATGGACTTGGATATTTATTTCATACTTTGGGTTACAATCTAACACCATTTTGTCACTTGAATCGTTTCTGGTTTTAGTTGGCAGGATGTCCCTTTGACATACATACCCTTGTCATTGTCAAGTTTGGGAGGTATTGGGGTTTTTGTATTTTAGGGCTTTCTTTGGCAATTCCTAAATGTCTGGCACTCCAAAGTGCTCCAGACTCGCCTTGTACAATTCCTATACCAGCCCTAGAATCAGCCATTTCCCTAAGGAGCCCTGCCACGTTCCTTTTATTGGAGAGCAGACACCAAAACATCAAGGTATGGGTCTGGTGTGCTCATTGCTCTTGGAGCATTGTTGCTTCTAGGCCCTCTCAGTTGACAGATCAAGGAAATGTGCACGTAAATATGTATACCTGTAAATATTTTTTATATATAACCTTCTGTATCTCTATTAAGCTAAATATGAGTTCATACTGATTCAGCTCTAATTCATTTCTAGATGAATCATTTTAGCCTTTTATCCTTGCTTGTATATAACCTTCATCTCCAATGGTGAGAGACCTGGCTCTCACCATCCATATGTTTAATCGTTCAACTTCAGTATACATGTAGAGTGGTTTCACAATTATTCATGTATACCCCTACAAGAAACAATGGTATTGACTGGAATGTAGTTCCTATGTACAGTTCCTTTTGATTTTAGTCTTCCAGACTGTTTATTTCCAAAGGTACTTAGGTCAGCACCTTATGCCTTTATACCCTTTAGTGAGGTTGTTTCATATGCTCTAAATACATTCAGATTCTTTTGTCACTTTCTGCACTCGATCATAGGATCCCTCAACCTGCTGTTGGATTTTTTTTTTTGCATGCATTAGAATTTACTCTGTCCTGTAAAGTTCTATGAATTTTGACAACACTTAATATCTTGGAGCTACCTTTACAGTAACCTGCAGAATAATCTCACCTCCACAAAAAATCTTCCATGTTCTACTTAACTCTCCCACTCTGAAAGGGGCAGCCACTAATCTTTACTGCCTCTGTATTTTTGCTTTTTCCAAAATATCACATAGTTGGAATCATACAATATGTAGCTTTTTCCGACTGGCTTTTTTTTTTTTTTAACACTTAGCATTATGCATTTAAGATTGACCCGTGTCTTTTCATGGTTTTATAGCTCTTTTCTTTTAATATTCCATTGTATGGCTATACCCATTTATCAGTTTACCTACTGAGGGACGTCTTCATTGCTTCCAGTTTTTATAATTATGCATAAAGTTGCTGTAAACATTTGTATACAGGCTGTAGTAGGAACTCAAGTTTTCACATCAGTTGAGTAATTACCTAGAAGCATGATTGCTGGGTCATATGTGAAGACTATATTTAGTTCTGCAAGAAACTTGCCAAACTGTCTTACAAAGTGGTTATACCATTTTTCATTCTCACTATCAATGAATGAGAATTGCTGATGCTTTGCATCCTTACCAGGAATTGGTGGTCTTAGTGGTTTGGACTTGAGCCATTTTAATAACTGTGTGGTGATATCTCCTTGTTTTCTTTTGCATTTCCTAATGTCAATGATACTGAACATCTTTTCTTAAGTTTATTTTCCTATTTGGTTAGGTGTCCATTTGGATATTCTGCCCACTATTGCTTATATTCCTCCCTCCCTTCCTCTGTAATTCATAAATGTGGCATGTATTCTTTTGTTTATATCAAATAATACAGTAAAATATTAAAACAAGGGAGCAGAAAAAACTTTGAGCCTAATACTATGGGTGTAAGGGCAGATTCGGTTAAGAATTCAGACTTAAAAAAATCAGACTTCAAGCTCTAGCCTTGCTATTTACTAGTCTTGTGACTTTGGGAAAGTTATGTAATTACTCAGAGTCTCAATTTCTTCATATTTAAAATGATAATGTTAATATGTATCTGACCTGTTTTTGTGAGAATTTAATTAAAACAACAGGGTTAGGTAGAGTTCAAGCTAGAGACTTTACCCACATACCACATTGGATATAAGAAATAGTGATTTCCCCGGGGCGCCTGGGTGGCTCAGTCGGTTAAGTGTCTGACTTCGGCTCAGGTCGTGATCTCGCAGTTCGTGGGTTTGAGCCCCGTGTCAGGCTCTGTGTTGACATCTGCAAGCCTGGATCCTGCTTCGGATTCTGTGTCTCCCTCTCTCTCTGTCTTTCCCCTGCGTGCCCTCTGTCTCTGTCTCTCTCTCAAAAATAAATAGACACTAAAAAAATTAAAAAAAAAAAAAGAAATAGTGATTTCCCATACTGTCAACAAGGAGAGCGTACTCATTCATTAAACAAACATTAAGTGCCCATTCTGTGCCAGGAGCCGTTCTCTGTATGTGGAATACATCCATGGGCCTCAATGTGGTGGGATTTACCATAGTCTTTTAAACCGGATTGTAATACTTACACATAATTTAGAAAATGAACTTGAAGGGAGAAAAACGGAAGTCAAGAATTAAATTAGTAGACTTTTCTAAAGATTCAGGCACAAGATGATAAGAACCTAAAAGCTAGAACTGGGCATAGAGAGGAGGGACCAGCTGAGAGAGGTATCTCAGAAACAGAATCCAGTTGACATGGAGATTATTAGCTGATTATGGGTAAGACAGAAAGTGGTGTTAAAGATGACTGGCTTTTTCTGAATGGGAGATTATAGAACACTGGTTTATAAAGGAGCAGAGTCACTTAGAATGTTTTGACAGTCAACACAGCTTTACACATATGTACTGTCCCTAGCCAAATTTTCTTTTGTAAAAACTCTTTAATTCAGAAGTGCTTATGCCCTAGCAGAAACATCTGAAGAGAAAACTAAACCCTCAAGTCAAGGGGGAAAACTTCAAGATTAATTTCCTGTATTCATAGCCACCAAAAATGTTCTGCGTTGATTCTAATAATTGTGTTGCTGAGCTTTTTCAGAGACGGCACAGTATCCTTGCTTGTCTAATAAAGTTGGAAGGTAAGTTTTTGTGCAATGGCACGATTGGCTCAGCAGCAAAAAGAACTGCACAATTTCATCTCCGATTCTAAGCTAAACAGAGCCGAGAGATAATTCCCCTGTGTGTTTATAAGGAAGAGTTAAATCCCTCCCAGTGTAATGTAGCACCAGATCGAAGTAAACAGACTCTGATTTCAGTGCTAGACACAGCCTTAAGGCAGAAGAAATTACACTGTCATACAGAGGATATGTAGCTGCTGCTATTTTGGTGCCTGAGTTCTTTGTTGTCACATAGTTGAAGGCAATCCAGATGAGGAAGAGTGTTAACCGACAAAAGGAGAAAATTCCCCGCACATGGCTAGAGGGATGTGGGGGAAGAGAAAAGATGGTACGGTGCCGTCCGAACTCACCAAAAAGGGGTCCATTCCAGAAGTCGCTGGCTTCAACTTGTCTCTTCATTCTTCTTGGAAGCAAGCGTTCACAAGGACAAAATTCAAGCTACAGTTTAAAAACTGTATTTCATCAGTTTATCTGACATCGTAGAATCTAAAAATTACTATTGTTCCTTTAATCGGGTTAGCGTCCAGTTGCTTACAAAATAAGCTTAAGAAAAAATGGAACACCCACTTCCTTAGGTTTCTTAAGATCTCTGTTATTTAAGAAACAGCGTAGTATTTGCCTCTATATATCTTTATCTTTAGATGTATATGTACACGTAGGCAGTTACCCTTAAAAATCAAAGAGCTATTCTGAGCAGGCTTTGTATATAAGTTCTGCCACTCAAAATGAAAGGAAAAAAAAAAAGAATACAAAATAGATTCTGTATCCCCAACAATATGGGGATTCTGCCAGATGTTGAGTATGTCTATTCCAGTTATGTGTTCCAGAAATGGGAGAAGAACTTCAGATTGGGTTTGGAGATACACTATACCCTCTATAAGACAGACCTAAGCTAAAATTCCATTGATTGCCTCTACTCTGATTATTGGGCCACCAAGATAGTTTTGGCTTCTTAGAATTCATTTTAGTTCAGAGCCACAGTCCAGTAATCTCTGAAAGGCCTCGTATTTCCTTTTCCACATTGTACAGTCACCCTGATAAAAAGGCCAGTTGTCTCTTTGGGGAAGACTGGCGGGGGGGCGGGGGGGGACAAGAATATAAATGACACAATGTAGAATTTTGACTGCAAGGTGATTATGAAAGTATATTATAAAAACATGGGAAACAAAACAAATCATCTTTTCCAAAGTAATTACTAAAAATAAGACATGAACCGGGAGAGAAAGATGGGGGATAAATTTGGAAATCACCCTAGCATTAGCATGATAAGCAATGCTTCTCTCTGCAAATAAAAATGCAAACTCAGTTATAGAATACTGAATTAACTCGAGATAACATTAAATGCATGATCCATGCTGTGTCTATAGTCTTCAGTCATGAAGACTTTATCCTGGCGATTTAGTTTGCCTTGAGTGATTACCGGTTGTAGTAAATGTTGTCTTTCCAGCAGCTCGTCCTCAATATCTTCTGAGAACAGCATCCCATATCCTTTTGGGGCACTTCTCCTTCCACAATATTTTAAGATTCTGCTTTACTGTCAGTTTCAGCACTCTACCTCCTGGCCACAAATAAGACCAATCAGAATCCTTTCCTGAGATTTTATTCAAAGATGTTAGGGGTCTCATCCTTCTTTGTGATGGCTAAGCTGCTGGCTCCCTTCTTCCCACCTGCCCACCCCCCCCCCCCATGTTGAATGGAGGGAAACATTCAACATGCAGTAGGAGAGAATGAGGTCAGCACTCAAGAGAGAAACATGACTAAGATATTGATTAATTTTGCCATGCTGGTATTAGTCTAGCGCCATTGATCTCTTTCACGGTTACGTGAACTAATCAATCTCCCTCAGATTGCTGAATCTTCCAGTGGTGCTTAATGCAGTCCCTCAACACCAGCTGGCTACACTATGCTTCCAGGGATGCTAAATTGTTCACATCCCTCCCTTCTTCAAAAAAATCACCAGGGCCCCTGGTGGCAAGAGCACAGACTTTGCTAGTCAAGAGTCTGAGGTGGTCGTGCTTCTACTAATGAGTGGGTCTCATCACCTCTAGATCTCCTGATCTAAATACCCAGTTCTCTGGGTTATTGAGATACTGAAACATGACAATGTAAACGATATAAATGTGAAGCACTGTAGTGGGCCGGACACCGTAGCACTCACTGAGAATGTCCAGCCTCCTGCATGTGGCTGCCCAGGCCGTCACACATGTAGGTGACCTGCTGTGCCGTCCTCACTGTCCACTGCTCTCCTAACTAAACTGTTGTATCCAGGCCAGCTTACTTGTCATTCTTCAGCAAGCCGTACATTTCCCCTCCATTGGGCTTGCTTCCTGCCCTTTATTCATCTATCGAAATTTAGCCCATTCTTTAAAATCACTAAAATCAACCCCATCTCTTCTATGACTTTTTTTTTTGACTGACTGGTCTAAAGTGATCCCTTCCTTCTCCAAATCCCTGGAACGCTCTACTGCCTGTATCTTTAATCTGGTAATTAGCCCTATAATGTCTAGGTCTTTTCTGTTTTTCACTCAAACTGTTATACATTTCACATTATTTTTTATTATCAAACTCTTTTATCCTATTTTAATCTAATTGTATGTTTCGGGTGAGCAAGCACACTTATTTTTTTGGTCTCTCAGGGGGCTTACTACCTAACGGTTACACAGTAAGAACATTGGAGTTAGTCATTCTTTATAGGTCTGTTTATTCTCAATCTCCATGGAAACCATGAACTATGTGAAAATGTAGATATTTTGAACTGTTCTCTTTATGACACATATAATCTTACTCTAATAGGCACCCTTGCATGAGGAAAGGAGTCAGTCTTACATTATGCAGGAAATATCAATCAAGCAGGACGAAAAGAACTATAGAAATTGCTTGGACCTACAAAGGTGATTTTTGTTCTGATTTTAACATTTCCTTCAGGTGAGTTGGCCCTTTGTATCCCAGTGAGCAGTTACACAGAGAAATAGTGACTCCGTCTCTTCCTGACTGAGAGGCAGGATGCAGAACTGAACCTACAATCTTGGCAGATTTCACTCAGCTCCCATACTCTTTCTGTGATGGAAAGACTAGCCAAAACGGAAATAATGACCAAGCTATGGTGGGTTTTTTCTCCTTGGCCCCTAACCTATTTACTCTAAGGTAAATAACCTGTATTTTATGTGTAGCAAAACTGCTATCATATATTGCCTTCAACAATATGTATCTGATAGAAGCTGTGAATCACAATTTAACACCTGTCACAAATGAATACAACACAGAACTGGAAACTTCAGGAGAATTTTGGAGTTTGGTTTGACAAATTTAGATAGAGGTTACATAGAAAGGATGGTTTCTAGCCACAGCATTCTTCCTAGCTAGCCTTTCAAGCAATTTGCTTTGTTAGGCAACTGTAGTTAATAAAGATCTGCTTCTTGTTCTGTGTCCAGGGAACTACTTTGTAATACCGGTGTTGGGGGTAGAAATCCCACAATTGGTGCAAGCAAGCTGTAGTGGACCAGGTTTGACTGTTTCCCAGCAATTACGTTTCCAGGAACATGATGTAACTTGTGGTATAGCCAAATCTTTGAGCTAACAAGTAGTGATATTACGGGGGTTACTGCAGTCATTCTGAATTATTGAGGAAACTTCTAAAATGTGTTCTTAGTCCGAAATTTGGCTTACCAAAATCTTGGCCAGAGAGGTGCATTTTAAAACAAACAAAACCGAAAAGGAAATTTTAAATCCAAAATTGCCTTAAATGTATTAGAAGTAATTTAAAATAAAGTTATGTCAAACTAAAAGGAATAGAAATTTGGAATTGTCAGACGTTTTATTATGTGATATCAGCTAATGTTTGTGGAGATTTTAAGAACTTAATGTTAAAGATTTTGCAAATAATGGATAGACCAACATTTTAAGACATTACAGTAGCATTACTTAAAATAGCCCAAGAAAATGATTTGGGCACATTATATTTTATAAGTACAGTGTACCAGTAAGGATACTGATGTTTTTTTTTTTCCAATTGCATCTTCATTGAATTCAAAACGTGGCTTAATCTAAGGTGACTGGTTTCTAAATTTAAGATCAAAACAACTTGGAATTAGACATTGCAGATTTGCAGTCTATCCAAGTTATGAGCATGCAGGAAGCTTTTGTATATTAAAGGCATATATTATATGCTAAGTAAATTTCATGAACAAATAATACATGAATTAATGAATAAATAAATAAAAGAACCAGTCAAGATGCAACAGGGATGACCATATAAAATTTACTGGCACTCAGAGACTGAATGATTTTAATGTTTCCATGTTTCAGTCATTGTTTATAAAATGGAAATAATAGATTAACCTTATTTGCAGTGTTGTATGAAATGAAACAACACACACAATATGCCTAACAATGCCTTGCCCATGGTAGTGTTCCTTTTCTCTACAATGAAAATGGAGCCTTAATTTAAAAAAATAAATTCAGAATCTCTTTGCTATAAGTGGAAAGAGACATTTAGAGAGGCCAATCTAATTGGCAGCTCCTAATTTCCATGATTTCTATCATCATGTCTATAGAGATCATTTCCTAAAGGAAATTTCCCTCCCCTACCTCTCTCCTTGGTCATAAGCTCATACTTGTAAGGCAAGGATTATGAAAAGTGTGCAAGGATTACGAAAAGTGCTCAAAAAAGTAGGGAGAGTATTATCATAGTTACTTTTACAGCATACTCTTGAATCTTGAATACAATACTGGTATGCGTGGATTACAGCTTAAAAATCAATGGCTTCCATTCACTCAAACTTTTGTTGAGTTTTGACTGTGCTAATGGCAGGAGTGGTAAAGATAAAATAAGGCCTACCCTGGCCTTGGGGAGCTAATTGCATATGGGGCAGGCTTGTCCAATATTAGCTATTTTGCAAGGTATAAAGTGCTAGAAGAGAGGCATGGATTAGAATGGGAGCAGAGAGAGAGCAAATAATTCAGCCTTAGGAATTAAAGAAACCTTCATAGAAAAAGGTTGCAATTGTTTGAGATGAAGTGGCATCTGGCAGGAGGGGGATGGGGAAGCTGAGGGTGGGTGTCTGAGGCAGGAAAGCATGGAAGTCCTAGAAAGAGTGCTGTTACACATGAGCATGACGGGGTGTTTATCTGTAGCGGTAGTTTTTTAAAGCTATACCATTTTAAACTGAAACCTTATATAGAATTCCACATGGAAAAAAGATAAAAACAAAGATGCCTTTTTGAAACAGGGAGAAAGAGCTGGTATCACAGCTGCAGGCTCTGTGACCTCCCCATGGTAACACAGGAGGGCATTCTCAGGGAAGGAAGAAAAGAGTGGTTAGGAGACCGTGTAGACCAGGGCTGGAGGCCAGAATATGTCACTTTAGACAGACTGGACTTCTTAAGTCCTCCGAGGGCTTAGGAGTCACCAAACATTTTTAAGCAAGCAAATAGCATCGACTCTATCAGAAAGAGAGTCCTAGGCTTTCTGTGAAGTGGATCAGAGTAGAGACCTGTTTGTTAATCAGGTATTCCGAGAGTCTAGATGTTAAAGGAAGTGCAGGAACTAATTTGCCTAGATCTGAGTTCTGATGTAGGCTCCTTCTCTGCCAAATTGCCTGACCTTTAAATGAAAGAATCTTAGATTCAAAAGCAAACTTCCATGTGTAGTGAGGCAACTACCTTCCTACTTTGGGTATCTCTTGAACAACGCAGCTGATAAATGACCAGACCAGTGTATGGCCTGGAACGTCTACATGATATGAGACACATTGTATTAGGAAGAGTCTCCTTCTTTCTTGGTAACCCTAATGGCATTTAAAAACCTAAATAATAAAAAACTTAATTTTCAACTAGAGCAAATCTTCTGTTGGGGATTTTACCGGATGAGCTCTGAATGTTTATACACAGCCCTCAAATTTTTCTCTGCCTTTTCTGAGGAAATCCTTCCAGCGTTCAGACTGGTTGCTTTCTTGTTTGCCCTCCATAGATGCTATCTGTGAAAAACTGGAATCCAGAGATGAAATGAAGTCTTCAGAGGAATGGGGCTATCCTTCCTCTTGATTTGGAAGTACTGCTTCCTCAAGAAGCATATGATTGCAATAATATTTTAATAGCCAGGTCATCCTTACAGCCTTTCGTCAACTCAGTAGCCTTCAGCGAGTCTGTTAGCCCATCCTGTCCAAGGGCCCTCCAGCTTCACAGTAGGGTCACACCTGCCTCCTGTTTATGGTAATTATGGATAATATGATGTTAAATTAAATTTACAGGCAATGTTGTACTTGAAATTCAAGGTGACCCATTTGTTGTGCAGATGTAGTTTTAAGAAAGACAAAAGAACCATTGACAAGAAAGTAATCTGTATCAAAAGCATATTAAACAGCTTCTGGGGAAAAAAAAAAAAAGAAAGACATGTTTCCTAGGATTTTGCATTCTGTGACCCTTACTACTTTTGTTTTAGCAATAAAACATTTAGCCTGACTATTCTATAAATAGATTTTCAATTTATATTGCCAGGTAATACACAATTTGATGAGAGTGAAGATGCTTTTCCTGAGAGGCTAGTTAATTGGTTTATATATTATTGTCTTGTATGTGTCTCAGTTTTTCCCTTGGCTTCCAAGCCTTTGAGGCGAACGTTACTTTCTCCAACAGAATATTCTCTTGGCTGACTTCAGCAAAGGAGTGACCAAGTCTGCTCTACATTCATTGGCAATGATGTTGCAGTAATCGGAATAAAATAAGGTCTTTGGGAGAATCTGGCTCAGACAATAGGAGTTACAAAGTAAAAACACACAGATCCTTACTGTTAGCCCTCTTTCTACATGCTTGGAGCTGAACACCGTTTGACAATCACATGCCAGTGCATTTTATAAAACTGAGCAATTTCCCTGCCTGCTTTAGATAAGACCCTCCCCCCTTTGTATTATATCAGTGACATCCAAAAGCTTTTAGAAGCTACTTGGCATCCTTCACAGGTAGTCTTAAAGCAGTTACTGAACTTCGTAACAACATTGAAGCTCTTGGATGTGGTGGTAAACTGTGTTCGGCTCTGGGGATTTAAAAAAAAAAAATTACAGATGCAGTTATCAGCTCTTCTGTGATCAATCTTGTTAAAATTCTGCTTCTTGTGTCCTGTTGATACATTATGCAAACAACAGACATAGAATCCAAGTTGTTGGCTGCACTTTTTTTTTTTATCATAAAACTAAGAAAAATGTGATTCTCTAACAAAAACTGTGGGTACTCTCTGAAAATGATAATTATATTTTCAAGATCCTATTGCCTCTCTGATGTCGATGGACCTGATATTTGATTTTCCCCTCTCAGTGGGACCGTAGGTGTGTTTCGTCTGTTCAAGTATGAACCTTTTTTAAGAGAGGAAGAAAGAATATTACTGTACCCTTGGCCACTTCTAAAACATGATTGGTATCTGCATAACGCCGTTAGGCAAAAAAAAAAATGTGCCATTGGTGCCAGACAAATCTAAATAAGATTTTGATGCAGGATCAATAGAAATATAACACGTATAAGGATGAACAACTTGTCCTGTAAGATAAGTATAAGCTCGTCTATACTTTTTGTGGTTCTCTTCTGTGGTTTTCATTTTTGTTCCTTTGCTCTTCTCAGTCAAGTTTTGTCTAATCTTCCAAGTACTGTATTTCTTCCCTGCTCAAAAGTGTGAACCTCTAGAGACTAGGTCTGTCTTACTATCCCCATCATATACCACGGGATACAGTTGGGTGTATTTGGTAAGGTAGGCAAATGTATGGGTGGGTGAGTAGATGGTAGGTAAATGTATGGATGGAAGGGTAGACCAGGGCACCTCTTCCCTACTACCATAATTGCTGGAATCCTAGAGACCTAATGGTTGGTCTGTAATCTCTGACAATCTTGAAGTTTCAGGGTGGTCTCAAAGAACTTTATTGCCTCTTGGAGTATGCTTTGAAACTACAAGGCTTGGAGGAAGAATCTGGAGTATCTTAAAAGGAATTATAAAAGACTTAGGCCAGCTCTGTTAATTTTGCATCAATAGAAAGTCTTTGATTTTTCCCAAATGAAGTTATAATTTAGAAATGGGGTGTGATTTTATGACAGCGGTAATGATTTCTGCAGAGACAACAGATGTCCCTGTGGCTATGATTTATATGATTTTCTTTTAATTAATAAGACGAATCTCTTTTGTTTAACAAAGGTGCTAATTATAAATATTGGTTTAGCACTAATTTTGCATGTAAATTCATAGAGTGAGACAAAAAAATAGAAGTCTTGTTTATGTAATTTGAATTTTGGTTTACTCCACAGTTGAATAATTCAGTTGCCTGGGAGTATTTTGTTTGTTTGTTTGTTTGTTTGTTTGTTTTCAATGACTTTATATTGGTTTTTATGTAAATTTTGAGGGACTCTTGGTGGGCTTGGGGGTACTTCTGTTAGGGATTTTATGTATGCTTTAACAGTTTGTTCCAGCAATCGAGTAAACTGTAGTTCAACTTTAGTTCAATTTGAGTTGTCAATTTGGAAATCCTTTGCCAAGCCATCACAGGAGTATTGGCAAAGATAAACTTTAAAATAAATTTCCTTATATTTTGTCTAGACTTCTAAGTACTAACTACATCTGCTTTGCAGAGAATCAGATTAGGCCAGGAGAGTCTTATGTCTTCATTATGCCATTATTTGTAGTACATAGTGTTTGGATAAAATATAATTTTTCTGATATCTCTAAGCAAGTTATAAATAAGCAAAACTTCTTAAGAATGATGGCAATTCCGTTACCTTCACATGAGAGCCTCCCATGTGCTCTCATCAAAATAACCATTGCTATAGTCAGCCATAAATTGCTAGGTATTAATTACATACATACTACGTATTGAATTGGCTACCCAAGTATGATTGACTTGAATTTCTAGATACTGATTAAACAGTTAAAATAGATTATTGGAAAATGTATTTCTAAGATACAGAATAGTTTAAGGATTATGTTAGATAATTTAATCCCTTGACAAAAGGTGTATAATATTAATAATGTATGAAAAGGCCTCAAATAAAAATGTTTCCATTGCTGCCAGAAAGCGGGGGTAAATGCTAGGTTTATTTTAGTTTGTTAGCACACTAGGATGTCCCCCTGAATTGCAAATATATTGAAGGCTACAACAACTCTGGTGATACGGAGGTAAACCTAAGTGAAGTGTTTTAAGCGACTAATTCGTTTTAAAGTATACTTTAGCTTCTCATATTAAATGCCATTATCGTCCCTGAGTTCACAATGGCTGCCAAGATTCCCGGGTCAAGTTGTGCTAAAATCTTTTAAACATCTTCTAGAGTGTATTCTGTTTTCTACCTGACAGGTAGAAACCTAATGAAAAGTAGAGTGGAGGCATTAGACATCACATAGATGATTTCCAGGTATTACCTTTTAGTTCAGAGGTTAGTTTTTGGTGTCCCAAGAGAGGGCAACTTAATCTGTATGGATTTTAAAAATGGATTATTACTCCGTACATTTCATTCACATAAGTATTTATTAAATTTCTTTTATTGGACATCATCATAAAATATTGTATGAACTTTTTCTTTATTTGGGGTGATAGTTCCAAGTTCAGTGTATTTTAAATAGTAAAAAAGGAGAAAGGAGAAGGTTAAGGATAAAATATTTCCTTGAAACTTAATAAATGTGTACTTTAAAAATAAATTTATGGGACACTTGGGTGGCTCAGTCAGTTAAGCATCTAACTCGTGGATTTTAGATCCATCAGATCATTCATGATGTCTCGGTACATGAGTTGGAGCCCCACAGGGGCTCTTTGCTGGCAGGGTGGAGCCTGTTGGGACTGTCTCTCTCCCTCCCTCTCTGTGCCCCTCCCAGCCCATTCTTTCTCTCTCTCTTTGAAAGTAAATAAACCAACTTTAAAAAAAAATTAAAAATAATTTTATTACTTTCTTTAAGGTGATTGAGAAATATGCATTTAGTACTTGGAAAGAGTACTTTATTTGTAATTGAAAAAGTAATGTGTTTTATATCCAAGATAAAAGTTGGATAATATTGTGTTTGTATTTCTTTTTTTCTTGGGTAGTAGGATCAATGTCATTTTAGATATTAGAATTTCAGTAACCTAAAAGTAGACCATTTTCTGGCAAATAAAAAGTTGTTTTAAGACATTTAGGGGCACCTGGGTGGTTCAGTCGATTAAGCTTCGACTCTTAATTTTGACTCCAGTCTTGGTGTCACGGATCATGGTATGGAGCCCATTGTTGGACTCTGTGCTGGCAGTGGGGGGCCTGCTTGGAATTCTCTTCCTCCCTCTCTCTATCTGCCCCTCCCCTGCTCTTGTGCTCGTGCAATCTCAATCAGTCTCTCTCTCTCTCTCTCTCTCTCTCTCTCAAAATAAAAAAACAAATTTTTTTGCAAGTGACTTTTAAGGCCTTAAATCAAAAGGCAAAAAAAATCAAAGATATTTACATGCCTCATAGTTTTACTTCCAGTTTTAATTATAAGAAACAAAATATATTCTCTTTTTTAGTTTTTTTTTAATGTTTATTCATTTTTGAATGAGAGAGACAGCACAAGCAGGGGTGGGGCAGAGAGAGGGGGAGACACAGCATCTGAAGCAGGTTCCAGGCTCTGAGCTGTCAGCACAGAGCCTCATGTGAGGCTCGAACTCACAAACCATGAAATCATGACCTGAGCCAAAGTCGGATGCTTAACCGACTGAACCACCCAGGTGCCCCAAAACAAAATATATTCTTAAATATGATGACTCCCTTGTATAAATTTCCATTTAAAAATAGAATTGTCACTTTGAACCTTGTGTCTCTCCATCTATTAGGATGTGCTATAATTACCTATTTTTAAAACCCCACCTAAAATCACTTTTGATATGTAATTTGCTGTATGAAATCAAACACTAAACTCATTTTTAATTTTGGAACTCAAATTTGTAATGGCATAATGCCATCACATTTTTTTGGACTGCTTTAAAAATTAGTAAAACATTTTGATTCCGAAATAATTAGGTTTTTATTAGCCTGAAAATAGAGCTCATCCCAGCCCTTTTACCCATCTGCCACATGAGTCGTATGACAACGTTAACAGGTGCTTCTTACTGAGCTTCCACAAAGTATCGATTTGAAAACAGAATCCTGCTCTTGGGTATAACTTCAGAGTTCTCATGTCTGGCTAAACAGTGGGAAAAAATGAGGTGTCTGTCTTCAGTCAGTATTGG